>NC_091681.1:20967500-21592500 GCF_030179915.1 Drosophila takahashii
TGCACCCGCTTGTCCATGGAGTCAATCAGCCGCAGGCAGTAGCGCGGCACATTGCCACGTCTCAGCCACTCCTTGGTGACCTCGGCGGCCTCCTCCTTGGTGGGCATCGACCCGGTGGTCAGCAGGAAGAAGCAGCCCTCTGGAGTGCCCTCCTGGGAGCCCTCGCGCACCCGCGGCAGCTTGGCGCACACGTCCTTCAGCAACTTTCCGCGGTAGAAGATGCCCTTGTTTTTGTCCAGGCTGGAATTGGATATTTCATTTAAATACTTAAACTTTAATCAATAAACTATATTACAAAATATGAGTTATGGATGGAAGTGGTAGCATCAGTACACAAATAAATTTTGGCATAACTAATAATCTTTATTTCCAAAATAAACATACCTGGAGGTCTCGCAAAACAGGAGCGGAAGTCCCCGCATTCCCCCAATAACACTATTAACGGTGATCTGGCCAATTGACTTCTTGCCATGCAAACACTTGATACCCAAAAACTTTTCACGCTCTACGGGTATTTTCTTGGCCAGTTTGGCTTTGATGCCTTTGCCTTTGCCTCCTCCATCCTTACAGTCAGCAAGGGAACGGTTAAGAACGGTCTTAAAAAAACAAGAAAAAAATAGTTTTATTACAGCTTATTGGGGAGAATTTATTGACAATACCTTTATGAAGCTTGTGCAGCATCTATATTTTGGAAATTCTTGCATGGCGAAAGGCGTGTGCGGTGGCAGATGGTAAAGTAAACTTGGAATTTTGATGAAGGAGATCGAATTGCCAGTGTAGTGAGTAAGAGTGATAAAAGTAAAGATAAATTTTACATAGCCTTCTGCTTACAATCGAGCTCCTAAGTAGCAATGTTGTTTAACAAATAAATCAGTTAAGTTTGGAAAATGCCTTGAATAGACTACACCTTAAATCAAGAATCGCCAGGAACTGCTAGAAAATCATTTAGCATGAACACACATTATAGTTATTTAATCGCCCATAAGAAAATGCAGCACATCGAACAGTCTGTTCAAGAATAACTGATGCTCTTGCAGTCCCAGATGAACAGTGATTTAATTGCAATATTATTCTATTGCATTTCAATGTGGTTGACAGAGCCCAGAGGAGCTGAGTTGTTGTTGGCAATTTGTCGTTTGTTTCCAGGGACTAACTTTAAGCTGCAACCAAAATTAATTCCTGTTTGTTTGTCGCTTAACGAAATGTTTGGGTCATTTGTGTGGCACCAAAGCCGAACTGCAACGAACACACACTTTCGCTCTCAACTGGGAAAACTCTCTGTATGAAATTACAAAAAATTAAATATCTATTTGTAGTTTCGGGCATTGGGGAATTTTACGTTACTTTGGCTCATCTGCCAGAAACAGAGCGCTTTTGTTTGGAGAGTCGAGCGATGGGCGATGGGACATGGGGAATGCGAATCCGAATGTGAGTGAGTGGAATTGGTACTTTGGTAGCGTTTTTCATCTGCCATTGCCCATTGGGCTGCACTTTGGGGAATTTTTCGGTTCGGTTTTTGCCGCCATTCATGCTGCCCAGCAAATTTATATTTGTTTGTTTGCCGTTCTGATTTTGTCCAGCTTTTGGGGCAATCAGCGCACAAAAAGGCCGGAGTGGGAAAAAATATATAAAACTTTGCTTTTAATTAAAACATATTTTACATACACATGCAGCGGAAAAATAGAAAAAACGTATAAATATGAAAATATTTTCGCACAGCTTCACTAACAGCCATCAAATGGAAATTAAAACTTTATCGCTCGGTAGATCTCGCTTCGCTTTTTGTGAGCCTTCCCCAACACGGATCCTCTGTAAATGGGCATTCAGTCAACAAGTATTCCACTTTGACTTTATCCACTCATTATTCCCCTCTTTTTTTGTGCCAGTAAGTTTTGCATTTTATTAATTAACATTCAATTAGCGAAAACTATTGTGGCCGTGCCGCATTCAAGTGGCATTTAAGCTATTCACGAATTTGTAAGCCGGCCATTCAGATATTCAAATGGAGTCCGCTTTTTGCCCAATTCAAAACTGTTCTATTAAATACGATTTGCTTTTTTCACAGTTTTAGTTTTATCTCTTTTTCAGGTGCTCATAGTTTGCAGCATTCAATCTTTTTTCGCCGCGACACTGAAAATAACAATGAATATGAAATTAATTGAATAATTGAAATATAATCGCATAGAATTAAACCTGGGTTTTTGGTTCCTTGGAATCTCCTGATGAAAAGCGGGATTTGAACATATTGGAAAAATTCCGGACTTATCACATTTTAATTTTTATTTAACTTAAAGATAATTTTTTTCTGAGTGGCTTTGAACTAAGCTCTGCCTTTTCTATGTCCATGTTGTCCTCCATAAATTTCCCGTTCTGAGAATTTTTCCGCTTTGCCTTTGGTGTTTGGTTCATTACAAGTTTAAATAATTTCCCTCGACTCGCCGCTTCTCTCGTCTTTGTTCGTCTTTTTTGCCCGATATTGCGAAAGCAATAGCAAAAGCTTAAAGTGGACAACGCCCTTGAATGCGAAATCGAATTTCGCACTTAAGCAGCTGTCAGCAACGGTATCTATCTTGGCCCAAACACCCACCCCACCCAGCCAACCATTTCCTTTGGCGCTCCTACTAGACTCCCCGTTTTTTTTTTGTGCGTTGCCCTGAAAGTTGCATCATGGACAAGTTGCAAGCTGAATACATAGGAGCAAAAAGGTTGGAAACAATTTTGTTGCCTTAATGCATAATAGAAAGTGTCGTATCCATGACAGCCAAACTTTAAAATGATTTTATTAACTTAACTTTGTTGCCCACCAAGCACACAAAACAAGTGCAAACTCTGAGAGTCAAAGAGGCCGAGGGCGGTCAAATAAAAATGGAACGTTATTCCAACTTAACAATATACTTAACTTGGGCTATTTGTCACTGGCAGCTAACAGCAGGCAGAATACCCACCACTCGAGTGAAAAGTGAAGGGGAAATGTGGTATTCAAAAGCTTTTCAAGGTGATTTTGTTTCAATAAACTTCTTAAGTAGGGAAAGGATAATTATCCAATTATAATTGACTAATTTTTCCAATTTTTTACGGATAAAGCCGCTAAGAACCGGACTAATCTGTCAAGAAAAAGGATATATTGGCAGCTCTGCCCTGATTGCTTTCACTTTTAGCCGAGTGGCGAAGACTTCTTAAAGTTGTGCGGAATGTCATATGCAAATGCAATTACAGTACTTTTAGCATCGCTTTCTTATTTTCCGAATGCCACCCAATCGATGGCTTCGCATTTCGCCACTCGATGGAGGTTCTACCATACATGTACTATACGTGAGTGAGTGTTCGAAGTGGTTCTTCACGAACTTTGACGTTTCCACTAATGAAAGTTCTCCCACATACGTGCGTATGTGTGAGGGTGCCAAGGAGTTTTCGTTTAGGTTGATATTGCTTGGCTTTTGTTGACATCACGTCGAACCTGTTACGAGTGTCAGCTCGATTTTCCCTATTTTTTCGCTTGCAACCCGAAATTCACGTGTCTGAGGTCACGGTGAGTCGATGATTTTGACAAATCGGTAACAAGGACGTGGCCAACCCCTAAGGTCAAAGCATGTTCGGGGGGTGTAAAGACGTTTGCGGAAAAAAAATGTCTCTATTGGGTTTTACCTTTTGCTTAAAACTTGGATTTCTTTAAAATGTGATGTTCTAAACCACAAGTAATACATTTCCTTTATAAATTTATGTTTATAAAATTTCCTTTGTCTAAAGTCGATTATCTCAAATTCCTCAAATTAATATAATCCTGAGAGTTGCCTAAGTGTCCTTTGTGACCTCGTCCTGACGCAGTCGAAGCTATTTAATGCTCTTATGTAAAATGCATTTATACCAGAAAAGGGAAATATAAATTATAATTGATATTTAATTATATAAACAGCTTTGAGTACTTGAAGGGATTTTCAGGCTTCGGTTTTAAGTGGTGGTCGCCAAAAGCTTGAACGTTTAAAGGATAAATTACTGCATTATTTTAATACCGAACTCCGCTCTTAATCGCATGAAAAGTGCATTGAACGATAAGAACGTGTTTATACACGGGAAATATGGCCCTGAATTTTGCATATTTGCATACGCAGCAGTAAACAGATGGATGCCCGGAATCGATGCAAAATTACACTCGAGGGCTCAGAAAGGGAGCAGAACGAGTCGGGATTGGTAATTAATGTTTTATTGCCGTTTGACTCAATTATTCATTTAACTGCGCCACTACCTTTCTTGCTTGCACTGAGTGGCCGATTAAATGGCTGGATAAACTCAAGCATAATGAGTAATTAAGCGGTTAAGGGCCGTGCATAAAAGCTTCAAGTCCCGCGCCTTCGTCTTCAATCCCCGCAGATTTATGCCAAGCGCAGGCAGCACTGAATGGATTTCTTTAAAATAAAAGCAAATCAAAGTGAAATACATTCAAGCACCATTTGGTCGGCAAGTGTTTGCTCCGGAGTACCACAGAGCCAGGGAACCAGAGAACCGGAGGATCCAACAAGTTATTCAGCTCGCTAAAGACGCTTTTATCTCGCTTTTGCCGCACAGACGGAGCCCAGAAGGAAATGCGGCCAAGTGGTGAGCAGTTAACACAACACACATGTACTCCATCCACTTCGTCCCACTTCAAGCCCCCCGGCACTCGTCTGGCATAGCATTTCGCTCTGGGTCTGTGGGCCAAATTGAGTATTAAGTATTTTGGAATTTTTTGTAAAATGAAATAAAAACGCAGCTCTGAAAAGAGAATGCCGCAGCAGGAAGTGGCCACACACACACCCACATATTTATAGACAGGCGGAAGCGGAAGCACTCACATTACTCAACATACCAGAAGTAGCCAGAGCCAACTTTCAGACTGATGACTACTCCACACCAACCACCTTCCCAAGCACCAGACATTTTGATGTAATGTGTATAATGTTGGTAACGTATATTTAGCAGGTAAGGACTTTAAAGTGCTTGAAAATATAATTATAAATATATAAAATTATTTTTTGATTTAAGACAAAAAAATATAAAGATAATTAAGCAACCATTTATAAAACCTGGGATATTAATAAGTGGTTTTCTGAAAATTCAACTATGTTAAATCGGATATTGAATAAAGCATAGTAAAAATCTTAACTTACCAAGATAATCTCTGTTGACCAGTGTAATAACCCATCAAATAACTTTTATGTTTTTGTGTTTTTTCTATTTATTTGTGTACCCTTTGCTTTGAATACCTACTACTGATTCACATCAATTTAGTTTTATGGCCATATCTTTCGTATTCTAGTTGGCCCAAGGGGCCCATTTTCGCTGATCCCTTTTGGCATTTCCAGTTATTTATCTGCATGTAAAGATTTTGAACAACTTTCAGAATGATTTTCCTTACCTTAATAAAATTGCCTATTTTATGATGATTTTTTTAAGAACTTAGTATTGAGTATAATTCAGTCAATTAAATTGTTTGACCCTAAAACCAGACAGAGGCCAGTTTTGGTCGAAGGAATTGCGTCATTGCGGCAGCTTTCGGCCATTTCTCTTTCAATCTTCACTTTTCCTTGGCTTGTGGCGCATTTGGGCCGCATTCATTCCTCACTTTAAGTCTCGACATTTTGACTCGCAAATTAAAATAAATGGCATCACATTTTTTTCTTTCAGATTTCAGCTACTGTGCTCCATCTCTTTTATCTGTGTCTCTCCCTCCAAAGTGGATATTTAAACGACATTAAGTTGACTTAATTTCAACGCCTTAAATTTACCCAGCATCTTCAAGTTTTTTTGTTCGATGGAGCAAAAAGAAAATGTGAAAAAAATGTGCGGGCAAGTGTAACCAACAAAAGGGCAAGCAATTTGATTGTAACAGATTTAATTACAAAGTTCCGACCAAGTCGTGTGTTAAATTTGACCAAAAAGTTCATAAAAATGCATAATCTTAATGTCCGGCTAATGAGGCGTAAGCGAGTCACGGGTTTGGGTTGGCGTGCTTTCAACTTTTCTTTTAACAAATTAAATGTAATTTGTTACGCAAATTGAGCACAATCTGACAAAGAGGAGATACACAAAAGCGATGATGTGAAGAATGGTGGATTAAATAAAGGTCAATTATTACAGAAGATGAAAAAGAGAAGAAGCGGTTGAATTTTGTTTACAATATATACCTGGTATAGTAAAATAAAAATGCAAGTCTTTTTAAAAATATTTCGCTTTTATTTTATCATTTAAAATGTACTTAATGCAAACATTAGTTTCCTTGGCTAAAATTGTAGATAAAAATAAAATGTTTTCTCTTTTATTTCTGTTGGTTTACTAATTTTCTTTTACTTTCCATCTTGTGTAGCAACAATTTGCACATTAAAGTTATATTTTCTTTTATTAATTTGCAATAGTTTGGTTTCTTGTCATGCAAAAATAAGTACCAAAAACATTTTGCAATATATATTAAAGATTACTTTTCATTTCTTATATCAAAAGCCAAGTTTAAGTACCTGCTCGCTAATAATAAATCACTTTAGACCTTTCTTACCGTTCAAACCCACAGCCCACTTATTCGAGTGCCCATCTCTAACAACCGAAAAAAATGGGAGTCCTAACTAGAAAACCCGATACTGCTAAAAGGACTTAACGCTAGGGACTCTCTAAGGCATATGCAGGCTTTATTTCTACACCTCTAATTAGGAACACAGACGTGTGGACTTTCTATATGTTGTTGTGTCTTTGTTGGGGGAGTATAAAGAATATAGCAATAGACCTTGAGACGAGATTTCGTTCAGCTAAAGGTAGATAAGCTACTCTGAACGGTGGTTAACACCGCAGTTATATTGGCTAAGCACACAGCACATCATTAAGCAATTAAGTACACTTTCAGCTTCCCAAAGACAGATTTAGATCTAAGGTAACCTACACTACATCTTAGAATCCAAGCACTCGTTCAATCATTCAGGGGGGCTCACTCTCTTAAATGCAGTCAACGATGATATAAATACGCGAAAGAAGAGATTTTTGTGCTTTCATGAGGTCATCAGAGGAGTAAACATATAATATTGCTGGATTGTCACAGGAAAGGATAGGACTCGCTTTTGATTGTGGTAGGTAAAGTTAGTGAATCGATTCACTCAATTCTGATTGATGGGGATGAAGCTAGCTAAACAATAATGGGTTCTTAATGTCTTTGGATGATGGTTCACTGGTTTCTGGTAAGAGTACTTTTAACACAATTACTGACAGAAATTAAACCTATAAATAAAGTAAGTACTCTTCTAAAGAGCAGATAAACAAAGGTTATACATTCATCATAATACTTGTTCCTTTTTTTGACTCACATTCACACAGATAAATTCTACTACTCTATTCTGATCTGACTAAAACTTAAACTTATCCTTATGGTGTTTGGTGTTTGTTACGTAACCCGCTACCGATCCAGCACCTGCGTCTAAAGCTTAGAGATTAATCGTATCCAGGTCCTGGCAGGGAGCCCGAGGACTCATGTCATCGGTGCCTCCGCTGCCCCTGCCATCTTGGCCCCCAGTTCCGCGTCCATCGGCAGTTATATCCGCCATCGACGAGTGGTTCTGGTTCTGATTCTGTCGCAGATTTGTGTTGTTATTGACCATGTGTTGGCCGGACACGTTGTTGGTTGTCTTCGAGACAGGCCCATCGGCCGAGTTGAGATTGTTGTGTAGCACCTGTGTTTTTTTGGTGCCCAAGCCCAGAGGGAAGGCAAAGTCCTGTGGCAATTTGTGCATAATCTTGCCGGAGGTGATCAGGCGGCCAAAGCCCTCCTGGTAATTTGAAGAAAAATCATGAGTTAACTAAGTTCTAGGAGGAGGGGAAAAAAAGCCTCACCTGATGTGCAAAAGCATATCCAGATCGTACTGAGCGACGTCCGCGACGCGATGAAGCCGTTCGCCTGACATCACTTGAGGCTCGCGAATGAATCTTCTTCAAGGACCTTTGACGTATCTGCAGTTAGGAAATAAATTTTATTAATAATATACTCGATTGATTAAACTATGATTACCTTATCCGAAAGACTGGGATGCAAATCCAGAAGATAGAACTTGTAGGCCAGGACAGGTGCCACCAGGGCCATCACTGTGATCAACATGGTGACCCAAAAGGTCAGGTCCTTCATGGCCTGGGTCAAAGAGCCCACATAGGGCCCTCCAATGACATAGTTGTAGAAATAGTCAAGCACAAAGTACCACACTAAACTACCCCAAATGGTCACATGATTGACAACAGTCCAGTAAGAGGTGTACAAAGATATCTATAGGGAAAATCAAAAATAATAATAATATAATAATATATAATAACTACTTGACTCACCTGTGCTGTGTTATCCACAATGAGTATGGTGGCCACAACGGCGCCCAGGGTCATGTGATCGCTCACAATAAATCCGTTCTCCGAGACGCCGTCCTTGTAGACGCCGTAGGGAATCAGGAACAGGACCAGCGAGGTGAAGGCGCCGTGCAACACACTGTAGATGAACTCCCGAATGTTGAACAGCTCGCTCTTGAGACCCGGCGTGTAGAGACGTGGGAACTCCAGGCTGTTCTTGTCCGAGACATCCTGCTCGAAGACGCCCAACGCCAGGACGGGCAGGGAGGTGTAGAACAGATTATACACCGATATGAACATGGGGTCAAACACCGTCTAAAATTGAGATTGGGATAAGTAGAGTTTTGGCCCTAGCAAAAACACCTGTAGTAGTCAAACCCACCTGAGCGCTGAAGCCGCAAAAGAGCGAATACCAGCAATGGCACAGGGTAAATGCAAAGTTCTTGTAGAAAAAGTAACGTAGAAATTTGCACATGCGGTAGTAGGACCAGCGACCATGGACCAGCAGCAATCGCTCCAGGTAACGAAACTGGGCAATGGAATAGTCACTGGACAGGACAGCCTGAAGGCCCTCCTGGCCGGAAATACCCACGCCTATGTGGGCGGCTATCGAAAAAATATTTCTAGAAATAAAACTTAACTGGCTTTTCACAGCAAACTCACCCTTGATCATGGACACATCGTTGGCGCCATCGCCAATGGCCAGGGTGACGGCGTTTTTGGCACGCTTAATTAGCTCGACGACCAGCGCCTTCTGAAGCGGCGTCACACGGCAGCAGATGACCGCCTTGCACTGCGAGGCGATGTCCAGGAATCTGCAGGAAACACCGAAATTACTCCCTTATTGATTGCCACTCGATAATTAAAGGCATGCCACCACCCACTTGTTTTCCATTTCCGGCGAAAGGCAGTGCACTAGCGAGTGCCCATTGACCACCAGGGCAAAGCCGGTGCTCTCATCCACCACAATTGAGGCTGTGCCCCCATCCTCGCTCCTCTTCTCATCGCCGAACAAGTCGTTGCACTCAGCACTGTTGGGAAATACAATATTCCGGATTAATACTCCCGTACGTCACATGATCTTCGACAATCAAAATGGAAATGTTATCAAGCAGAGTTTAGTGTAGAGAGTGGTAGACGGCTAAATGAGTTATATGTACAGAGATTTAGACAAGCAACTACTTTGAATGAGATAACGACGAGGAAAAGCTATTACGTTGATGAACTGGACAGTGACTGTTTGTCTTTGTGGTTCTGAAATTTGTTTTTCTTTTAGATTAAGTCTTCAGTTTCATTTTTGTATAATACAAGGCATGAGGAACAGACAGAACTCAAACAGATGCTGGGTGTTTTTAATTCATACAAAAATATTTGGTTTCAACAATAAATAAATATAGTTTACTTGACGGGCGGAACAAGCACCAATAGAGGGTTACATCCTTTGGTGGGTAGTACTAAAATGTTCACTTGTTTTCTCAACATTATTTAACACGAAAAAATAAATAGTAAATGCCTAACCGAAATGTTCTTTTGCTATAAAAGTCAAACTGTCCTAAAAGGTATTAAGTATCTAAGGTAAGAATAAATAAATTAAATTGAAATAATAAGATAGAGGAAAATTATAAGAGTATACATTATAGAGCATTTTAGGTACAACGAAAAATATTTAGGAAAGTTTAAGACATTTAGCTAACACAGATGGTAATGCTAGAAAGATATTCTAGCGCTTCTACGGAGGTTAAGTTTCATTTTAGCTAGAAAATCGTTTGGAAGTTCATTTAATTTTAAGAGCTAAACTATTGAGATTATTTTTAAGGATTGCCCTCTACCTGTCCGGTCCGCCCTTATTATCCTTAATTTTGTCATCCCACCTAAAGGTAACCACCGAAATGGCAGGCGGTGGAGGCGGCGTGGGCGGGAGGTTCGACTCCTGCATGAAGGCCGAAGTTTGGGTCATGGTAACACTCAGCGGATCCATGTTACTGTCGCTGTTTAGCCGGTCAAAAGCATCAAAGCCTGAAAAAAAGGAATAGCAAAAAAGATAAATTGAATGATTATGTTTCATCCTTATTATTCTTAAACTAGTTAGTCACTTACCGCCTGGTCGAAATCGATTGTATATTTTTATGGACTCTTTGAACTGCCTCAGCTGCTTCTCCACCTCCTCCACAGAGTTTCCGTCAACTATAAAGACATCCGCCAGCTCATCGGTGAGCAGTTGACAGGAGTAGCCGATGTTAATGGCCGTTTCTGATAACTCAAATATTAAAAAACCATATTTAAAATATATTTCCCCTTAAACTCACCCTGCTTGTCGCCAGTTAGAACCCAGATCTTGATGCCTGCATTCTGCAAATTAGCAATAGACTTGGGCACACCGTCCTGCAATTTGTCCTCGATGGCCGTGACCCCAACCAGTTGCATTTCGCTCTCGATCTCTTCGTAGATTTCGTTGAGCTTCTGCTCCCGTGAGTCCATCGAAAGGGCAGCCTCCTGCTGTCGACTCCGCCAGTCGTTGTAGTACTGCTCGGTCAAACGACGCTCAGCCAGGGCCAAGGTACGCAGGCCCTCGCCGGCAAATTTCTATAAAAAAATATATTTAACCCATTTTGAACATTTAAAGCCTTCAAGGCAACAACGCACATTAAGGTGGTCCTGGGTGCGCGCCTTAAGATCTTCCTGTCCGCCATGCAGACGATCGTATATCACATTGTCCGCTCCCTTGCAGTAGAGCACCATGGAGTCACCGCGTCGGAGGATCACAGACATCCGCTTGCGGACGTTGTTAAAGTCTAGGATATTCAGGAGCTCGTATTCCTACAAGAGTTGGGGAAAAAACACATTATTTCTAATTTAAATTAGATGAAATTAGGGAATCATTTACCTCCAATTGACCCATCACCTCGATGGTAATACTATTCGGTGTTCGTGTGCGAAAGACAAAGCCGAAATTGCGGGCGGCCGCCACGAGAGCAGCCTCATCGGGACTCTGGGCCTGGTACTCCAGCTTCCCGTCCACCGTTTCGGCCATGACCGTGTGGCAGAGGGCCAGCAGGCGGAAAAACACATGGGAGTGCTCCTCATCCGAGCGAACGGCATCGAGCAACGTGCGATCGTACCACCGGAAATCTCTCTCGTGATGCGGATTGGCCGAAAAGTCGACGCTTTGAAGGGCCTGCGAAAGGAACAGGGTTTAAATAGTTAGCTTATAGTTGCAGTACAGAATCAGGGAGTTTATCTGTAGGTTACTGTACGTTAAGCTCGGCTGTATACGATATTAAGCAAAGCCAACAAAATTAGTCCCAAAAGTATATAATGTTAAGTTAGTTGTTGTAGCGATTCGGAAGCAATTCTTTGAGTTCCTAAATGTTTATAGTTAAGAAACCAAAATATTGTGTAATTAAAGGGATGTTTAAGGTCATAACAAAATAAGAATATTACCAGATTGAGCACACATATGTTAAGGTTATTGAAAAGGTTTTTGTAATTCTCTACAATTTTTAATAACAACGTTAAGCAAAAGAGTTATAGATTTAAAAATAATACAAAACAAGAACAATTTCTTTGATAGAGTCTTCAATGGCTACAAACCAATTCAAAGGAAGTAATGTTGTATTTTTTGGGCAATAGCAGCAAGCGTACACACTGGATACAAACACATATAGCAATAAAACACAGCTCGACACTAATCGGTAAATTTGGGTGTGAATAGAAGGACATGCGGCATGCATACGTGCACTCTGTGAGGCGACGAACTCCAATTGGTGGCGAATGCTTTGTGGCGGTGCTTAGTGGTGCTCGAATAATCGCTTGGGTGCAGAGTGGATGTGGATTTGGATTTGGAGTCCTCTTCAGGACTGCCAGGACCGCCCAGCGTGACTGTTGAGGGGGATTTCTTAAACCGGATCTTGACTAATCGCTTGCGATGGTGCTGTGGATGGTGCATGTTGTGTGCTTCTGTCTGTTCGGGGTCATGCAAAATCTTTACTTTGTCGCAACTGCTTGTGCGGGACAATTGTCGCTGCATATATCCACTCCGCTTGAAGCCGCCGCCGCTGCTCCTGCGCTCCTCATGGCCGCCGATGGGTGGAGTCAAACCGCCACCGGCTGTCCTGGGTGACAAACCACCCGGCGATTCATTGTCCAGACTTCTACCGGGCGCCGAGTATCGCACATGCTTGAGTCCTGGCCTCCGTTCGCCGGCGTCCAGCGGCGGAGCCGAGTGCTCGAGATCCGATCTCGAGGCTATGGCCTCCCCGGAGGAGGTGACCACCAGGGAGCTCTTCTTGGCGTGCACCTCGGCCGTGTGCACTAGGATGATGGGGGGTGGTGGTGGTGCGGCTGCCGCGGGTGGTGCTGCCGCAGCTACACCTGCGGAACTGGGGCGGTTGTTGGTGTTGCTATTTTGGAAAATTGTTTGCTGCTATAACGAGTAATGTGAGTTGTTGTTTTTTCTTTTTTCTCTATCTATTTTTTTTCTTTGCCAGACGCACAATTAAACAAAGGGACACACACAGTGAGGTCATTAGAGAGGGTAAGATCAAAGTTTAAGTTTGACTAGAACACCCAGCCTCGGCTGAGACTGGAGTTTACTTTCTTTCAGGGCAGACAGTGCAAGAAACGGACACCGACACACACAAGACAACAATCCCTCAACCAAAAGTTAGAGGTTAAATCGGCTTATTGGATCCAAAACCGAAACCAAAAGCAAAGAAACCCCCACTCACCTCCGTAATCTCGATGAGCTCGCCGGTGCGCAGGTCAATCACATCGCCGTAGCTGCGACCATTGATGCTGCACTTGTTGAACGTCATGATGTTCTGGGTGAGGGTGCCCGTCTTGTCCGAGAAGATGTACTGGATCTGGCCCAGCTCCTCGTTGAGCGTGGTGGTGCGGGCTTTGGCATAGGTATTGGTGGTCGCGTAGTACATCTCCTCATCCCAGTTGATGAGGAACGACTGTACGAAGCGTATTACCTGCGAATATATATTTAATATAAATCCAGAAAAATATCATAGCGTACTTACCTCTACTGAAACGTAGAGAGAGATTGGCACAACAGTGTTTAAGACTATGGCATACGAGAAGAAGACCAGCAGCCCGATGACGGTGGCCCCCGTGGGTATGTAATCCTTGGGTATGATGTGTTCCCAGGGCAGATACAGCTGGAAATGCTGGCCAATGAAGCCCTCCCAGATGGCACAGCCGATCGCAAACAGGGCACATATGGACACCAGAAAGAGAACAATCTAAATACACGTTATTGGAATTACATAAGTATTATTATTTATAAGAAATAGAAAAACCCACCCCAATGATAATAAAGTTGAGCAGGCGATCCACGCCAGTGCTCTTGAACTGCGTCTTTCCGGAATTCTGCATCAACTTGGTGTCCACTCCGGCGAAGACGACCACCCCGTAGCACCACTGGGTGTTCCGGAGAACACAGCCTCTCAGCAGGATCTTCTCGTTGTCCAGGGCGAATCGCTGACCACGCCAGATCAGGGTGCCATCGAACTTGTTCAGCAGGTTGTTGGGCCTCTCGCAGATGATCTCGCCGTTGAAGTTCCACAGCGAGTCATGACGATCGCCCAGCTCGATGGTCTCCGTGAGGCACTGCTTCGCCTTGAGATTCGTCTCCCCGTCCAGCTCGGCCGTCTCGATGAAACACAGACCATTTGGCTCGGACGTGGACAGCAGCAGGGTGTCGGCGGCCACGAACTGATTGTTGTCCAGCCGGATCACGTCGCCCACCTGCACCTCCGACCACTTGGCCTCCACCAACTTGCCATTGCGCAGAGTCTTCGACTTGCGATTGTTCACCTGCGAGTCGGACAGATGGCGTTGCTGAAAGACGGAATAATATTTAGAAAAGATTAATGGAATTTTAAGCCTAGGATAAATTCGCAAAACTTACTATATCATCGTAGGCATCCTTCACCGCTGTCAGCGTGAGTACTCCTATTAGGGGAATGGCTGTGGTCACGGGGGTGAGCGAGGAGATGGCCGGTATCAGCTGGAGGACCAACAGACACAGGAAATAAAAGTTGGCCAGCCGCTGGAATTGCTCCAGCAGATTAAAAGGCAGGAACGTGAATAGCGAATACTTGGAGGTCTTGATGTAGTTGTTCTGAAAATTAGAGATTATATAGATTTTTAAGAGTTTGGTCTTAGAGTATTTGAGAATTTTGTTATGATGGTATGCTTACGTGATATTTAAACTGGGCATTAAACTCTTTGTCGTTGGCGCGGATTCTGCGTTCGTTTTCTGGAAAAACAAAAATATAATGTTGGTCAATATTCTTAAATTCTTTTTATTATTTTAAATTAATCTTAAAATATTTCTAGAAATTATTTTTATTTCCCTGCTCCTTTCTTCATTACCCGAAAAGTAGTACGAGCTACGGCGTCTTCTTATCTGGGACAGACGTCTCAGACTCGGTAACGACTTTGTTTCGG
Source organism: Drosophila takahashii (assembly GCF_030179915.1). Classification (NCBI taxonomy): domain Eukaryota; kingdom Metazoa; phylum Arthropoda; class Insecta; order Diptera; family Drosophilidae; genus Drosophila; species Drosophila takahashii. Next base: position 20,982,303 of record NC_091681.1, read on the forward strand.
AGGCCACCGAAGGATCCCTCTGCTTGTACAGCTCCTGGTCATCAGACCGATGGGTTGATGGATTTGCTCCTCCGGGTGCCAGGCTATAGAAACTGTCACCCATCATCAGGGGTGTGGCAATGGTTTGCGTAGAGCTGCCAATATTCATGCCTTCCGGTTGGGCGAGACACGCCCTCCGGCTGCTCTCCATATCGGAGTTCCTTCCGCCCTGCTCCTCAATTTCCTCATCATCATCATCGCATTGCAGTCGTTTCCTTCGATTTTTTGAGCTTCTGGCAAACTGAAACCAGCGAGTTCTCCGACTGGTTGCCTCTGCACTTTCGGTTCCGGATCCATCAACATTTTCAGGTCCCGTTGTTGGGGTTCGTTTACTGTCCTCCTGGAGCTCCGCTTCCATGGGTTGGGCGCCCAGAACTGAAAGTTCCAGGGTGTCGGGACGCCTTCGCAACCGCCGGGCGGCCTCGCTGCATCTCTTGCCCCCGATCATGACCAGCTTAGGCTATGGGAGGAACAATCTCGATTTGGGGCCTCCTCATTACTCTTCATTCTTCTGCGAGGGAAAGCGAAAGTTTAACGTGTTGCCAACTCCCGGGAGATTAAAATGCAATTGGAAACCCATCGGCACCGAACAAACTTCCCTGGGGGGCTGGCTCAATGAAACTGTACCATCCATCATTTTGATAGACTGCCCTCCTCCCCTCGCTGAAAAGCCCCAGACAGCTGGAAACGATTCTCATCAGACTGCGAGTGCTGGCACGCATATGTCTGGGCAATAAATAAATAAACAAATTTTTGCTTTGATTTTTGGATACCCAGGGGAATTGTTTTTAAAGGCAGGTATACTAGATACTTGTTAAGATTTTTAAATTGTAATGGGAAAGTGTAACAAAATGTATTCATTGAGAGATTTTAAATTCAGTGCCTTACGAAAGATCTTATTTAAATCAAACTTATTTTGTGTGTGAATCTAGTTACATAATTTAGCTTGAATACAATATACCTTTTTACCCTATAATTAAAGTGTATAGATATAATGTTGATATCTATAACACATTTCAATGATTTAAGTGTTTAATTGCCGACTTCCAAAAGGCAATGTAGGTTGTTCTAAACTGGTTGATTGGCCCAGCAGGCCATTTGAATTCCCCACAAGGCAAATCATTATACAATAGTTTTGGTGCAGCTGAATTATAAATTCTTCTAACAATTATTTATTGTGTGAGATGCAAATTTGATAGCGAACCAACCCGATTTTAGGAAAGCCGATAATTGATTTAGAATTGTATTTTCGATTGATTTTAATTAAACTGTTTATTTTTGGAGCATTGTATTCGTTAGTGCATTGTTCGGTGTATGGAAAATTCGAATTAGGGAAATTGTTTGGTAAATCAGTGTAAATCCGTTTAAATCCGTGTTCGTCTGTCCGAACACAGGAATCTCGGAATCTCTTTCGCTGCATAAACAGGTGTTGTTTATTTTTTAAATGTACACATCGTATTTCATTATATGGAAATGTTTCTCAATAATTTGGTTAAATAAAGGCGTTCAATCTTGAAGAATTTTATTTAATAGGGCATTTAACAGATAATTTTCTTTTAGAAGCTCACTACAAAAAGCGGGCACTGTATTTACTGAAGTATCAATGCCAAACGTTTTCACCTTGCTTCGTAGAAATTTGCTCGGAATTTTCATGTGAGTACATCTGGGTGCATTATGGTTGAGCACTGGACTACAAATACCTATTTTATGTTTACTTTTTCGCTTTATGCCCGATTGAGTAAATCTGCAGTAAGCAGGGCACTATGACGTCACTAAGCTGCCACTGTGTGTGAACATTCCGCATTCAACAAGTGTCCGTCATTGGGGCCACAGAAAAACAACAATGAAAAGGAAGCTGCAGCAAAGTCAAATCCTCTCTTTTTCCTCTCTTTCTTTTCATAAATGTGGGTGAGGGGCGGGTGTCAATGTCAAAAGTGTTGTCAAGGCCACGGCGAATGCAGGCATAACGGTAACGGGAGACGGAAATTGAATCTGAGACGAAAAGTTGAGCCGAAAGTATTTTGTCTCTTTGGGAAGGATAATAAAGGGAATCGGCGAAAGTTTAACCCCACATCCGCTCGATTTCGATTCACTCTGCTCCGCAAACAAGCGGTTTTTTTGTGCTTCAAGGACTTGTGCAGTCACAGCTGATTGGCGTTCTCTCTTTTCTTTCCTTTTCATGCCTCTCCCAAATTGACTCTCCTGCTACACAGAAAAAAATTATGTATTTGTTGAATTGAGAATAATGGTGTTTTTCAAGAGGAAAATAATCTCAGTGAATACATTTCAATTGCTATACATTTACAATTAAAAGTTTAGCGAGTCTTTATTTTATTAGATTTTAAAAAGTGTTATTATTATCCTATAATTTTAAAATAAATCAATATAAAATTTTTTCAACTTATTTCATTAATTTCAATTTGTAATTTGAATATTCATAGCAATATTTTTTTCTCTGTAACGTTACAGCAACAAAGCCGGCTAAGCTCTGTCGCGCTCTTTGTCTTCCCCTCCGCCCCGCTCACTCTCTCTTTCTCCTTTACGATATCCTGCTGCGAACATGAGTCATGCATGTGAATGTAAATATGCTCCTTGCTCTCAATTTGTATCGCTTTCTTGAGTTGTTCTTGCTGTCCGCTTTGCCTTCGCTCGCATGCGTCACCTTTGGTGGGGCGGTGAGGTGGCGAAGGGGCGGGGTGGTGGAAACAAATTAACTACAAGAAAAGGCCAAAAGAATCGATGAAGGCTCAATAATTATGCTGAGAGCGAAGAAAACACAACAGAACGGGGGAAAAAAAAGGGAACATGTTTTCGGTGCCAGATGCCAAATGCATCATCATCTGCCTCTCATCTGCCCCCCTCCCCTCGTTCTCTCCTCCTCCCACCCAGCTTCGTACATTTTTAGCACATTTCTTGCACTTTTTTTGCACCGCTTGCACTTGCTTTTCTCGTTTTTCCCTTGGATTTTCACTTTTTCTTCGTTTTACTTGGAGCTTTTCGCGGAAACACTTTAGTACACTCGGCGAAACTGCAACTCTCGAGTTCCTCGCGGAGCAGGGATTTTCTAATTGGCCCAAGGCGACGCGAAATGCGAGGCAGTCCGCAGCGCGATAAACAAAAACGGCTAACGCCAAAGCCAAATGGCCAACTGCCGCGCAAACTGCGGCCAAAATGGGCGACGGCGACTGCGACGCCGGCAGCGACGTGGGCTGAGCGAAATGCGAGCAAAATGATGACAACAAAACGCCGACTGCGCTGCCAAGGCAACCGATTCACACACACCTTCAAAAGCGAAACGGTTCGAAGCGGTAGCAAACGGTTAAGAGTGGCTTGGCTCAAAAGAGAGCTACGAAAAGCTTGGAAATCCAAAGTTTACCAAGCCAACTATTTGAGTTGGCTAAGGTGATCTACGGTTCAAAGGGTCAAAGCACAAGACTTGATTCATTCCACTTACAATTGTGGTTTTAAAACGATTTGAAATTATTCGACCGCAGAAATTGTTAAAAAGCTTTTGTAATCTTGTTTGAGCTAACATGTTCAATGATCTAGAGGTTAAACTTAAATATAGAAAAATAAAAAAAAATACAACTGGCTGATGGGTCGTATGAGTAATCTTTATAAAACTTTAATTGGCCCTTAAATAATTTTATTTTGACTACACTACGTGCTAGGATCATTTTTCTATGATCGGAACCGAAATCGAAAGGGCATTCCGTAGTTCGTGGTGGCCAAAAGTCGGTCAACAATTTCCCAAGTTTGTCAAGCATAAAAATGAGCAAATTTCGTAAGTCACCCCAAGAAGAAAACAACGGAACAAATTCGAGAGAGAGCGACAGTGGCGGCAAACAAATTGGAGGCTCTCTCTTTCACTCTCGCACACGTGAGTAATGCAATCAAGAGAAAGCGTGCCCTCTCTCTCTCTCGCACTCTCTTTCATTCAAATGGGCAGCAATGTCAATGTCAGACCTAAAAAAATGTATTATTGGCGCTTGAAGAAGTGCCGCATATGGGTTAATGAATGATTGCCGGGGGCGGAGAATGGTAATCATACCCCATACACATTGCATTACTTTTTTTTTTGCATTCAGAACAAGGCTAACTTAATCAGCGAAGCAACGAGCGCCAAAACGAATTCCCATTCAATAAAGAAACTTAAAATGATAGATTGCAGAAATTTATTTTCCGTTTTTGTAGGCACATACCGAATTACATTCCCGGAATTTCTTTGGAGATTTCAACAGGTGTGCATATGGTAATTAACGAAATAGCTCCATCATTATACTACTTATTACTACCCAATTAATTGCACACAAAGAAATAAAAAGTTCCTTTAAAATAAAATCATACTGTATTACTAAAGGTTTGTAAAACTAAAAGAAGTTCAAAGTTTGCAAAGCTTCTTTGATTCCAAGTATCTTAAAGAAACTTGTCTTAAATGGGGATTACAATTTTCAATATTTCTAATTTTAAATTAATGTTGACAAGTTTTTATTTTATTTACATGGTAAAGATTATTACCCTATTGTCAGTTGTACAAAAGTAGTGACGAAAGGACCTTCAACATTAAAAAACATGATAATACACCCGACTAAATGCACTTTATAGAAAATGCCTGTAAAAACTAAGAACTAACGGAACTACACTTCAAACAATCGTAACCCTCCTAATCGTTTTCGTAGAATAGTAAACAGGTACTTTTATTTTTACCTAATTGTGCTTACCAGTGTATAATATTGTGTGTACTGGCCTACAAGTCAACAAGTACCCACCCTTATTTTCGGAATAAGTAATAATTCGCATTCATTCATTTCATTCATTGAGCGGCCAAAACAAGGGGCCCTAATAAATCGAAGTGCCGCTTTGACCAAGCTCAAGGCACTCACGCACACTCCCCCGCACTCACACACTCGCACACTATTCATTGGTTAACGGTACCTTTGTGGAATAGTGTCATGGCCAAAATCGAGCAATGCGCGGCTTTTTGTTAGAGTTTCTCGGCGACTCTCCCAGCAATTGGTTTAGTAACGCCAAAGAACTGGGTCACTATCTGCCCGAAATCAGTAACAACTGTTCAACTTTTTGCCACCCCAGTAGCGAGATTTCCCCATCTGAAAAGCCAAAGGCTTTGAGCAAAATCAATTTGTAATGGAAATCGTATTTATGTTGGTTATTGATTTGATAGGTGTGCTGTATTATCTTCTAATGTATTAATGGTTATTTAATTGTTAGTCTGTTCTTTAATCTACATTTATTTTAACAGTACGTGTATAGTGACCAAAAGTGAGAAAAATTTCACTATTTTGGGATCATTTTCAATACTTAGGTTAAAAATCTTATTAGAGAAAAGGAAGCTACTTTCTTCTTTAATAGTTATGCCTCAGATTATACGCAAATTCAAATTCGCAACGACTCCTTGCAATCTAAAAATCATAATTAGACCAATTTATGTTTCGTTTAATCATGTCCCTTGAAATTGATTTGGCTTTTAATCTCCCCAATTTCATAACTAATTGCCCATTTGATTGTCACTCGGCTCCAAAGTCTATGTCAACTTGAAGCCAATTGTCGGATTTGATTCAAAACAAGAGAGAACGCTATAGTCGGGTGCCCCGACTATCAGATACCCGTTACTCAGCTAAAGGGAGTGCGAAGGAGATGGAGAAAAACTTTGATCCGCCGTAACTTTTTAACGAATGGTCCGATTTAAAAAATTTCTTCTACATTTCGATAGGTATTGATAAACACAATAACACTGCATTTTTACTTTTCCAAAATATTGAAATTTTTAAAATCGTATATTAGCGATTGTGGGCGTTAGAGGGGGCGTGGCACCGTTTTGAAACAAACTTGCGCTGCGTAGGAACTCCTAGAATCTGCATGCAAAATGTCAATCTTCTAGCTTTTATAGTTTCCGAGATCTCAGCGTTCATACAGACAGACAGACAGACAGACAGACAGACAGACAGACAGACAGACAGACAGACAGACGGACAGACAGACGGACAGACGGACATGGCTAGATCGACTCGGCTAGTGACCCTGATCAAGAATATATATACTTTATGGGGTCGGAAACGCTTCCTTCTACCTGTTACATACTTTTGCACGAATCTAATATACCCTTTTACTCTACGAGTAACGGGTATAATTAAATGTGAAACGTTTAACAATACAAAGGTGTTTATTGGCTAAATGCATGCAAACAGAGCATTTAATATTTGATTATTAAATGTAAGGCTATACTCTGATCTTTAGCCTCTTAAAGCAAAGTGACCACTTGATTGCTTGTATTTCAAACTTTCACTTTACCCTCTCTGGTGCACTCACCTTTGGCCAATTGCGGTTGGGTTTTTGTGCCCATTATGAGGGAGTCTCTCGGGGATGTGTGTCCTCAGCAGGTTTCTATCTGATCTGATGGGGCCAGCAGGACTCACGCGGCTGGCGGCATCCGGGGCTGCTCGACTCCGGTTCCGACTGCGGTTCCGGCTCCGACTGAGAATGGAACAGCGACCGGTTAGCGTTGGCCAGCGGCAGTGGCAGTGGCTCGGTCTCGGTTTCGATTTCGATTGTCGTCGTGGCTGAGCGGACTGATTGGACCGAGCGGACGCCAACCTCCTCCATATGGCGGCCTTGTCGAGCCGCCGATGGCTGCCTGGAATAGAGAATGGAGAGGGCACGGATTCAGTAAGCATTCAAATGATTCGTCATCAGGGAAAAGTTTTGCTTTTTCTAGATTTCTCTGTTGAATTTTTAATGGCGACCATAAAGCTTTTTTAAATGCTGTCAGCTGGTGACCCAGAAGGTCGACCCGCTATTAGCTGGCCACCGTGGGGCCAGGATGTGGGAAAGGATTGTCTGCCGCCCAGCTGGATGAAAAGTTTCACCCGAAACAAATGAACTTGGGCTTGGTCTTGGACGGGTGTATTAAAAATTTGATGCGTTCACATGCTAATTGTCACACGAATGAGCTGATTTCGAGGGGTCGGGGGTCTAATGTGTCCATTAGCAGCTGTCCCCGTCGCGTAACCGCTATAAAAAAGCAAATACGCCCCCCGGATGGTATCCTTGGCGGTTATAGGAGCTTGCAAGGACCACATGGCCACATGGCGGATACGTAATAATAACATGCATTAATTGCATGTAGGTGGGGTTTCCCTTAAATGCTGGCGTACTATTTCATAATTCATTCGCGACCGGATGCACGAAAACTAAGGCAAAGTAATGATCGAAAATTAATAAAAGCAATTACAGCACCGAGCAAACAAAACAGAGCCAAAATAAATACAAAGAAACGATTTACCTAATGTGAGTCACTCGGCGAATCGTAAACAAAGCAGAAAATGAAGTACAAAAGCAGATGAAAAACGTTGCGAGTGCACATGAACCCGGCAGAAAACCGAGTCGAGATTGATTCGAATTGTGAATGCCCTTTTGATATTTATTTTTAATAAATTTTGAAATTGCTTCGCACTTTTCCCCAATACAAATAATAAATCTAGGACTATATTTTAAAAATGAAAAAAATGTTCTAATAGTTTAATATTTAATTACTACGTTTATTCATGAATAATAAACAAACGTTTTGTGTGTCGATCACAAGCTGTTTGCAGTTCTTAGGAAATCCCGTGCAGCAGATCAATAACGTACTTTACTGCAGTAGACAAACTGTATGCTAATTGCGAATAATAAGAGCCCATTCATGAATAATAAACAAACGAGCGATTTGTGTGTCGATCGCAAGCCTCTATAGGTCACTCGATTGGAAGGCTTTGTTGATCGTTTACTTTTCGAATGCCTTCCCCTCGTCATCAAGCTCAAACGTATGTGACTAAGTGTGTAAAACCGAACGAAAGTGTTTATTTGACTTGAAGTATATTGCAGCTGGCCTGAAAGAAGTTGCAATTAGTTTTGTACCGGAAGTTGATATCCAAGCTGGAACCTAAAACCAGCTTTCGTTAATCGAAAATAAATTTCTTCAAGCTTCAAACATTGTGCGATTCTAATCTTCGACCTACTTTTCTTCCTCGCGGAACTGTAATCAAAATATATGTGAGCCCGTAAATGAATCAACGAAAATAGCCCACAGCGCCCAAAAATATTTAACCGACTTTAACCGAGCACTCACAGAAGTCATTAGGGATGAACGATACATGAATTATGCATAATTATATTCATCTACTATATTTTCGATTGTTTTCCATGTTCCCCCTTCCCTAGTTACATATAATAGTTCCATATCTATTTATGGATCATTACTTAAATCCTTGAAAAATTGGATTGGTAACACCCAAAACCGTTTTAAGCTAATGAACCTTGAACTAATAAGGAGCAATACGATTTTTGGTGGTGGTCGAGAAGGAATTTATTTTCAAAAGGCTTTGATTTTAAAACCCATAGATAAGGTATTTAGCTCTTTTAATGATTACAAATGAAAACGAAAAGAGTTAATAATAATGTACTGTTTAATAGTGATGCTGTTCCTTGTTCTTCAAAAATAATATCCCCAAATACACATGTCAGAAACATTTTCGCCATTATAAGACAACGGGGACTAAAATAGACTTAAGAATTTCACAGCTGTCATTTTAACGAGCTCGATAGCTTGTTATCTATACCAAATCCATAAAATCGGAATAATTAATAAGACAACCCAAGCAAGATAAGCTCATTTAATTTAAACGCATCAGATGTGGAAATATAAACAAACACAAACGAAATGTTTTTTGAGCAAAATGCTCTCCATTGCCCCGACGGCAAAAAGCAGATACAAAATCGCCCGAGATACTTGCCCAGTCACTCGAGCGACTGCAAATGAAAGGCAATCAATGCAATTGAATGTTGGAGCATCAATTTCAATTGATTTGGTGCAATTAGAGCACCAGCAGGGAGAACTCAGAAGAAAGGGATCGGCAGAAGGGCAGTGGAAACACCCACGTGCAAATTCAATATAGACTGGGTCAGATTCGTGGGCGGTGAGGTGGGAAATCGGTCGGTCTTTGGTCAGTGGAGCAGTGGCGCTAAGCGCCTCTCGAGTCCCTCCATAAAAGCCGCATAAATTATTTAGACTGCATTCATAGTCTCCAAATGACGCGGCCGCTGAGGAAGCGAGCGGTTTAGAATGGAAATGTGCAACCAAGGTCAATGCTTCCCACATTACCAGCTATTCCCCCCGTGCCAAACTCTCTATAATTTCCTCGAAGAACCTTTACATTTTTTTAACGGTTCCGTGCTAAAAAATATTCCGTGGAAGGGGACGGTGGCTAATTAGAAGTTCGGAATTCTTAAGTTGTGTGGAATTATTAAAAGAGTTAAACGGCTGAATAATAAATGCAACCTAAGTGTAGGAAAACAACTTACTACAAGTAGGAGCAAAATATTTATTTTGGAAAATGCTAAGGTAAACATTGTTTTATTAAATTGTAATGCGGTGTTTAAGCCTTTGGTATTTTGATGGTAGTAGTAATTTTAGTCGTAAGAAAGTATGAAAAAATACTTTACAAAGTAAGAAAAATAAAAAAAATTTAAATAAAATTTTATTTTAGAAACTCTGAATATAATTGAACTATTTCAACGAGTTTTAAAAAGTTCCAACCATTTATTTTCTTTGCAGATCACTGATGGACACCGTATAACCGATAAGTACAAGCTGTCCTTGTTTATTTTTATTACCCTGACAGCTTGAGAAATCCATTAGCTGGTGTCTGGGTGTCGGGGGGACATCTCAAGTTGAACTATAATCCCTCGAAGTACATTCCCTCAAACCTAGATTGACAATCAATAATTTAGCCGTCTTCGTGGTCGAGAAAGGACTCATCGCAGATAATTACCATGCAGTGCCCACTAATCCCGGGACTCGTGGGAGTGCGTGCTTTGTGTGCTGCATTAAAAATGTATTTGCTACTGAAAAACCCGGGCTCGGCGACACGTGGTCGTGGTGGAGGCCTCGGCCAGGTGTGGGAAATCAGCAGGTTCCCGCTTTCCCTCCTTCGAAATCCCCCCCTTGAAATCCTCGCCAGACTTGTTGAACCTGGCGCCGCAACGAGACATTTCATGTGGGAACATCTGTCCGTCGATTTCTCGATTCCATTGTGCGACGGATCCGGCGGTTTGTCTTTGGGCCAAGTTGTCACTTCAATGGGAGCGAGAAACGAGAAACGACAAACGGGGAATTTGGGTTACCCCAGGTGGGCTGTGCGTGTGCCGGCAATTGCGTGATGGGAACACCTCACCCAATCGCTCGTCCAACTCGCACGATTCCCATCGGCAGATAGCGAAATTATGTATCCAATGTGGGCAGGGGCAGGGGAACGCTTAAAGCCAAATTGTCGCTAGGAATGCAAAATGAAATGCGGGCTGGGGTCATAGTTTGGTAGATAGTTAGGCTGGCATATTGGAATGCCTAAAGGGAAAAAAATAATAGACATATTCCTAGTTTGGTGAGCCAAAACGTGGCCCAAATCCAATTGAATTCATGCCAGTTCGTAGAGTTTTTATTGGGATAGATGTAACGAGGTTCAAAGGAACTTGGTTAATTAAAATCCCTTGGAGGGTAAAAAAAATAAAATGTATAAATATTTTTTTAAGCACCATTAGTCACTATTTAAAGTAAGTAAATGTTGTATTACTGTAGGGTAGTACAAATTGATAATGTTTATTTCGGATATATAAAAAAGTAAATTAAACGAACAAAGGTTTTGTATTAATCTTCACGACTTTCGCACTCTATGGATGACACGACTTGCTCTCTTCAATATTCGCAATCGACTGGCTCAAACTTAAAATATTAAGGCGCAATTTCAATTAAGAAGAGGGTGATGGCTATAGGCATTCTTTGATGAAAAGAGACGGTTCTATCTGGCGTTTTGGCTGATAATAAGCTACGAGGCTGTGAATATGAAACTAAATAGGCTGCTTAATACCTTAATATACCCATATCCCACATTACTTAATAAGAAAGTTCCTAGAAAAAGATTGTGGTGATTCACGGAAGATTGGCTTATTTTTGGGCTTAAAAACAAATATTTTTAAATTCCAGCTGCTAGATTTATAAAGAATTTCTGATTAATCTTAAAATTACGAACTCTCTTGTTTTTGAAATCAGCCTTCCAGTTAACTGTGACTATAACTCAAAACAATCCATTAGCGATGACCGACAATGCTGATTATAAACGTGCCAGGAGGAACCCCTACTACATCCACCTACACATAACCGATTTCATGGCGTACCTTGTCCAGCTAATTTGTGGCCATGTTAATGGGCGATATACCCCATTGGGCGTATTGGCACTTCCTTTCCTTTTCTATAGATATATTCTATCTCTTGCTTTCGAGCTTTCCCTTTTTGTCCGCTGGTCTATCACTGTTTGGCCTTTTGGGAGACCCATATGAAATGCAGTTGGAGTTGAGGTAAATCAATTCAGTGCCCAGCGATTCCCTTAGAGTGCTTTGCCCATACCCTGATTTATATATATTTCGTGTACATACAGAGCAATATGGCAACTATAATTTGGAGGGTTTTTTGCGGGTACACATTGTACGGAATTTTATGTATATAAGTTGCATGCTATTTTTTCATGATCCGTTGAAAGCAGCAATTCCTGTGCAGATTTTAACTTTTTTCTTAGTTGGGTACTTTCGCTGATTTTAAAAGCGTAACTTTGCCCGACGTTTTTCTGTGTTTCGATTTTTATTGCACGGTACTGTTTATATTAAAGGGTGTGTTGGTCTTTTATTAGCATATGTGAAATATTTAAATGGTAGTACTTATTATATTTAATCTTCTTAAAAATTATATATCCCCTCTACAAAAAAAAATATTTTCATGTTTTATATTTATTATAGTAGTTATTAAAATACTATTTAAAAAGACAAGTAATGTATTTTAAATTATCAGAAAATCTAGGTTTTGTATTAAAATTTATTGTCAGTTAGCCAAATATTTTGCGCTTCTCCAAGTTGACGGGTAAACTTGGGTCGGTGAAGCCGACTAAACCGATTATTCCGCTCTTATCTGACCGCGAGATTGCTTCACCCCCACTGCTTCTATTTTTTTAACCACTTTCACCTGCCCTTCGTCCTCGTCCTCGTCCTTTGCGTGTTCGCCTATTGCCTTTGACAGTGACCGTCGTCCTGGTCGTCGATGTTGTTGGTGGTCGTGGTCCCCCGTATTGCGGATGGTTGGCGTGTGGCGTGCACTTATAGCTGACTGACCGATTGTCCAATGTCTGCTCCACAGAGGCGCTGTTTGGCGAGGGGTCTACAGTTTTGGCGGGGGTCCGTCGAGGGGCCACAAATAAGTAGGGACCTGCCCCGACTTGACCGTGGCTGTACACATTCCGAGATAGTTGCGGACAGGGCTCCTCGACAGGGCTCTCTTAAAAATTGAGTTGTAGTCCCAAGTGTGTCAATCAAAAGTGCCACAAGTGTCTCCACTGTGTATCGATATCGGGTAAGATAGCAAGTGGCAGAAATATCCTCAAGGTTGCGGGAGACTTACTTGGTTGTTATGTGCACAAATAGTAAATCACTTGAGACAAATATTCTCGAGAAAACACTGACAGCCATGCTAAGTGGGTTTTTATATTTGTTTTCCTTATTTTTTGAAGAAAATAGTTATGTACAGGTATTATTTCTACGTCTTAAATGAGCTCTTGAGTTTTTAGGATGTAGCCTCCACATATAATTTCGATTACTTTTTTAATTAATTCATTAGAAATCCCAGGGGTAAATTAAAAATTGATCGAAAATGAAAGTCGATTTTCTAAATGTGATTAAAGGTAGTTTAAATATGCCATCAATTACTTTGATGTGTGTGTAGTATGTATGGCTGTGACAACCACCAAATTTGCTTATATCAACCATTTATGCAGTGCCCCTATTATCCCTATTATTAGCTTTAATTGTGTATTATGGATTTTCCTTTGGTTTTGTTTTCGATTTTGGTTTCAGTTTGGCTTTTTTGATGCTAAAACCGTTTCTTTTTTTTCCTTTGCCTTCGCAATCAGCGTTTTCATTCTTCTCTGCACTTATCTCAACTGTGGGTAGAAACAATTTGTATCTCTCAATGCCTTATCTTTGTCTCAGATGTTGTGTGGACACTAAATATTTCCATCGCTCGAATGAGTCAGAGAACTTAAGGTGTCTGTCGGAATTGAAGAGCCAAGTATATTTGAAAAACTTTTCAGTTGAAATGGAGTTTTGAATCATGGAATGCGACTCACAAATTTTCAGAGTAAAAGTGTGTAGCCACAAATGTACTAATGTGTTTAAGTTCTACTGAACTAGATGCTTCTTTTATCTTTAATTTATTTTTGCTTCTATTATCTGAACTTTGACAAACACAAACAAATTTTATGGGGTAACCACAGAATTGCCTTGCTCATAATATCTACAGTTTTGCAACAGCCATATTCTTTAGTAATTATTATTAGAAGTCGAGGGTTAACTGCCGGCAAAAAGGTAAGAAAGATGATAAAAACACTATGGAATGAAGTAAAAGTAAGCGGAATGGGAAATGCCTGAAATTAGTTTTTGCCTCGCTTTTGAAGATTTCTTTCAAACGAAACTTTTTTACTCAGGGATGACATCACTTTGGAGCCGCTGCCGCTAAAGATCAAGAAAAGAAAAAATCAAGAAAAATCAAAGACACGTGTCTGCTTCGAGCACAATTTCAATTTATTTTTCTTTAATCCCTTCTTTGTATAACTTCATACGTACACATATACATTTTAGGCCTAACACAAATCTTTCCTAACAAAGTGAAATCAGAAATGTAAGGAAAGTTACAAGGGGAACCCCCGTGATTTTTGAGTATCTCGAAAAGCGCTAGGCAGTTTTAAATGGAGATCTATTTTTAGCTACTACTGCTATTTTTAAGAAATGGAATGGTATTTGCTTACCAAATCATTTTTATTAGACATTTAAATTATCCATATTTTTCAGCATGTTGATCTCACATTGATAAAAATGAAACGGGCAAACTTATTTAGGTCACTCCCTTTATTACCTTATTTGTTCCAGCCCTTCAATGTTTTTAATAACTACCAATGTCAGACGCCTGGCTAAAAGTCAATGACCAAGATCGACAGATAAAGCCAGTCACTATAACCATGACTAGGCAGAAAAGAAAAGACTGACTGACTGACCACCCACAAAGGCCCGAATTTAAAGAGACCGTTATGCACCCCTATACACCTGTCCGAGTGATGAGGTGTCAGCCTGTGTGTTTAACATGGAAACGGAGATTGCAACAGATTACCTCGATCCCCGGCAGCTCAGCCAAGTTGCAAATTTTCTGAGAAAAAAATGTGGCAGATTGAAAGGAGAGGCAGGCGGAGAAGAGGAAAGATTGTGCATATTGCGCCAGCTGTTTATAAGTCACTCAAAATAATTGGAAAAACAAAAATGCAGCATCAGTGCTGACGCTCTCGTTTTTCGTTTTAAAAATGTAGGAAAATCATAAAAATTAGATTTTATTTTTTTTCCAGAAAAATTAGTCCAATTTATTAAATCAAGTGTAATAAAATGATTATTTTTGTATTTTTTACATCCACCAAATTTAATGAGCCCTCCAAACTGGTAATAAACACTATTTACTTAAAACGGAAATTTTTTGCACCTAAGATTTTAATAGTTTTTATTGAGAGTGTTTTTTCTATTTTTTTTTTTTGCGTTTTAGATATTTGAGGCTTGAAAATGCTGGCAGCACTGAGCAGCAAAAACTCACCCGGCAAAAGCCCGTTGAAAGGGGAATTGGGGGTTCCTTAGCTGAGCGGTAAAGCCGAGCTTGAGACTCTAATGCCGGCGTCGACTTCGAAGCTTTTGAATTTGCCGCTGTCGCTTAAAGTTGTTGATGATGTTGTTTTTGCTAATTCTGCAGCTGTTGCATGTGCTTTGTTGTGATTAGTGTTGTACTTCCTTTGTTGCACTTGATATAACTTTGCGAGGCAATTTAGAGATTTTTTAAAAGCCGAAAAACGTGAACGAAACTAAGAACTAAATAGAACTCAGGAATTGGACCCGCTTGTTTTCCAAGAACTGTGATATTTCCGGCCAACAAAATAGGGGTTTTTTTTCACCGACCACACGACCGTGCCGTTTAAAACTTGGATTCCAACTGAAGCGGCGAATTCTCGGCGACGTAGTACCAACTGAGCGTACGAGAGTTATAGAGAGCTATAGAGCTCTATAGCACTACGTAGCTATAGAGAGCTCGTTCTCTTTCGCTCGCTCGAGCTTTACACTCTTCTTACCAACTGATAAGCGTTAACTGGTATTGCCAACGCGAGTTGCCAACTAGGGGGCTTGGAAAAAGCTACCGCTAGTTTTTAGAACAGGTACGGTACACCTCCAATTTAGCTGGGGGTTTGAAAGCTCACAGGGTCTTTCCCATGAGCAATGTCTTTACGTACGCCCTGTGAACAAAATAATCTAGTATCGCTTAATAAAAAAAAATCTTACATATAAAATAGAAGAAGCAGCACCAGAAGTCAAGCTAAATTTTGAACTGCAACGTAAAACGTTGGTATCTACTCAAAATACAAAACGCACGTGTCTTAATATCTTAAATTTCCCATTAGTGCCAAGTCGTTTAAGAAAAAATGGAAGCTTACCACTTAAGAACTCAACCAAAACCCACAACAATTAATATAAATTTAACCGTTACGATTATGCGAGACAATCTTCATTAATTAGGCACAAGTCGAACATAGAACAAATTAGCCAAGGGTCCACATCCCGTTGGGGGAGTTCGCAACCCCAACCGACAATGTCATTAACGTCACGTCGCTTTGCCAGTGTCTCCTTCACCTTTTTGCCTGCGCCAACTAAAGGGTGCAGTAATTATATTTACCGTTAATCCCGATTCACCACAAAGGGATGGCGAGGAAAAGGGCAAAAGGGTGACCAGTTCGACGGGGAAAAAATGCAACAAAGACCGTTAGTAGAGAGGATTTTGTTGGTGCTAAAAGTGGGTTAAAGCGGTTACAATCAACCTCAGTCAACTCTACTAAAATGCCACTGCAAATAAAATGGGAAACAACTATGATGAAAATGATAAAAAGTAATAAAAATATTAAAACAAAATAACCAAAATATTTAAAACTTAATACATTATTTTATCTGTGAAGAAAGTGCAATAAAGGTTATAACTATTAAGTACTAGGTATCTCATGCCCGACTATTACGTTTTCACTTGTTTCCATCTGTAGTTCATTTACATAGTATTCGATTAAGTGCAATTTACTTTGCAGCTTTCGATTCGTTTTCTATGGGGTTTCCTTCTCTAAGGCATTTGAAATGAAAAGCGTGAAGCTTAATGTGCGTTGGCTTCGATTGCCTGAACACTGTGATCGAGTGTGGTGGATTGTAAGCTGGTGGTTTCACTGGAAAACCCATTGATTCTCGAACTTTAACTGGTTCCTTACAACAATAAGCATTGCTTTTGCTGCCAAAACCACAGATGTATAAATTGGTCTTAGCTTTGGTTTATGCTACAGTTGATATTTCTGTATTTCTTTGAAGCTTTCTTTTATATTCTCTTGGTATCCTAACCCTTTCTTTTATTTTTTCGTGAAATTCGTTTAAAAAAATATAACCAAGACTGAAATTTAAAGCTGCAACTTAAAAATAAATTTTTGATTTTAATTTTTGTGGCGGTTCTCGTTTTCAGCACAGCATACGAGCTATTCCTTGTTTAGCCTAAGTGCATAAATTGCTACTAAATTGTCACAACATTATGAATATTGGTATTTTCCGGACCATCTCCTCGAACTCTCCCGTAGCTTCTCTTGACAAATATTTAATATCGCAGATGCATTTTCCGTTCTAGACGAAGGATGAATTCAAACCAGATTTACCCATGTATGTATGTATATCTATCAGAAATTGTCTAGCATGTCAACGAAAATTCGCATATTCGGAGCGCTGAGTCGGGCACCCTTCCAAGACGAGCAAGGAGATGGACAAAGAGAAAAATATTTTTATATGCATACGTATAGAAAATTGAAGTCTGAGAAAATCTGGAAAAATTGAGAAAAGCAATCATAATGTAGATATTGAAATATATTGACAGGCGAACAAGTTGAGAGTCACTCCTCGAAATGAGCAACCCAATTCCCTAATGTTTGTTTCAATTTAGCTCTTCGTGTAGATGCGATTGCCTCCAACAAAACATTTTAATTTATTTACGACTCTTGTAAAAACGTTGAAATTAACAGCTGCGAAATGTTTAGCTAACGCAGAGCCAGCAGCTTGTGATAAAAGGTACTTTTTTGTGTGGGGTTGTTGGAAAAACATTTGCCACTGACTTTTGGCCATTTATAAAATTATGAATATTCACTATAAATTGCTTTAAAATTAAATTGGCTACTTTTTTATGTGTGAATGGAAGACAGCCTAATTTTTTAATGTTTGTGTTCGACCTTTTCTTTAATAAAAATATTTTAATATTTTCAATTTATTAAATAAATGGAATGTGTATAGATTCATTAAAAAAACAATTAAATCTTTTTGTTTTCAGAGTATAATGCAGTCGTCTTACTGCATTTTAACAGTTTAACATTTTGATCCTTTGTTTTATTTCACAACTCGATTCATGGGCTTTCAGCAGCTTTTGGTTTTTGTTGCCTGGCTTTTGGCTGCGATAACTGGCCCAACTGTTTTCACTGGCTCAAAGGCGACATAAAGTATATTTTGATTATTTTGTGAGCCAGAAGTTGAGCATTTTAAGGCCCGCCGGCATTTGCATTTCAAATATACTTTTACGACAGCCAGCCTTTTACCCTAACCTCTGGCCCGCATGCCGCCCAACACCTTCCCGCAGGATCTTTTGCCCCCGGCGAGACGAGGTGAGCCACATGGAAGGGGAAGTGGGTGAAATACCGCAAATGGCGTGTAAACACAACAAAGAGGTAATAACAATGGATGCCAACGAGGTCCCTGACTTCGAGGACTCGTAGGTAGAGGGAAAGTAACCGGGGAACTCGTCCGCATTCCTGGAGCCTTTGAGAGCAGTTCTATGTAGCAGGACAGGGCGGGGAAGGACAAGCACCCGCACTTTCGAAAACATTTTTATTTGTTTCTCCGTAAGCTGTGTCAATACACAATAAATTGAACTGTGCCAGAATTTATGTTGGCCCTGTGTGAGGATATTCAGCACCCTATCTTCACGCCCAAGCCCACTGCCTCTGGCTGCGTTATCGCACTGGGGCGACAATTGCCTGCTGGCCACCCCCGGGGGACTTAAAAGTTCAATAATATTTATTTGTTGCTTGCTCTTTGACAACAAAGCACACCAGATTATACTTAGTCCTAGGCCGTCGTTCATCAAGTCGCGCATATTGGCTCACTCCCCCTTACATAATGGCATATTGTCACATACTACGCAATGGCGAGACCACAGATATCTCCCCTCCTTGGCAGTAAATTCCGGCCACTAAAGGCGATGATTTTTCAAGAGACATCGAGCTAATTTAGTGACCGAACGCCAACTTGGTCACCACTGTGATTAACGGGGTCACCATTTGCACGACTCCAATTATTTGTTGGCTGCCTTGTGACTTTGGCCTTTGAGGGAAATATAAGAGACCAAGGAGTACATCTCAGATTGAGTCTCTTTAAATACCTTTAAAGATAGGATTATGATTATTTCCCTAAAACAGTCGGTAAATAGTTACAACATTTAAAATGTAAACCAAGAAAAAAGCATTGGAATATATAAATACTTTTCAGGGGAGCAGATACTGAACCTAAAATTTTTGCTTTACAGATATTTATAAAATTACAAGATCACTCAGTTTTGAAAACTATCCGTTATAAATAGGCATTAACGATATTCCGTGAAATATTCAACAGTTGATCCCGTTTAGCTGGCCAATTGATATTCATAAGCGACAAAAGGAGACAACTGGCCGGCGGAAACAAGTGTTTTGTTGGACATCTACAAATAGTCCGAAAATCCGACGAATAGGAAAAATAAATCTTCAATCCTCTGTTGCCAATGTTTCAATAGTGCGCAGGCGCAGACAAACAGCCGGCAAATTAGCCGAAGGTTCGATTCCAAAAGCCCAGTTCAAGCTGGGGAAACTCGAAACGAACCGGAATCCGAACCGAGGAACTCCCCGCCGATGTGAAACAGAGGAGAAGCCGATGCGGAACGTTTGACGGAATAGCGTTGAATCGGAATGTTAGAAAGTCAGTGGGATGGCGTTGCATGGACGCGTTTCAGTCGAAAATTTGAATCCGGTGCGCGCGGACGTGACTCGGATGGGGAAAGGAAACCGAAACCGCAACCAGAAGTCAAATTACGCGATGTCTGAATAGGACTTGTGATCAAATAAGAAGGCAAAGAAAATAAAATGTGAAAACAAAAACGAAGAAAAATATGCAAAAGTGGGGAAACAGAGAAAGGAAAAATTAAGACAAAGTTAAACCACTTGATGTCCCCTTGGGTGTCCTGTGTCTCAGTGTCCTGCAGTGCCGCCTGTCGAGTGTCTTTTGCCGAAATCACTTTTAAAATTTGTTTGCTCTCGCCGTATTCAAATGGATATTAGAATGCCGCGCTGAACCGAAGACCCGAGGAGCAAAAACAGGGCCAAACAAAAAACAGAGGATTTCTCCAAGGATGCGTAAGCGTCCGCCGTAACGTAAAAAAGGGATTATTGTGCATCATTTCGGGCGCCACGAAGAAAAAAGCGTAAGGAGGCGAAGGAAAAAAAATAAAATTCTCAAGTCGGATTATGCGATAAATTGTTACTGAAGTGTAAATGTTTTCTCACGTGTTAAATCATTAAATATAAGCCAGCCAAGATACGCATAAAAGAACCTCAATAGGTTTAGAACCCCGCCATATGGCCATCTGGCTATTGTAACCTATGACCACGAACTTAAACGGCAAGAAAGCCCATCGAAAGGCAGTGTGAAACTTGTTAAACACTATAAATGGTCCAAGTTCTTCAGGTTTTTTGTCCCAAAACTTTTGCCCATTAGTCATCGAGAACATTGTGCGATAGTTCTGTTATTAACTTTTGCGAGGCGGCGGAAAAGAAAATTCTATGTTATTAATTGCAAAACGATTATGAAAGTTTAAGTGGAAATAAGTTGATTTATATTTCTTGGCAAGTTCAAGCACTTGGCTTTTTCATTGATTGAGCTGTTGAAATAAAAGTTAGAGATGATAAATTATTCTTCATAAAGTTTTTTTACCAAGCAGTTAAGGCAATTTAGTTTAAACTTGTGCAATTTAAAATGCTGAAGTTTAAATTTAATTAGCCTTTTAGCTATTTATGAATTTTTATGTGTGGTTTTTTTTTGTGTGCTTTTAATAGTCTGTTATTTGGTTATTTAAAAACCACTTTAATAAGAACAATATAATCCCATGGCAAACAAAACTGTTAGGTAAATTTGTTTATTAGGGCTTAAACGGATTTGTGAAATTCAACTAAATAAGTTTTCGAGAAGAACGAAAAGCCAAATAAACAAATTGGATTACCATGCAATAAAGTCGACTTCTGATGGCAGTTTATTTGTGTATGTTGGTGCCACTGCAGCGGCAATAAAAGTTTACCACTCAACAAAGGCGAAAACACTTAAATAAATATATAAATCAGGCAAAGCAAAAATAGTGCAAACCGAGAGGACAGACAAAGTAAGCAAACAATGAGACTGCAAGAAAATCGCTTGAGAAAACGCATCGGAAAACTTGTGGCAGACTACCCATAGAGAAGAGTTGCAATTTTTTGTGGAAAAACCCGAAATAAAATCGAATAAAATGAAATAGGATAGAGGCTAGATAAAACCCATCCCAGCCCCAAGTGTATTAATTCAATAAACCTATTTATCTGCGACTTTGACTGGGATTTGGAGAACCGACAACCGAGCGGAGAATGCGACAAAGTTTGCCAGCCAAGACGGCGCAGTGCAATCAGCAGATCCAGTCTCTGGTCCAAAGGAGCCAGCGGAGCCAGAGGAGCCAGATTCGATGCCGCAAACGAGTCCCAATTGGAGGCAGGCGGACAATGAGCGCACAAAAGGCGCTGTAAGTGTCATTGCAGCCAGGAACTGGGCCACTGGGACTGCCACGCAGGACTTCAGCCAGAAGAGCAGCAGCAGCAGGAGCAGGAGCAGAGCCAGGACCCGCACAGCCACGTTGACAGCCGAGATGACATTGGCAGGACGAACAGGACGAGCAGGACGACGCACGGGAGGAGGAGCGTCGTGGTGTCGCCGATTTTTCCATACATCCCGACCAGCGTCTTGGCTGCGCGTCAGCATCGGCTCCGTCCTTTTGGTCCTGGCACTTGGCTTGGGGATACGTAAGTACAGCTCGGGGGTTTTCCTCACTCCCGGTGTGTGCTCGTGACTTTCATACATTTTTGATTTAATTTAACGCATTCTCGTCGCACACTCCAACACACACTCGAAGGACGAGGGAATTCTTTAAGCGAGTCTGATACCTCGCAGTTTAAGAAGTTTTACCTTCCCTTTTCGATTCAGATATAAGAGATAATTTATTATATTTACTATGCTGAATTTATAATTTCGGAAAAGAGGTTGCTTTTTAATTATCATCAAGATAAGTTCAAGCTTTCCGTGCTTCGTGTATTCCCTACTTTTCCGGGTACCGGGTAAAATAGCCTCGCATAAACGCTTGGCAACACACACATGGATAATGGCTCTCGTAAGCGGATCCCAAGACGCGACATGGCTGCTGGCAAATTATTTTAGTAGTTCTGGATCAGCAGGGGGAGTGAGACCGAGAACGAGGCAATTGTCCTCTGCGTAACTGGTCCTTGGAAATTGCGAAGGTTGAGCCGGGCCCTGAGCTTCCCATTGTTTCATTTGATTTGCTGAAATTAGATTAGAAGAAGCCACGGGGTCAGCGAAATAGGAAAACAATAGCCCATAAAAGTTGACAAAATGTGGTGCGCCATTCCGCATTGAAGTTTTTTTTAGGAAATGTTCTCCTCCTTCTAGCTTTTCCTTATTGTACACAATTTAATTCGATTTCCTTACACAATTAGGGCATCGTCGTTGTACCTAATGAGAAGTTCATTTTATCTACCCTTACCAGTAATAAGGATTTAAAGGCAATTTCCTTTGTTATTTAACTAATTTATGCAAATCCCTGGAAAATAAAGCCAAAATACATTTAATTTGAAATTAAATGAAGTAAGTAAGTTAGATATTAAACACTTTAATAATTAAGTGCTCGAGGCCAATAGCAATTTCTTAACTATACCAAGAAGATTAAGTGGATTATATTGACAAGTGAGAAATTAATTATTTGTGTTTGTATTATCAGAAGTGAGCCATGATTTAAAAGTCAGTTTTTCATCTTATTAGCCAAACAGTATTAGATAAAAAAAATTAAGTCTTTTAAATCCAAATTCGTAGTAAGTCGGTTTAAAGAAATGTCTTGTTTCCCTGCGACCGGTGGCTTTATTCTGGCTGCTCTTCGGGAAGAACAGAAGCCCTTGCCCTTCCGTAATATTTTAAAATACGTTTCCTGCAAGCTTGATGTTCCGTCGTTTCACATAAAGACGAACATTCTGGTTGCCCTTCAGGTTGGCCTCTATTGGGGATTCATCCATCAAGCAAGACACCGATTCTTCGTGAAAGACGCCGTACCCGATGAAGAAATCAAATCTGCCCTTGAATTAGTTTTTAAGAGAGAACTAGAAAAAGAGTTGGCATGCCCAACGAAACTTGTGGATCGAATTATTTTAAACCCACAAGATGAATCGATCCAAAATCAAACAGGAAACACAATAGAGATTTTAACATATTCTGATGAAGAGGATGTCATGGTGTATAATGTTGTAGCAAAAGAGAAGAATAAAGCAAGCAAGACAAATTCTGGAGACGATCCCTTTATAGAGATCAATGGCATGGGAAAAGAGGAGAATGATTCACAGATCTCAGATATCAGTAGAGAAAGCGATCTGTCGTGTTCAGACGACGAAGAGATTTTAATTTATGATGAACAGAACGATTCGAGGATGACAAATATAAGTATAAATACCGATGAAAGCGGTTCAGATGAAGATGAATATTCGGTGTTAAATGGCGATAGCGATTCAGAGATGACAGATATCAGTATAAAATCTGAAGACAGGTAAATTTTAGATTTATTAATTTTTACCAGCTCTGAAGAGTATTTTGAAAGATACAATATAAAAAAGTAATATAATAATATTATATTGCTCGTAGACCTGAGCAACAAGGCATTTAAAATGCAGAAATATATAAGTAACACACTTTAATTGTTACATAAATTTGTTGTTTTACCACTTTAAACTTTAAAATACCAATTAACTCATTTAACTTTCGGAACAATTATCCGCACCTCTTAAAGTAAAAAAGTTTCAAAATGATTCACGAGCGCTTCCGCAAATTGTGAGAATGAAAAATAGTTTTGCCAGGTCCTTAACCCCATTGGCCCCGTAGCAAAGCAGCTGCTCATTCATTCGACTGCCCGATAATCAAGGCAAAAATAAAACAATAAATTGTACCTCCTTTAAAAGCCCCCCATTCTTCCACCCGTTAGTCTTGCGACCCCAACAAAAGCATTAACGAAATTGAAAACTTGCCAAAAAATGTTTAATAAACACATTTTCGGCAGCGTAGAGCAACCCTTGGCAAATCCCTTATACGCTTTCCCCGCTTTGCTTGCCCTTCCCCCTCCCGTTACTGCTGCCCCTTCATTACAACTCTTAACAAAATGCGCTTTCAAAAAGTTTGAGTGCAACTCGTTATGCCAAAATGCAGAATGGGCCAACAAAGCAGATGCAAGCCAACTCCAAACTCCAAGCTGCTCCGGCTGCCCCCGAAAACAGTCCAAAATATATAATGCGGCCGAAGTTTGTCTTTGCTGCTGCCGGCTTTTGTTCACTCGAAACCTCATTGTGGATTTTTTGAAAATTTCTGGGGGATTTGTGCAATCGTTTTTTGTTTGCTTTCATAGTTCCGGGCTCCTGCTAATTTCGGGAATGCGCTGCAAAGTTGTTGGGCCCCGAATCAAAGCGGCCTACAGGTTGACTTGACCTGACCTTTCCCTCGCCGCCCCGTCTTATTACACCTGGCCAAATGGCCGAAATCCTTTAAGGCCTTGCTCTGGGGTCGTCAAGTCGTGTCCTCCTGTCCTGTTCTCTCGTCCTCTCGTCCTGTCGTGTCGTGTGTGCGGTCGTCGCTGTGAGGGCCAAAAGTGTTTGCTTACCTTCATAAATTATAAATGGGTTTGCGGAGAGACCAAAACAACAACATCAGGATCCCTTAGGCGGCCTGTGTGAGTGTGTGTCACACACACATTGTCAGTTGACCTCAGCCTCGGCAGGTCCTGTGATGACGGAAAATATTGTAACACAAGCAAAGTTGGGGCGGGCACATGACAGTGCCGCAGGTCAACAGAATGTCCAACGGTGGAATAATTTGTACCGCACGGGTTTATTAGATGCCCGGAAAATTCGCGTATGTTACGGCGCCATTCGGTTGGAATGTCTTGCTCGGAATTTTAATTGTCCTGAATAATTCGGGCCCAATGCGATTTATGTCGAAATGCTGGCGAATTCCGGTAAATGGTTCCTCTGGTATGCACGCAAATTTAATATGGAATAGTAATATACAACTTCATTTTTAATCTTTTTCTTAAAAGATAACTCCCCCTGAAAATATAATACATTTTATTTTTATTCACCATGTTCAATAGATATTTCTTATTTTCTTTCTTTCACTCCCTCACACTCTCTAAACTTCCTCCAACTTCCTCCTTCAATCCAACGCTGCGGATGAGTAACTTTCGTTTCGCAATTTAGCCCACTGTTTCTCATTCGCCATGCAACTAACAATTTCCTGTTCACATACACACAATCACGTCCACAATGTAAGCTGAATGGCCTTGATGCGCTTTTGGCTCGCAAAATGTGAGCTTAAATTATTCAGAGTTTCATGGGCTCAGGGGCTCAGGGGGTCAGGGGTCGAAGCTGCAGCTGCGTCGACGCTTTGGGCAATCAAAGACAACAACAAGTGTGTGTGTATGGGCTATTTAATTGCTCGGAGAATAGCAATGGGACGGGGTTAAGGGGGATTAAGGGGGAGCAGAGTGAGCTAGCGACAAAGACAAGGCGAGAAATGACCCACAAATGACAAAGTGCAGCGGCAGTCAACGAGCCTTGTCTTTACTCCTTGCCGAAGTGTGAAAAGAACAAGACAAACCACCAAAAAAAAAAGCCGAAAGAAGGGAAATACAAAGCAAGGAAGCCTCTGGGCATCTTTGGAAATTTATGGATCGCTGCAGGAGGTCGTCAGTCCCTAGAAACGGGGGATACCATATCCTAGCAGGAGGCCCTTTGAAAAATTATTATATTTCTGGCCAACGGTTGCCGACTTATTTATTACACTGCCCCCACCAACTTCCTCGTTCTCCAGGAAAACTGGGCTGGCTAAATATTTTCCAACAAAGCCATAAAAATCAACTAGATAAGAAAGGAGTCTTATATTTGTGTGATGTTGCGATTTCGCATAATTATTCCCTTGATTTATAGTAGAAAAAATCATAGACACCACATCTTTAAAGAAGCCAATACAAGAAACAGGATTCCCTTTAAATTCGTGATGCGGCTGAAAAAGGAAAACACAACTTATGCAATATTTATATTGGAACAAGACCGAATTTAAAGTCGGTCTATTTTAAATTTCAATACTTTTTATAGGATCCATTGTTATTCACCCTTTCCAAAAATATGCGTTTATTTATGAAAACCGAAAGCCAAAGCAACCCCCATATCCATTTCAAATTCATCTAAACTCAGATTTCCGACTTTTTTGGCTTTTAATTTCCCAAAGGTTTTTGCCATCGACCACAGCTCACTTAGCATCCCCGCCCCACCGATTCATCTTCATCAAGTTGAACCTTTTGCGTCATAAATTATTTATGTTTATGCACATTGCGATGACATTTGATCACAAGTGCTTGGCGTTCCCATAAATATTTGAGTAAAAAACAAAGCAAGGGGTCGAAAATTGTATTTAAAGTGGCATTTATCAAATCGATCAATAAACAATTACCGAATGCGAATGCTAACAAAATAAATAAATAAATAAATAGCTCTCGCACACGACAACAAAATCTTATGGAGATTGTATGGGTGCGAGTATCTGTGTGAGTTGGCAAACAGAAACGCTGTCTACGCATTAAAGATACATTTGCATGAGTGTGGGCTGCGATGATATTCTATGGCATTCTGCTATTCGAGTGGCTTTCGAGCGGTGAGGGGAAATGGAAATGTTTGTGTTTAGTGTGAAATTGCTCTCAGCCGCCATTATCCGAGGATTCATTCAAAACTGAAACATATGTTGGGTGTCACTGTGAAAATTATACAACGAACGATGGAATGGTGGGTTTCTGGAGCGAGGGAGCTTCGCAGCTCCGGGGGTGTTCAATATGGTCCTTCTGCCCCAGACTCTCCGCTTCATGCCCACTTGGCTCTTTGTCGGCACACCCACTTTTCTCGGTGACTGTGTTCTGGCCTGGCTCAATTTATTTTTATGGCATCGTGTTCCTCGGTCTACGTGTTCCCAGCAAACGGGGGCAAAAGTAAAACAGCAAAGAAAGCAGCAGCGGCACTCGTTGTCTCTCCCCTTTGAGGTTCATTTCAGTTTCAGTTTCGCAGTAAATTGAAATTGGAGCATTGCCCAGTGTTGCGTATACGCACTGTTGTACGCTGAATGTTGCACGTTGTCGGCACGGCGTGGCGTGTTGTTAGCCCAGCGCCAAAGTAAAGTTGTTAATGGCCTTGCTGAGGCGACGTATTCTTTTTATGTCCCCATATATATATTTTAGGAGAACTCCCTGACAAAGTGAATGCCGAATGCAATTTTTTATTAGCAGCTCCCATTAAATATTTTAATCTTTTACACTTGGTGTCTTTTAGTAGAATGTACAAATTTTGTCATATTCTCATTGCTCACCTGGACTAATTTATTTTTTACTTTAGTGCTTGTGTGAAAAAGAAAGAAAGTTTCTCGTTTGGAGGGGTAAAATATCCAGCCCTAGTATTTTCGTTCAATTACCATTTCTTTGAGATGGCTTTTCTGATTTTTCCAACCTAACCCCCTGAAAGTTGTTTTCTGTATAAATACATCCCCAAAGGGCCGCCATTTGATGTGACTCGCAGCTTGTAATTTGGCTCATTTGAACTTTAATTGCTTGGCGGCCCCCAAAGGGGACTCATTAAGATTTGCCAGCCCGCAGCTGGAGCAACACAAATCTGGCGACACAACTATCAGCCCCTCGACCCACCGACCCACCCCTCGACCACCCACTCCCCACCGAAGTTACTCATGAGTTAGATAGATGCAGCAATCTGAGTCCTCAGGCTCGTGTTTTATGTGCACTCGAGGCGGCTATAATCCAAAGTGCTCCCCGGTGAAAAGTTTTCTGGTTTATGCGAGAATGTGTGTGTTGGTTGTGTCCTTATAAACACCAGTGTTGGCGGATGCGGGCAGGATTCAGATTCGGATGGCGTTACAGGTGCGGATGGGCTTCAGATGGCCACGAGTCAAGTGGCTCTCCGTCTTCTTTTGGCCACAAGCGCTCGGCGTTTTAATTACGGCCGCTCTGCCGCCATTTTGTCCTTCCAAACAACCATGACTTTTTATTGGACATGTAATTACTGCGTGGTTCTTTTTTGGCTCGTTGGCCCACGCATATTTTTTATAATTACATGAAAAATGAAGACCCGGAGCCGAGCATCCTGAGTGTCCTGATGCCACGCTAATGATGCACGTGCCACGAAGATTGCGCGGATTAAGACCTCTTGACCTTCTGGCGGGACGTTTAAGTGGCAAGTGCCTTGCATTATAAAATTGGAGCCAGAGAGAGGTTTATATTAAAATCAAACACACTGATTCAAAGTAAGATCATATCAAAATATTGTAAATTATATAAACAGCACAAACCAAATAATTAATTATTTTACGTGCTCTGAGGGCAAAAACTGAATTAAATTGTAATTTAAATATTTTTTCTGGTTTTCTATTTTAAGTCAAATATTTGCCAAACTAATATTTACACACTTACATGGGTTGGCTGATAAAAAACATTTTGCAATTAGGTATTCGCTGAACCATGAAGTACTGAAAACATTTTTAAGCATTTTTTTTGTACCAGAAATACTTTGAGACTAATTAAATTTCAGTTTTTCCTCTTCGCAAAAGTTAATCGATACTGAAGGGAAAAAATCATGCTGCCAACTAAATCCAATCATTTTTTCATGTCCTTCCTTTATCTCTTACCATCTTTCCGTTTATCCTGCTCCATAAAAGGCAAAATCCATGAAATATTAACTAAGGGGTCAAAGTGCCGGGACGAGTACACCATATGGGCCAGTCTGGACCGAAATCCCTGCCCCTATCCCTACTCCTATCCCATCCCCATTCATCCATCCTGTCATCCTCCAGGTGTCTGCGTCATTGGCCGACCAGGGCTGCAGCAAACAAAGTGAAACATGGCACATGGCAGGCAGCAGCACAATGGGAGGGCTTAGCCACTTTTGAGGGCATTAAAAAGGAATAGTTTTTGGAATAACTTTTGTGGGGAAAATCTACGCATATACGCCCCGGGGCTATGGCTTGGATTTAATTATTTCATGACATTTGAATACAGCTGACCAAAAATGGGTATTGTTTTTGGACAAGATTAATTGAGAGTTGTGTTTTTGTGGTCTTTTTTAAGTAGTTAGTAGTAAGGTAAAGTATACTAGTCCCTAGGATTTTCTTAGTTGGAATTTATATTTAAATAAAATGGTTTTAGAAATTATATTTTTTCGGTACTTATTTTCCTAAGACACTTAGATACTGTAACCCATTGTCTGACAGCCTACACTTCTGATGACATTGGCGATGCTGATGAGCTTTGGCCTAATGTGGTTGTTCATTTTGTAGTGGTCTAAACCAATTGCAGAATTTACATAACTGCTGGGAATGGCCAGCATGTGTGTGTGTGTGTTGGCCGCTTTTCTGTCTGCCACCGGTCGAGTGAGGGCCAATTTCAGTAATTTTTGCGTCAGCCGCTAGCCTAATTTGTGGGCATTACTATTCCGCCGGCGTTCCAAGTCGAGCCGGCTTAAAATATGAACTCCAAGTCCCCCTGGACCCACAAGCGGTGTAGGGATTTGGGAGGCCACTATCCAGGGAAACGGCCAATTCTGGTTGAGGAAAACAAGAAAACAATTTCAGTGTTATTGCACGTTTCACTCTTTCTGCCTCGTATGTGTGCCGACTGTCGTCAAGTGTCCTAAATGGCTGGATCACACTTCTGGCTGGGAGTAGGCGCTCTTTTTCTATGGTAAGCCAAACAAAGCGAGGACACGGCAAAAACCCAGTAAATTAATCGGCTTTGGGGGAATAGTTTTCGAACCCCTTACGAAAGCCCCCGCTTCGCAGGCTCATCCCCTTGGAGCCACAAGGAATTACAAATACGCAATGCACCAGAAAAATAAAATTCCCTTTTTTGTTTGACCAAGCAAATTCCTTTGAGGGAAATCAAAACCGATTTGATTGCCGGCTAAATCGGTTTTAATTGAAAATGCAAACTCTGCCTTGAGCAACCCGTTCCGGTTTTATTCTTTGGTTACCCCCCTTCCACCCTTTTGGGATCTTCCATCTTGACACGCCAAACAAAACGAGAGCAAACCAAAGGGAAAAAGAAGCATTCCAGTCGGCAGTGGATTTTAAATTTACTATTTTTCTGGGAGTGAAATTTTCAATTTGCATTTTAACCAAAATTCGCTTGCAACCTTTTTCGGTGGCCCAGGAAATGGGCCTGGGGTGGACCTTATCAACACAGCCAAATCACACGCATTCGTTCGAAATGATTTCGTGGGGGAAATTTATGCGGTTGCCCTGTGGATTCTCTTTTTTTCCACTTTTCTTTCACTTTTTTGGCTTTTCTTTTTTTTTGTGGTGTGCAACCAGACACGTAGAATTTCTGGGCAGCTGAAAGGTAACGAGAGCGGCTGAAATTTCTTGCTTTACCTAAATCAAGGCTCTGACAAGCACGTGAAATGAAATAATTTAAAAATGCAAATTCTATTTTATCAACCCACTGATATCTGAGCCCTGGAAAACAGTAACGAATCCTAGTATTTTCTTCGTTGGCCATTGAACTGGCAGCCATTCGAGGAAAGTTAACCGCAAATGAGTTGGTTTTCCGCTCACGAATATTTTTGATTTTATAGGATTTGGCAGAAAGAGTAATGGGTGCGCTTTTGTGATTGTGATATTACTTGCCAACTGATATCTTATTGAAAGATTTTTGGCAAGCGAGGGAACTTTTTAATTTAAAACATGTTATGAGAGTGAAAACTAGGAGGAGCAGAAATATTGAAATAAAACGGTTTCCCCTGCAGATGGACATGTTCATTTTCTTGTTCACTGTTTTTGTGGCTTGCTAAAAACTTTTCTTTTCAATGACTTGGACTGCCAAGTTCATTCCGCTCTTCATCCTACTCCCGCCCGCCCCTCAGTTTAGTGGATGAGTGTCCTGCGGCAACATGTCCTTGCCAGAGTGTTGGGGCAGAAAGTTGCTCAAAATAACTTTTTATGAGTGGGTGTGTTGAGCTAATCAATGGTGTTGCCATTTCCTAGCCAAAAAGATGTTCTCTTACTTTCTGCTTTCTTTTTTTTTTAGAAATTTATTGCCTGAAGTTATTAGCTTTGTAATCTTTTAATAAAGTTTAGTCTAAATGGATGGGGGTTTTATATAACTTACACACTCAGAAATTGATTTTAGTTTGGCCATCAATTGTGTAAATATTTTCGGGATATCTGTGATATGTGATACATTTGTTTTCCGCAGATAAAAAAAAGTGAACAAATACTATATAAATATTTAAAACATATCCATTTATATTTGACTGGTTTACATTTAATTTGATTAACTTTAGCTAGGTGCGCACTGCGCAGGTAAAGGTGTGCGGTGCTTTGATTCACTCCAGCCAAGGACGTTAGTTGCACGTGTTTGTGAAATGATTATGAGGCTAAAGTTACCATTTATTTTTTATGCTTAATTTTCCCCTAGGGCACAAAGTCGAAAACATAAAAAGGAAAAGTTTAAAAGGGAAACAGAAACCGGCGATGGTGAAAGGAAAAGGCAGCCAAAGCTACAAAAAACAAACAACTTTTAGCAGCAAAAAAGTGTGGCAAAAAAATTAAAAGTGAAAAGGAAACAGAGAACAATATGAAATGAAAGCCACCACAGGCGGTGACATTAAGCGGCAAATTTTTATGATTTTAATTAGCATAAAAGCGTAATTGAAAATTAACTGAAACGAAATACATGTGCCTCCGCAAGTGCGAGTGTGTGTGTGTGACAGCCCCACACTCGTTTTCCAAGTCCCATTTGTTTTGCCGGAATTTTAATTCATTCACCTTGCATAAGCCGATTGCAATAATTTTCCTCAATTTACCAACGCTTTGATGTGCGGCACAAACATTTATTAAATTTATATTTATTTATTTAGGACTTTTCGCCTGTCGACCGAGAATATTCATATTCTTGATGATTATATTTTAATTTCAGGTAAAAGTGTGTACAAAATCCAATTTTTTCATTCTTTTAAAGGAAGCAATTTCAATCCACTTTGTTGATTTAAAAGTACCATTTTGTAAATACTTTTAAAATATATCTAAGCTTGGATTTTTCTGCAGAGTTCTTATATTTTATCCATTAAAATTGGCTTCCTAATATAAAAATAAAAAAAAGTATAACATTTTTCCTGCCAAATGATCAACTTCAACTACAAGCCCCTCTAATTAGCAGTTCGTATGCCCAAACATGCTGTAAACACAAACGTACTCTGCTTTATTTTTTGTCTTCCACAGAAGTAGTCACCTGCAGCAGTCCGGAGGGAGCAGCGAATCCAGATCCAGTGGCTGTGACACGGGGACTGAAAGCTGCTGAGGAACAGCTTGGGACGGCGGCCACCACAAGATCCACTTTGCCAGATAGGCCAATGACAACACAAAACGATCTAATTACGACAGCCAGCAACTTGACGACAGCAAAAGCAGAAAAGCCAGCCGCAGCAGCTGAACATCCAGAAACAGCAGCAACAGAGGCACCCAGCTCATGGGGCACTACCATTGCCGTGGCCCGGGGCATGTCGTCAGCAGATGTGGCAGGAGAAACGATAGCAGCCAGCCAGTCAGCACAAATTGGGCTAACTACTCAGGCCGCAGTGGGGCAAACAGAAGCAACAGCAGCAGCGACGACAGCAACTGAGACCGCAGCAGAGATGCTCATATCAACAATTTATCCAGCATCAACGGAAACGGATGTGCACAACTCCATTGAACAGCTGGCGGGGCGAGGTGGAAAGATGGCGCTCGCAGCGCATCCGGGTGTCCCTGTCTCTGTCTCCGACTCATTGACCAAGGGCTTCTCCATCCCGACCTTCCTGCCGCCATTTCCCGTTTTTGCGGCGGCGGATTTGCCCGCTTACCGAGCCGCTGCCGATGCCGCGGAGGCGGCCAAGTTGGCGGCAGAGGCGGCGCGGGCGGAGGAGCAGGCCGCCAAAACATCCTCCGAAGCGGTGACAATGTCGCCGGAGGAGCAGCGTCGGCAGACCTTTAATGAGCAGCACTCCTACCTGGCCGCCCACCGGGAGGGGGCTGGTGGTTCGGGGGCAGGTCGCAACCTGACAATGCCCGTGCTGAACATCACCGCCCAGATGGGAAACCACGCCTACATGCCGTGCCAGGTGAGTTTAGATAGGTTGAGTGAGAAGTACACTCGAAAAATGGCTAGCCCCTATAAGTAGGCTAGGAAAAGTTTTCAGGAAAATAAACTAAATATTCCATCAAAAAAAGTTTCAGATTTCAGACTTAACTTTAGTTTTTGCTGATCTCAGAAATAGTTTTCTGAAAAAATTATATTCAGCAAAATAATCAAAAAAAATTTCGGAAAAAATTGTTTCAGTGTAGATCTTTTGTTTGCTGTTCGCAGCTAAATCCACTGGGTGGCTTTGCCTGTAGGTCGCGCCACGAAGTGTGACATAAGTCGCGTAAGCCTTAAAGGTCGGCTCAGAAAAAGGGTTTTAATACGAGATTACGTTTAATTGCGAATATTATATTTGAATTAAATGTCACGTGTCATAAATAGCTGTCAACATGTTAAGCGGCTTAAAGAATTATCCTATTAGGGGAGCTGTAAAAAAGGGGAGAGCTTACAATGATCAAAGCTTCTATTGAAAATGTGAGATATAGTGTCAATTCAAAAACCCAGAGGAAAAGTAATCTTACTTGTAAGGCTAAGAAATAACTAAATTGAAATATTTATGAAGAGGAAGGATTATGCCTAAACAAGCATACATAAATGCTGTCCCTATTACGCTTGCTTAGACAAAGTATTTTTTAATCTACACCAAAAGAAAGACATGACCTCTGGCAATAGCATTCCACTAGCTTATTTATCCTTCTGCAGAGCTTTATCGAGCATTCCCAAAAATGAGGTTATCCAAAAATGTAAATTCCTCTGGGCAGCTTTAACGGATTAGCCAGACCTTAAGGCCACACACGTCACCAAGGATTTAATTTCCAGCATTAGGACTTTAAGCACTCAAGGCAAGCGACCCTGACTCACTTACGAATTCCTCGAAACTTGAGCCAAGCGAAGACGAGCCAGCGACAGACTGACTGCCTCGGTGTCCCTCCTTCTGCTTCCGAATTCCTTTTTAATTTCAACGGACCGGAGATAAAACTAGCATTTACATATTGCACACAGGCACGCCTTCACACATCCGCAGGCCCAGACACAGATACAGAAGCAGAAACAGATTCAGATACAGATACATCTGGATGGGAAGGGGCGAAACACTTATTTGCATGCATACATATTGCACAGTGTATTTTGCATACGGCTACAACAGACATCAAATTTACATGCGTTCGTAGGTGTTTCTTTCTTTCGCCCTGAAAACATATATCTAGGATATGAGTGTATGCGGATATCTGCTGAATGGACTTTAACAAAAGCCCAAAGACCAGGTTGTGAAAAGAGAAGAGCAAAAAATAAATACATATATATATTTATAAATTGTGCGGAATTGTAAACGGCAAATAGAAGCCTGAGCCCGGCCGCTTGTTTGCGTCATAAAAAATAAACGTAAACAGAATGAATTGTTGATATGCAAATGAAATTATGCTGATCTGGGCCGGACCACAAGCAGGACTAAAACAGGAGCAAAGCATGCTGCGGAAGCAGGGCCAAAGCAAAAGCGCCAACTGTGAGAATATTTTAGCACAAAGATGCGCAACCCCCTAGATTCCGCCTTCAGATCCGACCTCATTTCCATTTCCGGGCCTCAGACATTCACTTGGATCTCAGATTTAACGTCCCTTCACTCGTTTGAGCCATCACATTTTTTGCCTTCCTTTTTTGCAACTTAACACCGAAACGACAGGGAAACGTGGCCGGATTAGTTTGTCGGGCCGGGGTAATTATTCATGTATGGATTAGCCAACATCGAATGCAATCTGTGTAATGTGAAAGCTCATTAGCGGCAGATTGGCGAAGATTAACATAATAATAGTTATGTAAATGCTGGCTGCCTTGAGCTTTGATGTTTTAATAGTCGAGTGATTTTCGGGGAAAAAAGGCTTTAGTAGGGGCTTTTTGTAAGGTTTAAATAAAATTAAATATTTCTTGCGAATTAATGAAGACCTTTCTAATAATTCTGTTCTCCATTTACATTTATTTATTTTATGAATTCCCTGCTTTTTCAGATACACCGACTGTCGGATAAGCCCGTTTCGTGGGTGCGCATGCGCGATAATCACATCATCAGCGTGGACGAAACGACCTTCATAGCGGACGAGCGATTCCAGTCGATATTCCAGGAGGATCACGATTACACATGGTCGCTGCAGATCAAGTACGTGGAGCTCGGCGATGCTGGGTGGTACGAGTGTCAGATGGCAACGGATCCAAAGCTAAGTGCCAAGGTGCATCTGCAGATAGTCAGTGAGTGTTAACGGTTAAATCATAAATTAAAAAAAAATGTATTACATTAATTAATAGACAAAATTATGTATATTTTTCTGGTACCTTACATTTTTATTTAAGAGTCATCTTATAAAGCTTACAAAATTTATACAACTCTCCCCAGAACCCAAGACTGAGCTGATTGGGGATCAGAGCCGCTTCGTGAAGGCGGGCAGCAAGGTTGCGCTGCACTGCATCGTCCGGGGAACCTTGGATCCGCCCAAGTATATCATCTGGTTCCGGGGCCAGAAGAAGATTAGCGAAAGTGACGAGCGAACCGGCTGGTACACGCAGCTGGATCGTAATATTTTCGGAACCGTGGGCGATAATCAGAACACGGTTAGTGGGGTGTTTACGAGTAGTACGGTTAATTGGCTAGTTGAATGCCGCCACTGAACATAAACATTTATTGCAGATCGGCTCATTAATTATACCGCTCGTGCGGAAAGAGGATTCCGGCAATTATACGTGCCAGCCGTCGAACAGCGTCTCCGTATCCGTGGACCTGCACGTGCTAAGCGGTAAGTTAACAGCCCCGGGGACCGAGTCCTGTCCTGTCCTTTCCCATCTTATGCTATCCTATAACCCATCTACCTGAATGTGTGGCAAAATGAATGATTCATATTAATCGCAACTGTCGCCGCTGTCGACGAATTGCGATGGCCAACAGGTGAATATTCCGCATCGGCCATCATGTCAACGGCGGCAAGGACGACGAGAGGCGGAAGGAGCACGTTCCACGTCCCCATGCTCGGGCTCCTGGGAATCCTTGGACTCCTCTGGGCGATGCAGGGAGCGATGCACACACCACCGGCAGCTCGCCAGACGTGACTCGCCTATTGAACGCCTGGTCGTGGCGTCCGACTTCCAATTATTTGTAAGCTTTTGCGCCATCTGCAGTTACGTAATTTAGGTTAGAGATTAATTAAAGGCGGCCTTGTAAATAGCGGAGAGAGCAGCAGGAGGAGGAGCAGGAGCAGGAGCCCCGTCGAAGCAGGATTGACGACTCTGTAATTAGGTTAAAACGTTACCATAACTCTCATGTCTGCGTGTCTCACATTATCCCCCATGCCATACTGAATTCAATCTAATGTACAATTCAATTTAAGCAGACCCCATTTCAAGTTGTGAAATCGAATCAATAATTAGATTATTGTCAGAGAGATATTATTGAATAAATAAAATAAAACTGAATCATAAAAATCCATCATAAATAACAGGCATTCAATAAATCATGTGAAACTTTATTTAAATCTGTGTTCTTTCTGCGTTCTTTCTGTGTGCTCGGTTTTCGGTTCATCAGAATGGTAAATCATTTATGAATATTATCAGGCTTAACTAATTGATTGGCCGTATTAGCATTCTCTGGCGAGCCATTGATTAAAATGGAAAAAGTTTAATTTAAATATATTTCAGTGCTATAAATCGGCATTTCAGGCTAAATGCGCAAATGCTTGGAATGAGTTATTCGCTGCTGCTAAGCGAATTAAATTTGTGTATTTGTGTTTCCAATTAATTCTTTAAATATTCTTGCATGCTTTTTGGGAATCGAGTATGAATAAAGTAGAAAAGGTAAAAAGGGGTAAAGCGGTTTTGAGTTTCAGTTGAAAAAGGTTGCTTTTTTAAATCCGAAACCCAAAAGAAAATACCTAAAGGTCATTAGGTGAGCTGGAATTTCCTTACACATTAGGTTGCTTTTTTCGGAATTTAAGTACGTAACAACATGAAGCAAAAATAAGTAAGTCAAACCCATAACCCATTCTTCCCGAATATCCTTACGGCTGACCCTCAGTTGACGTGGCCGATAAAAAGAGGCGACCAGCAAACGAATTTCCTCAATGGGGATATGCATAAATAATTTAATATTTTATGGTAATTTGACTACAACTCCAACTCCGAAGCGACCTTGTTTGCGACATCAAAGTGACGAAAGGCAAACAAAGATGAGCCAACACTTATGGCCTGGCCAAGGGAAGAAGGCCAAGTAGAGTGCATAAAAATAACACAAGCCATAAACTGGCGAATTCCAAGGGTCATAAAGCCTTTAAGGTAGCCAGTCTATTTTATTGCAGCGGAAATCACATCTCCTTTTTCCCCGAGAGTACGGGCTGTATAAAAAACATGGCGAGGCGGGGAAAACAAACAAAAAGTATGGGGTAAGAATAAGAAACAACACGTAAAATTTGTCGTTGTCCTGTCAAGTAGGAGAATTTTCCCGGAGCGAGTGGGATGGACGTAAGCGAAGCAATTTTCAAGAAACACAAAGACCCTGGGCAGGGGAGAGATGGAGCCGACGAAAGGCAGTAAATATTTTTCACTATGCTGCTGATGCTGATGACTGACTCGCCCGACGACAGCCTGGAAAAAGAGGAAAAAGGGGGAACCCCCGCTGGCTTAAGTCCAACAACTCAGCAGGGCCCGCGTCAAGGCAGGAAAAGTCAAACAAGATGAAGCCAGTTGGAAATGTCCTTGCTCGACGCTAGCCCGGCAAAATAAGAACCGAAGAACAACAAGAAAAACCAAAAATAAAACTTTAAGATAAGCCATGGCAGAAGGGAGAGCGAAAGTGAAAGTGAAAGTAAAGTGAGCACTTTCAAGTGACAGTTTCATCCAACATTTATACATTTCTTTCTCTTTGCTAAATATATTCAATATCCGATAAAGCGTTGCCAGTCGCTCGCCTGGATTTCCGAAGACATTCTATTTGAATTCTCACTTGAGCCGGCCAGCGGATGGCAATCAAATTACTGAACTCGTCCCACACTTCAAAGTGGGACCACTTGATTGTCGTCAAAAAGGCATCGGATAAAATATGATACTATGCCAAGGGAAATTTAAAAATTTGGCCCAGATTTATACAAACCAAGAATATTGACTAAAGCCCATGAAGAAAATTGTGACATATTTTTCAAGTTTTTAAGTTGATTACACATACGCACTGTTGCCTTCGAATAATAAATAATTTTAATCTAGGCGTTTTTGCTGCATTTTTCTTTGTTCTCTCTTTTTTAAACCAATTAATTAAGAAATTCATAATTTGATAATGTTTTTTGTACCATATTTAAGGGTGAGAATAAGACTATATTATTTGGACCACCAAATCTTTTCCTTAGATATTTTAAAACTTTTAAAAATATTTTAACACGTTTTCAAGATTGTTTTAAGGTTTTCTTTTAAGGAATACTTCATACCGGGTTGACCTCTCTTGACATACCATTTTCAACTTCCTTCGTGTTTCACCATTTTGTTTTTCCCTGAACTTCTTAATTTTCTCGAGTTTTTTTCCCTATAATGACCAAAGGACTACACGAGAAACAGAGGCGAGTGCACCCAATGACATCTGGCCCAGACTTGACCGTTTTGTCGTGTAACCAATTTTGCTGCTTCTGGTGGTGACCCAAGAAGACCAGATAATTGGGTTAGCTGCGAGACAGGACCCCTTTTAGTCCCGCCTTCCAAGGGGGCAGTGCGAGTGCGTTTTATGATCCTTTGATGTCCAAAGTTGGCCTTCTACTCTACCTTGCACTTCGCTCCATCAGCACGAATTTGGTTCCTCTTTTTTTGCTCGGTGTTTTAACACATTTTTTTACAGACTTTCCTTGTTCTCGAAGCACTTAGGTTTCGGAAGTATTTTTTGTTGTCTTAACTTGGCTATTTGAACCGAGCTTGGTAGTTGTGTTTGCGGTTTCGCATTTCTGTAAACAGTAAACAAGTCAAACCGAAGGCATACAGCCCCACCACTGAAATTCCGTCCCAAAAAAGTAAATAAGTCCCAAGCAAATAAATCAGTGGAAATCTTCAGATAATTGTATTGAACCAGCCGAATAGCGGGGCAATTGGCGAAGTCAACAAATTATTACAAAAGTATGGCTCCTCTCTTGTTGGCATTAGCTCCCTCAATCCTCGCTGATAAGTTAAGGGTAATCCTCATTTTTCCTGAATTTCGGCCTCTGATAGACGTCAAAAAGTCTTATCGGACACGTATCTCTGGAACGGTTCAATTTGAGGAAGATAAATTGCGTTTGCGTTAGAAATTTCTGTCCGAAGAATTCAAATCATTTCGCATTCGCGAACTGAAACCGGTAATACACTACTATTTTATTAAAAATACTTAAGCAGACTTGTAAAAATTTAAAAGAAAAAATATAAATAAATATAAAACCGCGTTTTAAAAATTATAGACATTTTTCTCTTAGTTTAACTATGAAAATAGGTAACATATTGGAAGAAAAATATTTTATATCAGAGCTAAATACTCGAAACTTTTTATAAAGTCTTTTTTTTTAACAAAATATAACTATTTGTATTTCCATTTCACTAGTCAATTGACTACTTTTTTGCCAGTGCTTACCCTCGCGCTTTTTCCATTCCTGAAATGGGTTTGCTGTAATGCGCGTAAATGCAAATCATTATCAACAACATTTGCATTGAGCAGCATCGATGATGGGATGGCCTGGGATGCTGTGTGTTCAGATACGGGAAGTGGGGGAATGGGACTCCCCATTCGGGGACCAGAGAGGATTCCGAATGGGTTTACTATCGACGCCTGGCCACCGCACATTGTTTCCCCAACTGGCAGGCTATTAGGGCTGATGAATTTGCGCGCAGCTTGCAGTTATAAATATTTGCACATTTCGCAGTCCGAGTGGCCAGCAGCCAGTGCAATTTGGGTGCCTGTGAATCGGTGGGTTTTAATGATAATACGCCACCACCCAACAAAAGCTCATTTCATTTGCATTACCGCACTCCCGCACACTCTTGCACACCGAAATACCCATGTTGTCCAACTTAGCCAAGGGCAAACAAAGAAGCTGGAAATTTAACCAAGGAGGAAATTCTTTTACCGAGTTATGTCTGCTATTTTCGGCCCATTTCCCCCTACCACTCCCTCCGTTCACTGTCACTGCCATCATCCATTGCCTTCCGCAATCTCTTGCAGATTTTTTTTTCTTTTCAAACTATGGCACAAATGTTGAAGTGTACATTATTCTTAACTTTTTTTGAGTTCGATAAGCGAAGCCAGAAAATTATGATGATGCCGGCGATGCTGGGATGCTGATGATGCTGCTACGTAGCTGATGTGCTGCTGATGATGACGATGTTCGACTGGAGATAACCCACCAACTTGCGGAACAAACAACAAGTTTGTCTTCACAGCAAATTCGTTCGTCATGTCGACGGGGGATAAGTGGCCGGGAGGATACAAAGGCCGAAGTAACACACCCCAACAAGTTGAACTTTTGGTTGGCATGGCAGGATTTATATTTATTTTTTGTAAGTAAATTGTGGAAAATATCTCCTTTAAATTTGTAAAAGAATTTGGTGGTGGTTTTCAGTTATTAAATATTTTAATAAGCATTTCTTGTTTTTATATCCTGTCATATATGTCATCATTCCTATGTTCCTTTTCATTCTTCCCTTCCCTTTCCTTTTACCCTTAGATTTTGTTGACATTCCTTGAAACTAAAGTTATCATTTAGATGCCAAAAACAAGACTGAGACTTCCATTCGCCCACTGCTAATTAGAGTCTGCCCCTGAAGAGAGTGCCATAAATTTGAAAGAAAACTTTGTCTGCCCGAAACTTATTTCGAATTATCCGAGTACCGAACGCCGGCTCACACCAACCGCCTTCAATTTGTATTGGTCGTAAAGTTTGGCACTCACCTTGCGGCTTTAATTAAAGCAATTGCAGTACAAATTTTAATTATAAAACGCCTTCCCTTGCCGCTTAAAACAAACAATCAAATTATATGTTGTTTACAATTTTGTGGTACGCGCCCGGGTTTTATTTTCCAACTTATTGACGATGCCTCTGGCAGGCTAAAACGGCTGAGAAGGCGGCGAAGCTCTTCTGGTGACCCAGACAATTGTTTTAATTTTCCGCACGTCGGGCGGCGTTTAGAAGGCAATAAAAAATTATTGGCCAAAAGCACAATTAAAATAAAAAAGTCGAACAGGCTCGGCTTAACGAACTCGAGCCAACTTTTTTATGGCACCAACATATTTATTATTGTGCGGGGTCAACGAGAGAGCGAAATGTTTAGTAGCCATCGCTCTAGACATGGTTTTACGGCTTATCCCTGTTTGCCTTTTTTATGACATTCTTAAGCAAATATTCGAATCGAGTTTATGAGATTGTGATCCGTACTTTGCAGCAACTGCTGATGATGCCGAACGGCTGTCAGGCAGGCCGGGCATTTGTTTGCCATAAAACATCTCTGGCTTATATCGATGGCGATAAAGAAATCAGTTGATGGCCTTGCCCGAAAAAGGGTTCTCCCAGTTCCTGACAAAGGACCAGGACTTACGATGTGGAACGAGGGACGCAGAATATAGGATGTGTGATGGATTATGGCAAATCGCTGCGGTGACAAGTGCTCGCAGCAGCCCCATCAATTAATCACAGTGAGCCGAGTCGCACTAATTTGCCCCAGAGCAGCATGAAAATTAGCTGGCAAATTGAGCAGACAACGGCAAATAAATGCTCATAATAAAAAGATAATAGCGCTCGCATCAATCGCATATTGATTTGATTGGGAAGGATGCGATGTGGCGATGGGGCGACGCAGGACGAGCACTTGGCGAGCGGAAGAGATAGAAGAAACCAATAAAAGATAAATGCAGGCACAACCCAAAGGGAAAATCGTGAGGCCGGGACCACACACACAAGCAGACACCACTCCATTTTCCATTTCCACTGCCTCCTGCCAAACAAATGCAGCGCCAGCAATTTTCCACTTTAAGCAATTCGTGTGTGTTTGTGGGAGCAAGAGGCATCGGAAATACAACAGCCGAATATATATATGTATCGGAAAATATCACTAACATGGCCCTTCCCCACACGAATTTCCAGCAAGGGGAGTTGCGATTCGTGGGAGCAGATAGCACTGCCAAATACTTATCGCCACTCGGCGGATGCGGATGCTCCGCTGCTGGCCAGTGGAAGTTTCTATATGCCCTACGCGGTCGTAATTAAAGTGGCCAAATCGAATTCCGCTCATGTGGGGCGGGAAACCGATTCGAGCCAATTGAGCTGGCCAACTTTAAGCCAGATTCTCGTCGAACTGGGAGCGGATTAAAACTTAAACTGCGCTTACTTTTTCAGTTAAGCGTAATTGTCTAGGGCTTAAGTTAAATGGATGAACCGGTCAGTAAAATACCTATTTCTTGAAAAAATTATTTAAAAATATATTTTTAAATTTTCTTTAATGTATTTTTTAGTTGTAGTACCCTTAATTTGGAAGGGTAGTTGAAGGAAACAGTTCGTTTGGAATAAAATTGACGTCTTGTTTACTTAAACGGCGGAGGAGGAAGTCAAAAGTCCTCTCCCACATTTCCGCTTATCTTTCTGCCCAAAAATTCCTGCCCTTCGGCCATAACGGAATGTAGTTAGTAGCCAAATGGCTCGGTGATATTTTCCGGCGCCCACTTAAACAGGAAACCACCGAAATTAGCCCGAAAAATGCCAGGGCTTGATGGCCGCCTGCCAAAATTCGGCACTTGCAATTAAATATTTCACACATTTTTCAATGTTAATAATTCAATATGTTTCACACGCCCTCAAAGTCTCAATAATGAATGCAAAAAGTTGGCTGCAAATAGTCCGAATAAAAGTGGGTGAATTCCCCGTTGGCTGATAGTTTTTTTCCCCTTTTGAAAAATGTTCGGCAAATTTTAGCAATTCCAACTTGTCCGAAACTGAACGGAAAATCGCTTGTCAATTGATGGACAAAAACGCTCCACCAACGGTGGGCTGGAATATTATTAAAAAGTGAGTGTAATTGTCTAAAAAAAATCCAGAGAGTTGAATTTCATTTCTTTTAATGGTTTTCCGGGCGCGACTGCTTGGGCAATAATCTCGCAATGAACCCATAAAAGGAGGCATAAACGAGAAAGGCACCCATTTTACATGTGACACAAGACACGGTGGCCGCGAGAACTTTGCAAAGCTGCCATCACAAAAATTGGAATCGGTTGGGGGCAAAAGCAGGCATAGAATGCGTTTACTGGATGTCAGGGCGCCTTCTGATTTTTCCAGAGTGACGCGCCCCGAAAAATTTCCCCTGCCCCCGATCCGCCGGAAAAAAGCCAATATCGTCGGCGCTGGTGATTCTGATGGTGATGCTGATGGTGACAACCACTGACATGCCCCACACATTGCCGCAGGGCTCGGGGCTGAGGCCCAGTGGGTGGTGGCTCAGATTGGGCGGTGGGGGATGAGGGGCAGGACCAGGGCAAGGTGAAAGCCAAATGCAAATTCCGGCAGTGTGCCACCGCCTTTTGGTATTGGTTTTGTTTCGCTTACACGCTCAGTGTATCGATTTAACTGCCCGCGCGGCTTCCCGTGGAGCGACCTCCTCCGGCGTATCCTCCGGTTGTCCTCGCTGTCCTGGCTGTGGTTTGTTTTGGGTTTCATTTTCCAGCTTTCCAGCGTTATTTGGTTTTTTGTCTTGTATTTTTGTATTTTTATGTTCAGCCCGCAGCCCGTTGTAGTTGTCAGCATCAGCAGAACATCCACGTACTCGCTGTATACTCGACATTGTCGTCGTTGTCATTGTTATTTCTGTTGTGCAGGAAATTGTTGTATGCAAACATTAAATTTTCAATAGGTCAATTTCGGTTCAACGCCTATGGCAAAAGCATATATTTTCGCAAAACAAATTCAATGCCTGATTTTTCATATTTTTTATCCGCCGGCCACTTTACAGTTTGTCGCTCAGTTATTTTTCCCGCAGCTTTCGTCCTTAAACTGAGGTTATCAAACAGATTTTCGCACTTTGGCCATTCGAATAAATTGATTTGGACAAAACCAACAAGGAAATCAAATCAAAAAATGCTGGCGCAAATATCGAAATAATTGCCAGTGACTTTGATGGACATTTATGTACCTGTTTGTACGTGCTGGTGAGACAGTATTTCTCTGACGTTGATTTGCGGTTGGCTTTTCCCTTGGGACTTTTCGCAATATAATTTTTGGCTTATGCTAGGGGGCTAAATGTTTGGAAAAAGTTATTACTTCAGCATGACTCTGTCAATGGGTCATCAAGGAAAATGTTTTGGCTTTTGCGAAAGTGTTGATAGGAAATAAAATGTTTTCGCCAGACCAAAATTGAATAATTTGGCCAAAGTTATTTTGTAAATACATTTATTTGGAAAATATTTCAGCAGCTCAGAAATATGATTTTAACTTTGGTTCAATAAAGAACATTTTAAAGGAAATAAAATTCATCGGAAAATTGAAAACAGGTTTTATTTACAAATGCCATGACAATTATTGAAGAAATTTACTGATACGATTAACATTAATCGTTGTATAACATTGAAAAACAATAAAAGGCCCATCAAATGTAAATTTAATTGCTTTGGAGGAAAGGGTCATTAAAAATGATGCATATGTTTGAACAATTTAAATCACTACAACACAGAACTTTACAAATTCATGAAAAATACGCAAATTGTCTTAGCAGCTCCCCCTAATCGGATTCCGAACAATAAGCCATTTGCAGCAATTGAAACTTTCGTCAAAACCCCTCCAAGATTTCGGCCAGCAGGATAATTCCCCCGGACAAACAAGAAGTAAATTATAATCTGCGTAAAACAATTTAAGCAGTCTGACAAAAATGTCATCTCCAGACAGCCGGCTGCAGCTGGAATGCAACTTCTGGTGCAAATTGGATCG
This sequence comes from Drosophila takahashii, assembly GCF_030179915.1. NCBI lineage: Eukaryota > Metazoa > Arthropoda > Insecta > Diptera > Drosophilidae > Drosophila > Drosophila takahashii. Next base: position 21,027,060 of record NC_091681.1, read on the forward strand.
TTGTCCAAATTCGATTGTTTCATTTGCAGCACTTCTCCCCTCTGCCCACCGTTCTCTTTTTTCCGGGGAGTACATTCGGTGTCCGAGGAAAGTTTTGCGCACAGTTCTAATTAGCGCACTAAAGATATTCAACACTCAACGTAATTAAATGGAATTTCAAGCGATGCATCGCAGCCGGTTGTCGGTTGCCGGTTGCCAGTTGCAAGTTGCCGGCTGCAAGTTGGGCCAAAGCGCCTTTAATTACTGGCAGCAGGCTCCTCCTCCTGGTTTTCCAGCTCCTTCTGCTCCTGCAGATAGTGGCAGCCAACAGTCCGGTGGAAGGAGCAACTTTTTCGGTGGGTGGCAGCAGCAGCAGTAGTAGCAAAACTTGGCCGCACAAATTAATCATAACTTTGGAGGCGCTGCCACTGCTGCAGGAGCATTGCCTTCATCTTGGACAAAATGTTGCCATGCGCCGCCCCGCCCATTAAATGTGGGTTAGGCCCACTCCCACTGCAGATATGCTGTCTCAAGTCTGAAGTCTCAAGTCTGGAGTCCTTCAGTTAACTTTCCCCACATTCCGCATTGCATTTGCATGCTGCAATTTTCTCTGCGTCGGCGTTGCCGGCTGTCCAATAAATTTCAGCTGTGCTGTGGCATTTATCAAAATAGCAAAAACTTTGCGAGCGGCTGCAGCTGCGCAGTGGCACGAGACAAGACAAGTTCCCTGCCTTTGCCTTTGGCAGCTCAAGTTTTCCTGTTTGTTTTCCCCAAATTGCCTGCCGGAAACTTTTCAGTCGGGGCTGAAAGCGTGCCCTCAACTCGGTCATCCTTATCCCATTTTGGTTAACTTTAAAATACACTTACAGAAATCGTATGTAGTCGGGGAAGATAAAAAGAAAACAATCTCCAGAATATATATTGAGAAATGTAAATAGAAATGACAGAGAAATTGTTTATTGATTTAAAATTTATTTATTTAAATAAATTGTGAGAGTCAGTATATTTTTGCCTAACTTTAGCTAAGACATTCCAGCTAAGTCATTTACCCCAAATGCAACCTTGCTATTAGCGAGGATCCGATCCTCACACTAATCACCCGAAAATACCATACTTAAGGATTTTGGGATTTCACGCATACGACGTTCACACTAGAAGCCATGATTTCCGCCTCTTTTATATCAACGTCTCTCGTGACCAGTTCGTTCGCTCCGTAAAAATTACCTAATTCGATCGCATCCAATCATCCGCGAGTGAATTCCCTGCTAATCTGTGCATATTTTCTCCTATTACTGTTCCTATTCTTGTTGGTGAGTTAATTTCTCCGAAATGTTGTCGTTTTCTGACCGGAATTCCCCAGAACGCAGAAACCAGCGACCACGTGCGATTTCCAAGAAGTGCAAAAGTTTGCGAGCCCTCCCTCTGCGCACAGCAAGGAGCTGGAGCCGTTACAGCGGTAACATTTTTTTTTGCATCCGTGCCACGCGAGCGCGACACCCAGGATTTGCATCATCTCTACGCCTGGATTTAACATTTCATCAGAGCCCACGCCTGGGTCGTATTTCATCATCGCCACGCCTGAATCTACAGTGGCGGACAAAAGTCTACGGACGACCCCCTTTTTGGGAGTTCTTCCACTCCTATTGCTTTTACGGGAAAAGTAATGATGCAGTTTTGTTCTTAATGTTATTAATATACAAAAACCAAAATTTTATTCTTATTCATAAAAAACTTTAAAAGTTACAGACGAAAATCTAAAAAATGGCATTGACAAAAGTCTACGGACGATTTTTTACATAGAACTTTCAAAATTTTCGCTCCAAAATTACCCAAACCTGCTCTATAATTTGCATGCCCAGGCCTTATGGTGGTGAAAACAATTGCCGAAAAGCATAAAACAGCAGCTATTTCTTAAGGATATGCGCCGTATGCTTAGGATCATTATCCTGTTGGTAGATCGAGATGGTTCCGAGGCATTATTTGTCCATAGATGCCTTCAAATTATGTTCAAATATGGTCTTATACTCAGAACGAACCATAATACCCTCGACGATGACCAAATTTCCTCATCCCGAGGCTTCAACTGATCCCCACACCAAGGCTTCCCTACCATACTCCCACCACAGTACTAATTTGGACCGTAAAGCACTTCGGTGGGAGTGACATGGCGTGGGGAACAGTTGAAGCCTCGGGATGAGGAAACTTGGTCATCGTCGAGGGTATTATGGTTCGTTCTGAGTATAAGACCATATTTGAACATAATTTGAAGGCATCTATGGACAAATAATGCCTCGGAACCATCTCGATCTACCAACAGGATAATGATCCTAAGCATACGGCGCATATCCTTAAGAAATAGCTGCTGTTTTATGCTTTTCGGCAATTGTTTTCACCACCATAAGGCCTGGGCATGCAAATTATAGAGCAGGTTTGGGTAATTTTGGAGCGAAAATTTTGAAAGTTCTATGTAAAAAATCGTCCGTAGACTTTTGTCAATGCCATTTTTAAGATTTTCGTCTGTAACTTTTAAAGTTTTTTATGAATAAGAATAAAATTTTGGTTTTTGTATATTAATAACATTAAGAACAAAACTGCATCATTACTTTTCCCGTAAAAGCAATAGGAGTGGGTGAACTCCCAAAAAGGGGGTCGTCCGTAGACTTTTGTCCGCCACTGTACATAAAGGATTTCTGTAAAGGCGCACACCGCGTGAAGTGGATCTTTTCTCCTTTCCACGCCTGGACTACCGTACTGTTCGTAATACCGGACCTAGTTTGTCAGCGTCCAACCGCAAGCGGCATCAAGGAACGCCGTTTCTACCTAACTGCACCAAAATCGACAGGTCCGAACCAGTCGGACGAAATTCGGACGAATCCCACCGGCGCCGATTCGTCAAATCCGCGCAAGCACGCGCAAACACGAAGTCTCATCCCAATTGGAATTTCAGTTCCAATTCTGGTTCCAGTTCACGTTGGCCGGGGCTGCCAACTTGTTCTTTGTATCGCATTAAGTAAAAGTAGTTTAGTTTGCTTCTTTGCCAACACATTTAAGATACGATTCTAATTTACTTTACGATTCCTATTTAGCCAACATTATTTCGTGTGTGCTTATGATATAGATTGACATATATAACCATTACATAAACACTTCAAAGTTCGTCATCAGGCCTGCTGACTTCGTTGGAGAGTTCGTAAGTACGGCATAGCCGTCAAAACATTTAACTATATATTCATTCTTGTCTAAGCCCACACATTTGATATATATATTTACTTAACTACTATCATACAACATATACCGTATATTGGACATCAAATAAGAATCGTTTGCATTAGAATAATTTAACTTGATCTGCCTAAGTGCCTTTTGTTTGAATAAGAATATCGTATATCGATAACACAATGTAATCAACCACAATTTAACGTAAGGTAAATACTTCATTTCCTTTTCCTTTTTGACAATCGTAAATACAATCACGACCGTATAGAGAGTCGCTTAACGTAAATAACGTTTAGTCTTAAGGACTTAGTGTTAGCATTATTAGTATTAAGAGTGAATCGTATTATCGCATTTGGAGTATTAAAGATGAAATTTAATATGAATTAAATTGTTATCTTTTGAGGGCCCCTAAGAGAATGTAGCGCAGCGGTTGCTTAAGGGTAGAGTCTGATGAGACTTTACAGGTAGGGTGGGTATAGAAGGAGGCCATTACCATCTGGGCCTCCATCTTCGATAGGTACACTCTCTAGTCCGAATCTTAGCCGTTGGGTTTAAGTTCTTATCGTTATCGTTTCTCTGTCTACTACGGTTAGTTCTGTGACACTCTTGTTCTATCTTAACACAAACCCACACCCAGCTCCCTGAGTAGGCCAGTCGAAACGTAGGCAGAGTTGTTAGGGTGGACAACGCTCATCGAGTGTGTTCGTTACAAAATGAAATATTGTTTTTAGGTTCATAAATAGTTATTATTATCCCTTTAAATATTAAAAGCCGATTTTCGGTGTCACGATTACCTCACGCGACCATCCCTCGTGGCATGGACTCGAAGTTTAAGTCTGCTGCTGAATGTTGATAGGCAATAAGAGCCGAGAAAACAACTACTGTTGCATCAAAGCAACTGCGAAGAGGCGGCAACTTTTTTGACAGGCGGCTTAAAATTTCACAGGCAAGTTGGGAGTTCGATTGCTAGTGCAGCATTTACGCCTGCTAACTTAAGCGCAGTACTTGATTACCCAATTGAACAATGAAGAATTTAATCACCAGAAGCATTTACCTTTGGAGAAGTTGGAGCATTTGAACCTATGTTTATGATACATTTTTAATAAATGGGACTACTACTTAAACCATTTACTTATTTATTTAGTAAGATAAGCAACTTTTTTTTAAAGACTCTTTTAAGCCTTAAACCACCGTACCAGCAATATTTGGTTTTTACATTAATTTTTTAAATATTAACGAAATTTTCAGGTAGTTTTAAAAGGAAGATAAATTTACATTTTACCTTAAATAATTGATCTAGTATTAAATGTTTGGCCTTATTGCGGTATGAACTCTCCTGAGTACCGGTAATGGGTTTTTTTCGGTGCAACCAGCTGCATCAATTTGATGGCTGGAACATCCTCCGCCTTTTCCCACTTTCCATAATTGGGATTAAAAAAGGAGACGTAGTACAAGTCGCTTTTTGAGTCGAGCACTTATGGCGCCGCAAAGCTACGCGGGTCTTCGATCGCATCGGGCAGTCGTTGCAATTAAACGCAAAGTAATCCTCCTTCATGCACTTCGCTTCATGGGAGACGAGTGCAGTGTGGGTAACAAAACAGTGCCGGCATTGCATAGTTTTGTAGAGGACCCTAAAAGGGACCACGGCAATCGGGCTTTGTGCATCTGATACTGCCGGCGGTTCCAACTCCTCAGGGAAAACTAAGGATCCTGCCGGCGGTTCCAAATCCTCAGGGAAATCTAAGGGGATTTGATCTTCCAATTGCAGCTCCTGGACCACCGTAAAGGGCGTCGTATCGAACTCGGGTGGGAGTGAGCATGGTCCTGCCCATGGCAGCAGCTCCTCATACGCACTGGGTGCGCCCTGGCTCAACTTCCACCTATCGTCGAACGCCCACTGCCCCGTCTCCTTCGCGGTTCCTTTCTTTTTCTTGGGCGTTGAAGGCGCTACTGGAACTAGTCGAAAAAATCCTTTTTAGTGCCCGTTCCGGCGTTGACAACGAAAAACTCACCTGGCGGAGGCTGAACAAGCTTCCGGAGCTCCAACAAGTCGCCATCGAAGCCGGTGCATTCCAGTATGGAGCCGTCTTTAATGTCAATTGTAACGATTCGCTACGTTGATACCCATAAATCTAGGCGAGTTGTTGTCCCGAGCCATCGGCGCACGCGAAAAAATCTATCCGGCTCTGGCTCTCGGCTATGGGTGTGATGGTCTTGCCGATGACTCGTGATGCCTTTTACTAATAATAAGGAGATACTCGCGTGCATCACCGAACTGGAAACCGGGTTAAGAAAGACACACACATTAAAATACTACCGTAAGTTCCCTACTAATTCCACATTCGCCTGATTTCACCTTTTCACCTCCTTGGATGTCGTGGAGGTCATGGGTCGCTCGTCCCTTTCTTCCCTAGACAGCCTGAGCGACCCCTTTATAAAGTGCTACCCTACATCGCAAACAACGCTAGCCGCGGCCACTTTTTCTCCTTAGCAAATCATTATAAAATTTATTTACCGACTAAGAACATAAACCATTACTTAAGCTAAACTAAATAACTTAAAATATGATAAATAATTGTAAGAGCATATTAAGATTTAAACCAACTTTTTGTAGCTATAAAAATGGTTAGTTGAAGCATGGGGATTCTTATCGTTCGACTAGGAAAATTTGTATTTAATATTTAATTAATTTATTTTTTTTTCATCTCAACTTAACTTTTCACTTTACTTTTTTTCTGAGTGTGGCAGTTTTATTTTCTTTAGTTCCTCATGTTCGTTCTTTCTTTCGAGGTTAAATTATGGACTTTTGTTTCATTTCGAATATCGCCTATTAAAAGGGGTTTTAAATAAATGTTTTTAGACACTCACCACACTTTTTCCATCCTCCGACGAAAGCGCTTTGGTCGTAACGATGAAGGCTAAATAGGGATGAATAAAAGAACACCAACACAGAAAAAAAAATAGGATTTTACAGGCCAGGAGAATATGAGACTTTTGTGGGCATTCTTTGAATCGCAGCACTTAAATTGAGGTTCAAATCGAAGTAAATCCCCAAACTTAAAACTAATCTCTCCGCCTTTCCGTGGCGGCTGTTCCCGGACGACTCCCAGAGCGGGATTTGGCCGGAACGACGAGTATTTACGGACCAAATGAATATCTTTTTAAACTCCCGAAAATAACTTTTAACCGCAGATCGTGGCGGCGACGTTGTGTAGGACTTTAGCGTACGGCGAAACTGGCGACTGTGTTCGATCGAACCTGGGTTCTTCTTTCGCCTCAAATGATCGCTCGATGGTAGTTCGTCGCCTAAACTCTGCTCTAGATTCACTGGATGCAATTCTCTTTGGGCCGGGGCATGGGTTATAATGGGCAAAACTTATCTCTGATGAAAAATAAGGCAATCATTTACGCCTTTCCTTGGGCGCTGCTGCTGCTCTTTGATGAAACGCTGGCCTGGGCGAACGAAATACAACTTACTCGGGAGCAACACCGCCTGGGGCAGAACATGGAATCCATTTGTTTCGTTCTCCGCCTGGTGGCGATCGGAAGTTTAATTTGTCATTTTTAATTTGTAATATGGAATTTTTAATTTAAAGTAAAACGCAAAAAACGCTGCGAATATTTCAAAAATAACGGCCGCTTTAGACAAAAAATAACTGCTTGGATTTCAAAAATAACGGCCGCTGCGGTTGAAAGCAGTGCTCTTTTCGGCGCTCCCAATAAGCAGTGCGAGAAATCCGACACTTTTCCAATAAGCAGTGAACTGCTTTGTTCTTTTCCAATAAGCAGTGAACTGCTTTTTCGCGCCATTTCCGGTTGCACTGCTTGGGCCAAAGCAGTCAGCTTATGTCCGCTTTAAAAGACAGTCATTTTTTTGAATAACGAAAAGCTGCCAAAAAAAGCTTTTTAAAAATTCAAATATAATTTAAAATTTTAACTAAAATAAAAACAAAAAAAATCCCTAACAACTTAATTAAGTAAAATTATAAAGAATTAATTTTTACATTTAGTAAGGATTTTCAGTGATTTTTAAACACAAATGTTTTAAGTCATTTAATGCATTTATTTTTTAAGTTTTTGTTTGTCAACTTGGAAGCCAGTCGCATTTGCCGGCGACTACAAGTACAGAAGTTTTAAATAAATAATATAAATAGCTAACATCTAGGTGGAAGTCATAAATTAATTTAAATTAGTTTAGAGAGAGTCCAGTTGTGGGCACTGGAAAGTCTAGACCTCGTTGCACTCCAGATAGATCTGGCGACAGTCGAATCCGGAGCGTCCCCTGCGTCCGGCGTCATACAGTTCCTCGAAGTTGCTGCCACTGCTGCGGCCCAAAACATAGCTGGTGGCATATCTAGATTGGGGAATTTAAAAAATTATTAGTGATATGGTTACCATATTTTCTTTTTTTTTTTAGTTTCCAACCAATATTTTAATCAAAGTTTTTATAAAATTTATTACAAACCCAAATAGTGTGGTAACAACATTTGATAAAATAAAACAAAAAATGCAGTATTTTCAAGAAATAAGCGTAAATTTAAATTATAAATTATAAATCTTTTTGAAAACCTCTATATAGTTTTACAAAGGCAAAAGTTTCAGTTTAATTTATTAAATATTTAATTTCAGCTTTAAAATGTTTGAATATAATGACTGTAAATAATTCTAAATATAAATTACTGACTTACTCTTTTAAAAATTAATAAACTTGGTTTCAAAAGTGACCCCCAATACTTACGATCCCAGCTGGCAGAAGATGCTGCTGCCGCCGATCTCGCGAACGCACTCCGTGTTGGCGTCGCACATGTACTTCTGCGTGCACTTGTCCTCCGAGCTGCGGTAAGTGCGGACGTAGCCCTTCATCAGCGAGATGCCGGCGACGACGGCGTCGCTCACCGAGTCCCGCTTGCCCAGCGAGCGGGCGGCCAGGGAACGGTGCGAGAAGGAGGTCTTCAGGGCGTCCAGCAGGTTCATCACGATCTGAATGAACTGTGGATGCGGAAGGGGGAGCGATTTGTTCAGTGGAGTGGAGTGTGTGCGGTGTGTGCGAGTGTTGATTGGGGGCAGAAAGGGTGGGGTAGAGGGAAGGGTAGAGGAAGCATTAGTCAATTAGTTATGCATTTGCTGTGCCAATACTAGAGTGGTGTGTGTGTTTCGGTGTGTGTGAGTGTGGTTGTGTGTCTGTCAGTGTGCACGGGAACAATTTACATTCTCAGCACTGGGCAACAAGATTCGGGCATTAATCATTTAATTAGGCAACTAAACTGATACCCAGTAACTACTCCGTATAATAGATTTCCTTAGGGTAATATAAACCTAATTTTTAATATTTTGATCAGAAAATCAATTTGGGAAATATTTTAAAATAAGTCAAGTAATTCTTCCGCTTTAGGGTATTCTAAAATATTTTCTTCACTTTATAATTAAGTCTTTTTTGATCCCAAAACCTTAGATCGTCTAAACGGAATATCTAGAATTTCTTATAAAAATGCGAGTTAGAGTAAGATGAATAAGCGTAATTGGTTGTTATAAGAAAAACATAAAGAAATTTGGATTTTTACAATTCAATAGATAGCTCATAAACTCATCGAATAATCCCTAATCAACGCCCAAGTCTTGTTGCCCGCTGTTATTCTCGGTGTTGTGAAAGCAATAAAGATGTTTTACCTCGCCAGCTTGCTTGGCCATCGAGTTGACTTGGTCGGGGTCTCTGGAGCCTAAAACGGCAGACATCACAGCCACCAATATGCCCTGTGCGATTATTAGCGAGGTAGAGGTAGAGGAGGTAGGCGGGAAGCAAACATAATCAAGAGAATAAGAAGAGCCAGGCACCCAGAATCAGTATAAGATGTAAGATATAAAATATAACGAAACGAAACGGTAACAATCGAACAGCAAAATTACGATAAAGCAAAACAAAAGTGGCACAAAAGCAATCAGTGAGTGTATACCATGTTATGGGCTAATGGATCGGTAGATTACCTGCATGGGAGATCCGCCGTTGTCGACCTTATCGATGCCATCGCTAGGGGCTCCACCGCCCAGCAAGGTGTTGATGATGCGAAGACCTGTGGAGATAAATAGCGAGCGATTATTAGTTATGGGAAAATATGGTATATATTTTATGGGAAATATTTGGAAGGTATCCTTACCCATCGAGATGACATTGGCCCAGGGACTGCCACCCAATCCAATGGAGCTATCCACGTCGTCGGACTTGGTGGGCGCATTCACGGCGTTGTTGAAGAACATGGTCATCACGGTGGACAGCATGTTGGACCAGGTGAATCCGCCTGGTCCGCCCACGCTCTCCTGGATCTGATTGGTCTCCAGATCGTCCTCGATGTCATCCAGGGCCACCTTCTTCGAGGCATTCGGCTTGACCGCGAACTTCCGGGCCGCAGACTCGTCGCCGCCCCGGTAGACAGGCGACTGGGTCACCTGGTGCTGCCGCTGGTAAACCTCCTGCTGCGGGAAGGCGTAGGTCATCAGCAGGCAATTGCTGGCCACTATGGAGAGCAGCAGGCAGGCGTGCACTTTCCGTTGATTCCACATGACTACTGAAAGAGACCAAAGTCGGTTAGAGATGTTTGAAATTCATCGGGGGTTCCAAACCCCAAGCCATTCGCATAACAACGCTTTCACATTGCCCAATTGCGAGCGAGGGAGTTTCCTGAACTCGGGCACGGGTGGCCCATTTAAATGGCACATGCTTGGCCCGATTTTAGTTTGTCATCTACTACATCTAATTAAAATAATCTTTCGACCCCAAAACAATATTATTTTTTTCTAAATAGAAATTATTAAAAAACTAAAAATATTTTTCCAACTATGATCGTTTTCTATTGTCATTCAAAATTATTTTTAGTCAAATATTTTAATAAAGATTTTTCCTGGCATTCCAATAGCAAGTGCTTTACACCCAACGCCTAATCCCAAATCGCAGTCAAAATTTTCCCATTGCCGAGGCTTCAAATATGTTACAATTTCCATGGAAACCAGATAAGAAAGTTGTAGCGGCGCGTAATTAAAGGCGAGGCGTCTTCATTCGCTTCCGAAACATCCAGAAACGAGTCTAACTGCTCCCAATTAAGGTGTCGGTCAAACCGAACCTGTTCCCCAGTGGATAGTTCCCCAGTTAGTCGGCAAGTCGGTGGAATTGAAGAGGAGCACTTGCGGCAGGGAAATTAACCGAGTGGCAGGTTGGGCAACGTAGAAAGCCGCCGCCACAGGTGAGGTGGCAAGTACCGGCAATTAGTAACGACTTCCGCACGGCGATCGGTTGGCTGGATTAGCGATATTAGCATCGAGAACCATTCACAATTCGAATTAGAATGGTATCGCCAATGTGAATGGTTCTTGGGTCTTCTTTTCATCGCGATCTCTGCTATGGTATCATACAGGCCATATAACCAGTCTAACTAGCGGTTCTTTCGCTCAGATGTCATGCAACAGGTTCCCGTTACAATTAATAAAGCCAACGAGGCTGCGGAATGCCAATGGCTGTGAGATTGCATTGATTTCCATTTAATTGCCGGCCGGAGAACAGGCTCTCCAGAATGGGTCAGCATGGAAATGTGGTGGCCTGCAAGGTTATTAATCGGTCATCTCCATCTCACGGTGGCTCCCAAGTGGACTTTTGATTGTTTGTGACACAATTCGACCCAGTTCCGTGGAAATTATGGTGGCCATGTAAATTTAGAAAGCTGTTAGAGCGGGAGGCGCTGACTTTTTAAACGTGATTCAGCGATTAGTGGCTAAGATAATGGTAATTAATAGCCGGAATGTGTGGCAGAGAAATTTCATCGATCTGGCCAAGTGGGAAATTAGCCGTGGAAATTGTGATGGACAAATTAGTCACATCGATATCTCCTCAGCGGTATTTTATGACATAATTCGAGCCAGGCTCGTTATCTTCTGGCTTTTCTTCTTCTCTGGCTCAAAGGAAAACACGCAACTCTAATTGGAAGCCTCGCACGCAACTCTTACTTTCATGGCCTGCCTTAAAACGGCAATTAAAACATCGTCTTCGCATCAAACAACGGGCAATACAACTATTTCAATAACACAAAAGTAAAGAGAGCAGCAATTACACTTGCCGTTGGTCAAAAGTCGCAAATTAGAAAGTGTGGAAACCGCAAACGGCAGACGCAGAAAGAGAAACAATTTTCGGGCCGTGGAGGCGGGGGTGTAACAATAACCGAGTTCTTTGCCGGAGAAATATCATTGTAATTTATGTGCTGCTGGTCTCCCAGATATTTATTTTCGTTTTCGTTTGCGGTCTCGTGCCAAGGCACGCTCCACTGGCTCCGGATTGGATTGGATCCCTGGTCAAAGTCAAAGTCAGAGCAGAGACGAGAAAGCGGCAAAACGTTCGTGATTTGCGGTAAGTGAGCAAGCTCTTCGGTTTCTGGGAGTGGATCGGATCGACTGGAGGGCCCGTGACTCACATTCTGGACTGTCACGGACGGGTTTCCGGCTGAGAGAAACTCAAGCGGCCTCGAATATTCACATTTCACTTTCTTTCTTTCGCCGAGAATCCAGCCAAGGTTTATTGACCAAGAAAAATAAAAGCGTCAAACAAATAACAAAAATTTAATTAAGTGCTTACTGCTCACTGGCCAAGTGCTTAACCTTAATTGGCATGCCCAGCGGCTTTCCAGCGAGTTTGTGCCTTAAGTCTTTCGTTTGCGCCGATGGTCAGCAACCCCCGAAAGAAAACTGTCGATTGGCCCAAACGCGCACTAACTGTGCTGCATTTTAATGCGAGCGGATTTGACTATTGATTACCCATTGCATAAGACCCTGGCCCATGATGCAATCGCAGGGCAGGAGCAGTCAGCGATCCACTTTTGCGGTCGCAAACTTCTCGGCGAAACTTTTACTGACCCCGAAAATCACTCGTCGGCAGAAGACAAAATGACAGGCAACTTGGGACTGCACGAAAGCAGAACAAATTGCACTTGCAATTTCCACATTTCCATTACGGTTATTAGTCAGCTGCATTTGATGGACAAATTGCGAGTGGCATTGTCAAGACTCCGCCATGCAGTTTTCAGTAAACAAATCGCATTCTCTGGCCTGCAATTGAGATGAAGACCAATTCAGTTTGGCTTGGACCAAACATAAACTGTATTAAACACGACTTAACGGCTTCAAAGAAAAAACTTTCACCTCGCTCAGCAGCTTGACAACGAGCACCGCAAAATGCCAAAAGCAACCACGGCCAATGAATGAAAGTTAAAAGAAAGAAAATACTTGCTTCAGGGCAGCGAGCCAAGGAATGCGCACAGGCAAATGGGTAAACAAATAGCAGACAATCGTGACCTTTTGCAGGCAATTAAATAAATAAATTCTGTATGGGAATTGGCCAAAGACTTGGCCAAAAGGCAGGCGTTAATTGGCCGATCCGGGAGTGGAGTGTAGTGAGGCGAAGGCGGAGACCCACATTGAATCAAGGCCACAGACAAAACGGCCGCAAGGCCTTGCCACCTGAAAAAGGTGCCACCACCCCCCGGCTGCCGAGCATTTTGAGCACTCGAAAACGAAATTCGAAATTCTTTGGAGCGGCAGTCAACGGGCGCCCATTTGGGTCAGTGGGCGGCCATCATCGGTGCACGACGCTGGTTGTTTGGCTTGAAAAGAACTTGGCTGAATGCACATCTGCGTGTGTGCGTGCCCGCCACACCACACACCTCATCGCACCTCTTCGACGAAACGACAGAACGGAAAAAAACAAAAAAAGAATAAGAGACCCCGCCACGAAAGGCCCCCCCTTTCGAACGCTTTGACATGTTCATGCTCCTCCGTCCAGTCGATGGGTTTCTGTTTGCTTTTTCATGCAAAGTTGTTAACTCGTTTAACAGAAATTCCCCCCTCTTCTCCGCCGCTTCCCTCTACGGTTGTTGCTTTTATTGCTGGATTTGTGCCCCGAGTTCTGTTATTTCTTTTGGACTGACCCAAATATTTGGCTCTTGCCATATAGCCCCAATTTGTTGGACAAACAAACGCACGACACGACTTGAGGCCAAATAGTGGCAGTCGATCAATTGTCAATAACTTTCTATTGCCAGATTCTAGCTCAAATCATTGCAGTATTGGCGTTGTGGATCATCAGTTGTTGATTTCAATTTTTTGAAGAAATATTTTCACTTTTTTTAAAATTCCTATTCAGATAAAAAAATATTGACAATCCAAATCTACAATTTTGTCTTTACTTTGTTTTTATAAAATTGTGTTCAAAAGTCTAAAAATAACTTTTCTTTTCGAAGCAATTTTTTTTTTGTAATATTTTTGAATCGTAAAATCAATAAAAACTGTACCTTTGTTGTAATCCTAACTTTATAAATGATTTTTCAATATAAAAAATAAATGAATTTTTTCGTTCTGATTAAAACTCTTTCCAATGCCGATAAAAATTTGGAATTGCCCTGTTTTCTTACCTGTGTATTATCTGCAGTCCTTCTAGTTGTCGAGCTCGAAGCAATTAAAATGTAATTACAGTTCCAGTTGAGTTGATTTGGCTGGTCGCACTAGAAAAATTGCAAATTTCAGCACGCGATTGTCAAGCACACAATTCACTTAAAAATTCACCCAAAATTTTGCACGGAAAAATTTCTCTCTCTTTTCGAGACAGTCGATCGATGGCAACTTTCGTTTACTTCGATCTTCGAGAGACTTCGGATTTTTCGTGGCACCGTTGCTGATTTCTTGGTTAAAACTGAGGTGTTGCTGCGACTGCTGCTGAAGTTGTCTGAAACGGCGATCGCCTTGAACTTCTGCTTTTATAGCCTGACCCATTTTCTTGCGGTGGGCCTGGAAGCTAGCCGAAAGAAAAAGAAATGCAGCCGCAGAAGTTCGAAGACAAACATGTTGGAAGGCGGCGATAGTTTCACACGCATTTTTAAAATATACTATTATTATTTTTTATATATGTTAAAAAATATTTTATTAAATAAAAATAATATTAAATAATTTAAGTAACCCTAGCCAAACACCATTCCATTTTTAAATTCATTAACAACAGGTTTTATAGCCAACGATCTTTTAACTTGTAAATTTATATTGTTAATGAAGACTATTAAACATAGAAAACAAACTATTTACCGAGCATTGTGCTTAAACCATATTATCAAATGTATAGTAAGAGAAGTACATATAACTCTGAGTAGATTTGGCGGGAGAAAGGCGAGTTTGGCATCACTGATCGCAGGTGTGTGGTGGCGCCTGCGCAGATGGCTGACAAACTAGGTTCGAAGCGCGGATCGATCTCCAACTAGTTGCACATCACCAGGTGATCGCAGGTGTGACTTCGTGGACACGATCCATCTTTTACCCGATACCCAGCCCACCGTTTTGTTTGCCATTACCTTAATGCGTTTATGGCCCATTGTTGTCGGCTGTCTGCGAAAACAGTTAGCGGTGATCTACCTGGCTGATCTGCGTTCAAGGTTTTCCACCTCTGAACAGTAGATCATTTTCCTCGCATGTGGGTGCAGTGCTTTTGTTCCTCTCGGACCTTCGACTAGGGCAGCTCATCTTGAAATGTTTTTAAAGATTCAACAACAGCGTGATTCATTAGGCTTAAGCCGATTGCTTGGCCCAATCTGCAGTCTCTGGTAAATTAGGAAACTTCTGGGCAAAGAAAACATTTCAGGGGATTGCCAAGGAACAAAAGAGGGGTTTTTTTCGAATTTAACTAAAAGTGCGTCCCCGGCTTCCACCTCTAACAGGTCCTCCTGGCCAACTACACGTGCAAAAAAGTTAAGCCGTTGAGGCAAAAGTTTGCCAAGGATGTCTGCCAGACATCCAGTCGGCCAAAAGCCCCCCTCTCTCCACCCCCTTCCCACGAAAACTGAGGCATTAGAACCCTTGCGAAATCAAATCGGAAAGTGGAAAGTAGAAAGTAGAAATGGAACAAGCAACGAAGGTTGCCATCTTGCATTGCAGCTGTATGTGTTTACATTTAGTTGTATTCGATTTGCATACCCGATTGGTATTGGGACCAGGATAGGGATTGGGTTGCGATGGGGCTGGAATCCTGGGGGCCGAGTTCCTGGGGTTAGTCCATCCGTAAATCAATGCCAACTGTGCGGGCAATCAGCATTTGGGGAGGGACTCTTTTAACCCATCCAAGTGGATTATTAAGTGGTCTTAGAGCCGAGTCAAGTGCTACTGCTACAGCTACTGCTCCTTCTCGGTTCTGTTTTGGCTCGAGAGTATGTGTGTGCGGCTTGCTTATTGAATAAATGTGGTGGGATTTATGCAAATCCTTGCGATGCACTCCAAAAACCCACAGCCACATCCACATTTCCTCATGCCGATGGAGAGTGGAAAGGATGACCACTTGGGCATATGCTTAATGCGGCCATAATTGCTCCGCATTTGTTATCGCCGAGCGAACTGACTTTGCATATCGGGCAATTTCAGCTATAGCCGGGATTCGGTGGGATTACCGATTTCCCGTTTAATTTATGTGCACAGCTCGTTTTTGTTTGCCAATTCCAATATTTGTGTTTACATTTGGCCTTTCCATCCACTTCACCCCACTCGCCCCCCAATCACATTAGCCTAATGATTTCCCTGTCAACCGAGAGTGGAAATCAAGGGGGGGTGCCGCCGCAGACTAAACATGAAGCATAAATCAGCTTATCAAATCGGCATTCAGTAGTTCGGTTTATAATTTGTACAGGCAACACAATATTTGGCATAAATGATGAATTGTTTGCGGAATATTGCGCTAACCAGAGAGCCCGTGCCAGTATTTGTGTGTTCGTGATGTGGTATTATCTGATAATTCCCAATAGAGCAGCATCCGGGAACAACTAATTTGCTGAAATTTTGTTTGAAATACATTTTTAATGCAGTGCATTAAGAGCCGAGAACAATGAAAGCGATATTGCTCTTATCAAAATACTCACATCCGAAAACAGCAGACAAAATATTCCTACTAATTTAAATCGAGTCTTGGGATCTCTGAAGACAAGATAAGAGCTCAAAGAAAAATTACATCACGTAAAACTAATTTACTCTAAATTTATTTTCCATCTCGAACTCTGAATTTCATTTCACAAATCATAAATACATGTTATTTTTTCTAAAAGTATTACAACTCAAGGAAGTGGAAACTTTTTTCACCTCCATATTTAGCAAATCACAAAAAAAAACTCAGCTTAAAGAAATCGAAACTCGACAACAATTAGGAAACAATTTAATTCAATTAGCAAGTTCTTTGCCCCAAAAATTCTGGGTCCAAATTAGCAAGCCAACCCGAAGTGAAGTGAAGTGAAGAAAAAAGCTGACCCACATTTGGGCGGTGGTGCGCGGTGCAGACAAATCGAAATCAAGGCATTAACAAAAAATACAAGAATATGCGGCGGCAGAGGAAAAAGTGGTGCGTCAACATCTAAATTGCGTGGGAAAAGAAGAGAAGAAAGCAGGAGACTTTGTTGCACGCTTTCGGGCTGATGAAAATTTATGCACAGACCTCCTCCGGGGGACAGGGACTTTCCCTCCGATCATGATGTGTGCTGTGCCCTGCCTGTGCTGCGAGTCTACTAATATGAAATCAATAAATTGTAAGCACTTTTTTTTATTGCCATCCGGACCCGGGAAGAAAGATGAAGCCCTGTGTGTTTTTATTTACTCGATTTGGGTTTTTTCTTTCTCCTTTTTGCATAAAGGATAAAGACGATGATGCTGCTGTCCTAACTGGGTCTGGATTGGGACTGCGACTGGGATTGGGATTGCGATGGCGAAATAAGGAGAGCGAAACTGCCACGCTCTGCGAGTTTATCAGCGCAACAACCACTCGAGAAATAATGATGTCTACGAGGTCGGCAACAACTACAACACCGGCTAACAACGCAATGGCAATGGCAATGGCAACAGAGCACTGCACTGAATAGAAGAGAAACGAACAGAACAGTCACTCTGTGGGCAAAGGCCAAGACAATATTGTCATGTCTCATATTAAATATGCCTTTCTCCCCCACGTATATTGCTGCAGTTGTATTTCTTAAACAATAAAGTTGGGAGAGAACGGAATGCCTTTTTGTCATGGCAACGAAAATTGAAAGGGGGAAAATAAGTTTATAAAATAGTGCAGCGATTATATGAGATTTAGTAGAGGACTAAAGGACTTTGCTGTAAATACACATTATATTCCAGATTCCAGATTCTAAAGTAATCAGCTTTTGAAAGACTTTTGCTTCAACTTTGCCAGTCAGCTTATAATAAACTTGAACGAGCGGAGCAATAAAACTAAAATATAGAGCGGAGCATAAGGAGTTGGGCCAAACAGTTAATTTTTTTGTATAGGTAAGTAAAAGTTGTGAACTCTGCAAAATCGAATGCCAATAGCAGACAATTTTAAGGAAGTTTTTTCATCAAGAGACGTGAATATTCAATCACTTTAGTGAGAACTGTTTTTAGTTTTTTATTTTTTAAATTCTTATTTATTAGACATGCTTCTTCAATCTCGTAAATTAAAATTTCTTTGTTGCACGTTCTCCTAGCTTCAACTTTAAACCTCTTATAGTACCTGAAATGGGCCGACCTCTTTGCATATTTCACTTTGCCATCAATGTCACGGAATAAATCCCGCCCACCTATCAACAGCCGGTCAAATACAGGCCAGGTCAGTTTCGGCCAGTAATGAACTTATGCAAATGAGTGAGTTATACCGCGCACAGAATATTGCATTTCAATCAATATCCTCCGAGTCTGACTGGCATTTGCATATAAGCGACTTGGAAAAAGAAGGCTAGGGCATTTGAAAAGTAGAAGGGAATGTTAAAAACTGGGCAACTAGGCTCGAAAGGTTTTAGTAAAACCCTATCAAAATAAATTTTTAATAAACGGTTTATTAAACCTTCAAACAACGGCCACCCACCATAAACCAAAATTTTTATTGCCATCCATCAAAAAGTATTTAAACATCAAAAATACATGCTGGCAACATTCTGTGGCCCTTTAAAAGTGAAAATCAAACATATGTTTTACGTTTTTTACGACACAACTTTCACCCGATGCGGGCTTATAATGCAAGTTTAATCATAAAGAAATGTGTGTGGCGATATTTTTATACAATTTAGTTTGCATGAAAATCTGCGCAACATCCGCTGATAGACAGATGGGGCAAAGGCAAAATTACCGGCGGATCCGGGGAACCGTTCTTCTCCACTCCTCCGCAGAGCGGCAGCTGTTGACGAATACGAATGCCCTGGCCCAAGGGTATAGGGTTACGGGCCCGCCACTGCCACTCCCGATCCTGCCGCCAAATCTCCGGCTCCCCGGCTCAGAGCTCCGCGCATTGGGCACCGGCAAAGATAAAGTACATTTCTGTGATAAATATAACAACAAGTACCCAAGGCACGCACAAGGGCCCATCAGGGCTCGGGTGCAAACGCATCCAAAATTTCAAGCCCAATCTTTTTTGTGGGTGCGGAGGCAACTAGGGGGTGGTACACAGGAAAGAATTAAAATTGAAAATTCTACAAAACTATAAAATTATATTATTTGTCCTTGTTGTAAACCTAAGCCTATAAACCTTAATAAAATGGTATACTTTGGTATGGTAAAATCTATTGAATTTTTATTATTATTTAAGCTAACCGCTTTAGGGCCGTTTTCTCGTCCGTTTGTTAAATTTAAAGTAAGGTTAAAACCTTGAAATCGTATGGGAAATCATAGTTTTAACCGTATTTAAAATTTAACAGGCGGACGAGAAAACGGCCCTTAGTGTGGTATATCTGATTAATATATTTATTAAACCTTAATGAATTGTAACTACTTAGAATTTTCCACTTATCTATAAATCTCTAAAAATATTTACTAACAATTTAAAAATAAATAAAATCTAATGCTTTTGCTATACTTTTTTATTGAATTTAAATCTTTGGAAAATGCCATTCATTCGAATTACAAGTAAGAAATCTAATTGCTATGAAAATTTCTCGCTGTGCACTTTTTGGCAGCTGTTATAATGATGCCAACGATACATCATCGCAAAATGCTAACATTTTCGGCAGCCCCGGCAGTCAACAGCTGTTGCCGCTGATGAATCCTTTGGGTCCGGCCAGCCAAGGGTATCCTTTGCCTTCGCCAGTGTGCCAGTCCTTGCCCCGCCCCTCTTATATTTCAATATTTTGCGCATAAAAAGGCGCAAGTTATTTTTCATATTCTGCCACACCTCTTATCATTCCCTTTTTTGTGCTAATTTTCCTACTACCCAAACCAAATAAATCGTAGAAATTTCCAAATGTTTGCCCCATAGACAAAGATATCGCTGGAGTTCAGGACAACAACAGCATAATTAACAGCCATAGAATATTCAAGACACGCGCTGAATATTCCAGTTTCCTATGTTCCCGCGTCACCATCCCCTTTGTCCATTGAAAGAGTTTGCCGTTTTTGTTTGTCCAAAATTCTTTTTTGCTTTTGGAACACACACATTTATGACTTGTTTTAATTTGTTGTGCGTGCTTTGTTTATGCGAAATCTGCATTTCCAACCAATTCGTTTCCAAAAATAGGAAATCTAAAAAAACCTTGCTGGAAAATGTGCACAGAAATGCCAGTGGGAGAGTGGCCGAAAAGCCGCTTAAGGCCAATGCCATGTGTGAAGGAAAATTGAAAGCTTTTGGCCTGAAGCATTGCCCACTTCTATAAGGTAATGCGATAAGGCAGAGGACGCTGAAAACTGTGCTAGGCCAAGACAAATATAAACGAAAAACAGCTGAGTCGAAATATAGATTTAAGTTCTGAGTTTCTTTTTAGAAAGGTGGATTTTAGCATTCGATAAATATTAACTAAGCTAAAAATAAGCACTGAAGTATTTAACTATTTAATAAATATTTGTCCATACTCTGGCTTTTGTCAATTTATGTTAATGGGTTAAAGGGTGGTTAATATATTTCTCTTCATATACAGGGCTTCCTAATAAAATTAGATTAAACTTCAATGGAATCAAATTTTAAGTTAAGAAAGGCATACTAAACTTATTTATTAAAGCCTTTAAAATTTCTAAAAATAATGGTGAATCAATCGGAAGCAGGAACGCCATAACCCAGAATAGCACTGAATTATTAATCACTTAACACTCTTCATCTCGAAGGACAACAATGCGGTTGATGATTAGACGGCTTCAAGTCAATTTATAAGGACGGACAAAGCAGGGAACCCTTGTTCATGGATGGACTGAGGCAAGCCGGTGAATATATCTTGGTCAACAGACAAAAAGCTTTCATTAATTCAATATGCTTACGGGGGAGGTCAACTATCATTAACTAGCGCAGCAGACAAGCATCGTTCTAATGATGAAGACGATGATAACCGATTGGGAGTGCGAGTGTGAGTAGCTGTGGATGTGTATGTGGAAATGAATTAGTTTGCATTAGTATACGCCGCAGTGTACACAGCAGAAGCTGAGCAGGATTTAAGAAGTAGATGTGAGTGTGCAGGCAGGACTTATGACTCTCGCTCATTTGGCTGCCGACGTAGAGTGCCAGAGGCCCTCGGGGAGATTAAGTTCCAGACCCCCAGTCCCCATCTTCCCCGAGAGACTGTGTGTGTGTGAAGCATGGAATATTAATTCCTTAAGTAATTCACAACATTTGCAACTAATGTTTGTTAATGAGCTATG
Organism: Drosophila takahashii; assembly: GCF_030179915.1. NCBI lineage: Eukaryota > Metazoa > Arthropoda > Insecta > Diptera > Drosophilidae > Drosophila > Drosophila takahashii. The sequence continues at coordinate 21,047,898 of NC_091681.1, forward strand.
CCACATCTCCCCGCATCTTGGCATCCCAGCATCCTGGCGTTCGCCTCCGGATTTGGCACTGCCTGAGGTCAAGGCGAGTGCTGCGGGATGTCTGCTGCTGCTGCTGCTGCTGAAGCTGCTTTCCGACTTGTTAAATGCTGGAATTACCAAAGTGGAAAAGTGAAAAGGTCCCTCAATAAGCCCGGCTCTCCTCGGGGCGACTGCTGACTGGTAGCTCATGACAGCACCGGTCTCAAAGCCGCACACAAAACACTTAATGAAATAATTATGTAAAGCAAACAACCTGTCGTTATATCAGCCCACCTTGGCCATCACCTTTGCCGCAGAGACTTGCTTTTGACTTTCATTAATTTGATGATATCCAATCTTAATTATTATGCATTTAATTAGATGGCTTTCTGGTCGTAAGATGTGCTCAAAGGGAGGTATTACTTTAAATTCAGAATTTTAGTACTCTGTACTTTGTTTTGGATTTGTAACAGAACTACTCGCCGATTACTGTGCATTTCAAATAACGCCTATGTCCTGGGATAGCAACTATGTCACAGCACCTAAACTAGTTTATCACATGCTAATCAGACCGCTCCCCCATTTAGTATGCAACAAATAGCGGAAGGAATTCCACTCACCAGCGGGTGGGGGCTTGTAAAATAATTTGAAAACACGGCATTAGCGTAATGAAGCATGGAAAAGTGGGCGGTCGCCAGAGGGGGCGGGAGTGAAAGTAGGTGAAGCTGTTGGCAAGCAGGTGAAAAGCGCACATAAATGCCAGAAGTTATGCAAGTCCTTAACTTTCATGAGTATGCCACGCTGACAGACGAGCTATCCAGGGGGTTGTGTGATGATGAGGTGGGGGTGGAAAGGGTGGAAAAGGGCGAGAGAGGCGCCGCCAAAGAAAAACTGTTGTTGCAAATGCAGATAGCACTGGCTGGGTGCAAGTGGCGTATCACACATGTTTGTCATCTGAATGGCGCTGCCTCAAAGTGTCTGTCTGGATTCAGGTTGAGTGCCAGTTCTCTCACACAACACATACAAACTTACCATCATTTACACAGAGACAAACGAAAGTCTCATTTGTACCAAACAAAGGGCATGAAAATGATAATCCTTATTTTTCGTCCAAAAATATTAGTGGAATAAGGTCAGAATGCAATACCTTGTTGGGCTCGAAATTAAACTTTTATTCGATTGGCATTCCAACCTGGAAACTTGCATTTCATTTTTCGTAAAAAATCATGAAAATTAATCAAATAATATTTTTTTTACAAGTGATGGGGATTTTTCTTGGCTGCTCAAAACAGTCGGTGTTTTTGCTATGCGCCTTGATTTGACCAAGTTACGAATGAAAAACCAGTAACAAACAACAAATAATTTATTTTCGACCAGCCTTGTAGCTAAAATTATAATTAATCTCACTTAGATGCGTAAGATTTTGTTTTAAATAAATAAATAATAATTTATCTAATACTTAAGGTACAGAAATAAAAAGTCCTTAATAATTTTTAAAATAACTAAATTAAGGAAATAAATCTTCCACTGCGTGAGTGCTAAATTAAGATCACAATTTCTTTTCAAGTGCACGCATACCCTGCCGGAAAGCCTCGTATTCTTATTCAGTGCGTAATCTTCACCTTTTTCACAGTTTTCCCGTGCACTTTTATTGCATCCTTTCAGGACGGCTCCTCCGAGGAGCACAGGCAAAGGCAGAAGCAGAAGCAGGAGCTTGTATCGACAAAAGTTGCACCTTGAATTCGCCACTTTATGCCGCGAGCTCCCCGCACTTTGCCGCCAGTTAAGTAGTTGTAAGCTGCATAATGTATTTACGCAAGCACCGGAAATTGGGTGCCACGAGCTGGGTGGCAAGGCAACCATAAAGCCTTGTGGCAGCCATCGTGCTAAACGCGCATAGACAAGTGTGATCCCCTGCGGATGCCGACAGGGACGTGGGATGCGGATGTGGATGTGGATCCAGTGGATGTGGATGTGGATGCGGGCACTCTTTGGTTTCTGCTGGCATATTTTATGGCGCCCTGAATCCAGCTAAATTGCAACAACTCGCTGCTGCGGAGCAGATTTGATTAATATGCAACGTGCACGTAGTTCGGCAAGCTGCGGTTTACTACCACTCGTATGGCTGAGATTTTAAGCGCTTTTGGGTTCCAAATTAACGTTTACTGAAATTTTCGGATGGGTAAAAAATATGGAAATTCCTTTTACCAATCAGAATTTAAGCTTAACTATACCAATTCAACTTTCAACAACTGAAAACGCTCTTTTTAATAAAAACAGAACTATATATTTCTGCTGCCAACTGTGTATGCAGATGGTGGAAATTTTAGCATTTCTTTGAATGGGAACTTTATGTTAATTTCTTGTGTAATTGGCCAACATTTAGTTTTTAAAACTGACTCGGCACGATAAAAGGGCGGGAAATATAATGCAAATACCGAGTTTTTTGCGAGGAGGTAGCACATGGATAGGTGGGCTGTGACATTCATGGAGTTCAGGGTCCATTGCCTTGCCCTCATTGTCATAATCATCATAGGCAGCGGCTGCCTTGCCAACCCGCCATCAGGCAAATTTTGTGCGGCAATATGCAAATTAACTTAAATGTCAACGTTGGTAAAATTTTAAAAACGACAAACGCAGAATTCCATCCGAAAAAGGGTGCCAAACTCGGTCGGCAATGGCAGCAATGGAAATTCGTTGGAATTGTGCACCAAATAGGGGGAAGTACACGGGACCAGAAGAGCCAGAAGAGAGATGGTGACAAACTGCAAACGTCAACCAATTTTTTCCCCTCTACTTTCCTATGTACAGAATCTGGGAGTGAGTGAAACTCGGTGACAATGATGTTAACTAGAGTGTGAAAACTATGATTGGCTGACAACGAGGAGGAGGATGGGTTGGCATGGTATGGGATGTCTCCATCTCCATGTACAGCCTGATTTATGCCACATTCCTGCTCATCTCACCGCTCCGGGGTCGTCACCTGCACATCACCTCACTCCGCTCTTCTCGGCTCGTCAACCACTTTGCGCACGCTTGTTGAAACAAATGCCACAAACGCTTTTCATTTTCATTTTGATTTCCCTTTTTTCCTTAAAGACCCAACCGACCGCCCTGACAACTCCCATGCTGTGCACTAAATGGCGCTGAAGAACGTTTAAGATCATAATAGTTTATCAAGTTGACAGACGACAGGTTAGCTCTTTAAATCGTTAAAAAAATGTGGCAATTAAGTTGAGTAATAGGTTTATCAGCAACTAATTGGAAAAGGGAATAATCAAATGAATAATCATGACTAGTTTTTATAATTCCATTAAAACCAATTAGCATTAATTTGGCTTAAAAAAGTAAAGCTTCTTCCAATGTGGGGGTGAATTTCATTTAATAGAATTAATTTAAATGAAATGTGGGATGACATTATTTAAAATTCACAAAAAGCCATCGACTGCTAAATTCACAACTAATAATCTGGATCCCAACATATAACTTGCACAGTTGGTTTATGCATGGCCACGCCCTCTTCCTGCCCAATAACCACACAAAATTACTGTTGAATTCATTTCGGTTTCAACAAAAGTTGCCTGCTGTTCCATGGGTGGAAATATTTTGACATCCAGTTGGTTTGCCAAGCTACCCGGTTTCGCATCAGTTTAATACGTTGTTAGTGCGAATAAATTGTGTCCCTCCTTTATTTTTCCCCCCGGTTTTTCTGCACTCCGTGTGTGTGGCGGTAAAGTCATGAATGAATATTTAACAAACTTGTCTGCAATTCTGAGGCGGCGTTTGAATATGTGAGTTGACTGGCTAGGAAACTGACCAAGCAGGAAAGGTGCATGCATTTTTCAGCAAAGGATATTCCGTATTCCAACACGTTAACAATTTAATTAGAAAAATGTTTTTTTTTTTTTGGTTTGTCAAGTGGTCAGTCGTAGCTTGTAAATTCATTTGAAGAAATAATCGATTTTACTCCATTGAAGAAATTGTATTTTATTTATTTGTATTTCTCTTATTCGTTATGGCTTAAGAATTATTGCAAACACTTCGTTTCATCTCAATTAATTTTCCATTTCCATTTTATTTTTATTTTCATTTGCTTTCCCATAAAATGTTAAGTTGCAAATCAAGTATACGCAACGTTGGAGCAACTCCTTACAATTCTGTTTATTTAGTTGATTAAGTTTCGGTTTTACGTTTTGGGTTTTTTTTTGGCTTGGCTGCGTCTAAAATTTTAGTAAGTCTTTTATATACTAACTAATGTTTACATTTAGTTTTTGGCTTGCTTTGGTTATTTATTTGAATGGAACGCAGTAACACCCGTTTATTTACACTTGTATTGAATATTCAATTAAAGTTATTCGTTATGCATAAAAATGGATTTTTAGTCTCAAAAAATCAGGGGTATTCATACAGATATCAGAAGGTATACGTACATATTTACAATTTATAGCTTAAGGAAACCCAAGAAATTTAAAATTAACCTTGTCTCATTTAGTCGTTATTGGGCCAATGAGCCGAACTCTTTGGTTTTATTTCATAAAATTCCCCTCTTTTGGCTTTTCATTAGTGATTCACTTTTGGAATCTCACTCGTTCCGAATCCCTCGCGATTAGTTAACTTATTTATGATACAACCATGGCAGATCCCAATTGATTAACGTAAGGAAATGGTTCTTATCCGTTAAGGGCGAATACTGTGCATTCTATTTACACAATTCTTGCAACACTTCAATCAAAATATGCGATATGCCGGAACCTAAGCGTGACTCCCAATATTAATTTACACTCAGATGGAAAACCAACATGAATCGAGTATGGTTATTAAGTTAATTAATGGATGCTGTTATGCAGATATTGCCTTGGTGATGGGTGCTCTCCTTACGCTGCTTTAATGTGTATTTAAGTCGAGTAAAATCTTAGTTCGTAGCCTCCTTTAATGCGTAGAATCCAAGTGACCGGGCGAGGGCCTGAGGACAACTCAAGTCTTGTCCTCTGCCACTTTGGTGGCACTAATTGAGCTGCTGACTCTGATGAAGCTGGCCTCTGATTTGGGTCCTCTTTCACCTCCTGCAGCTGCTGCTCCTGCCACTGCTCCTGTCACCGTGCCCGATGTCCTTGCGGTGGCTTTGCTGGCAGTCGGTTGGCAGATGTCCCTGGCCAGTGCAAATTTAATAATCCACAAAAGTGTCAGAAGCGTTGAAACATTCCGCCAGTGCAAATAGCCGTGACATCCAATTAGCGCACTCCAGCTGACACTGCCCGACTTAATGGCCGAGGCGGAGTATTCACCTGCCGATCGTAATGGAACAGAATGGAACAAGTTATTCGAGAACACAGAATGTTGCGGTTTTTATCCGCCACCAGTACCGGCATAAATCCCGCCATGGTAGCAAAAACTAATTCAATAATGTCACTGCAATCCGCAGAATTTCGCAAACCCAAATCGCACCCAATCCGCAGCCATCACAATCAATTTTTGACTAAAAATTAAATCTACCCAGACGCGACTCCTGTTCGAATTCGGGCTCAAATCGTCTGTGTTCGATTGGATAAATAAAGTGCCCATTGTAATTAAATATTTCTATTCAAAAATTGAACGGCAAACATGAGTGGGTGTCTGTGTGAGTGCATGCGGTTTATTCACGCTCATGTGGGTGATACGCGAATTTCGTGTTCGGCTAATTCAGCTGATGGATTTTTGTGGCGTCCGCGTGAAATGCGCACATGGCAAATATTGGAACTGCATGGGCATTGCCCCGAAATAAACTGAAAGCTTCAAAGTAAATAAAGCCAGCTCATTAGAGCCGAAATTTCCGATGGGCTTTGATCCCTTTTCATTAAATAGTAAATTAGTAAATGAATTAAACTAAATTTTGCTTAAATATTAATATGTGTTACTAAATTATTTAACTATCATGTCATGCTAACTGAATAATTTACAAGTTTATTAAATTTCTATTTTGAATCCTTCAAAGTTCTCATGCCAATAAGGAGTCTCCCACAAGTTAACCACATTTAGGCCAAACTAATTATGAGCAGCACTGGCTCCCCCATTATCCTCCTGATATCAATTACCATAACCACTGTTTGTATCCCCCGGCAACGGTAACAAAATCATGCGAGTCATCAGAAAATGAGTCTAAAACGAGCTGCGGTCTGCGGAATCAGTTATGCACTGTGTGTGCGGGGGCAACTTGTCGAATATGTATGGCATTACTTATTTAAAATAATTAAACTTGAATAAATTTAAAGGCCCACCGCACGCTGACATTGCCACTTCACAAAGCGCAGGGGATGAATAAGCAAATTAATTATGCCACAGGAAAAAGGGGAAAAAGGGCTGGGGCCAGCCTAGCTGATTTAATAAATCAGTGAGAGGAGTGCAATTAAAATAAAAATCCCTGAATAAATAAATGATAATATCATTAAGTTATTAATAATCATTTGTCATGACACAACAACGTTGCGCCAGCGGCAACAAAAAATGTAACGTGCCACAACAAATGTGCCGCAGAAATGACATTAAGTTTATTAACCTTTTCGCACTTGCCCACGATTCGTGGAAAATGTTATTAAAATTATGTAAAAAGCGCAAAGTAGGGGCCTCTTCTGTCTGAAATTTCATTATTGTCTGGCACTCAGCCAGGCACACACGCCTACGCCCCGAACACATATCTCCAGAGCATTGTTTTTCATTATCCTCGGCTTTAACATCCTTTCACTCATTTGCCCGGCTTAACAGCAGCAAAAAAACTCGTGGCAAGTGGGCTGTGAGCCTTTCTTTTATCTGCGTCAATTAGTCGAATATTAAAAATACATTAATTCCTTGTTATAAATGATGTTTGCTTTTGCCGCCGCACATTGCGGCATTGCCCCATTTCACAGCAAATTAAATTGTGAATTTAATTTTAAAATCGCGGCGCAAAAATTCTTTGACGATTGTTTGCCCTTTCTGATGTAGACACAAGTCCCCTTGAAAAAGAGGCCGGAGTTTTTATGGCCATTATTTGTAGCCCGACAATCGGACGGGCAACTTGTACCTGTCTGCCCGAAAATCCAACTGCGAGTCCTTGTCCTCCGTCAGGTGTCATCAGTCACAATCGCTCGGCATTTGTTTTGCCGGATCTCAGACGAGTGCCAGCTAACACTCGGCACTGTCGAATCATATTGTCATGTGCTGAAGTGCCTTTAAGTAGCGTGCTCCGAACGGAAAGCGACAGGCTGCAAACAGCAGTCAAACGCAAAAGCAAACACAACAAACACAGGATCCGGACGAGGACATGTCGGAGCTGACAGCCAGGAACAGGAACTGGATCAGAAATAGGAACGACAACACGGCCAGCGGGCGGGATGGACAAACGATTTAAATGAAAGCGGAAATTTGTGGCAACAAGCCCACACGGCCAGAAATTGCGCAAAACAAAGATCGATTGAATTATTCCGCGGCTTAAAAAAAAAGTCACAAAGAGAATTCCTAGTGGAATTAAATTTAATACAAATAAGTTTTTATTTGCGAGTGAAAAAAATGCCTAACAAAAGATAATTAAAATGCAAATGATTGATATGCAAACTTTGGGGGGAAAAAAACTGGCAGAACATAATACTCTTTAATTTAACTATAAATAAAATATGTATTTCGATGAAATCGAATACTAATAATTATATTTTTTAGCCAATGCTTTGTTTTTTTCCGGTGTAAGCCAAAAGATAGACAAATAGAGTGGAATAGTAGGAAAAACCGGACAGATAGCTAGCCATTACGTAGCGACATTTATAGGTCAGTCATCGCAGACTCCTGCTAGCTGCCAGCATCACTGGCATTGTTGTAGGCGTCCTTGGTCCTCGGACTCAACAGTGTCCATGTTGCCTGGCGGACATTGAGCAAATAACGCAATTGTGGCCATTTCGAGATAACAATAAAACTGCAACTGTTCCTTTGCTGGCACCGACTCTCTCGGTTTGGTTTTCGGTTTCAGTTTCATTTCGTTTCGTTTCGCCGCCATTGTGTTTGCCATTGTAGAAAATTGTGTAAACAAAATAAAAACCTCTCAAATGACCGGAACAGTGGTTACCGAGGGGATTTGAAAACAAGGCGTAAACAAAAAAGTTTAGTTAAATTTTCTGTACTTACTGGCGCTATTTGTTGGGAAACTTTCTGCTTAGCATAAGTTCAATTTACATTCATAATTGGTGGCCATGATATCGGATAGATCGACCCACTGTGCGGATATTTCGCGAAAATCAAAAGTCAAACCAAACGCAAACGCATCCGAATAAAATTCAATTAAGCTAAATGAAAACTTAATTCAATTGCCCCGCCGTACCGACAGACAAACAGTTAAGGCCGCCCCGCCAGCGACCTCACCTCACCGCCACCACCACCCACTTAATCACCCAGTCACCCACATTACACCACCACCCCCTTACCGTTCAGCACGTGAAGCACAATGGTGCGGGGGGCACTGTTCGAGGGGCTGCACGTGTAGTTGCCGGAATCCAGTTTGACTACGGCCGGAATGATGAGAGAAGCCGTCTGCAATGATATAATAAGAGCACACTCGGAGATGAGCAGGCATATAGGGATACAGTGGGGCTTCCCTAATGGGAAAATATTTATATGGTTTTTAAAAACATTTTTAAAGACCTTCCTGATGTAAAACAACTATAGAGTATGTAATTTTGAAACTAGAAATTATATTTTTAACTTCCAAAATATTTAAATAAATTATCTTTTTGTATTAAAACAAAAAATATCGATTTTAGTTCCTGTTAAGGAGGTCGACCTGTATTTATGCACGGAAATATTATTCAACAGCCGAGACAGCCGTCAGACGACTCGATTCAGAGGCAGGCGCAAACTGCTGGGGCCGTATTAAAAATTATAATTTGACAAACGTTGACAATAAGAATTTAATAAAAATTATTTTACCTGCCTCGCATTCACGCCAATTTGCGTAATGAAAAGGCATTTAATGGGAACATTTTCCAGGGGGCCAAGTTGCAGGGGCAAATTGCAGGGGCGGAATGCGGTAAGCCACTTACTGTTATCTGCTTAATGAAACTGCTGCTCGGCAGCATGGTTGTCGTTGTTGTGGCGGCAGTTGTTGCTGCCTCCTCCGTTGTAGTCAACCAGGTGTTGGTTGTTGTTGCCCCGGCTGCCGTGGAGTCACCTGTCGCAGCAGTTCCTGCTGCAGTGGTCGCTGTTCCTGCGCTGGCGGGGAGCGGGGGCAGTCCTGCTCCTGTCGTCGTCGACGTCCCAGAAGTCGAAGATGTTGCATCCACCTCAGCAGCGAGCTGAGCTGTTGACGTCTCTGTGACAAGAGGCACCCCCACTCCCTCTCCCACTCCGGATAACTCATTCTGGGAAATGGCATCTAGAATATATGAACGTGTTATGGTTACCAAACCATTAACCGCCTCCGAGGACGTTGCTCCTCCTGTTGATCCTGTGGTTGTTGTCGATGGTGTCGCTGCCGTAGTGCTGGTAGTAGTGGTTGTTGTCGTTGTTGTGGTGGTGGTGCTAGTGGTTGGCGCTTCCGCTGGCAGATCGATGCGTTCAATTTCCGTACGCCAACCGCGACGATTATGCAAATAGATTTGCTTCTGATTGTAAAACCAATTAATGAAAAGCGGCGGCTCCAGAGCCTGGCTAATTATGCAACGCAATTTCACTTGGCTTCCGGCCTTCACATGTCGCGTTGACTCGCCAATTAATTCGGTTTTCGGCTCTACAAAGGCGAGAGAGGTGGGAGAAAGTGAGATGGATGCAGTAGTGAAAGCCAGGACCCACACACACAGATATCCCCAAGTTTGCTCTCGAAAGTGCAACGGTCATTGATTTATTGTCTCTGCCATTGCAGATTTATAGGTGTGGTTGGGCTTGGCTTTGGGTTGGGTTTCGATTTTGATTTGGATTCTGATTTTGATTTTGGCATCGACTTTAGCGGATGAAGGCCAATGGGTCAGTGGAATGTATGGTCAGTAAATACTATGAAAGTTGGGTTTACTTCAATCATACAAAGATTACAGTAGTTCTTGACTAAATTTTTTTTTTATTTCAAACTAATTTTTTTAATATCATAATAAGAACTATAATATAAAATATACAAATTATTAACTAAATATTTCCCTTTTTTATGTATTTTTAAAATAAATATAACACGTTATTAAAGATCCCGGTATTACAAAATCTCAGCTTGCCCCATAAAGTATGCCACACTTTCTTTCCTACCATTTTTACTCACCTACAATCCTCAGATGGACTATGGCACTGGCCTTGGGCTCCGTGGACACCTGGCACTCGTAGGTTCCCTCGTCCTTCAGCTGCACATACTTGATCTGCAGCGACCAACGCTCGGGATTCGGCGAGAAGACCGACTGGAAGCGCTGATCCGCGATAAAGGTGGTCTGGTCCACGGTAAGGATGTGCCCGTCCCTCATCCGCAGCCAGGAAATCGGCTTCTTCACCAGCTGCTTGACCTGCCCAAATGAGACAGCAAGTTTACTTTCAATTATCGAGAAATCATTCGGATTGGGGGTTTCAGTTTTTAAAATTAATTCAATTATCCCCGCACAAAAGCAATTCAAACCGTAAATCCCAGCTGCCCGACCCTGGAGATTGGTCAGTGCGAAGAGAATGATGATGATGATGATGTCAGCAGAACTTTGGCTTGTTTGCGTTGTCCTACCTCAGTACACTTTGGTAAACTTGAAGGGGAGATTTTGGGAAAAGGGGGTAGGGAGTAGAAGGGGATGCCTGCTTGGGCGGTAAACAATCACGATAACAAAACGACGATTCATTTGTGTCAATAATGGCAATAATAATTTAGTGGCAATTTGCCCGGGCAGCCGACGACCAGCCAAAACAAAATAATACACATTAAATTGCCAGTCATCGATACGGAAGTATCGAAGCCCAAAACCATTCCCCCAACCATCAGGTATCTATGTCTATATTTAAATGTATGGATATGGATTCGCAATTGCCAATGGCATGACTTCCTCTAATTACACTGGTCCAACCAGTTGAGCAAAGCAAACAGAAATCTCGGAAATATCACAGACCCCAAGTCCTCAGTCAAACTGCCCCCATTCTCTCAGTGTAATTATCGGTGGGGGAACTATTGTGGTAACTGGCCGAAACGAAGGCGTCGTGACAGAGGCAAATGACTGTCTTTGAACCACTGTCATCAACTACATTGTCGGTGTCAGGGCCCAGACAACGAGGAACTCTGAGGACCCCGGCGACGACGACGACAACGTCATGATTAGATACTATAATCATTTGCGTTTTATGTGCTTGTTGTTGCCGCCATTGTTGTTGTGGATGTCGCCATCGCCATCGCCAAGGAAGTGGCATTGAAGGAGCTGGAGGGGTTTGAGGAACCCCACGAGCCCCCGGTCACCCCCATTCGAGCTGTTATTGTCGGTTGAGCACGTGCTGTCAAAAACCATCTCCTTTAAATGAATATGAGCATCTCCGCTTCGTCGGCAAATCAACTCGTTGAAGTGTAGTGCTTAGACACCTGCAGTGGCAGAACGAAATCATTCGGAGAATCCCAAGTTTAGCCTTAAAATTTAAATGATGTCCTCTTTATGAATTTGATTTAATTGACTTTTTAACTTTTTAAAGTGAATTTGAAGAGTTTTATAGCTTTTATATTTTTTTGTTTGAAAGGTACTGATTTTGAATATTTTATTTATTGAGAATACATAACAACGATTATTTTTTTTTAACGGACTGATGTGCTTTATATGCTTAATATATAAATCTCTTGCCGGTTTTAAACCCAAATGTAATCCTTTAATCTATTCAGTTGCTTTTATTTAACACCGTAATTAAATGCGTTACCTATTGACGTGGCACGTTTATTGGCAAACCCATTTAATTAATCACTTCCCCGTGGATACAGAATGCAGAATGTGGGTACAAAATGATTTTGCCCAGATATCTGGAAAAATCGAAAAAAGCCGACGAGGGAAGCCACTGTGCGGGGTGGGAGTTTATTAAATTTGCGCCGCAGTCTTTGCCAGGAATATCCCGGCACTAAGGACATTATTATCGGGCTGAGCATTGACATTATACTCGGTATTAAGTGAAGATGCTTATCCACTGGGGCCGATGAGCCTGAGCCTGGGCAGGCAGCCAAGTCAGGACTTCGAGTACGTGGCAAGTGTAAGTAGGTCCTTTCCGCCTCCTTTGTCCTTGTGGCTGACAAATATCCCTGTGTGGCCTGAACAGGTTTTTCGCCCGGCATTAGCTAATTTAAATTTTCGCTGCCTGTGGAGATTGTGTTTAATTCGGCCGTAAAGTGATGGGTCGTCGGCACTTATCTAGATCGCCGGGTGTTTGCCATTTAAATATTGTTAATTAGTTTTAGCTGCAGTATAAACTGAACCAAGAGCGTATCTAGAAACTGCCATATCCACTTCCACTTCCGCCACTCGATGGGTTTTATGTTATGTTCTCCGACTGTCGTCGTCATCACCCCGTTCCAGAATCGAGATTCAGACTCCGCGTGAGCATCGTTTTCCATCACAGTCGAGCAGACAGCAAAGTTTGCTCATAACATTGCGAATTTTCGTCTAAACTTGTTTGCAAATAATTTCTTTTATTTTGTTGATTCTCCTCTGTCTTCTCTGCCGCGTCTTCCTCTTTCTTTTCACACAACAATACACCTCAAAGTGCCTGCTTTCATATCTTCACCGAAATAACACAGCAAAACACAGAAAAGCAGCAACAAAAAATACAAAAATGAAAGAAAACTTTTCGCTGAGTTCGCCGAAAAAAGCAAAAGAAAAGAATGACAGTGCCTGTGGAAGGGAGCGTCGTCTGTCGATGCTGGGTAAAAAATATTCAAGTGCTTGCAGGCAAAGCATTTTTGTGGCTTTCTCCCTGCTCGATTTTCGGCTCCCTTCGATTCGTTATCCTTCAGCTGCTTTCTTTGTGACGCCCACGGTCTCAAAATGTATTATTAATTGATTAGGTTTAAGCAGATTTGAAGATTATTCCGGGCATATAAATATATACACGCTGCGCCAACAGCCGAGAGCGAATATGGGACATCCGATATTGTGTGTACGTATTTAAATTATCTGATAAATATTTTATAGTAGATTGTTTTTCGGGTTTCAGCAGGGGATTTCATGGTTGAGGAAACATTTAGCCGACGGGGAGTTCGAAAACTTATTTAAGTTAGAATTGGAGCCAAAGATTGAAACGATTTGCTAGATGCTAAAAATGGAAAAAATACATTTTCTTGAAAATTTTTTAAGAAACATGAACTGGCCCTTATTGTTATTTATTATTTCTACGCAATTTAATGCTAAATGCTTTTTGAATTCCAATTATTTCCAGTACATTTCACTTGACTGATCAAAGACTTGACTTTCCATTTCAAATGAACTAAACTTTGTAAAAAATAAAAATACAAATAAATTAAAATAAAGGTGGGAAAATATTATATGTGTAACCCTATTCACCTTATGACCCCTCGCTGCTCAGCTGCATCTTTTAATTAACTCAACGGAACCTCATCCACCCTTCGTTTTTCATCCTTTGAGAAAGCTTCTCAGAGGAATATGTTCGCGTTGCTGTTTTTTCGCATCTGCTGCCGACAGTTGGACGGAATATTTATTCGTGCAACTTTAAGTTCTGCAGCACGCCTTAGCAGTAATTTCCTGTCCAAACAGTAACCAGTAAATAGTAACTCTGGCAGTGGCAGCGATAGAATCCTGCAGCGCCAATTATAATTTGCAATGCGAAACGCGGATATGCGGAAGTGCGGATGGCGGATGCACCACGCGGATGCAGCAGGCAAAGAGCCAAGGAACGGCGGGTAACTAAGTTATTAGCGGATGCCAGGGCAGCTCGCTCGACCCCTCTCACTTTAGCGTACATAAGTATGTACTTATGTACAGCGAGCGGATGTATAACCGTATATAGTGACAAGTATTTGGGTCATCGTTTTTGAGGAGCTCCAAACAAAAATTAGTCTCTTTCAGCTCTTCCTGCATTCTACTCTTTGTTAGGGTATTAATATTTTTGAAAGGAGATATTACAGTCGAATCTTTTTTAAGCTCACTTCGAAATTGGAGTTAATTAAATCATCAAAGCGGCATTAAACAAACAGTTAGAGGGAAATAGTTCTTGTAAAGAATTTAATCATCATAAAAATATATATTAATTAATTATTATTTTCACAGAATATTATTTAATTTTATAAATAGTTTTGGAAACTTTCAATTTGTGTTAAAGTGTATCCATCTGCTTATGTATGCCCTTTGGCCAGGGCGTGGCATCGACATCAGCATCGGCAATTTCCGGTTTTGTTTTCGCTCAGTTCCGACGGCGGCCAGCGTAAATTAGTTCAAAGCTCTAAAATGGCGCAAAAAAAGAAGAGCGGAAGTTGGACCAATCGATGCCACATCCCTTGGGTTCCCTTCCTCCGCCCGCCCGCACTTCCCCTTTGTCGTCGACGAACTGATTGAGCCCGGGAAGAACTCCTTATTATAAATTATCAATGATTTATAAAAATGCTTTTGTAAATATTTGCACAGCCAGCAATTTGCCGAACAACTTCTCTCTGATGGATTGGTCGGTAAACAAAGGAGACCGAAAGAGTTTGCTTGAGCTGGCTGATTGAATTTTCAGGAAATTTCCAAGCCTGCTCTACCTCAATTTTCCCACCCAATTATGCCCTGTCGGTTTGGCAGCATTCACATTCATACTCGATTCTGATTTCAACAGGGAAATGTAATCAGGGCCCACTTCCTAATTAAAGGGAAAGTCACGAGGACTTCACACGAAAAAAAAATCATTTTTGCGAGCTAGCTGCTAATAGAATATTTTGCATTTTTTACACCAGTAACAATGCTTTTAAATAATTTAATACGTATTTTAGTTGCATTTTAAGTATTCATAAAGTATATATTTTTATGCTTTTTGTGCTCAAATAAAATGTTAGGCTGAAAATCCTATTACATTAATATGTTGAAATTGGCTGGCAATAAGTATTTCCATAAAAACCTATATTTAGAAAAAGATATACATATATGATTCTATAACTCCTGTATGACTATTACTCATGTCTGTCGATTTGCGATTCTAAGCTATATGAATTACTTATGTAGGTGGACAAAAGAAAGTAGTCCAAAGCTCCGGTGGACATAATTCAAAAGATGAAGTCCTTTGTTGGGATATTTCTAAAACTCTAGAGATTTTTGTGACACCCCTTATATATTAAGATCTTCTAATTTATGTCTTTCAATGATTTTAAGGAAACTTTCCCTGGAATCTAGGAATATTTTCCGCTCTGTGTAGCTGCTCAACTTACATTGCATGGCAGATAGGCATGGGTGCCGGCCTGGCTAATTATTGTCTGGTAATCATCTATTGTTGGCGGTGGCTTGAGCGTTGTTGTTGCCACCGGACGGCGTGTTGTGCGCCTCGTTGTTGTTGTTGTTGTCGGTGGCAACGTTGTGGCAGCCTCTGTGGTAGTTGTTGTCGATGGGGAGGCATCCCCAAATGGCGCTGCATTCAGGGCAATCGAAGCTGCAGAAGCTGTGCCGTTGTTCTGCGTGATTCTATAGCTGTGCTGCTCCTGGATATTCCGATTGCTCATAATCAGATTCGCCTCGAGGGCAGCGGTCAGCCGCTGATCGCCATTGTTGCTAATGTTATTAATGGCTACATTGTTGCGGGAGCGGTTTGGAGGAGCTGCAGCTTCCAAAGCGTCCAAAGCTGCAGCCATTGTTGGCCCAAATGCGCTGGCTTTGTTGGCCAGCGTCTGGGCCATTTGCGTTGTCGCCGGAATTAATGCCTCGCGCCTTGATTGAGTCCTTTGAAATGCTCGCCCATTTGTTCCATTGCTGTTTAATATTGATGTCTCTTCCGACTGTCCTCTGATGGCTGGATAATGGGAGAAAAAAGGAAAATGAATAGGTTGTGAGTGGAAATTAATGACTTAGTGTTTTGTTTTCTGTTTTCAGCTTGCTGTCCCCCGACCAGCGGCTCAGATCTATATATATTTCAAATGCCATGATCCCCATTTATCTGGAATACTCGTTACGACAATTAAAACGATTTACGGCCCCCGACATTTTTGGTTCAATAAATTAATCTTCATTTTTCGGCTGCTGCCTACCTAAGCTCGGCCCCAAAATAGGCAAAAGTTTGTGTAGAGTTTCGGGGCAAGTGAAATTAATTAGCTAATTACGAACTTGAATTGATTTGCATGTACTTGGAGTGAAGTGGGTTGGAGTGGCGCTATCATTGACAACAAAGTTTCTTGGAGTATTTGAAAGGCCAAAAGCTGATAATTGGCATTAGACTGCTTTTTGGTAGTCCTGGCAACTCATGGGGCGCCAACTGTTGAAGGCGAAGAACAACTAGTTCAGGGTCCCACCTGAAATCGCAATAAAATATATACGAAAATCGACTATAAATTATATGCCTTTGACATACGATTCGAAAGCTTTTCGGGGGCTTCCACGAATGCAGATTGCTGCAGCTTCCCCGTACAAATGCAACGCGTAAATTTTGCCAAATTGGCGCCATAAATTTCGCTCGAAACTTTTCGAAAGTCAAAGATAGAAACAGCCAGAGAAAGTGAAAGTAAAAGTGCGTGGGTGAGGTTTAGGGTTGCGAAATACTTGGCAGTATGTTGATAAGAAAGTCGGAAATTTTGGCCGCCCCATAACTTTTTCCATTTTGATTTAAATTGAATGAAACTTTATGCTCTTTACTTACTAACTAAACAAGTGTATAAAATGTATTAGGGCAAAAGTGAATGAAAAGAAACCGGCAGGATTTACAAAGAAGTCCATATTGTCAAATCCATCTGTCTGGAATTTTAAGGAGAAAAATAATACAATTTTCTCATGCATACTAATTTAGCAAAAATACAAACAGACAACACGCAGCTTGGATTCTGGAAAAGTTATATTATGTTGTTCACATTCTGATGATGATGTCCTTTAACGCCTGGAGATATGCAATGAATCTCTTCACAATGC
Source organism: Drosophila takahashii (assembly GCF_030179915.1). Lineage (NCBI taxonomy): Eukaryota > Metazoa > Arthropoda > Insecta > Diptera > Drosophilidae > Drosophila > Drosophila takahashii. The sequence goes on from NC_091681.1 coordinate 21,064,919, forward strand.
TGTGCTTTCTCTTATTTGTTTTATTTTCCCTGCTAATACAAGTGTGTGCAACTTGGTCTTAATTAGCTAATGAACAGAGATCACACAGATACACAGAGAGAAATGAGAGACATCAAGTGCTCTTCGACAGCCATTGAACTTCGAGTGGCGAAGAGCAAAGCGGGAGAAGAGAAGTCGAGGGTTCCGTCATTTTCTAATCAAGTTCAGCGCATTTGGCCGGGCTCAAAGTAAATGCAAAACTCTGGAAGCCCTCTTAACGATTCCGGCCAAGTCGTGCGTGTGTCTGTGTGGGGCTCTCTTCAGGCGTTCTTTGGCTGTGTGTGCGTGCGGGAGAGCCTGTGCGCCAGTGTGTGTGCGTTATCATGTTTTATGTTTATGCTTCGTGTACGTGCAATAAAGATAAAGCGATTGCATATAAAAAACTTTTTAATTGCCTGCACTAATGATGCACTGCAGCCAACTTGATTATAATAAAGTTACAAAAATTCCATTTCCCTCCGAGCACAGTGGGCAAAGAATCGAGAGGAGAGTGCGGTTAATTAGGCGTAAAATTGGTGGACAAAAAATGTAGGAAGTATTTTTTTTCTTATATTTTATTAGCCATTTATTTTGTTTAGAAATTATTTCCCATAATTATAATCTATTACCCTACATATATACTAGCAGGTAATATTTATCTACCCACCAGTAGATATTTATAAATTCGAAAGGATAATGGGTTTTCAGTACTTTATTAGGTTATCACTGGTATTATTGCTATTAACTAACTATTATTCCCAATTCCCTATTATATTATTCTTATTATGATGTAAAGCAATTTTAGGGTCCTCACAGTAATTAACTGAAAATAGTCTTTTCTCATTTCGCCTCTCCTCAACCACTGTCAGATGGCTCAACTCATTTGCCCGCAAAACATATAAAAACCAACAGCTGCCGTCTGGTGGTCCAAGGCACTCGGAAAAGGAGGAGGAATGCGAGGCAGTAAGTGGGCGAAAGGATGGGCGTGTCAGCCAGCGATGAAACAAATCAAAACAGCATAAAAAAGTGCAATAAAACAGGCGAATTACTTGGAAGTCCGAGGCCCAGGACGAAGGCAAAGAAAAAATGAAAACAAAATAATAAACTGAAATTATTGCGAAAAAAATTATCATTTAGGGCAGCATTGCAGGGGGGTAACGAGGATGTTTGGGGACCAAAAATAGGAGGAAGGGCACGCGACAACTGGCGAAGAGCTAAAAAAATTTGCTTAATCTTTGCGCGCCAAAACCGAGGGGAAAGTCGCAAACTAAAAAGTTGTAAAAACAGACACGAACACAGCCCCTCTGCACCCACGCCACTGTAAAAACAAATTGTGCGCAAGAGTAAAAAATAAAAAAAGTAAAAAGGAGACACAAAGAGATGAGGGAAGAGGGAAATCAAGTTGAGCACTTGACGGAGGATGGGGGAAAACTTGCGTAATGAGCCTGGGTGGAGCGGGGAAAGGCGGATGGGGAAAAGCGGAAAACTCTCACACATAAAATGAGCCTCATCATGCAGAATTTCATTGACTCGGGACTGAAGGAGGAAAGCTGCTGGGACTGCACGGAAACTTGAGCTGCTGCCTCCTCACACTAAAATTAACCGAGCAGGCTCCCAAGTCCCGCGGGCATTTTTAGTCGAAAGTGTTTTAATCAAACGCCTCTCTACACTTCCATCGGCCGGAAGCGAGTTGAGTTCGCCGGAGTCTAAGTTTGTCTGCTGCTGTTATTGTTGCGTAGTTGCTTGTTTTTGTTTGTTCGCCTGTGTTATTGTTATGGCAACAATAATATAAAACAGCGCGGAAAAGAAAAACTATGCGAAAATCGCAGCTGAGTAGCGAAACAATTTTAATTCTGAAAGTCATTTCCGTGAATAATTTGGCTCTTGTTTTGATAAGTTGTATTTGGAAATCTTAAAAGCCATTCTTTTGTGTACCAAAAATTAAATTAAATAAAATTGACCATTTTTATGCAAAAATTCGAAATTTAAGGATTTATTTACCACTCACTATTTAAATATGTCTTAAATAATATCTTAATTGAGATTATTTGTAATGTCGTTAAATGAATGGTTTTTTTTTCTAAACTTTTTGAGATAGATGATTTATTCTTAAGTTTATTTTAAAGTCCGAACCAATTAGCTTCAAATAAATTATATATTTTGAAGATAAAGATATCTAAGCTTAGATTTGTTTGAACTATACAATTTAATTTATTGTTTCTTTTATTGAGAAGTTCGGAAAGGGTCAAGGAAAATCCCCTTCAAATTGAAGGTTCTTGATATTTTATAGACTAATCTCCCTGGTATGCATTTCTTTCAGTGTGCCCCCCTGCAGGCTGACTGATGTCCGGGACGCGCCTCCGTTGTGTCCGTCTCGGGCTGACAACATTTCGACACTTTTCCTAATTATGATGGGCATGTTGCCGCGATGATGAGGCTAATACTGGGGCTGATGGTGATGATGATGGTGGAAATTGGCTTAACCCCAAGGCGCCCGGCCGCAGTTATGGAGCGGCGTAATCTCCCCCTGCCACCTCGAGTTAACTCGATGCCAGGAGGACTCTCGGCCGGACACTCTCATCAAAATGCCAGCCTAGTTTTCGCCCATAATGATGACAGCACAGGGGGCAGGAGCAGGATGGATGGGGCCGAAAACAGGCCGTAACTTTGTGTAATAATTGTTGTTAAGCGTTTAAGTCGGGCGTGCCACTTTGGCGGCTAACCAAGAGGCATCTCGTGGGAAAATAACCCGAGACTTGAGCAACTTATCGCTACCGCAAGGCAGTACGGCCAAAAAGCCAACAAAGGGGGGTTTTTCGAGAACCTGCGCTTGAGTTGGATCCGTTTTGTTGTGGGGAAGCAGGCCCTTCGAAGTAACTTCACTTTTTGCTACAAGCATTCAATGATGCTCAACTGGGCAGCTGAATTTGATTAAACAAAAGTAAAAGTTTTTAACTTTTTTCGCTCTTCCACTTTTCGCGAATCAACCCCTTTTCCCAATCCTCCAGCCCCGCTTGTTGCTACCCAGATTGTTGTTATTTCCCGTTCAATTGGCTGAATCTCCTCAAGCGTTTCGTCAATCACTTTCATGGCCAAAAGAATCGAACAGCTTGCGAGAGGAAAAAAATGGGGGTTAGCTACGGGGTGGATGGCAAAGTTGCGAGCTTTTAACACAATTTAAAGCATCCAAATCGCCCCGCCATAGTTCAGGCTCCTTCTCTCGCCTTCCAGGCAAATTCTCCCCATTGCTCGGCCTTGCTGCACTTTTTTCGCCTGCACCCAAACTTTTCCATTGGGAAAAAAAACAAAATTCTGATAGGGCAGCAGTGCAGCGTTTGATCGAGTTTGGTTCATTGATGAAAATGAAAATGTCGAGAGTCACTCTCGTTATGCTTTAGTTTTAACTTTTAGTTTAGCAATTTCTGCCTTTTCATGTTGCCGTTTTGATTTTAATTACCTTTCTCTCTCTTGTTTCCCGTGCCCTTTTTTCTGTTTTTATTTGCCGAACATTGTTGCTCAAGGACTCTCTCAAAGGTTTCTTTTAATTCCTTTTTCGAAGGGAATGGTACGAGTCGTGGACAATTTGGGAAAACCATTAATTGATGGTGAAAAGTTAACCGCTCAACGGATACAAAAGATTGCCATTTGTGGATTTGGGCTAAATGTTTCTCTTTTCCTTCTTTGGCTTACAATTTTTCTTAAAATATTGCATTAAACTTTTATCCGTCGGAGTTTGCTGGTCATTAGGGATTTTAATTATTTACCATTTATTACAATTTACAATGCACTTTTTCGTTAAAAAAAAAACATAAAAATAATTAGTTTTTACAATTTTTTAAAAAACTTTTTAAAGAAAACATATGTTATTCCGGATGTGAAAATCTGCGGCTGAGCATACAAAATCGTATAAACTTCTGCCTGCATAAGCGCCGTTTGCAAAAATGCCAACATAATTTAAATTGACCCTGACAAGCCAAGCAAAAAATCCCAAGTAAAGCCCCCACTCCCCTGAGTACCTTTATACTCCCTTCCCTCCTCAGACAGTCTGCGCTAAAATATGCACAAAGGCCAAAAGATGTACGGCAGGCAAATGCCTTAAATTCGCCCACAAAATGCTTTTAAGCCGCGCATATCAAATTGTTTTCCATGAAAACATGAGAAAAAGATTCGGCAAAAGGGCCGCGAAGTTGGAGGCGGGACGGGAGTCATTTAATATGCGACAAATGTATCGTGAGAAATAATTTCATATTTGACGCAGCTTACCCGGCAAACAGATGAGCAGGGCCAGCAGGATCAGGCGCCCCGGCATCTTGGCCAACTCCATTAAAGTGCCAAGCAAATTGATAATCCTTGCTCCGTGTCGAGTCTGGAATTGGACGTGTTTCGCGCCCCGAGCTCCGCGTTTCGCGTTTCCCGTATAAGCGGCGTATCGCGTTTCGGGCTCCCGATTCGGTTCCTTGGCTCGCGGTCCTTGGCCAGCTAAATCCTTTGGCTTTAACTGGGTCACATTGGCTGTCTGGCGGCGTTGGGCCGCTGGAGCCTGTGCTGAGTAAATTTATCCCCTGCCTCGGCGGGGATTCCGGACCTGCTGTTGTTTTTGCCTTTGCTGTTGCTGTTTCTGTTGCTCTTGTTAATATCGCGTATACGCCTTGACACGAGCTGCTGCTGCTGCAATATCTCCTGCTCCTCCTTCGCGTTGCTGGCGGTTCTTCGGCGCACAAAATCGCAGGGTTAACATATTTTCAAATTGCACTTGCACGGTAAGCTTGTCGGGGCAATCTAAAATAACTAAAAGCTAAAAATGTCGTATGGCTCAGCTGAGCGGCAAGAACAACACGTGGCCAATTTTAAATATTCCCACAATGTGCCCGTCGAGCTGGGACCCATCCTACATTTTAAGACCTGTATCCCTCTACCAACATACATTCTCTGGCTCCACTGGTTCCTCGGGCCCGTGCCCCACTTTATGGCCGGCGTTTTGCGCCGCATCCTGTTTTTGATATGTTTGTGTAAGTTTTAGGTTGGCCTGGGTAATGTGGGTGCTCTTGGCATTAGTTGCCCAACCAACGTGTTCCCGTTTACCTCGGACATTTCGAAATTTGTCTGAAATCTCACGACGGAATCGCAAGGAATATTTGTTATACGTTTATTGAGCTATACAAAATAATTAAATAATAATGCATAAAAGGAATTTACGAGCTTAAAAACATAAGAAATTTTTTTATGATAATAACTTTTTGTGGGTAAGATCGCTTCGACTTGTCTCCGTTAAAAAATCTTATAGGTTCTGAAGATGATGTGGTACATAGATATCGAAAACGTATTCTAAACATTAACTTTAATTAAACTTAAATGAATATCTAATTAAATAAAAGTTAGCTTCAATTCGAATGCCACTACTGCTTTAAATATAAAGCAATTTCCAGTCATTAAAACTTTACCGAGAATGGGTAAATGGATTGGTATTCATTGAAAAGAGCCTTGTGGACTTTTAGCGATATTCCGGCGATTTTGATTTTCGGAACAGGAACACACAACTATAGTTGTGTAAGCTTGGACTGGGGCATTCCATTTGACCAACCTCTGCAGCCGTCTTTCGCTCGGTTTGCCAGCTACTGCGGCTGCTTGTGTTACCTCATCTTTCTTTTACGCCCCAGACTATTTGGCATTAACGAAATTTATTTATGCGGGTGTTTAGTGGGGCGTAAAAGGAGTACATATGGCCATCCGGGCGGGCGAACACGCCCACCGAGGCAACTTACGGATGCAGGACACGAGCAGGATGAATTGAAAGGATTCTCGGTGGCTAGCCAAGGTGTAGGTGGGTGTGGGTCTGGCTGGCCAAGTCTGGCCAGGAATAATGATTTAAATGCTGTTGTGTCTCTGCCAACAGATGGGCTCGAAGTCGGGCTACGAGTGGCAGCCAGAGTTTGAGAAATGCCAGGCATACATAAGTAATGGCAGTGGAGTAGGTGGCCCAATGAAGCGTTAACTCAAATGTTAAACAAATGTAATGTTCCGGACGACTGGGTCGTATTCTCTCCTCAAGCCCCAAGGAGGAGAACGAGTTGGAGTCCTTGGACCTTGAGCGAAAGCTTGGATAACACAAATAATATTAAATTGATTGCACAAACAAAACAGCAGCGGAAGTGTAAATGATTTAACACAATTCCTATTTCTATTCGCATTCCGCATCCTCGACTTTTGACTGTTGTCCGCCTTGGTCTTATTTCTGGTCTGGTCTGGGCCATCTGCTGCTCAAGCACTCAGGCATTTGGTCCCTGCTCGACGGTGTGGAAAGCGGGAAATTCCCATCTCTTGTAATTTAGTTTATTTTGATTGCCGTTCAATTCCGTAACTGTGTCATTTATTCGTTATTGTTTTATATGGTTATCTTAGTACGGATATTGCGGGGGCTTTGCTTCAAGTGTTTCGTTGCGTTTTCTAGGGTTAAGATTTTAGGATTCCAAAGTTATTTAGTTTTAAACACCATGCTAATGGCTAGTTTACCGATTTTTAAGATATTTTATCTAATAACATATTTTTGTTAATATTGTTTTTATTTAAATAGTCATTTTAATCAGCCGTCGTTTGGTTTAGATAAGTTTAGTAAATAATATTTACTTTTGTAGGTTTCCTTTAATCAAAGATCACAATAATATTTCCATTTCTTGATTAAATACATTTTGTTTAAAGTTTCCATTATCGTTTTGTACACGGTTTAAATAAATTCACTTAATTTTATTATTTCGATTGGTGCGCGAGTGATCACAACAAATTGTCCAAGATCAGTTTCAATATTAATCATTTATGGAGGCTGTTATATCTGCGTTTCATCTGTGAAGCGAGAAGCGAACCACGCTTGGCACCGGCTAAAAGTAAACTAAGCCAACCGACGGCACCTTAACAGGCCAAACCAATCGGGCCCGAAGTGAGCCGAGGAGCTCGGCTCGGTGGCGTATACACAATGCCCGCTAACAGCGGAAGAGAACGCGATGCCGCAAGCGAGAGTTCACTGTTGCACCAATGCCGGCCAACATGGAATGTTAGCTCTGACAAAAGTCTGTCAACGAAACAAATGCAATTACACGGGTAAACTGCTCAATTGTTATTGTCCTTGTTTTATGCATTGCGCAGTTGGGTGAATTACTCATTTGGATTTTATGGAAATTTCAGCCTGTAAATGTAAATAAACCCCGCGATTATAATCGTTTAAATCGCGTAAATTTCTAGGACACCGGGTTAGAGGGAAAAGGAGGTTGCAATCATAACGCCGTTTATAGCAGCTTAACAGTGCGATAACATAATTCCTCATTAACGTCGAACCAAAGGCGCCTGCACAATGCCCGAAAAAAAGGGGCTGGCCAAAAAAAAAGGAGCAAAAACAAAGCGGATGAAAAGGATACGAACGAAAGTGGGACAGCAGCAGACGCAGCAGCCAGAGAAAACCGCATCTTGGCCGGATATGCCATGGCAAAGTGCAAAACACAGGGATAACCGAGGATATGGCTGAGAGCAGTGCGGGCTGAAAGACAAAGGACCAAATTATAATGCAGACGAACTAGCCATAGATGTCGCCGCGAATTGCCAAGACATTCGCGGCTTTCAATGGTGGGAAAGTTCGCTTTAGTAGGGGAGCAGTAGCAGTAGCAGCAGCAGCTGAAGCTGAAGCTGAAGCCGAAAAAAACGGAAGCTTTTGCATAAAATTCAATTTGTCGTGTGCAGCAGCCATGAATATGCCGAACTCCGGCTTAAAGCCGAACCTGATGATGGGATGGCCTCCCCCCGGGGCGTAACATATGCGCGAAATTACTTACGTAGTGCTGTCAGTGACAGTTTCGGATCTGGAACCACCCCTCCACCACCCACAACCCTCATCGCAACCCAACCAATTCCCATCCAATCCCTGCGAACCCCACAAAGGCTTGTAAAACAATGACTGCATATATGCAGAAGACACATTCACTTTTTAATACGGCCCCACCCTCGTACACAATTGCGAATATTTTTATTGTTTATGTAGTTAAATAATTGAACCACCCACGGCCGCACACAATCATTGGCAAATTAAAACGATTTTTGCACATACACACATATATATTCTTTTGTTTTGCCCCATGCAGTTGTATTGAAAGGCCCGCAGCTAATTGTTTTTCATAAAATGGAAATAACCAAAAGAATTACTCAAAAACATTTGCCTGTAATGCCGACATGATGAGAGTTAATTATAGGGCTATTATAAGGGCTTAGCATGTTTATTGAAATAAAATTTGTATCTAGTTGGCTGTTTAGAGCCTTCATTTGCAGCTCTCAAATTATTTCTAGAAAATTATAAATGCCAGAGTATCTTTTAAGGGCAGCGAATCATACCTTTAATCCTTACCCCGCTCACAATTCCTTGCCCTTGCCCGCTAAAAACAATCGAGCGAATTATCCCTGCCAGTTCGAATGAAGAAAAATTTTCCGCTTAGCTCTGCAGTTCACTCAATAGAACTCAATCATGCAAGACCCTTGAAAATGAATTTCTCCTTGCCTTTTGCACACCTTTCACTTTTTTCTCACAAGTCATTAATCACAGTTGTTGGTGGAAGAGGGGTGGGGGGAAAAATTAAAAAATTGGATAAGAATGCGCTGCCTTAAATGGGTCGCTGGAATTAATGCGATTAAATTGGACAAACGCCTGCTCCGATTACAAAGGATAATCAAATTAAGATCGAAAACAGACTATCCAGGTTCTCATAAAAACGTTTCAACGGGCTTATATAGAGAAAAGGATAGGACAATTAACCTAAGGAAAGAAAATAAAGACATTGTTAGACGCTGGATCTTAATTAAGCATTGGCCTGCCAATGACAGAAGAAAATGCAGATGAGAGATGGAGCAAATTAAGTGCCCTAAATATTTAAATAATAAAGAATAAATTGGCTTACCTAAAATCAGTTCCTGTAATCCCTGTCCAGTATTTCGTATTTGAGCCAGGAAAAACATACATTTCAGCAGCCACCAATTAATTCAAAATTTATAGCCAGTCAAGCACTAAGGCATCATTGTCCACAGCCCGGCACATTCATCGTGTCAGGCTAATGTGAGCCCATGGGCGGTGGTAGGGGCTTCCATCAGGGGGTCGTCGGTAAGGGGATAATTCCAATTTGCTGCTGAAAGAGGGGCTGTTAAGGGGGGGTGGGACTGCAACAAGGGACCGCATTAGCCGCAATGGCCGTGTGTGACAGCTGGACGATGTCGCATATGAGGAGAATGCCGGCCTGACTGTGTCATTTATGCATTGCCGACTGATTGATTTGGCACACTCTGGAGCCCCTCAGCTCGAGGGAGTCAAGTAAATGTCCAACCAATGTTCCTGCGGTCGACAGCAACTCCAGCCCAAAGTGTTGATCACTGCACTTGGAAAAGCGAACTGCATATGTCAATGTAATAGTAATGAACTTTGATTAAAAACCATGCTAGGCTGGAAAGTTAAAATTAAACTCCTTTTATAAAATTTTGGGGCAAGTTAACTAAGGCGTCATAAAGTCAAATTTAAAGGAGCTGTATCTTCGAGCTCAAGTCCTTGCTCACTTTTGGCTAATATTCATTTAATGGGGCTAAATAGAAATCCTCTCCTATCCCTTCTCAAGCAAGGATCATTTCAATTTCATACTGCTAGGCAGTTATGTCAGTAAATACAGTGCGGAAAGGAGCAGTAAATGAAGCCTTAAACCGAGCTCAAATGACAGTGAAAATCTTTTTGCAAATCCTCTAGGCAACAATTACACATTTGGCTGTGACTCGGACCGAGCTGCTCTGTGCTGGCATTAATGCGGTTAGGTTGTGTAACCTTCATCGCAGTCGCATGAGAATACTATCCACCGCCCCATCCCCATCCCCCTCGGAGCCCCGTCGCATCCCCCAAAAGTGCCAAAAAGTCTAAAAAAGGAAATTCGTTTTTTCAGTTTCGAATAGCTATAGCCATAGCCATATAGCTGTTGTTTTGGTCCTCTGGCATCACGGCATCCTCTGCATGACAACTTCACTCTGTTGCTCCATTTGCAACATTTATGGGATTTCGTATGTATGTTGTGTTGTCTATCGTGTGTATCTGGATCTGTGGATCTGTGTGCGAGAGGTCATTTTATTGTTTCCAGACAAAATGGTCAAATGGGAATTCGGCTTTTAGCTCAGCTTTTTTGGTCCAGTGTGTGTGTGCGAGTAGCCGATAGATTTAGATTGAACTGTCGAACATGTTAGTGAGGCCTTTTCTGCCCGAAAAAAGGAATCGAGCCAGCTGGCCAGCCAAAACAATGCAAATGATTAGAATAATCGCCGTAGGTGTTTGACTTACCCGGACTTACTGGCCCATAAACACAAATTTCAGTTTGCCGCAATAAAAGTTTCCATTTCGCCCCTTTTATTTCTCCCGATTGACTTTTGCACCCAGTTTCATTCCTTTCGATTAAAGTAAATTTAAATAAAATCAAGAAAGGGTGGAAATTTGCTTTGAGCCTTTAAGAGAGTGTGGGTCTAGGCAATGATTTAAATTATTCATTGATAAATTTCCAATTATCAGAACTTGCCAGTTTTCTTGTAGGGCGCTTGTCGTTAATATTTTCAATTTTTAAATTTCCCACTTCCATTTAAAATTCCCGCCAGTTTTTGAAGTTGCCGCCAGGAATTAAAATGGCAGAGCCAAATTTAAATAATTTCGGTTTTTACAACACTGAAAAGACGTGTTCGATTAAGACTTTTTGAGCAACTCTGGTCCCACACTTTTTCGATAAACATGCCTGGCTGCCTGATGCATATCGATTATTCGGTCTTTCCGTTTTGAACCTTGGCCGTGTGAAGATCGTTCTCTCCTGAGCGTATTTTATTTAAACCCAGAGATCTACCCAAACCAAATCGTGGAAAATATTAGACATCTTCAGCCTTTTATAAGGTTTTCTTTTACCAGTGGGTTCCTGTTGATTAAAGGAAGTAAGTTTTACTATTATTTCGTGGAAAAACCCCACTTATAAAGTAATGCGTTTTATAGGAAAATTCTTGGAAGTCGAGTTTACTCCTTCACGTGGCTGACGGCCCGGGGAAATTTTTCTCCCAGATTTTCATCTGCATCTTGGAAAATTGAAGTCGAGTTTACTCCTTCACGTGGCTTACGGCCCAGGAAAATTTTCCTCCCAGATTTTCATCTGCATCGTGGAAAATTGAAGTCGAGTTTACTCCTTCTACCACCAACGCCACAGGATTGTCAAGATTTTCATCAGCTCTCCACATCCATCATAGAGCATCAAACAGAAGTCTAATCAAGAAAGTGAAGAAATCTAATCAAGAAAACTGTGAAAATTTCAACCAGCGTTGCCACCTAGCGTCCACGCTGAAAATTCTTGTGAATTCTGGTCCAAACAATTCCGTACAAATTCATGCACGTCAGTGCCAACAACATAGTGCACCCTGTGTCTCACATACCTACATAGTGCAGCCCTCTGCTGAAAGTGCGCAAGTGGGCAGGCCCAAGCCTGCAACACCCGTTTTGTGATTCCGTCTATTACACCAACACAATTTAAATTCTAATCAGTTACATTTTTATCAACTAAATTCCTATTCGTAATTTAAATTAAATTTATCTATCGCTAAATTAATTTAAACATAAATATCAAATAAGCCGTTAACGTAAATTACCTTAAATCCTAGTGTAATCAAATAATTCGATATGCAGTAAGCAAATCTCGTCATGAGAGCAAGTGTTTAAGCCCCTGGAAGTGTTGTTCCCAAATTTATCTTTACATTCAGTCAATTGAAATGCAGTTTTCAAATTTATAAACATAATTACAGCCAATAATGCAACATATTGAAAGCGCTTTCAACGTTGGATATTTTGGGTAAGTGATCGGCTCCGGTCGTAATGCTACATTTTTGATTGACTGTATACTATAATATCCCAATGATTTTGATATTTTAAAACAAATTCCCCCATGACTAAAATACTTGCTCAGTGAATTCAATAACATTTAATATTTTTGAAATCAATTTTTAATTCAAATTAAATTTTCTTGCTTTGGTTTAAATATACTCATTTAATATGAGCTTAGCATAAACTTTATATGAGCCCCAACTTTGTAACTTTAATGATCACCTTTGTTAGTATTACTTTTCTTGTATTAAACCTATTATAAACATGAATTGCTAAATTTTTTCTAATGGAAGCTTGCAGCGATGATAATGATTAGGAGTTAGGCGTGTGTCGAAGGGATCACCAACCTGTGTCAGGTTATGCGGCTGTGGTGATCATGGTAGGGTGGGCAATGTCAGCGGCAAACAACATCTTCGCTGCTGACACCGACACACACACATCAGCTGCTGCCATTACATCTAGGCAGCACCCTTCTTTTCAGGTATTCCCTTCCTCTTTACCCCAATCTTAGTTCTGTCCCCCTACAATTAACCTCAAAGTCAGTTCGCACGCGAATTTAAATAGGATGTTTTTATATACATATGCGAGCAAGTAGCACTGTGGATCAAAATGGAAACTCACTCCCTTTACCGACGAAACAAGAGCCGGAACCAGCGCGTGCCCCACTTGAAGCTACACCCACCATCGTTCGTTGCTGTTAGAATCATTCGTGATATGCTACAGTATTATATTATATATAATAATCTTATTTTGGCGCCCAACGTGGGGCCCGACCGGCATAGCCCGATTACAAATATTTTGTAAAGGTAGTCATTTCCATCTGACTAGGTTTCTATTTCTGACTTTGGAGTTTTTATTGTTTTTCATTTTCCCTTTTTTTAGGTTTAGCTGTTTAGTTCCGTGGATACAATAATTTATTTATTGCCTAGACTAGCAGTTGAACATAATTTTTTTGTTGGAGTATCTGGATGTGTTATAATTAATTTTATGACTCCGAAATCTTACTTAAAAATCATCGTGTGCAGGCAAATTGTGATTAGGAAGCGTTGTTTATTGGTTTTTACGTGGATTTAATTGCTACGGCCATCCCGTCTACTGACACTTATTTAGCTTGCATACCCTACAGGTTTATTTTATTGTGATCGTGAGTGGCAGAAAGTTGAATTGTTGCCGTTTGCCTTTTTGGCTTTGGCTGTGCTTCGTGTCCATTAAAGTAAATTTTTTTTCCTTTTCGTTTGAGGATTTTAATATTTTCATTGACGTTGCGATCGTGAGTTTCAGGAAGATGTTGTCTTTTGCCTTCTTCGGCTGAACTTCGTGTCCGCGTATGATTGCTTAATTTACTCAACAATCTATACCTTGAAGGCGACATTCGAAGAGTTGATACTGGATACAGGATTGTGGACAAGTGCTACACCTGCCGATCAACTAACTTCGTTCGTTCAAATTCCCTTTACTCTTTCTATTATTCAACAACTATACTATGAATAAGATCGTCGAAAATTGAACCTGGATGTAGGCTGTGGACAAGTTCTTCGCCTTCCGATCAACGGATTATGATCGAATTCCCAAACCTTTTCTTTTCTACTTTTCAAATCTCTTGTAATACCTGGCTGATGTTTGACTCTAAACTATTTGAATTGCTTGCATGGCTTCCAAACTTTTATGATTGATTACCTTTTTTATATCCCGATTTTTATTCAATTTCTTCCATTTATTATATTTAATAATTTTTTTTATTAGGTTTAAATCATTTGTCTGTAATTACATTTAGTATTTCGGTGCTCTCTAATATTATTCAGTCGAAACTTTATATAACCAATTGTGGACATATTTTGTATCAAAAGTGTCTAGACAGACCAGGAAGGACCTTGTGCAAAGAGTCATTGACTAACTTCACTATCCCATCCGATAGTTCTGTTGCATCTACTTTAAAAGAAGTAGTGAAAACTTCCATTCTCCCTATATCGGTTTTGACACGATCACCAACTGAGTGCCTCAAGGATACAAGTCTGAACATGGCAAATCCTGGAGATAACACTGCTCCTTTGCAACAGGCAGAGCAGCTAAGCATGGCTGACTCCATTAAGAAGGCTATAGTGGAAGCGATGGCTGCAGCTATATCAGAGCAAACAGTCATTTTAGCTAGGTCTATGAAAGATCAAACTGATAAGCTAACACAAGCTATCACAACAGGACTTACCATCTACTCGAACAGTCCACAACATTCTCTACTGTATCAGAATAATTTTGATAATTCAGGGTTACCACCTGACAATAATTTTGTAGGTCAGAGAGACATCTCCAATTAGGATCCACTCCTGATTGCCCAATCATTCGTAAACCAGACTTGACTAACATACCGGATGTACCTTTTAATAACCACTATGATACCTCTGACACCATTTTCTTCCCAAAATCGTCGAAACATTAAATTTTCGCTACATTTATCTTCTCCAAGCGCTGATCACCCTTTGTTGATTTCATCCCCAAAGTGTGATTTTGGTGGGTGGGTATTTGTAGGGCGCTTGTCGTTAATATTTTCAATTTTTAAATTTCCCACTTCCATTTAAAATTCCCGCCAGTTTTTGAAGTTGCCGCCAGGAATTAAAATGGCAGAGCCAAATTTAAATAATTTCGGTTTTTACAACACTGAAAAGACGTGTTCGATTAAGACTTTTTGAGCAACTCTGGTCCCACACTTTTTCGATAAACATGCCTGGCTGCCTGATGCATATCGATTATTCGGTCTTTCCGTTTTGAACCTTGGCCGTGTGAAGATCGTTCTCTCCTGAGCGTATTTTATTTAAACCCAGAGATCTACCCAAACCAAATCGTGGAAAATATTAGACATCTTCAGCCTTTTATAAGGTTTTCTTTTACCAGTGGGTTCCTGTTGATTAAAGGAAGTAAGTTTTACTATTATTTCGTGGAAAAACCCCACTTATAAAGTAATGCGTTTTATAGGAAAATTCTTGGAAGTCGAGTTTACTCCTTCACGTGGCTGACGGCCCGGGGAAATTTTTCTCCCAGATTTTCATCTGCATCTTGGAAAATTGAAGTCGAGTTTACTCCTTCACGTGGCTTACGGCCCAGGAAAATTTTCCTCCCAGATTTTCATCTGCATCGTGGAAAATTGAAGTCGAGTTTACTCCTTCTACCACCAACGCCACAGGATTGTCAAGATTTTCATCAGCTCTCCACATCCATCATAGAGCATCAAACAGAAGTCTAATCAAGAAAGTGAAGAAATCTAATCAAGAAAACTGTGAAAATTTCAACCAGCGTTGCCACCTAGCGTCCACGCTGAAAATTCTTGTGAATTCTGGTCCAAACAATTCCGTACAAATTCATGCACGTCAGTGCCAACAACATAGTGCACCCTGTGTCTCACATACCTACATAGTGCAGCCCTCTGCTGAAAGTGCGCAAGTGGGCAGGCCCAAGCCTGCAACACCCGTTTTGTGATTCCGTCTATTACACCAACACAATTTAAATTCTAATCAGTTACATTTTTATCAACTAAATTCCTATTCGTAATTTAAATTAAATTTATCTATCGCTAAATTAATTTAAACATAAATATCAAATAAGCCGTTAACGTAAATTACCTTAAATCCTAGTGTAATCAAATAATTCGATATGCAGTAAGCAAATCTCGTCATGAGAGCAAGTGTTTAAGCCCCTGGAAGTGTTGTTCCCAAATTTATCTTTACATTCAGTCAATTGAAATGCAGTTTTCAAATTTATAAACATAATTACAGCCAATAATGCAACATATTGAAAGCGCTTTCAACGTTGGATATTTTGGGTAAGTGATCGGCTCCGGTCGTAATGCTACATTTTTGATTGACTGTATACTATAATATCCCAATGATTTTGATATTTTAAAACAAATTCCCCCATGACTAAAATACTTGCTCAGTGAATTCAATAACATTTAATATTTTTGAAATCAATTTTTAATTCAAATTAAATTTTCTTGCTTTGGTTTAAATATACTCATTTAATATGAGCTTAGCATAAACTTTATATGAGCCCCAACTTTGTAACTTTAATGATCACCTTTGTTAGTATTACTTTTCTTGTATTAAACCTATTATAAACATGAATTGCTAAATTTTTTCTAATGGAAGCTTGCAGCGATGATAATGATTAGGAGTTAGGCGTGTGTCGAAGGGATCACCAACCTGTGTCAGGTTATGCGGCTGTGGTGATCATGGTAGGGTGGGCAATGTCAGCGGCAAACAACATCTTCGCTGCTGACACCGACACACACACATCAGCTGCTGCCATTACATCTAGGCAGCACCCTTCTTTTCAGGTATTCCCTTCCTCTTTACCCCAATCTTAGTTCTGTCCCCCTACAATTAACCTCAAAGTCAGTTCGCACGCGAATTTAAATAGGATGTTTTTATATACATATGCGAGCAAGTAGCACTGTGGATCAAAATGGAAACTCACTCCCTTTACCGACGAAACAAGAGCCGGAACCAGCGCGTGCCCCACTTGAAGCTACACCCACCATCGTTCGTTGCTGTTAGAATCATTCGTGATATGCTACATTCTCCGAACGAAACGATAATTCTAATTTATGTTTTTTTTTCGCTGACAAAATGGGGGAAATTTTCATTCATTTGCACCTTTTACAATCGTCGGTATTTTTGTCTCGCTCCCTTTCGGAATGCTAATTTCTCGCGCGGAAATTTTCGACGCGCTTGCAAATTAGGTTCTGCGGCTGGTGTGCTAGAATCAACCATGTTAATGTGTCCAAAATTTGAAAACGGTAGATTTGTTTTGGTTTCATGCATTTTGCAGGGAACGGAGGGTGACAAACTAGTTCGTATTTAAAAAAAAAAGGGATGAAGGATTTTAAAAAGTTGGGAAGATTTTTAGACGCATTCTATTCGTAGCTAAAAAGGAATTCATGGTATCATAACTTTTATTTTTATATCATGTTTATTAACTTTACAATTATAACTTAAAATTTAAATAATTTCATTTGGGTGGGCCCAGAATTTTCTCGATTTCGCAAAGTCTGTCCATAACCTTTTGATTTCTGTCCTTTTGGTCCTTCAACTTCTCTCCAATGGCATCCAGGGTGGCTGCAATTGCCAATAAGGAAACATCGGTGGTCTGGAGATCCCGGAGCAAAGGAGTTATCTTTGCCACGGGAACTGAATCTTGCGGTGGAGGTGATTGATCGGGAGCTTCATCCACCTGGATCTCTTCCACAGGTTTTTCTGAAACAATTGGAACTTCTTCAGCAGTTTCAGGTACAGGAACTGTTTCTACTGCAGCTATCGTTTCTGAAGTAACTGGTTCTGGGGAAGATTGCACAATCTCAACAGCAGCTGGAGCTTCAGGAGGGTCTACGGCGATTATCTCAGTAGCCGACTCGACTGCAACAACATCTACCTCTGGTGTTTTTGCAACCTCTTCAGAAACTGCAGGTGGTTCTTCAGTCGGAATGGGACTCAGCTCTACAACATCCTCGACTGGATTCGTTGTCGCCTCTGGAATCTCGGCAACGGGAATCTCTTGGGCTGCAGGAACGGCAGTTTGAATGACATCAGGCTCAGATTTTACTGGTTCAGGGATCGGCACTACAGCTTCCACAGCATTCACCAAGGGCTCTGCTGCCGGCACGGGTGGCTCCACTATAGGTTCAGGATTGATGGGTTCAACAACGTCGGCTACAGCAATTTCGGCAACTGAAGGAGGTTCAGTGATAGTGGCAGCCTCTGGTTCCACAGCCGTTGGTGCAGGATCTTGAACTGTCTCCGGGGGCGGATTGGGAATATCTGCAAGTGCTTCAGGAACCTGTGCTGGAACTTCGGCTACCGTCTCCTCTTTCACAACCACTATTTCCTGCTCCGCTATTGGAGTCTCTGTTGGCACAGGCTCTACAGGAGTGGCTGCTATTGGTTCCGGTTCAGGTATAGGTGCTGGAACGGCGGTTGGTTCCACAGGGGCAACTTCTAGAGAGGGAGCAGGTGATGGGGTGACTGGTACTTCCGCAGAGGCTTCCACGCTGGCGATTGTTGGTTCTGGAATGGCAACTGGTGCTTCCACTGGTTCGGGAATTTCTGTAGCAGCTGGCTCAGGAGGAGAGGGTTCAGCCACTGCCGCTGGTGTATCGGCAAATGCAACTGGTGGTATAGATGCAGAAACAGCGGCTTCTATTGGAGGTTCGACGGGTGAAATGGCTTCGGGAACAGGAACAGGAGTCTCAGCAACTGCGACGGCTGGTGGATCGATCACAGGAGCAACTTCTGGTGTCTCCACAGCGGCAACCGGCTCTGTTGCAGCAACCGGAGTCTCGGCAACAACTGCAGCATCGACTGGCGGTTCCACCACAAGTGTCTCAGGAACAGCAACAGGTGGTGCATCGATCACAGGAGCTACCGCCACCGGAGTCTCAGCAACAACAGGAGTTGCAACAACTGCCGGCGGGTCAGCAACAACAGGAAGAATCACCTCTGGTGCGGCAACAGCAATCGGAGCCTCTGCTACAGGTGGTGATGTTGCAGCGACGGGAGACGCCTCAGGAGGTGCAATGGTCACTGGTTCAGCTGCAGCAGTTGGTGGCGTTTCAACAATGGGAGTTGCGGCGACCGGAGTTTCAGCAACAGCAGGAATTGGCGGTGCGATCACAGGAGCAACAGCTGGGGTCTCTGCAACAGGTGCAACAGCCACGGGTACTGCAGCAATTGGAGTTTCGGCAACAGCAACCGAGGGCGGCGCAATCACAGGAGTAGCAATCGGAGTTTCAACGACGACAGGAGCAACGGCAGGAGTAACGATAGGAGCCACTACGGGTGTTTCTGTTGGTACTGCGATCACCGGAGGAGCGGCAGCTGGAGCTTCTGTTGCAACAACGGGAGGCGCCACAGGTGGTGCAACAGCAACCGGAGTTTCAACAACGGCAGCGGGTGGTGTTGCGATCACAGGAGCAACAGCTGGAGCGGCTGCAACCGAAACGGGTGTTGCAACAACGGTTGGAGCAACAGGTGGTGGAACAGCAACAGGAGTTTCAGCAACAGGTGGTGCAGTGATCTCAGGAGCTACGGCGACTGGAGTTTCGACAGCAGCAACGGTTGGTGCTGCAACTGGAGGAGCTACAACTGGAGGAGCTACAACTGAAAGAGCTGCAACAGGAGTTGCTGCAACTGGTGGAGTTGCAACAGGAGTTGGTGCTGCAACTGGAGGAGCTGCAACAGTAGTTGGAGCTGCAACGGGTGGAGCTGCAACAGGAGTTGGAGCTGCAACGGGAGTTGGTGCTGCAACTGGAGCAGCTGCAACAGGAGTAGGTGTTGCTTCAACTGGAGGCCCCACAGCTGCGACGGGGGTCGCAACAACAGGAGCTGGGACTGCAGAAGTAGCGACGGGGGCGACAGCAATCGGAGCAGGAGCAGCTGCGACGGGAACAGTAGCTGTTGCAGCTGGCACACTTGCAACAGGAGGCGCAGCAGCAATAGGAGTTGCCGCAACCGGTGCCGCTGGTGCAGGAGTCACTGCCGCGGGAGCTGCTACTTGGACGGGAGTAGCCTCTGCAGTTGGAGCCGCAGGAACTGCAACTGGGGCAGCAGCAGGAACTGGTGATGGAGTCGGTGCCGGTTCCATGTTTTTTTTCCCCTCGTTTGCCTAAAAGTCAATCAGTTTGTCCCCCTTGGTGGGCTTTCACTTTTCCAGTCCTCAATGAAAGAACTGTTTCATGGCCAGCTTTTCATGGTCAGTAGATAACTAGAAACAGAGCAACAAAAACGTGAAAAACATGAGACGTGGTAAGCCTTACTTTGGCCTTGAATTGGGACATTGCCTTAAGTGAAATTCAAATCGATGTGAGAACAGGTAGGTAGAAACCAAAAAAGAGAGCAAAATTAGTTTTCGTCATGCTTTCAAGTGATTCTTGGTAAACAAAAATCGATAGAATAAATTAGACTTGATTGAATATGATTTAAAAATAGGATTCTTTCTTGTTTGTCTCGTGCTGGCATTTTAAAGCTTATTTTTTATTCAATGGTAATTGTATTTCTCTGTTTAAGCAATATTGCAAGCTAGAGATTAGCCAAAAAGAATTATTAGAAAATAATCTATTTTTGCGATCTGAGCCGAAAACGGACTAAATATTTAATTTAATTGCCAATTAAGGCAATCTGAATTGAGCCGTCTGTTGGTTAGTCCTCAATGCCCACCTCCTTTTTGTAGTGTTTTAATAATTCCAACCGAATAGTTTCTTATATTTTCACGACGACCGACCACTCGATGGGAAACCCCGCGGCTAACTGACCAGTTGACTCAGTTTTCTTGGACATTTTTACCTCTTTTCGCTGGTTTACCTTCGTTCGGAAGACTGACAACTGCCCATTGAGTGCAAGAACCATACGCATAGTTTCAAGTGCTTTTGGGTTTTTTCGTTCGCATTCTAAGGTGCTTAGCAGCTGACCTTAGGCAGTATTAAATATTTTCCGGTTAGCACGAGAAAACAGTTGGTGAGCGCTAAAAAGTGTGCTACATGCGTTGGCGTTCCACAGTTCGTATGAGTGATGTTCTCGCATTATTGATCCCATCTCGCATCTTGCCAAATGCATTGAAACCCTTTTAGGGACTTATTCCTGCTTCATTGCATATCGCTTACCACTCGCTTTGTCAGCTGCACTCGGAGCCACATAACTGGTTATTTACACAATGCTGATTACTTTGCCGTATTTCCAATGTAGTTGTCAACAAAATGCGACAAGTCCCCCACCAATTGCCGATTGCCGATTGCCCCGCCCTTATCCACTCCGGTCCGCCATTCAATGTCTGATGCAATGACAGTTGACAAACTGCCACTACGTAGCCGTTGGATCGGAACACATTAGCTCGGTGGAAATGTAATCGCAAAGAACTAAGAAATAAATCTTTCAATTTTTCGAGTGAGTGCAAGGGGGTGAGAGGAGAAAGTGCGACGAGGAAAAGGACGAAGTGCAGCCAAATGTAAAGCAATCCACAGAGGCAGCCGGCAGTTGCACATGCCGTCCGCTGGAGCAAGTGTAATGTGATCTGCGTACAATTTGCAGCCGTCGTTTAAAAAAGTCCAACACCTCGTCGCACCCCGCAAACCCAGCTAGCCGGGATCCGAGCACACTTGAGACTTTTGCAAATAGTTTTTCCACATATGAACAGAAAGAATTTCCCTTGCAAAATAAAGAAAAAATAAAAAAATAACAAAAAAATTGCGAACCAAAAGAAAAGAAATACATATATATAAATAGACGAGATGGGAAAACGCTTATATGGAAATGATTTCACTGGAGCTGCGGAGGAGCGAACGGAGTAGTTGTGAAGATTGAATTGGCAGTTCAATTTCACGTATTATTGACATTTAAGCGTAAGCATTTGAATATAAACTGAACCCGGCTCAGGGATTGAATGGTTTGGCTGGTCGGAGGGCCGAGACCAGGAGCGAGTCCTTTCACAGGATGCACAGACATTGGCTGCCTATTATTTTCTGTGCGATAAATCAATCGCATGAAGCAAAATGCAGAGAAAATACCAAGATAAGTGGAAATGAAATTACATCAAGCATACAAATTGTATTTATACTTTATTCTATCTTCTGCTGCATCACTGAGCTCGACAATTGATCTGAGCAGAAAAGGAGTTTGGGTAGCAGAAATAAATATATATGCTTTGGATTTACCATGACGTTTGTGGCATTTATATATTAAATCCTAACTCTGTATTCAGTGATCAATAATAATGAGCAATTCACTTGAGTTGCCTTCGATCTAAATTTACTTTGATTTTTAAATGCAATATTTTATGATTTTTTTTGCTTTAAATAAAGTTAAAATAAACTTCATTAGTTTTTCTACAAAACGTGGAGTTTTCAGCCATCGGATGTGATCGGGACACACTTGAAATATAATTTTCGTATTTATTAATTGTTCAAACTATTGACATTGCATTTTCACCATTTTTCACAGGTGATGGGGGAGATCAACTACAAAAAACACAAATCAGTGCAACACATAAACCTAATTGCCGTCATTTTGCACGCACTCCCGGCGTGTTAAACGTTGGGTTCGACTGCGAATGCGATTGGAAAAACCCAAATACAAATATGAATAAAAATGCGGGGCGAAAATCGAAATTGCGAAATGTGGCAAGAGGAGCTCAAGCTTCAATCCGGGCCCGCTTCCGGGTGTATTTTGCTAAATTGCAAATATTTCTCAATTCGCATGCATCAGCAGAGAATGCAATGCAAACAATTTTCACCCAGCGGCCACAATAAAAAGGGAAACCCCCGGCGAGAGCAAAAAACCCAAACCCAAACGCCCACACGCAAAAGAGGCACACAAAGTGCTGGGTAGGCAAAAAAATTTTGCAAAAATCGGCGCCGTATGGCAACCCTGGTCGCTGTGTGGCTGCTGCAACTATGGCGCAATTTATTTCCAGTTTGATTGGTTTTTTCGTGCTTAATTGCACATGGCTTGCACAAGGCGGTGAAGGGCGGTTGGGGGGTGATGATTCTGACCATCCAATTGGGATCGGTGTGGGTGGGTGGTGGTGGCTGGCTGCCCCAATTGGTTGAAAGGTCGCGCTCATCACGTGCTTTAATAATTTATTCAAATTAACACGCGTCAGCCCGCCTTTCTGCTGCCCTGCGTTAGCGTCTGCCACTCCGTTTATGCGGAGCCCATTTTATGAACTGAACCTACAAAAGTTAAAGTTCACTCCGTTTATGCGGTGGCCATTTTATGAACTCAAATTAAAAGTTACTGCAAAAGACGGAATAAAGTCACCCAAAGTCGAACCCTGAACCTACCATTTTTATACCCGTTACTCGTAGAGTAAAAGGGTATACTAGATTCGTGCAAAAGTATGTAACAGGTAGAAGGAAGCGTTTCCGACCCTATAAACTATATATATTCTTGATCAGGATCACTAGCCGAGTCGATCTAGCCATGTCCGTCTGTCCGTCTGTCCGTCTGTCTGTCCGTCTGTCCGTCTGTCCGTCTGTCTGTCTGTATGAACGCTGAGATCTCGGAAACTATAAAAGCTAGAAGATTGACATTTTGCATGCAGATTCTAGGAGTTCCTACGCAGCGCAAGTTTGTTTCAAAAGGGTGCCACGCCCCCTCTAACGCCCACAATCGCTTATATACGATTTTAAAAATTTCAATATTTCGGAAAAGTAAAAATGCAGTTTTATGGTGTTTATCAATACCTATCGAAATGAAGAAGAAATTTTTTAAATCGGACCATTCGTTAAAAAGTTATGGCGGATCAAAGTTTTTATCTCATTCGCACTTTAGCTGAGTAACGGGTATCTGATAGTCGGGGCACCCGACTATAGCGTTCTCTCTTGTTTTAATTTAATAAGATCTTTGCTGTATTCATTATGTTCAACCCCTATTTTAATTTTATAAAAATAGCTGTTCTCGAAGTCTTTAGCATAAACATGATATGAGCCAGTAGTGGGTCAGTCTGCGCTCGGTTAATGGCCAACACTTTGTGGTCAGAGCAAACCGGAAAAACTGGCAGGCAAATGCAAAATATTGCACACAAGCACCCACTTACGGTCGCCCCCTCTCCGCTTTTCACTCAATTTTCACCTACCCGGGAAAGTGTGAGTGTGTAAATTACAGCTACATTTTTAATGCATTTTTATTTACATTTACATGGCAGCGCAGACACGGGCCAGTCGAGCGGGGGAATATTCCTGGCCTGACACGAACTTTTGACACTTGACAATTTGATTGTTTTTAAGGCAAAGTGTTAAATTATGCAAAGCACATAACAAACACAAATCGAAAGGCACGCACACGCTGTATCAACAGCAACGGCAAGTAAAATATTTAATTTTAAATAAAAAGCCGAAAACAATTTGCATCAATTAAATTTTGAGGAATACTTAGAGCTCTTGAATGATTTTTCAAGATCTCCGTAGTGGCAAAATGACAAAAAGCACTTGACACTTGAAATATTTGGATTTAAGTGTTTAATCTGGTTAAGGATGTGAGCATGTAAATTGTTGTCTATTAAATGGTTGACTATGTTTTATTTGATTAAATACTGGAATTAAAATCGTAATTGACAACGGATTTTGTATGTCTACGCACTTTGAAGATTAAACAGGAATTAAATTTATAAAGTAAGCTGCATTATTTTAATTGACACATGCTTAACTTCTGCAAAAATTAAAAGTTAAAAAGACATTTACAATTATTTAATAGCTTAACATAAACGTCCTAATGAAATCCTCAAAATCCGCAACATTTTCCATCAAGGGAAACCCCGGCAAACCATTTAAAAAATTTAAATTACACAATAAATGAACAATATTTACTACGTAATTGCAACTAATGTAGCAAGTTAAATGGCAGTAAACTAATTACGATCCCTTGGTCTGGTTCAACATAATTTTCATTGCATTTTTTCAGCCTGTCCTCCCTTAACTCCTTCTTTTTTTGCTCCTTCCAGGTTTTCTTTTCCGCTCCTTGCGACTCCTTGCTGGCTCCTTCCTTGTGGTAAATTAACTTGAATGCCGCAATGTATTTACCGGTACTCCAGGCAAGGGGAAAAACAACTAAGAATATGGCGAAAGGGAAAAACAATGAAAGGGCTCCAAATGGAAAGGGTTAAAGAGCAAACAAATCCGACAAGCCGAGAAGAGAAATGCTGCAGGAAAGCTATAGCTGAGTGTATAGGTGTGTAGGAAAATGGCCGCGCGAGGGGCTGAAAGGTGGGGCCAGGAGTCGCGTAACTTTTATCATTAGTCCGCTGGGAAATTTAACGGGCACTTAAGTTTTTCTCACTCGTTTTCAACTTATTTTTTGCTGAACTATTGTTTAGCCATAGCTCCTTGCCCCATTTCCCCACATCCCCACAGCCCCACAGCCCAGCTGTCACCTTTCATTTGGCTCCTGCTCAGCTCGGTTGAAAATTTATATTATGTTCACTCCAAATGCGGCACTCAGGTTAGCAGCATCATTTATAAGGAACTTTTATTTTGTTAAGCTTCGCCTTGGTTTTTGCGGATATTGTTGCAATTTATTTTATTGCATTTTGTCTACAGTTTGCGGATTTAATTTGGCCCCCAGCACTGCGAACTACAATCTGGTCTTCGGCCGGGCTTAACAAGCTGCCAAGTTTTTAATGCCAGGCCTAGGCGGAAACTTTTTCGATTTGGTGAGGGTTCGGTTTAGGGTTCGGGTTCCCTACCATATTTTCTTCCGCTTCTTTGGGTTCATTTTTATGATTTTACGGGCTGATGTTGGCCGGGGGACTGTGTATATTGCGCCATTAGGCTTATTAGCGGTCACTTTACTCGGCCAATTTTCATGGCCCCAAAGTAGGTTGTCAAAATTACAAGATACTTTGGATGCGGCTGCAGATAAGGTGACATCGGCTGGCCTACGTGTTTCAGGTTCAGGCTGTCCGAGAGATATCACAATAACACGTTGATACAAGTGCAGGCCCATTCTCCAGATGTGGACACGTATTCGCACAGGACAGCATGTGCCCAGAACGAGGATAAACCAGCAGCTCTTGTCCTGTCTCTGGTTTTTGGATATTTTCAAGATGTGAGCATAGAACGCTTAAAGAAATGTCAATTACATTTGTCGATGTGGACATTCCTGGTGTTGTTGCCATTGTTGCTGCTGAAATTTGAAATATCATTGTGGGGTTCTGGGAGGAGAAGGGTTTTGGATTCTGGGTTCTAGGTTCTAGCCCGGTTTCCATTCAACGCCGAGTGACATTTGTTGAGCAGGCGAGGCCGCAACTCAGAACGACTGTGGGCACTCGGCACATGTCGTTTTGGGAACAAGGAATTATTCCCCCTTCCGTCCGAAGGCCTTGACAAAAGTTCAGACAATTCCAGCAGCACGCACATACACAATTTATGAACTTTTCACTCAGATGGGCTGGCAACATGTTTCTTATCCCGGCTCCACCACACTCTACTCTCCGCTCTGAGGTTTTAATTTAACAGAAATGCTCGTTTGACCGACCAGCAAATGTGCACACAAACAGCTTTATTGCAGCATTGTTCACATCATAATTTGAATTGTTTCGCCAAAATGTTGTTGTCTTGAGGAGCAAATTCTTTGTTTTCGGGGTCAACTCGGTGTTCATTTGGGCAATAATATTTTTACTACAAAAAATATTCTATTCCAACTGATTGCCATCCAAATAATTTTGAAGTATGTTTGCGATGTACGTTTGGAAAAGCTATTGTTACAAGTATTTTTGCCCAGCTGCGTGAGCCTAAAATCCTCGACTTTCGGGGGCGCACAAAAGCATTTTCCACGCTCCACTGCCAACTCACCTGCTGCACTTCCGTTTCCACTCCTGCGTTTTCTATTCGGAATCAATTTATTTTTTATTGAACGCATTGATGTGCACTCTTTTTATTTACCATTATTGGCCTTCTTCTGGCATTCGCATTTGCATTCAACCAATTATTATTGTTCACTCTAGCACGGTAAACCAATAAATAAGTTGAATTTAAGAAGCAAATAAATTAGGTATACTAATCATAAACCATAAATAACGCTTTAAATAAATTTAAATTCAAAATCTAATTAAATGCAGAATTTTATTAGAATTTGTAGGAATTGAAAATTCGATTTATAAATCAAATTTAAGTATACAAATAAAATCAGTAATCTTTCGCAGTGACTTGTGAATGATCTAATTGTAATGAGGTGGCTACTAGCTACTACGGCATATGGCAATCAAACTTCTCTTATCGGAAATGGTCTAAATAGCTTACATTTTCCCTCTTCAGGGAGGCCTCACCCACTGACACTCATAAATAGAAGCCGCAAATGGGCCAAAATGTTCGGGACCCATGATGCAATCAAGGCGATGAAGGGCGGTGGGGAGCAGCAAATGACTCTTGAGAATATGTGGTAAACGAGGTCCCCATTCAGGCTGAATTCTATGGGAATTCAATGGCACTTCCTCCAATTCCATTCAATCTCGATTCAAAGCCAGCTGTGAACTGCGAAATGAGCGAATCGGACTGGCCCTAGCCTTCGTCTTTGACTTTGCCTTGGCCAAAAGCGTGTGCTGAGTTGAGTGGGCCACATAATAAGCTCTATTTCCGCCCCTCCACGCCGGATTGCCAGCACTTACACACACCTTAGAGCCGCATTGAGAGGCGGCCGAAGCAGGTGCAAATAAAACGCTAAATTTGTGTACTTTTCGGCGGCTGCGTTGAAAACCTGCCCCGAAACCGCTCGCTTGAGGAAGGAATTGAAAAACATTTACCACAAAACCATTCACATACGTGAGGCAAAAGTGGGTGGCAAGAGAACGGGCAGGACGATGTAAAATGCCAAAAAGGAGCAAGAAACTCGAAAGCTGCAAAAGCGCCGTGAGTTGGGCAAAAACTAATGCAGGAAAAGCGTTCGCTTTTGCCCAAGAGCTCGAAAAACGTTGCCAGGTAAGCAGAGTGCGCCCGAATTCGGTCCAAAATGGAAGGAACGAGGGCACCTAAGTGCCAAGCATATGTCTTCCAACAAAGCAGATAGACATATTCACACGTGAGTGTCGTCGCTCCTTTTTCCTTTCTCACAAGTTTTTAGCTCAGTTTTTCCACCTGCTTGGCATCGGATTTTTCCTGCAGTGCTAATGTCCTTCCACCGTCCAGTTCCACAAGTAATCCTCTTCGCTGCCCGCCCATCTTCTCAGTTTTTCCAGTTTTTATTTGATTATTTTTAGAGCATTTTATACTTCTCAGTCATTGGCGAGGAAGCATTGTTGAGTTTGTTAGCTTTTCTTCACTTGGTGGATCAATAATATCCTGCGAAAGGGATAAATAGAGAGATTACAATTTACGGTTCTATGACACTGCTAGCAAATGTAAGAAGTTCTAAAAATTAAAAATTAAATTAGCTGAGAATAATCTTTCAAACGAATTTTGCGGACTTTTTCACTAAAAATATAAAACTTAATATTCCCCGAGTGCATTAAGGGATTAGGGTTCCCAAGGCGGAGAACATCCGGACACAATTTGCGGGCAGTCAAGGGACTACTAAGCCAGCGAGGAGGACGATGACAACCCCTGTCCATTTATTAACTTGGCCAGCAAGGATGAGCCAGCCATCATCCAGGTATTTACACCTGTTTCGCGACGCTAAGGATTCGCCACGTGCCGCATTCCACGTAACTCGAGATTTTCCTGCTGTTGGCTGAACCTTTTTAGCATGTCCGCGGGCAAAATAAACGAGCTAACAAAGAGTTGAGCTGAATTGAGTCAGGCGAAGTGGCCGGAACTGCATTTTGGAGTCCAGTTGAGCTCGGGGATTCCGAAGTTCCTCCGCTTAATTGATTCGCGAACGGCGCACGTACGATGCGATGGAGTTTTTCCGAGCCGTTCTGATTTATTCAATTATAATGAGGGTCTTGACACGCCGTGACTTTCGGCACGCGTGAATAATGCAATTCGGATGACGAATTGAAGTACGTATAATCTCGTAAGGCAAGTGTCCCGCCTGGATATTCTGGCTGCCATTACAGGACCCCCACTCACCGAAGACAATCACATAAACACGCATTTCCCTCGGAGTGGGACAAATTAAATTACACCAAAGCCGCTTTCATGTCTAGGACATGCCGTTGGCTAAAGAGCAAGTGGGCCAGGACTATGTGTTCTGGCCGGGACAAATCGTAATTCAAATAAAACAATGTAATTTACCACAGGAAGCCGAGAACGTGGCCTAATAGGCAAAATGCCCCCTGCTGCTGCTGCTGGTGGCACACAAGGAAATGTTCGACAACAAAGGAAGAGCTTCCCTATACACACGTACCTCCCAAAAGTGCTCCCAAATGTTATCATTGAAATTGGACTCAAGTTCTAGAAACCAAAAATAGAAACAAACTAGAACAAAATCGATAGCATTATTTTGGACAGAATTTCGATTAATTATCCAAATTATTTGCGTTGTAAACAGTTTAGAATTATTGTAACCCCTGCTGTGACCTCCGAATGGGTCCCCCAAATCGAGTGCACAGAAGATAATGCGAGATTATCGCCAAAGAAACCGCAGGAGCAAACGGAAAACTTTGTGGCACGACAAACCGAGAGCAAGATATCATTGCGTGGTTCATAAAAGTACTCAGTGCCACGCAGCACACGCTCATATACAGATGCTCATACAATTTATGGGAAAACAGATGTATTCGGCTTTATTTATTTGCAGTCTGGGTTAGGGGAGTCGCCGGATCGGGGCTACGCTTGTTGTCTTTTGTGCCACCGCATCGCAAAAATAATCTCAAAGGACCCCTCACACACACATATTTGTGGGGGGCGTGGGACGAGGGCAGAAATCATATCAGGCAACAACATAAGGACCAGAAGCAGGAACAGCAGGAGCAGTACCAGTAGCAGACATGAAAACAAATCCCTTTGCACATTTTCCGAAAATGAGAAAATGCAAAAGTTTTGCTTCGGTCGGTAAGACAATGGTCGGGATGGAATGGAATGGAGGCCCTCTGCTTCATAGAAAAGCGGCAAATTAAAACAAACCTCAGGTTGCCCGTATTCGGAAATGAGCAGAAAAAAACAGCAAAAATCCGACAACAGCTACAAGAACAAGCCAAATCCAGCCGAAACTTGAGAATATTTTGGCCAACTTTTTTCTCCGGCCTTACATCTGACTCTCTCTCTCTTTTTCGTTCTGTGCATTGGACCAAGTTGATGAAATGCCGAGGGGTGTTGTCTGGCAGCTTTCCCTCTTCATGGGCGTGGGTGCGCGGGAGGGGGAGTGGGAGGGGCGGTTCCCCATTAACTCCGAGTCGAGTGCTTAACACCCACCGCCACATTTCGGATGTGGGCGGGGCTCCTCTGAAGGCGTTAATGCTCGCTGATGTTTACGTACGGGAATTAACTTATTTGTCAGGTACTTGTTAAGCTAATAGGGGCACATTTAATGCGATGAACTGTAAATTACTGTCACACAAGATTTGCACAGCCGTTGCAACTGATTTTTACCAAAGTGGAGAAATGCTTTATTTGACACTCGACGATTTTAGGTTTTCTGATGATGAAGAAGATTTAAATTACGAAATTCTTTCAGGGTGCCCGTCTTGACATCAATAAAGATTTCCTATCTACATAAGGAAGTGAAAATAAGTTAATTATTTTTATTATTTA
The DNA here is from genome assembly GCF_030179915.1 of Drosophila takahashii. Lineage (NCBI taxonomy): Eukaryota > Metazoa > Arthropoda > Insecta > Diptera > Drosophilidae > Drosophila > Drosophila takahashii. Next base: position 21,094,999 of record NC_091681.1, read on the forward strand.
TTCAAAAATTAAAATGGATATCTCGTTGAGGTTAAAAAATACGATAATGAATATTATTTTCTGGCAAAGGACAAGTCAACAGTAATAGGAGCAAATAACTATTAATTTAAAAATATTAAGAGCATCAAAATTATTTTCGGCCATCCATATCGTTAATCTTTTTTTAATAAACTCGCATTTGAAGAATGATCTTTTCCACAAAGGAAAATCAACAGTAGTAAGGCCAAAGTAAAACTAGAAAAAAGGTCATGGAATCCTAATAAATATTTATATTTGTTTTACCTTCCGCCGAACCCCTCGAGCCCCATGCCCACCACCCCGCTCAGACCCAGCTATGTCTTAACAGGAAAATGTGTTTTTTCATTACGACTGGCAAGTGCGCTTTGTAGTGGATCTCGGAGTGTTCTTGTCTGCCTCGAGTGCACTTCTCCGACGCTCCGGCTCCGTCTGCCGGCACTGGAGACCCTCCTTTGGCACCCAAGCCTTTTGCTTTTCCCTTGCCGAACGTAGGGGAATTTCTCATAACGCCGAGGCGAAAGCACTGACGAAGACGACTTGGCGTCCTCTTCGCAAATGAAGCGCAATTAAAATGTAATTTTTATGCAAATTCCGTGCATAAGTGAACTTTTAATTAATTCAGCGCGAAAATAAATGAGAACTTTGTCCATAATTATGCATTCCTTTGCCCCATCCTGACCATTTCGCTGCACTGCACCTTTTTTGTTTGTTCGCAGGGGGTGGTGGATGTTGGGAAACTGCATTGACACGGAGTTTCACCAACAAGCAACTAATTTGTTGGTCCGCTACAAAGGAAGGGATTTCCCCCGTGATTAATCACACCCACAGACTCTGATTCGCGGTTGAGTACCACACCCACTTTATTGTAATCTGGGCCAGAAATAATTCTCCAGACAGGCATGAAATTCCCATATTGAAATTGGAAAAAAAATGCATTTTAATAAACGAACGAACGAGGGTGAATGAATGCATAAATAAATGAGACTGTCAATCCGGCTGACTGATTGCGGTTTGGCTGCCGAATATGTGAGTTTTTCGCACGACCCATCTGTGCAGCACTAAACGCTTAATTAAAATAATAAATGCTCCATTATACGGCGGCAAAAGTCCTGCGACTGCTTAGCTCCGTCTACCCGTATTTTCCCCTTCCTGCAAACGTACTGAGAATGGGGCATAAAAACCGCGACACGTTTAGCAAAAAATATCAAAGTGTTAATTTAAATTGCGATACGTGATGGGAATCCAACGAAGGCGCCGCCACTTTTCCCTTCTCCTCCTCCTCCTCCTCCTTCCCGTTTCCGTATCCGTTCCTGCGTTTGGTTTTCCCTCCTGCCACGTACTCCGGGTTGCGCACAATTTTATGCACGTCCAGCGTGTAAAACACCTAAAGGAACGCCATCAAGCCGGGCACGCCCACTTTGGGCAACAGCCCCCGCTCCCGTTCCTTGCGGTATTTCGCCCCCACCCCGCCATCGATTAGTTTGCATTTTGTGAACAATTTTTGCATTGCCTGCACTGATTACGGCTGGCGAACGGCTTTTTTGGCATAGAACTGAGGTGAAGCAAAGCCCCCTTCATTCACCCTAACATCGCAAGCCCCCTAAAAACACCTTCTATGCACTGCTATTATCTAACCCCATTGCACGCCGTCTGTCGATCGTTTGGTGTATACCAAAACTTCTTTGCTTATTTTGAATCTGGTGCTAAAATATTGTCTCTCCTAAAATACCAGGAGAGTTTCGAATTTTTTTTTTACAGAAACTCATTTAATCAATCTCTATGAAAAAAAGCCACAAACACCTGAGAAATTTAGCAAACTTATTGCAAACCGAGTTCTCTGAATTGTACTGATTTCTACACCACACATTCTTGGGATGTGCTATATTCAGCTTAGAATATTAAAAAAATCAAAACAAAAAATATATGTAGGTATGATAAAAGCAGAGAAAATGATTTAAGATTTAAGGAACATAAATATCTTTAAAGAGAACTTTTAACCCTACTTTATCCTTTTATGCTCTATTTTCATGAGCTCAATAAATTATTAACTGCGTGTAAATCAAAATTTGCTTGTATTTTCGTAGCTTTGTTTAATCTTTCTTTAATAAAATTTATTTTCTGTCCAGTCCAGATAAAATATGACTTTCAAAAATATCAAGCAAGTGCTCAAACCAATGCCAAAAAAAAAAGGCATCCAAAGCCAAATAACAGTTTTATTGAATAGCTTTTAATTTATGAAAACACTTTCCACATACCCTCACCCGCACCCTTGTATTTCGATGGTCATTTACCAGTTGTCCTGGTTACGTAAATTCGCCATGTTTACCAAATAATCAGGGCTGCGTGTTCCGTACAGCCATACATCCATGCTCCCACTTGTGGATACATATGCATATACATTTTAAATACATTGCATCTGTGTGCATTTATTGTTGACTTTTTCGCAGCGCATTTACCCGCAATAAACTCGATAAAGCGAGAGATTCGAGAAAATCGAGACCGTTGTCAGCGAAGTGTGCCATAAAATGGAAAAACGTCGAGTCGAGAGATTCCCAATTTTATTGCATATGTTGGCACTGGAGGACTCGCACATTGCCCGAGTCGATGTCGACATTGACATCCGCATCAGGAAATGCCTCAGTGGTTGCAGAAGGTATCTTAAAGCCGGGCCAGTCCGCTTAAAATGTGATTCCAAAGAGCTCAGTGGGTTTAAGCTGTCCGGGGTCAATTTAAGTATTTTTTCCTTACTGATAAAAGAGATTCTACATACTTGAAAAACAGGAAAAGTTTTTTAAGTGCAGTAAATAAGTTTAGATTTTACCCTTCGGCACATAAAAATGTAAGAATTTTTGTATTCATAACTTTTTATTTTTGTACCGCTTTAGAAATACCCTTTGCAACTTGAATAATAATTTTACAAATCTCCATGCCCAACAAAATAATTCCGTGTAATAACAACCATCAGCTCAAAGGTTCCTAAGCGATGCCATTCCGAATGCAAATCTATTCATATGAACCTGCATATGTGCGACCCTCGCATATGGTACATTTTTCTGTTTGGTCCTCGCCCGGCGCTCGGTATTTATGTATTCCCCTAAATAAATGATATATGCGTACCATTTTTTGGAGTTCGGCCAGCGTCCTGCATAATTATTTACCATGGCCGGGCGGCATTGCAGCCCGTATGCAGTGTGTGAAAACACGATACTTGGCACATGAGCGCGGCCGGGAAAAACGAAACCAATTTGCAAAAGTTCTAATGCGGCTACAACAAATAATAATAATCACGGAACGGCCAGCGATTTGCCACTTGAATGTTGCAATTATATTTAGTGTAGCGCCCCCGTTTCGGGTAAGCCATTTAGAGTCCGGCCAAAGGGGTGTTCGAGGGGGTCGAAGGGGTTGAAGGGCGTGGTGTAGATTGCAGCACTTTGTTTGCTTGGGCCGGGCTTTTGGCCAGGCCATTGCATCCGATGTTTGCCATTTGGCTTTGGCTCTGGCCCCGCAACTAAGCCAACATCAACAGAACGGAACACATCGGATGCTATAATGGCGACATACCCCCAATATTCCACCGGTTATCGAATGTCTGCGGGGGGTTTCTGGGTCAGCAGCGGGCGGCCAGCTGCCCAATGTCACCAAACTATTTCAGTTTCCATTTAAAACGCAAATTATAAAATATCAAAACTAAACATTTGCCATTTTTTCATGGCATCATTTAAGCTCTGTGTGTAATAAGAGCAAACAAGCCGACTTCAATTTTAAAAGCCTGAAAGGGATGTTCAATTGCAGGGCAAAAAAGGGCAAAAGATATCAGGAGGACCACTTTAATTAATATTTTGTATAAACAGAGCAGTCAGCAAATTAACAGTGAGGAACTCGGAAGAATTGTATAAATTTAATATAACAACGCTTTTATTATTCAGACTTCATTCAGTCCTTGAGGAAACCCTAAATCACCCTTAAGGATAATCTTCATAATTCACCCCAATCTCCGGCTGTTCAATTTTCACTTGGCATACCTCTTCTTTAATAATTTTTCCGCTGATTTCAGACGCGGCCTTACGGGCTAACTGAGTTAATTGTGCAACGGTGCGTATGAGTAATGCAGTCAGCTGTGGTCACACATCACCGCACGCGCAATGCGTCTCACTCTGGATCTGCGGAACGATGAAGCTCCGCCACTCCGCCGCTCATCCTGCACTCGATGCTCCCCGCTGCTTTTAAGCATCATTAATTTGCTGCGGACGAGGCAAGAGTAATTAAGTATACGCCGTGGACTAAGCAGACACAGCAACAGGATGCAGCTGGCGGATGGAGATCGCAACTCTGCCGACGGCCACGCATCCGAGGATACATTACAAATGACCAGCTAACCAGACCGAACAGTCCTCTGTGCGGCGTATTGGTGATGGGTTCATTGTTAGCACGCCTAACTGCCATGGGCTGGGCATCAGTTTTTAATGGGCTGCGGTCAACGCTTTGGCCATCCATTTGTGGGTGGCTCCCACCCCAGCAATTATAGTTGGCTCTGGCCCCCTTTGGGTGGTGGGTTCAACGCTCTGGCGTTGGCTTTAATTTGATTTTATTGGTCAAGGTGTTGCTGTTGGTCTGACTGCTGCCATTTTCGGTCGGCCGGGTTATTAATGATGCTGGTCAAGGAAATAATAGTGGGAGAGACATTAAATGCTGTCATCATTCATTAGCCACAGCCATTAGGCAGTTGTCTGGCATGAACTCTGTTTAAGTCCAGAACACTCGCACATAACTGACTTACTTCCTGGGGCCCCCAACATGCACGTATCATACACGTTCGGGTACTGAGAGAAATGGGTGGTGACTATTTATAATATAAATCTAAACATTAAAATTATAACAAGTTGGTCTTATTTAATAATGAAGGGGTTCATCATTTTGAGGCAGTACTAATTATTTTCCATATTCGTTTTTACTATCTTTCAGTGCAGTCCATCCCCAACAGCTTTCGGTTGTTTATGTCCGGCACATGCAAACAAAATCCGTAGGAAAACCATTCGTTGAATGCGATTAGATTCGTTCCATGTTCCAAGCTGCTCCTCCTGCTGATAGCCAGTTCACCACAAATTCATTTGAACTGGCTTCGGTTCAGTTTGCAGCTCCTGGCTTCTGGCTCCTGGCTTTCGGCCAGCTGCTGACTTTGACATCCTTCCTGGGAACGTCTGAGCCTGTGCCATCCCATTATTGTTGTCTTAGTATTTTAATTAAAACGTGTTTACATTCTGCAGCAACCCCAATGCACACACCTGATGCCTTAGTTTGGTTTAGCTCGGATCGGTTTGGCCAGGGTCGCTTCAAATTATGTCTCAGGGATCTAATTCATCTCCAAGATGCAGTTCAGTTTGATTTGTTTAAACAAATAACGAGGCTAGCAAATTAGTAGACATTCGAAATTAAATTAAAACAAGAGAGAACGCTATAGTCGGGTTGGTGTCCCGACTATTTAATACCCGTCACTCAGCTAAAGCGAACGCTGTACTCGGGTTCGTGTCCCGACTATAATCGTTGCTCAGCTAAAGGGAGTGCGAGGGAGATAGATATATGTAGATATTTTGATTGCGTATAACTTTTTAATGAATGGTCCGATTTGAATTGTCTTCTACATTTCGATAGGTATAAATATACCCAACAAAATTGCATTTATACTTCTCGGAAATCTTTAAAGATGTGGGCGCAGGACACATTTTAAAATCCTAAGTGGGCGATTGTGGGCGTTAGAGGGGGCGTGGCGCTCGTCTGAAATAAACTTGCGCTGCGTAGGAGGCCCAAGAATATGTGTGGAAAATCTCAACCTTCTAGCTTTTGTAGTTCCCGAGATCTCAGCGTTCATACAGACAGACAGACGGACAGACGGACAGACGGACAGACGGACAGACGGACAGACGGACATGGCTAGATCGACTCGGCTAGTGACCCTGATCAAGAATATATATACTTTATAGGGTCGGAAACGCTTCCTTCTACCTGTTACATACTTTTGCACGAATCTAATATACCCTTTTACTCTACGAGTAACGGGTATAATGAAGAACTTGGCTTGGAAAATTACTTTTTAAAGTCAGAAATTCGAGGTCCCTGTAACCGCCTTAAACATCTTGATTACATATCCCATTTGGATTTTCTTCAATTTTGCATTTCTCGCCACCTATGGAACGTGCCAAGCAAGCTAGACAGCCTCGTATCCCTCGCCTTTTTTACTTTTACGTTTTTGTTTGATATTTGCTTTTGTTGCTAGTGTTTGGCTTGCATTAACTTTATGACCCTTAACACATAACATTATACGCCCACTTGGATGTGGGCGTGGGTGGGGGTGGCTTGATGCCCATGTTCTTCTGGCTGCCGGTGGAAGGACACCGCAAATGGCATTCAGACATGGCCGCCATATTTGATCAAATAATCGTAAATAAAGTGCTATAGTAATAATTTTTTGATGTCCCTCTAATGGGCTTTACGTGAGAACAGCATAAATTGTGATTTAGTGCCCAGACAATGTAGAACGTGTTGACCGAAGGCCGAAAGACTTTTCAAAATTGCCCGGTGCTTAATTCCAGCTGTTTTGAACACTCTTCTTTGGATTACGGTAAGATCCATGGTTAGATAGCTTCTTCAACTGCCAAAAAAAAAAAAAACAAAAATAAATTACAACAGTTTCTTTTCATTAAAAGTATACAACCTGATGACCGATTAATATCCCGATATTGAACAAAATTAATTTATTTTAGATTATTTGCATTTTACGTATAATTAAGTTTCCATGAAAATTGCTAGTAAATAAACAATACGCCAATTATAAAAAAAACTCTGAAAATTCATTAACCGAATATTAAAATCGATTCAAGTTTTCCATTAAGCATACACATTGTGAACACCGCGGAAATGTCAAATGTGAAAAGGTCAAATCCACCCACACATACCCACTTATAGACACACACACACACAAACAGTGTGCCAAACAATTCGTTAGGGTATACATGTGAGTACAATTTAGAGGCCATCAATCAAGTCAAGTGGAAATTTATAGCACTTTTGTTTGTTATTATTCGTTTATGCATGAGTTAATTAGAATATTGGCTCTAACCTTGCCCCAAACCTTTGGCGACCCTTTTGTTGTTAATGCACAAAGATTTACGATGTGTGTGTGAGTGAGTCGGGTATGGGCATGTGTGTGTGCATATGTGTATGGCTTAGTGCATTAGGCCATATGCTGAGCCGTCCGTGTGCATTCAGTCGAAACTAGCAAGGCAAAACACTTGGACCAAAAACTTGGCACGTGTCCTGATCGAAATGGAAATACTTGACTCGCTAATTTTCCTCCTTTCCGCTTTGTTCGGTTAATAGTTCGATAAAAGATTTCCATCAAATTGCGCATTTTGTGGCTTTTGATGGCCAAAGGGCAGAGCTCCCAAATACTTGACCCAAATTTAATAAGCATTTGGATTGCTCATTCAGCTTGATTGCGGAAAACTCAGGAAACTAATTGTGAGCCCTCTTCAATGTGTGTTTTAAATTAATTATTATTTTAGTAAAGCTTTATAAGGCTTATGTTTGGCCTTGTGGAAACGTCTATGCTAAGCCTTGACATCCTAACAATACAAATATATTTTGAGTGGAAATTTTAAACAGATAAATTTATAAAATTTTTTATTTTTTTATTTTTACTTACTTGCTGAATAACTTTTTAATTTCATTTCAAAGCATTTATAAACTAAGTAAATAATAAAATAGATAAAATTAATAAAAGCTTAAAAACTTTTGTTTTAGAGATCTTCTGACAAATTATTTTACTTGAAAGATAAAAAACAAAATACTTAGGTTCCTTTACCATTTACCCAACCGCTTATCTCATAAACCTCCTTTAAACCCCCATGTCGTAAAAAGGTTCAGCAAGATATCTAAAGGTGAGCGAACAAGTCTGGAACGCAGCGGAAATGCCAATTAGAAAATATATGTCAACAGGCCAATATCAGATACGATTTCAGGCCCCCCGCTCAGCCATTTGGTCTAAAGGAAGAGAACTCCTGGCTTTCATAAATCATAAAGAGCGAGTGGTCCTTCGGGTCCTTCTGAGAGAAATCAGAACGCAGGCGCTGCTCCTTATTTCACAGCTCTCTCTTTCTGTAAGGATGCTGTTATCCTTTCTGTTCACCAAACGATTGAGGAAGCGATTTTAACGAGCTTCCTTGCTTTCCAGTGCAATAAAAGGCCTAAAGGTGGCCACTTTTCAAATGGCCTGACTAAATGGCGATAGTCTAGGCTAATTTATGTCAATTAATACATTGAAATTTCATTGGCATTTCACGATTGGGCGTGGCACGCCCCCAGTACTCGACTTCTCCCCTCCCGGCCACTCGTTTCATTCTCATCGCTGCTCATTTGGGGGCTCAAAATGTTGCCTATGGAAATTAATCGCAAATATTTGTGCAACAATTTGTTTGCTTGGGGCTGCGAAATTCGCATCGATGAGGGGGGTTGGGGGCTTTAGACCAAATCTCATTTCGGGGTTGTGGCTGCGGGGGCATAATCAATTTAAAAATGCCTATCGTTTTGTTTCCTTCACGGATCCCAATAAAAAATGCAAAACAAAGTCATTCTGGCCTTTGGGAAAATCCTCTGCCAGCTGCACCTTTCGTCCGAAGGAACAATAAAAGATTTTCCCATCGCCTCGCCAGCTGTTTCCGCCCGCCCTTTTCACCCCCACACTACCATCAAAAATCCCCGCTAATAATTTGTCAATATTACGTGAGCAGAAAATTGAATAAAAAACGCTTTTGCATTGAGCACTTCTATGGGAGGGAAGAAGAACGAAAAAGGCCGACAAATGGGAACCCGGCTGAGGAAATTTCTATGCTGGAAATCAAATAAATTGTTACAAATGAGTGCAACTTTTGCTTTTTTGCCTGCGTTGCTTCCTTTGCCCAATTTCGATTTTTCATTTGCTAAGCTGATTTGCCAAACCCGTCCCCCGCAAGCCCCCCTCCCAATCACCACCCCTGCGCCCCTCGCCTCTGCATAAAGTTTGGCCATTGCAAAAATATGAATAATTCAGCGTGCGAATCCGGTTTGGTCTCCGACTGTCTTTTTTCTACCTTTTTGCCCACACACACAAACTCCTGTCTCTCTTTCGGAAAACTGAAGCTGTAATAAATGCAAATGAATTGACGAAAAGTCGTGCATTTCGGCTCTTTGTTTACACTTCTCTGATTTGATATGCGCATCAATGTCAAGTTCCGGCGGGGTCCCAAGCCGGACAAATAGGAGTCCGAAAGCGATATGGTATTTGCAATAACGCTGAATGAATTTCAAAAAGTAGAAAAAACTACCGTGGGGGTCAGAAAAATATATTTTTGTGAAATCGTGGCGTATAGGTATCCCTGAAAATTATTCATCACTTTTATGGCTCTAATGCCCGACCGCTCTGCATTCCCAGCTAAACTAATCAAACTGCTTAATTAAAATTCATCCAGAATTACATGTGCGCGTGTATCAACAAAATAAACTTAATTACTCACACTCAGCAAGCCGGAAAAGGGTTCAAATTTATTCAGCATAATAGTGCTTCAAACATAGTTTGGGCGGAAACCGCACAACTGAAGCCACAACACAAAGTTGAAAATACATAAAAATAGCAGATATAAATATACACCAGATAATTTGATGCCTCTAATTAGACGGGTTGGTATAGGTACTTTTACAGTCGGGCATCGATATAACACAAATTAAAATTAAAAAATAAAATTCTATATAAACTTAAAAAATATATTAAATTTAAAATTACTTTATTTAAGTATCAAGAGGGATTTTAATAAATGTAATTAAATATCAAAAGTATAGTACGTTTAGTTACAATTCACTTTTAAAATATTGAAAAGCTGTGTAAACACCTAGCTATTTCCTCGAAATTCAAGCTGATTTTTATCTCCTAAGTGAAGCGTGCTTGTAATTTGCTCTTAAAGCGGGGGATACGATTTCGAAGTGATTCGAAACTATTACCAAAGCCAAAGACGGCAACAATTGATGACTGCACGGGGGATGGGGAATGGAGGCTGGGACTTCATCGGGGTCGCAGGTCGAATGCAACAAATTGCCGGGCGCCACTCGAAGCCGTCACCAGCAAGCAAGACAAATTCCATTTCACTCATTGCCAGTATTGACAGTTGCACACACAAAGCGGCAGCGGGATGTTCGGAATAGTCGGGCTGACGGGCTGAAGGATGGAGGATGGAGGATGAAGGCTGATGGCTCAGTGGGTAGTGGGTAGTGGGTGGTGGGTGGTGCCGGGCGACCAGCCCAATTTGCTTGTATTTGCCAGGGGGCCAACTGATGATCGAGCCACTGCTGAGGCCGCTCGACTGCGGCTGATGCCGCTCCCGATTTCTGCTCCTGCTGCTGATGCCGATGCCGAACGGGAAGCTCCGTGCCTCATAATGCAAACAGTTGGAGTGCCCATCAAGCGAGCTGTATCCGGTTTGGGGCACAGTGGACGGAATGTTGTGATATACACTAAGGATTGTGAGGCTGCACTTTATTAAAAATCAAACAGTTTTCCTAATAAATGGTTTTTATGTAGAATTTTTTACCAATTTTTAGTCCACGTAGTGATGAAGCGCACCAAGAGTCTGTGCGAGTTAATTAACTCGTACTATATTTCGCTGAAAAGATAATTGAATTTTCCTTCGCTTAAATCTTGTTAGCATAAGAGGTTTAACTTTTTTCCTATTTCTTAAGATTCATCAACTTTTTATATACAACACAATACGATAAACTATATTATAGGATATTTTAAAAAGTATTTTTATTTAGTCGAAAGTCAAAGCATTTTTTAAGACAAAATTTGATACCAGAATTTTATTATATTGAGGGTGCTATCGTCACTTTATTTTTACCTCGTTAAGAGGTGTTTTTATGAGATACACATGTACATGCCAAATTTTCTTTTCATTTATGAGTGTCAGGAATTTTTTTGATAAAATCCTCTTGTAGATCCATTTTTTTACAAACTTGTTGTGTTTTGATCAGATTGTTTCTTGAGTTCACCAGGGGCGGAACCAGTGTTCGCGGGTCGGAATGTGGGTGGGTGCACTTGCACTTGGATGCCTGTGTGTGCATTTGGGATGCCTTTGTCGAGATGCCATGGCATGCTGCTCGTAGCTGCCCCTCAACTGCCCCCGAAAGCCCCCCAGCTCCACGCCCCTGCTGCGCCTCAGCTGCCTGACTACTTAAAGCGAAAGTAAACTTTGCTTTCCTGCAGACTTCGACTCGCATACACATGCTCGCACACACAAATTGCTCTGAATGTTGCCAAGCCAGGCAGGCAGGCACGCAGGGGCGGCGGGAAGAGGAAGGGGGGCTTAATGGGGGTGCCTTTGCAGCCCCTTCGGGTGGGCGAGGTGTGTGTTTCATTGCGGTCATTTAGCCGGCCCTCAATGCAGCGTGTAATGTGGCCGCTTATGCGATAGAATGATTCGCTTAACTATTTTCGACTGCCTGCCATTCCGTCGACTCCATCCCACGCCATTCCACTTTCAATTGAATTTCCAATAAAATACTCGAATAGCTCGCATTGATTTCCAGATTTTCAGCGATCCAAATGAACCTCTGGGCCACCAGTTACCATTTACCCTTTTGAAATTGAATTCATAAACTGCCGGCGAAAACACGCTTTCAATGGCTTTTCCCGCTTGTTTATTACTTTGTAAATGCGAAACAAGTGTGCTGGGGAGAACATGAGCAATCAGCCGCCCCGTATGACACAACAGTTGCCATGGCCCGATCTGTCTTCCTGTCCCGTGACCCCTGACCCCCGAGCCCCTCGCCTGTTTGCATTGTTCGGTTGTGTAAAAAGTTTTGTATTACAAAACACAATCAGACACAGATGCACTCGGTGGGTGGAATGGCGATGGCGATGGCAATGCAGCAGGAATAGAGGGCGGGGGCACAAAGTTTAAGGCTCTTTGTGTCACTTCTAGGTAGCTCCAGGCGGAACACTGCAGATGAAGGAGGGGCAGGGGCATTCCAGGGGGGTTTTCCCGGAAACGCATGCGACACGATGGCCAAAGGGCAAAAGTCGCCGCTGCTCGTCGTCGCCGCATAATAATGTCAGCGATGGGCGACGTCTTTTTCCTGCTGTAAATTGCAAAAATGCAGCCAGAGGATATGCACATGTGCACATTTTCTTTTCCTCGTTTTTGTAGCAGGTTTCAAGACCAAACGGAAGCCAAACTCAGACCCTGACAAGCTGCAGCAACCGACCAACACAAGCAGCAGCAGCAGCAGCGACTTGGAAAAAAAATTACTGTACGAACATGCTTATATAGAAAAAGAGGCCTGGGCAAAAAAAGTTTATGTACATTTAATGCACGGCAGCAGGCTACAAGGAAACAGCACAATAAATCCAGGATACATTAAATAACACAAACATGGGGGCTAAAGGGGGCGTGGCCGGCTCACACAGACAGACAGGCGGCCATATGGAGCGAGCGGTCAACTTCCCTTTTCGTGTTTTGGCACGCTAAAGTTTTTTCGGGGGTGAGTACTTTCTAGGGTATCAATTGAGGAGTATATTATGCACATTATATACTACAAGTTCTATATTTCATTAGACAAAAGTCAATTATTCAGAAAAATAAATAAAGGAAATAAATATTAAAAAGTAAAAAACAGAAATCTCGGTAACTATAAAAAGTGAGAAAGAAGTATTGCAATAAATGTGAAAAAGGAAATAAAAAAGAGCCACATCGATGACTTTGGTTTAGAAAACGAGACGCTCTTAATCACAGAGTTTTATTACAATGAAAATCGTTTCTTTCTTTCCTTAAATTTATAGATGTATTTGTGTATTTTTTCCCCAACAACACCCAGAAAAAGAAAAACAAAATGGAAATTTAAAGCAAATAAGTATTTTGTTGCAGCCCTAAATCCTTGTTTCCACAAGTCAGGAGTAATTTGCGAGTCTACCCTCTGTAAGATATTCTCCATCTCGTGTTTTTGGCTGTTTATGAAAGTTGACCAACATGATGTGCTTGGATGTGTGTGTGCGCGTTTCCTGTTCATCCACGTTTGTGTGAGTGAATTTCAGCGGAAGTTAAACAAGGCCGAGGGGGGTGGGTGTGAGGTGTCTGTGTGTGTGTGTGATCACGACAAGGACTCCTGCGGCAACTGGCGGCAAAGCCGCTGCATGTTCATAATAATTTCTTATTTAGAGAGCCGCCAGGTGATAGGCGCCGCAGAGGACCCACCGCTGTGGCCTTTGCCAGTCGTTTGTTGTTGGGCTATTTTCGCATGATTTTCTCCTTCGTCCTGTTTTGACCTCCTGTGCTGTGCACCAGATTTATACGCTTTTTCTAGCTGTCATTGTTCAGAAAGGTATTTAAATTCAAATTAGGCGAATGCCATGTTCAGTGCTGGTGACAAGAAGGAAGTCGCCCAAGAAGGCGGAATAAAATCTGTGCCACTGATTAGCAGCAAAGGTTGATAATTTTTTTCTCTCAGCCAAATGGTGGGAGTCGAACATCTTGGAGTGAATAAATGTATGTCAAGTGGCGAACACGCAGTTTGCTGGAAAAACCTGGAGAAATGGAAGTGGAAATGGGAGTAAGGGGAGTTGACCCCATTCGTGACGGACTCTTGAAATGAGCTCGTTCACTCGTAATGCGCTTAACCACATAAAATTTAACTGAAATCAGCTCATTAAAGGCCTACCGCACTCGACACCGATACACACACATCCTGCAATGGGGCCAGCTATTAAAGGAGGTCCTATAAATTGGAGTCGGAGACACGAAAAACATTTTGTTTTCGGGTGAGGGGAACCGTCATAAAGGAGAGTTTATGGAGCCACATTAAAGTGCGGAAGTAAGTGGCGCATAAAGGACCAAGCACCGAAAAAAGAAAACACAGAAAAAGAAACTAAAAATGCAGCTCCCAAAAAACCAAAGCGAACAAACAACGTGAAAGTCAGACACATTAAATATGATATATTAGTGAGATGGCAGTCAGAACATGAGATATATTTTATGGCTCCAACGAGCAGATACGGCGACCCCAGGGAAACTTTACAACGGTCAATAAGTCAGTTCCTTCCGTTTATTATAATACTTTATACTTCTGTTAGTTTTTCTAGCTCAATCGAAATATTTGATTATCTTTTAGTAAAGATAATTTTTTATTGCTGTTGTCAAGGATCTCGAAAGATCATTATCGACGTTTTTTATATAAGTCATTTGCCAAAATTTATGGGGCAGCTAAATAGTTAGTTGGATATGAATTATTGTTTCCTTTTCTAGCTTTTGCATAAATATATTTGTATTTTCCCATTTGATACAATTAATTACATATTTGATGTTTATATAAGCTTTAGAAAGGATAAATTATGAATAAACAAAATTTCCGTTCAGGTAATTAATATGTTAGATAAAATATAATTAATATAATATTTTGTTGGCAGCATAATTATTTCACAGAATGTTCACAATTGATTATAAATATTAATGTTTTATATACATAGCTTTTCCATTATATGGCCCATTAATTTAAGCTATTCAATAGATTAAATTTAAAGAGATTGAGTTGAGTCAGATTATTTCGTAGGAAATTCTTGCCTTTAGACAACTTTGCACTTCTTGCTGGTCCCATCCGAATAATCAGTCTGCTTTTTGCGACGCCAACAAGTGTGGCACTTGATCTTTTTCTTGCCACTTGCCACCGCACTCAGATTGTGATTGAGTATGTGCAACTGAGCCAAGGGCCAAGAAGGAGGGTCTCGAGACCCGTCCTTCGATTTTTCCCCTTTGGCTTGGACATTGGCAGAGGGGTGAGTGATGAAAATTTCGATGATGCCCATCCAACAATGCCAGTTTACTGGGAGGACCGAAACGGAATTTAATTTTGTGCGAAACTTGGCCAGCTCACAGCTCACACACAGAAGGACATGGTTGTCATCGGCGCTGCATCAGCTGTCCCTCAACATCGACTTTGGGCTGGATGATAAAACCCAATTTGTTGCAAATAAAATAAAAAACAAAGCAGGCAAGCAAATGGACACAAGGAGCTCCTCTTGTTGCACCATCAGCAGGAGCAATTGGGCGAATTCGTTGCAAATTGCCACTCGACGTCTGCTGGTGTCCGAGAAATAGGAATCATCCCGAAATTGCAATCGAGGATCGATGCCGAGATTAGAAACTGGAAAACGCATTTCGCATAATTTCTGTGCGAGGGCCCTACTCCTCTTTGCTGTGTTTACAATTCGTTTATGCAAAGTCTGCCCAGCTGCGGGTTAAAGGGGGTTGCAGAAGGGGCAGGGGTAGTCAGACAATCAGCTTACCCACTCAAAGATAAATCTATATATATAGGAATATTTTTTCCATTTCAAACAGGTAATCGATTTTCATGCTTGTGGCGAAATGTACAAAAGAACTGAAACGAACCCAAAAGTAAACCAACTTTGTTGTCTGTTTCGTTTGTTTTCATTCTTATGTTTTTCTCCCTCGGCATCTGGATTTGGGTTTCGACGACCTCCACCTTATTCTTATGCCCCGTGCGTTTGTGTGGGGATGTGGGTATGTCGGTATCCGGTGCGTATACTTGATATTTATGTTGAAAACTTAAAGCAGTTAAGAGCTCGTCGTGCTTAAAATATTCCATCGGTGTCTGACAGCCAAGTTTATCCAACTTGTTGATTTACTTTTCGCCCCACTTTCCGGGGCCAAAGTTAAACCACATCAGTGTTTCCGCTCCTCCTCGCCATTTAAAGTGAGACCTGCCTGGAATAATCACGTTTCAGGATCGTGTTTTGCTTTTGATCTTCTCGGTGATTTGCATACCCGAAAATCCCACTTTCGAACAGGTCTTTATCGAGCACTTTGGTTTGGAATACACGTTTTATTACAATCAAAATCATTTCTTCCATTTACATCTATGAATTTTCCTTAGCTTAGTAACAATTTTACAATGATTAAGATATTGAATTATTAATCACCTAAAATTATTCAGTGATTTCCGAACCCCTTTTAAACCTGAATACCTGGTACTATGCATTTATTCGAATTTCTAATCTGCTGAAAAATATTCAGGAGTGCAAAAGTGCACATGTGCCCAGCTGTGGTGACAACGGCAAGAAAGAATCCAATTACGTGGGCTACTGGAATATTTTTTGACAAGTATTCAATGAATTTCATTCGAGATTTGTAGCCCCAGCCAGCCAGACTTTTGCCAGCCAGGCGTTCGCAGGCAGGAAACGAATTAGAAATGTGTAAAACAGAAGTTGCTCCGCAGCCGTAGTTGGTCAGGAGCTAAGGATCTAGGCAGCTATAGAGCCAAGTGAGACGTGAAAAATATTCCTTTTTTTTTGCGACTCCACAGGATGGGTCGGGAACTGAGCCCTGAACTGAATCCCCTTGCCCGGCCGGAAGAGGAAAATGATTTCCGGCCTGAACTAAGCTGGGATGGGGTGATAATTCTGCGGGATCCGAGAACTTTTTATATGCAATCATTGGGCGGATTGTCAGTTAACTCGCAGCTGGCACTGCAACTGCAACCAATTCATTTCATCGAATTATGTGCACATTCCCGGGCTCCATTTACCCCTCATTGCATCTACATAATTTCCGACATTATTCTCTTTCTCGCCACCAAAAAAGTTTTAGCTCAAATCGCGGGCGAAAAAAAAAACTTTGTCAAAATGTTTGCACAAACTTTTGGCAGAGCAGAACTCGTTGCGAGACGAGCTGAAGAAGTGGAAAAAATTATCACTATTGTTGCAGATTTGTTAGGTGACGGTGAAATTTGTTTTCGTTGCTTTCGCTTCTGTTGTTTCTGATGGAGGTGTTGGTGGTACTGATAAAAATTCCCATTTCGTTGCTATCAACAGTGTCCACTCGTCGCTGTCTAGTCGTGCGTATGAAATACAAAAAGGGTAATTTAAATATATTAAATTGGGTTAACTCAGCTGGGAAAATTCCACGAATTTGCTTTCGAGAAAGGAGGACAAGGCCATCAGGTGCGTGTTGCGGTAAAGGAAAATATTTAAGGAGAGAGATTTTAATCTTTAATATGTTATGCAAAACTGTTACAATTAAACATACATACTTTCAATATTATTTTAAGTTTAAATACCGAAAAACTTTCACTGCTTCAGGGTTTCTTATCGTTTTCTTAAGATTTGTCTTAGGTTCGTAACCTCTCTTAACTTGAACCTTTACCAATATTACTGGCCCCGAGCTTTATCCTCGATTAACTGGCTCGTGGCAAACTTTTTCCCTGACAAATGATATTTAAATGAGCTGCATTTGAAAAGTTAACGGTGAATGGTGTCCAAAGCAAATGTCACAAAATTGACAGGATCCTCCGAAAGTAAGCCAAAAAAAAAAAGCGATTCTCAAGTCGGCAAATTAAATATGCCAAAAAGCAAAGGCGAAATCCGAGCTGGCCAAAAGAACACAAAACTTTTGGCTTACAAACATTCCTAAACTCTTCGCTCCCTCCAAAAAATGCCGGGTCCTCTGCCCCCTGATCCCAACTAATGTCCAAAGATGGCAAAATCCGTTGCTTAAACGGCTAGAGGGCCCGAAGCCAAATGCTTTGGCGGCAACTTTAAGTCGCATTTGGTTTCATAATGCGGCTCAGACTTCCCCGGCTTCGCAGGCTTTCCCATGCCAGTAAAAAGCGCGTGGGGCAAATTGAAATGAAATTGAATTTAGCCAGAGGATGGTTAGAGATGGTTAGGAGGTCGGGGTTGGGAAAAAGTTGACGCGGGTGTGGCAGTTTTATTTACAACTATTCCTCATGTGATGTGATGCTGGGAAAATGCAAAAGAGTTTAATTTGCAATTTGTCGCCCTCATTCAACGCTTAACTTTTCACTCGGGCGGTGTTTGCGGTTGCATATGCAAATGCCTTGGCCATCCACGAACCCCTAACCCTCCAGCCCTCTAACCCTCACCTTTTCCCCCTTGAAAATGGAATGGCCCGCAGCCCTGCATATGCGATAAAATGTACAAAGTTTTGCGTTAAGGCCCCACTTGAGTTGGGCTCGGAGTTGTTGCCGCTGGCAAGTGCCCTAGCCAGCCAGCCAACCAGCCAGCCTGCCAGTTTGTTAAACGCCTTTCAACGGCGTGGTTAGCCAAGCGCAGACCTTGAAATGCCATGCGGCACATATAGCCCACCAGTCCTGGCCAGAAGCTGAAGCTAAAGCTGGTAGCTGGTAGCTAAAGCTGCTGGATGGTAGTTGGTAGTTGGTAGCTGGCAGTACATGGTAGGTGATGCCACTCGAGCAGCTAACCAGCCGGAGCAAACTTTTCTGCGGCAAACGCTTTAAAAAACCATTCCGCAAAAGTCATTCCGTAAGTTGGTCCTGCATCCTGCACTAAAACCCACACGCACACAGTCTCACATGTTGATTTAGCAAACAAAATGTTTTAATTGAATAACACTTTGGTGTTTCACTGCTGCTTACTGGCAAGTTCAAGTGCTTTGCTGGCCAACAGTGCGTATGCTTGATGGGTAGCCATGTTAATCCGTGCCGTTGATTAAATAAATGTTTAATGCGGCCGAGACTTTATCAATCAAATTTGCCGCGGGCAGGGAATGAAAATTAGTCTGCTGCAATTTTCATTAACGAAAATTCGGTAAATATTTACACACACTCCACTCAATTCACACCCACTTTGGCCCGGCGAGTGCGAACTTAGCCATGCAAATTGAATAGGTCTAAATTCAATTTGGCGTACAACAAAAAGAATTTGGCGGATGGTAAAACAAAAACAGAAATGTGCAAAACATTTTGGTAATTTAGTTGAGCGATTTGCATTTCCGTTGGGGAATAATTTCTGCACTTTTGTGCTCACTGACTGCCCAAATTGAATTGCTGAATAACAAAAAGGCGGCAGCAGGATGCATATGAAATTTGAGCAAATACATATAAATGCGATATATGAATTTAATTAAATGCTGTTGAATACGAAAACATTTTGCTTAAATTGTCACACGCGCAGCAGCAGCAGCAGGAGAATTTGCATTGATTGATGCCGTATTCGGTGATTTATTGAACCTGAGGTTTGTCAGCCAAACAATCGAAAAACCCTTCCCCCGATTCGTTCACTTATTGTGATTGTCAGTCGGTAATGGTGATGGTAATTCAGGGGGGATGTCCTGCACAATGCATATTTATTTAGCCGGGTTTCATTTTGTATTTCTTGGAACCGCAGTGATTGATGTGGCCATGTTATCATCCCCGATCCCCAAATAACTGTGACTGCAATCACCCCGAACCTTTGTTCCCCCGCCATGTCATGTGAACACAAACATATATTGTTGTACTTGGTCAAAAACTCAATTTAAATTGCATTTGTGTTCGCAGCGCATCTGTCAGTTCAGCATGTGTCGCCCGTCTGTCAACGAATGCCTTTATTCGAACAACTATTAGTTAAATGAATTTGTGCAAACATTAGTTGTCGATGGAGTTGGCAAAGGGCTCGCTGGAGTCCTCATCCTCGTCGCCGTCGGAGTCGAACGCGTTTTCCGGAATATCGTACAGCCGTACCATTGGCTTGTTGGGATCCTTCATGATCAGATACTTACCATCTGGCTGCTTCATCACAATGTCGATGAGGCAGCGCAGTATGCCCCAGGCGTTGTCCATGTTCAGGTTGATTTGTGTGGCGAATTCCTGCGGCTTGAATTGCTGAGTGCCCAGGATCACGTGGCGGAGGTGATCACGCGGATTCACCCGGGACACATAGCCCAGTTTGAGCTGATCGGAGCCAGCCAGCACAGCCTCCACGGTCCAGCGAGCCAGCTTACAGGCGTTGTTGCGTAGCTCCGAGGCCAAGACAGCACCGCGCTGGGTGTCCAGCTTCTGGCGCCACTCCACACTATTGGTCACCTTGGAGTCCCACTCGTTGAGCGCCCTGATCGAGAGGAACTGCAGCTCCCCGTTGGGGCCCTGGATCACGCCGTTGTGCTTGCAGCGGGCAATCAGCACTAGGTCGTTGCCCAGATCCCACTGACGGTAGCGGTAGCCCATGGAGGCCAGGTCCACGCCGGACTCCTCGAAGGGATTGGGCTCCTCGAACTTGAAGCGCGGCTCCTGGTCGCCAATGCGAAGTACCTGGCAAAATGTTGGATAAATAAATTAATAAATAAAAAAATAATTGAATTTAATACAAAACATATTAAATTACATGTTTGAGTCTTACAATATTTTAATCAAGGTAGAAAATATTAAATACAATATTAGTCAAATTTACTATTAATATTTAAGGACATTAAAAATCAGAATTTCATATTAAAATCAAAGACAAAAGTGTGTATACTCCTTAAAATTTCCTAAAAATTATTTAAAAAGATTTTCCAAACATACCTGCTGACTGAAGTTGTGGTTGATGAGCGTGGCCTCCATGGCCAAGCTGTGGGCCGAGTTGATGGAGCCCTCCTCATCCATTGGCGGCTCCAGCGAAGTCTCGTTGACGGTCAGCAAATCGAACTGAGTGTTATCCCTTTTGTCCAAGAAAACTTTGGTGCCCAACTTCTCGATGACCACATCCCAGGAGTAGTTGGATCGAGTGCAGCACATGATGGTGGCCAGGATCTCGTCGGTGGCAAAGACATTGCCCATGGTTTTGGCCAGACGACGGATGACCGGGTCATCGGTGGTCGTCACCGTGTGCACAACGCGATCCATCTTAAGTAGGGGTCTCTCATTGCGCAGATTAACCCGATCGTAGAGCTTGTCATAGTATTCCAGGGAGCCGCAGGTGGCGATGTCCTGGCCCTCCTTGATATTGGGAAGGGCGAGCTTGAGGAGGCGTGGAAAGTCAATCTCCTCGATGGATACCCAATTGGAGCGGACCATAACGGAGCTCTCGCGAAGTCTGGTGGGCGCATTGCGGGCGAATCGACGACCCACATTTCGGCGCGTATCGCGTCCCGACTTTCCATACTTGGTGCTGTTGCTCATCCCGCCCCCAGCCGAGGGTCCACCGGCCATGCCCACTAGGGCGCTGCCCCGCCCAGTGCGACCCCTGACCCTAACGTTGTTGCGAATATTGGGACGGTAGCGACCCCGCTGATGGGGCCTAAAGCCCTTGGATCCGGTGTTATCCACCAAATGGAAGGTGGAATCGTCGTCCTCGTGGAAGTACGCATACTGGCTGTTGTTGCCAAAGGACGAGGCGTACTTATTGGGGAACTTTTTCTCCGGCAGCGACACCGTCCAGTCGCAGATCTTGCCCAGGCGATCACTCTTGCAGAACGGCTGGTAGGGCACATCCAGATCGGGCACCTCACAAGGACCCCAGCCGTGTTCGTTGTACTGCACATAGGGCTTGATGAACGGCGCGTAGTTGGACATGACTCACCGAATAGGATTTATAAACCCAAAAAAAAGTAAAGAAATTTATGTGATATCAATATCACTATTGGTCTTTGACGGCGTAATAATTATAATGAGCTAATTTCGTTCACGTCGATTTGACAGGTTCGGAAAAAATTGACAAGCCTGGCAAGGGCTACTTGTTCTTTCGGGTATAACAAAATAAATACATATTTTTGAGAATTTTACATATTATGTAATACATAACTTAGTTAAAGTTGGTTGGCACTTATAATATACTGAATAATAGTCTTTACTCTCACGAAAGTGAACTAAAAAATTGAACTACAACTCGTTTTATATCATGGATAAAAAAATGTGTTTCGAACATGTAGTTCCCCTTCGGAAAAGGCAGAATATTGGTGATTCGGGGTATAACACTCTCAGCGGTCAATCTTTCCACCATAACATCATGCTGGAAAATGATTTGTCAGATTATTTACTTCATAGACTGCACATATACTTACATCAATTGGGCAGGAGTGGTTGATATTGGAAACGTCTTTAATAAAATTATAGAAGTAATTGGCAACGGGATTGGATCTCGGAGATTTTAAAAATTTACACGCGTCCATGGTCATATTGTAAAGGAAAGGTTTATAGCCATTAAGACGTTGATAAAGGGCAAAATTCACCTGATTGTACAGGTAAAATATCATTACCTTGATAATAAAATATATTCTTATTCAAATACCTTAACTTTTGTCACAGGAAGACGAAACAGTTTACATTTTACGGAAATATATTTGTATGTCCGGTTCACAGACTTGATGTAACAGTATTCGATTTTGCAAAAGTCTTTATCAACACACTCACACTTTGCATTCGTAAATTCGTATAAAGAAAAAACCTAAAAGTACTGCATGAAATACAGTTTACAGAGATAGGGATTTTTTACCTTCGTGACCAAGCATCCAGCAAACAGAAGGAAAACCACAGTAGAATATAGATTTCTAGCCATTATTAACAATTGACAGACTCATAAAGACTGATGAAAATGTGGAACCCGACTTTAAATAATCAATAAACAATAATAGTCACCATATGAACCAATTAGGTTTGATCAAAAAGCGATATTAACATTTACATTTAGACACGGGCTGTAATTTTTCCATTCCAAGTAGAATAAGTTGTGTTTTTTTTCCACTTCAATAAAATAAATAAGTGACAAAAAATAAAATTGATCAATTAAATTGGTCATCTATCTATAGATTCTATAGGATTAGCAATAATTACAAAGCATGAAATTACCAAAGTAACTAAATTTTAAGACCTCATGTGTTTTAGAGTTTCATGTCACATTACCAAATAAATATACTGCCGAACATGACGAATAGGACGCCTGGACAATGAATCGGAAGAGGACTCGCTGCCCTCCAGATGATGATGAGGCCCCTCGTCACACAACCGCAATGAAGAGATGTGTAATTGCCTGTTCATCTATCGGTTCTTCGTCAACGTCCTGCTGCTCTGCTTGGCCACAATTTTCCTCCTCCTTCGCATACTAAGCTAAACCAGGATGGGAGCAGGCCATCCTCTTCGAGCCGACGAGTTCATGCTTCTTAATATATTTTTAAAAAACCTTCACGAATAAATGTTTTGAGCTGTGGAAATGGTACGGGAAGCGGAGGAGGTACTGTGACACGATTATCACTTGACAACGCACCTAAGCTCATATCGACATGGCTCCATTCATATTACTCCGACTCAGTGGCATTGTCCGGGTTCCTTTCTAAGCTTCAGGAAGGCAAAGGAACAACAGCCGAGTGCACTACAATGGAGCAAGTGTCCTGTGTGTGCAGGATCTGGTCAACTGTCGTCCCCTCATTCCGGCTCGGTTTCCTTGTTCCTTATTCTTGGCTGGGAGCACCTTACAACAATCTCGTTAAGCGTAAAGGCCAAATTATAGTAAAACTAACAGAAGGCAAAAGGTAATCACATAAAAAGCTTGTTAGATAACAACGTGCGAGGCGGCGAAAAAGGAAGCGGACATCCTGCCCCTCGGCTCATCCCCAAAAAGCAACATGTCGAGCGTGTGAATGTGCCTGGATGTGTGGAAAATGATATGGTGGAAGGGGGTGGTGGTGTAGATGGGTGTGCGTTTGTGGTGGCACCTCCCAGTTGCCAGCTCCCAGATCCTGAGCTAAGCTTTGTCAAGCGACAGGGTGTCATGTTGATGTGTGTGTCACTGGCAGCTGCTGCTTACATGGCCCAGCTCCAGATTCCCTCGCACTTCCCAGTTAATACACAGAAAAAAGTATTCAGTTCAAAAAAATATTAATATACAGAAAGCAGAAAGCTTTTAATGCCTTATATAGCTGCTTACCCAAAAAATTATCGACCACTAAACATAATAATTCCAAGAAACGAGGCATTTTTTTTTACCAATTACCCATTAATTTCTATTTATATATTTATACCCTTGCAGAGGGTATTATGATTTCAGTCAGAAGTTTGCAACGCAGTGAAGGAGACGTTTCCGACCCCATAAAGTATATATATTCTTGATCAGCATCACAAGACGAGTCGATCTAGCCATGTCCGTCTGTCCGTCCGTCTGTCCGTCTGTCCGTCTGTCCGTCTGTCTGTTTCTACGCAAACTAGTCTCTCAGTTTTTGAGCTATCGGGATGAAACTTTCCCAAAAGTCTTCTTTCTATTGCAGGTAGTATATATGTCGGAGCCGACCGGATCGGACAACTATATCTTATAGCTCCCATAGGAACAATCGAAAAAAAAAAGCTTTAAAAAATTCTAGCTTCGGTGTTTTTTGAAATATTACCTTCTACTTTTGGGGATGTTATTTTTTAAATATATCTGAATTTCGAATTAATTATTTAAAAAATCGGACTACTATATCATATAGCTGCCATAGGAACGATCGGAAAATTAATGGAAAAGTAATAGGAAATAAATTCTAGCTTCTTTGGTTTTTATTGTATTATCTTCTACTCTAGGATATGACTCTTTTTAAATATTTCCGAATTTCAATTTTAATTTGATCAAAATCGGACGACTATATATATAGCTGCCATTGGAACGATCGGAAAATTAATGAGAAATATTAGAAAATTGAACATTTTTGCGATTTGTTTATTAATAGGAATGATCTGCAAGGGTATATAAGCTTCGGCTGGCCGAAGCTAGCTTCCTTTCTTGTTTTTTTTAATTTCGTTTTTAATTGGTATAATTTATTTTATTTATTTATTTCTGACTGTATTTGCCGTTGGCCTGACTTAATTTATTTAGGTATTTTTTCCCAGTGTAGACTTAAGCCGGGGATGAGTGTGCGTGCGGCAGTGTGTGTATCTGTATGTGTGTGGATTATAATTGCCATGCGGCTGTCAGTGACTGCAGGCGGCGCCTAACTGCACACAGCTGCAGATGTGCGGCTCGTGTTGCAATATCATTTTTAATGCAAACCGCATGCCACATTATGCAGCTGCATTGCCACGTCACCGCTGCGGTTTGCCCCGCCCCCTCCCCTTCCCCATCCACATCCCTTCTCATCTTCATCTCATCTGCCATCGCTCCTGCTGCTGAAGCTTTTCTACTGCCGGGTCTTGTAGGAAAAAGCGGCAGCGGTTTAGCAAAAGGAACAGAGCCAAGAATAATGCCCTGGCACATAAGTAAGTACTTACCCAGCGAACAAAAGCAACAAGAACAACAACAACAACTGGCACTTATACTATGTGCTGCCAACAAAAATAACAACAGGAGAAGCAAAGTGAAAAACCGCTTGCATACTTTGCGGAGCTCGCGAGCGATAAACGACGCCATTGCCACCCGCCACACACCTCATCCTCGTCCTGTTGGAAAAGGGTATGCCATATACTGTGCATGAGATCCAACTGAAAGCGAAATTAAAAACACATTTTCCCAGCACAATTTATTTTCAAAATTACAACGAATTAATGCACACTGTTGATGGTATTTTGCCGTTTTATGACCACAAATATTGATAAGACAACGATGGTGATTTCTTAGAAAAGAGGGGATGTATAGCTAATTACGGATATGTCAAAGGAAAATAAAGGACTTTCCATTAAAAAGTATTTATTTTAAGTTATAAACGTATTTATGATGGTTAAATTTAAATTATATTCCGCAATTTGGATTTCTGAACTCAATTATTAAATATTAGCCAGAACTTCTAGCCTTAAGGTTTAATATTATTATGGCTTGAATCTTTTCTTAAGTATTTTTTCATTTTCCTTTAGATAGCTTAAGTAATACATAATGGACAAATCCTTAAATTTAAATTTTGTATCCTCTTCTGTTACCCAGGGTATCCCAATTTCGTTGCTTAATTTATCACTTCTGATTTCGTGTGGCTCCGACGCGCGTCGGAAGCTCGGGCTGCTTCTGCAGCTTTTGTGTTGCATAAAAATTAAAATTTATGCCAGGCAACTTGTGCAAAGCACTGCAAATGCCATTGTTTTTCATTCCCCACCCTCCATCCGCCGCCGCCGCCTCCGCCACTGATGATGTTTTTTTGGCGGCGGAAGGACATTCACGTTCTGGGTGGCTGCATTCACTACCCCGCCCTTGTCAAGCCCACTTACATTCAATTCATTCATCTCCGGCAGAAAAATGAAAATAAAAGCCCCCGAAAGCCCCACCTCCATCGCGGCGCAGCCAGGCCATTCCCCATCGTAATTGCAGAGCAATTATACATACTTCCATCGGGAAGACGGATTCGTAATTAATAGCACATTAAATTGGGCCACAACAATATTAATTGTTCTGATTGATTTATGCAGGTAATTAACATATTAAGCAACTGAGGCGTATAAATTTCGTCGCAGGGGGAGGGCTGTTCCCGTTCACTCGAAAATTTCGTTACATCAATCAAATCGAGCAGCACAAAATATTTAAACAGCATGAACATTGGATAGGTGGGGACTGTAATCCATCGGATGTCGGAAGAATAGAGGCGGGACTATTTTCAGGAATGTCCAAAAGTATTTTAGGCCTAAGCATAAAGTCGTTTCCGTTGCTGCAAAGAACCCCGATCCGTCGTCCATTTCTGCGAGTGAATTTTGCCCAGGTTCTTCGGACAGCCAATATTAGTTTCTGCGATTGCCAGGATCCCCCAAAGATGGATCTACCCGAGGGAATCCTGATGGGCTTCGGCAATCCCCTGCTGGACATCACGTGCACCGTCGAGGACAACGTGATCCTGGAGAAGTACGGCCTGGAGGCGAATGCAGCCATCATCGCCGACGAGAAGCACGACGCTCTGTTCGACGAGCTGATGAACATGGAGAACGTCATCTATTCCGCGGGCGGAGCCTGCCAGAACTCGATGCGGATCTTCCAGTGGATCGTACAGACCCCCTTTCGAGCCGTCTTCACTGGCGCCGTGGGCAAGGACAAGCTGGGCGATCGCATCGAAAAGAGGGCCAGAGCCGATGGCATACTAACACTCTACCAGCTGAAGGACGAACTGCCGACAGGTATGATACAAAAATTTTAGTATATAGAATTTGATCTTGAAAATATCGATATTTTCACAATATCTAATCGATAATATAGATTAATTTATGTTTGAAAAATATCGAAAATATCGATAATGGCGAAATTTTTCAAGCTCTCCTATGCATCATCTAAAATCTGATAATTCTCCTTCCCAGGATCCTGTGCGGTGATCATCAATGGCCAGAACCGCTCCTTGGTGGCCAACTTGGGGGCTGCCTCGCTCTTCACCGAGGAATGGGTGGACGAGGAGGAGAACGAGTGCGCCTTGAGTCGGGCCACCTACTTCTACTTCACCGGCTTCTTTCTGGCCGTCTGCGCCCCGGTCGTCGATCGCATCGCGCGGATGTGCTGCGAGTCCAAGCGAATTGTGATCCTCAACTTCAGTGCCGTCTTCGTGCTGCAGATGCAGCGGGAGGCACTGGCCAATATCCTGCAATATGTGGACATTATCATCTGCAATAAGGAAGAGGCCATTGCTTATGGGGACACCAACGACTGGAAGACGAAGAACATCTTTGAGATCGGATCGCGGCTGCAGAAATTGCCCAAGGCCAATTGCCGACCTCGCCTGGTGATGATCACGGACGCCGTGTGTCCGGTGCTGGTGTTCCAGGACAACGATCGCGTTCTGGAGTACCCGGTGCCCAAGGTGAAGCCCGGCGAGGTGTTCGACACCAACGGCTGTGGCGACGCCTTCGTCGGCGGATTCCTGGCCATGTACGTCCAACGGATGCCCCTGGATTACTGCATCCGCACGGGAATATTCGCTTCCCAGCAGGTCTTGAACGTAGTCGGTGTTCAGATCGACAAGCTGCCAAAATTCAGCGAAAAGTGCATGTGATAGGCGGCAGTACAAAATTTATTCCATTAAATTCCAAATTTTAAAGTTTAAATACAGTATCTTTCTGCAATCCGCTTGCCAAACGCAAATGTGTTAAGCCAAATAAATTCTTAACTTGATTACCAGATTAGCCCTTTCCCACCCATAAGCTATCAATATAATAATTTAAGGCCCCAGCCTGTTCGCCTCTCCTCCGGCACATCCTTCGGCCCACACCTTTTCAAGCATATTCATGCCGGCAAGAGTCCTGCGGCTCTCGGTCTGCCTTTGGCTCCGGGAAAAATAAATACATTTAAATGTATAAAACTCCCCCCTCGGTTCTTGGCTCTTGGTCCTCGGGTGCTCCTGCCGCCGAGCTGTGGCTCCGGGAGAAAGGCAAACAGAAGTGATGTAAAAATATGCGTTGCATACTTTGCAACGCCAATGTAAATTTCCCCCCCGTCCCGCCGGGAGGAGCTTTGTCTTTCGGGTCCTGGCGTCTGCCGCCTGCTGCCTGCCGGCTGTTGACTTTGGCCTGACAAAATATTGCTACCATTTCAGAGTCGAAGACGCAGAGAACGCGTTCGGAGAAGAGAAGCCCAGGCAGCTGGACATGAGCACGTGCCGGAGGACAGTGGGCGGGAGAATGAAATCAGGGGAGTGAATTTAATTATTTGTTTATTTGATATTTAAAATGTGCAATTTTTCTACTTTAGGATTTTCTTTTAAGATTTCTGAGCTAAGCGATTTAATTTAGTTTGTATTCCTTAGGAAATAGAAAATCGTTAATTTATACAATTTTTAGAATTTTTAGGGAGGTTTCTTTATGATTATCCCAAATGATTTTTCTTAAAATATAAATATTATTTGTGTCTATTTTTACCAGAGATTCGCAACCACTGTGCAAAGGATGGTGCTGAATAAAGCAACGGACGGGGCGGTACACTGACTGTCTTCCACTGATTAAAACGATGCGTCCTCGTGACAGCGATTTTTTCTCGTTAAATCCTTAAATGTCGCTTCGTTTATCGTGAGCTTTGTTTTTTAACTTTCGCAGCGTCCGCCTTTCTCTGGGAATCGACTTCGGCTGGCCGCTGGTCGCTGGAAGAGCTCAAGCGATAATTTATGCATATATCCATGGTGATTTATGACATTATTCCCCCCAACCCCTCCAATCTCCATCTCCACCCTGTGTGCCCAGTGGCTCAGCGCTTCCTTTCCAGCTCTCCGTTCTGGGACGCCGCGCAATTAGCTGTGGGAAAAATGAGCAGCAAACAGCGAGTCAAAAGACTTCCTTTGTCCAAAGCCAAAGTCAAACAACTTAAAGCTGAAACTCCGGCTAAGGCCCTCGATTACTTTGCATTCTGCATCCGCAAACTTTTGCGGCTGGCGAACGGAGAACGAAGAACGAAGGAAACGAGCTGAAATCTTGGCTAGAAACTTTTCAGATTTGTCATATGCACATCTCAAAGCTAATATCCTGACACATGGCTCCTCGACCCGAGGGCCACATGAGTTATGAGTTGTGACTTAGGTGAGATCTCTGCTCACGAGTCGGAATCCGGGCTGACAGCTTAATTACGGCAGTCAGGAGCCAGATTTTGCACTCGGCTCCGGGCGGGATTTTAATTAACTGGGCCTCGAATGTTTTATTAAAATCTTTGTGGGTCTCGAATACCAACTTAATTTATTGGTGGAGTCTCGGTTCAGTGAACAACGAAAGTTCAAATATCACAATAATTCTGGGTAATTCGGAAACCTGTTAGGCATCGTATACTTTCAAGTGAAAAGTTTGAATTTTTCCCTTGGACCGAGGGCTAATTTATGCAATTAAGTGATTTAATTTGATTAGGCCGAGCTCAACAAAAGACAGACAAAGGCCAGGAATTAGAAGCCAAATCGAGAGAATAACCAAAGTAAAGAGGATGAACTTCGAGCCCCCTGGCAAATTGCACTTGTCATGTTCGTATAATTGTGTCTGACCTCGGGGCTCGCAGATGAAAACTAGACAGGGAATGGAGGGACAACTCAGCAGACAGCAAAAAGCAAACAAACACGCATGACGTGGAGGGATGCTCATAAAAATCACTCATACGCAATGGGGGACAGCGGCAATAGGAAGCTCCCAGTTCCCAGTTCGCAGGACAAGTTTCAAATGCTACTTGTAACTTTGTTACAACAGCCACCGAGCAGTAAATGTTGAAAGTTCCCCGCATCGTGTTTGCACTGGGAATGGCGAAAGTTTCTTTTTCTGTGTTTCATACTATGTAGCCAGCCAACTGTCGGCCAATGCCAATGTCTCGTCATGAACCCTTTTTGCGGACCCAGACCCTCAGACCAATCTTCGCCAAGCTAGTTTCCCACTCATTTTCTCAGTCAGTCAGTGAGACATTGTTCTAAAGCCACAAACTCACAATAAGCTATTTTGCACGGCAAAAAAGTAGTAAATTTTTAAAATTCTTTTAGTATTTTATTATTTTTTAATTCATTTCGGAAAAAATCTTTCAAATTATTATATATTATAATTTATATATATATAAATTATATATGGTGACTCCTAAATGTATTATACACTCTTTACTCATACGCTCTAAAAATTTAGAAAGAATCCTGAGACAACATATTAAATAATAATTTTGGTATGAACAATAAATTAATATTATAACTAAGTCTGAAAAATCCTAAAATCTTTAAAGTCCCAAAATGGATATGAAGATTAAAGAAAAGGCACTGACTTTTTTCCAGTACACCCCATCTCAAGTGCTGATTGCCAATGCCATTGTGCGCATTGTTCTGCTCTGTTTGTTGTCTGTTGGGGTTTTACTACACACATCTATGTGGGGGGAGTCTGTGGATTATGTGAAATTATCGAAGATTTCCGGAATAATGGCGAGTCGTGTCTCCAGCTAATGCCTGACATGGTTTCGGCTGCGGCCAATGATTTTGCCGAAACGAATCGATGGAATTAAGCTGAAAGCATTTTCATTACATGTCGCAGCCACATGGCCATTATTAATTGGAAACTTTAAGAGCAGGGCAATTCATTGACAGCGCATTTTGCGTATTTTAAAGAACTTTAAGCTTGTTCGCCAGTCTTGCAGTTCCATTCCCCCGAGCAGCATCAATTGCAAAATGTCTGAGTCATTTGCATAGAGTTATTCCAGGATTTTGCGGAGGGCGGTGGTGGTAAAAGTTTTATGTTAGCAACGAAGAACGATAATTTGCAGCAGTTACAATATTTCATGGAATATCTCTTGGCTTTTTCTTCTGCTTCTTCTTGTTCTTTATTTTTTTTTCTGCCACAAAACTTCAATAAAGTAGCAGCAATAAAAAGCGAAAAAGATTTTTCCTTTGCTTTATGGCGGGATCAATATTTTGACAACCGCAAAGTAACACAAATAATGGACAAATATTCATTCTCTCTGTGGCCATCCACATTTTCATGTGACAAATGTCGCAGACCGAATTGTATAAATTGTGCTAAATATATACGTGTGTGCGCCTGTAATACATTCGAGTGTACATAAATAAATATGCAATGCGACTTGCAATTGTTTGATTGGGTTCTTTGGTCCCTGCTTTTGTGGCCACTCAACGCTAATGGACTTTAAAGTGTGTTCTCAAGCGTTCATTGCCAGATTCCGCCCCAAAGACCCAACACACTGGATATCTAAAAAGTTTCTTTGAAATTCCAAATTTCTCGGCTTGCATTGCTGTCGCACATATCACGCATACGCCCCCCGTTGCAGTGGCATACTGAACCAAAAAACGAACGGAGCTCGCTGGAACAGATCCAAGTGAAGCCAACGAATCCCGGGGAAATATCCGATCCAGGAGCAGCTGGCCAAATAATGAACTGCCAGCCAAGAGCAATAGCAACACCAACCCAATCACAATTACACTCGCCAACCGAGGAGGAGCGCAAAAAGTCTTCGTTGGCCCATTGTCTTTGTTTTTCCAATCTCGCAAATGGCTTTCATGCATGTGCGAATGGCTGTGTGTTAATTAGCAATATCAAGAGCACTTAAATTTGGTACAGATTATAACACCAAAAGTTGCTCCTTCCCACTTGGACTGTCCGGATTGTCGGGATTGTGTGTTCTTTGTTCTGGCATCGAGTTCAATTCTCAAGTTGCTCATTTCGGGAGCTGGCTGGCTGATTGTGTTTGTGGCCGAGTCGGCTATTCGATTGCCAAGTTTTGACCATTTTTGCAGCAGCTGGAAATAGAAATAGAAATAGTTGGGCTGTGGGCTAAAGATTTCAAACTCCACTCCAACAATTCCGTGGGAATGCGAATGGGAGAGAGCATTTGAATAATTCCGGACTGGGCCACTTCAAAGGCTTGACCAACTCGAGCGCTCAGCTCATTTAAACTGCATCAGGCAAGAAATGCCTGGATCCAAAGCCAACCATCAAAAAGGCATTACCGCAGTCAGAGCGCAAAAAAAACGGGGGAGGCAGAGCGACGAACGAAAGAAAACTAAATGCACATTTAACAATAAATGAGCAACGTTTTCGGAAATTAACTTTCAACAACATGTGTTGAAATGCATTTATCTTCCGCACCCATAACGAGCCCCAGCAGAACTCAGTCTAGCGGCAGGATGAAACCGAAACCGAGGATCGCAGGGAGGATAACATAAAACAGAGGTGGAAATTAATTTGAGCGCAAGAAAAAGAAGTGGAAATTATGAGTGGCTGCCAAATTGTGCTAAATGAGCCCAGGCAAGTGGAAATTAAAAGCGAACCGGGTACAGGAACACAGTCTCCTAACCGTTTTATCCCCATCCTTTTTCCCTTTTCCTATCCCCCTGGAGCCTTTGGGTCTGGTCCCTGGAGCCACTTGCATTATGATTGCATCATTTGGGGCTAATTTGCATTTAAATACTTGGCTCTGTTATTGTTCGAGTGCAGCAGGGAAACTTTTCGAAGGACCAAGAGCAGGAGCAGAAGGAGCAAAAGGAGTGTATGGAACAGGAGGAGCTGCAGGAACAGCCAGCCGAGCCTTGGGCACCTCGGACAAAGTTATGCCAAGTCAAGGATATCACGAAAATTGTCCTGCTGCAGCCGGACAACTTCTGTTAATGCGTTTGAATAATGAATGGCAGCGGGAAGGGAAGGGAAGCGGGACTTGGGGTTCCGGATGGGGTTGGGCCTTGCACCTTGAACGCGGCGTATAATCCCGCAGTCCTTAGCAGATAACAATGTACAAACTGGCGCCGTCGGCGTCCAGCCGTTGATGGTCATTACTTAAAGCGTCCGTCCGATGCAGCAACGCGAAAGCCGAGAACAGCGAGTAAACTCAAAGAAAAGTGTGAATCTAATTCGATAATTATAAATAATACATTTTTGGAAATAAATCAGTGATAGAGAATAATCATATTTATAATTATGGTAGATATTTCCCGCTTATTTAGAAAAAATACCCTAATGTTTATACAAGGATTCTCTCAATGACTATTTAACTTTAGATTTTTTCTAAATTACTTAGGTTAAATATAATAGAATAGATGATGTATTAATAAATAAACTTCTGACCAAAACTAATTAATTTAATATCCATTATCTGCTTATTTTTCAACACTTCCCCTGATTGACAGCGAGATTCTTTTGAGTGTGGGCAAGTGAGAACTGCCGGCCATCTGCCTGGTGTAGTAAAGTAAAGCGAAGATTTATTGAATGGCAAATGAATCATTTCTCTCTCTTTCTCTCTTTGGCGCTGAAACCTGCTACCAGATCTGCAGCCCCCTTAACCCCCCCGTCCAATCCCCTCCTTCATTTCGTCGCACTTTTAATAACTTCTATAAAAGTTTTATGTCTCTCGGTGGCAGCAAACTTGCATGCTGCTGCAACAGAGCAAAAAGTTTGCGTGTGTTTGGCACTTGAAACTTTACTTTCGCGGGATCAAGAAGTGCTGGCTGAGAGGAGAGGCGGCGTTTTAAATGTAGGTATAGCCATACAGCCGTATATATGTATAGGTATTTGTATGTATGCAAAGGAAAATCGGTGGAAAATAATCGCGTCAAGTATTTAAAGTGGCATTAAAAATATTGAAAAACTCGATAAATAGTTGTTAAGTATGCTGCTGTTGCTGCCAGATAATCTGCCCAAGGGGGAGTTATGCTGGCGCAACGGTGCGTATACGTGTTTCTGCACTTTGTAAGTGGCTCCAACTGGCATCGAAATTCCTTCAGTGGATCCCCTGCACTCGGGAGTGTTTGCCTTCGTTTTTAGGGCTGGGAAACTTGAATGAATTATGACCTATTCTCCCTGACTAAGTGAGTGCTTTAAGGAATAATGCAGGGCAGTTGTCTAAATATTTGGTTAGGAGAAAGAATAACATCACTTGGGGAAACCAAATCGATTCTGCTTTTGTTGTGCTTCCTAAACTAAACTATTGTGGGGCAGCAAATATTTAAACGGGCAGTGGTTTACCATGATATTCTACACCCATCTGCATTTTGCACACCCAGATGTCACCGCAAATGAGTTTGGCAAAGATCATACAAGATTTCGATGCGTTCAATTAATTTCATTGATTGTCCCAATTACTTTTGCGGTTCTCGATGCCTCGAGAGATACGGATACGTATATATCGTAGTTGAGAGAACGCGACATCTCAGGTGGCGATGAGGCTGCTGATGTGTGGCAGCTTATTCAGTTCAGGCAATTGATTTGCCAATTTGCCAAATAAACAGACTCGAGAGAGTGAGTGCTGCACATGGATGCGAAAGCGAATGCGAATACGAATGCGAATTCGAGTATTTGCCTCAGTGCGCCAGTCTATCAATTACCGATACAACGAGACGCTAGACAGACAGTTGGCCATTGAGAATCGAAAATTGCACCTCGGGCAGCTGCTAATTGGGGTCCATTTCCACAGTTTTAATTAGCCAACGCAGCTGAGTGATTGCCCAAATGAATGGATACTTGCGTACCTTTCCGTGTCTTTCGAAACTGGAGCAGTTATCAGTTGACAACTGTTTAAACACGTGTTTATTGTTCGATGATTCTGTGAGATATCTTTCAGTGGAAGAATAACGTTACCAACAAAAAAGGTCGCTTAAATTGTCTTTTTCGCCGCTGTTAAAACGTGAGCCTCTTTAGCTCAGTGGCAGAGCACTGGTCTTGTAAACCAGGGGCCGTGAGTTCAATTCTCACAAGAGGCAAAGGTCATCTCGACTTTTTTGCATAGATTTTTCCTTTTTTTTTCCTTTCGCCGCTCTAAACTATTTGCCGATTCCTGCATATTTCAAGCTTGATTGAACTGCTGCAGCCCGGCTTTTGGGGGTCCTCAATCAGGAGTTGACATTTTCGATATTTGACTTATGCAGGCGAGGGGATCGCTTGCCGCCGACTTCCGAAAACCCATTCCTATTCCCCGCTTAGACAACTCAATTGAGTGACGGCTACGATTTCTCCTCGTGTCGCTGCTTCCACTGATTTTGCTAGCGAAACAGTGGACAAAATAAGCGATTTTGGGGGTCATATATTTAACTAGCAAAATTAGATATTTGGG
Organism: Drosophila takahashii; assembly: GCF_030179915.1. Taxonomy (NCBI): domain Eukaryota; kingdom Metazoa; phylum Arthropoda; class Insecta; order Diptera; family Drosophilidae; genus Drosophila; species Drosophila takahashii. The sequence continues at coordinate 21,130,235 of NC_091681.1, forward strand.
TAATATATGACCTCTTAAATAAAAGTCTTGGTCAAGCCATTGAAAATATAATAGAAATTTGACTGATATTTAATTGAGAAATTTTACAGCAATAAATTAAGCTCAATAAAATTACAGAAAACTGGTTGCAGTTCGTTTTTGATAAATAGTTTTTTTTTTAGAAAATTCCTCATATTAGTTCTAATTAGAATAGAGAAATCTTAACTTTGTAGTCGGTAATTGGAGGATTTTGCCCATCGCCGGACTCCCAGCACACCGAGATGCAATAATTTGTGATGCCGTTGACGTTCGTCCCCGCCAACCGACGCCACCCCTCACCCCTCCTGCAGCCACCTCCTTTTGATGGGCGCCCACAAACACACACACATTCACACTCACACTCACGCACAGTGAGTGAACCGCATGCCGAACGATTCACTTCCGCCGAGATCCTTTGGCAACTTCATCATGCGCATATTCACAGTTCATAAAACCGATTGGGTGAGCGGAGGGAGGGGGAACAAGGATGCGGGGGAAAGGACACCACTGACAGCGGCTCAGCAAATCGAAATAAAAATTTATGTGCACATGTTTGAATTTATTGCCCGTCTTTGGGTGCCTGCTATTGCCATCCCTCCACGGATTCCAGGGATCCACGGATACGGCAATCGGGAATCGGGAACTGTTAACCGGAGGATTGAGATCCGGGCACAGATTGCGAGTCCTTCGTGTGGCGCCCGCTTGCGTGTGTAAATGTTATTCAATCGAATGTGAAATCATATGAGCGCTTGCTCTCCACTCATAAACATTTTATTTACCTTTAATTTCGTGAAAAGCTTCTTTTTGTGCGGCCCCCGTGATTTGGCACCCGTAACCCCCAATTCCCATCCCCCAGCAGATGTTCCTGCTGCTCCTGGCCAATTCTATGCGTGCGATTTTTATGACTAAATAAAATGATTTTTTACTCCATGGACGGAGGAGGTTGGAGGGTGGAAGTCACGGCACTTGACGCAAAATGGCAATTCTTTGTTTACCCAATGAAAGTGTTTAGCCATAAAGAAACAGCGACACACCCAGAAAAATGATGGACAACATTTTAGGTCATGCATGGCCTAAAACATTTTAAATGGACTAAAAGTTCCTTTTTAGGTCATGTACTGCCTAAAAATTTAAATTTTTGGTATATTTGCCCTACTATTTAGGTCCCGTATAGCCTAATATTTTAGGTCATCGTGGGCCTTAAAATTAATGCATTTTACCTAAATAAATTTGCACGGAACCCCTGATACCGTTCTAGCGACGCTATAATTCCCAACCAGTTATAGCGCGGCTTGCATGGTAACCCACTTCGATCGTTGAATAAAACAGCGATTTCACTGCTGAACAGTGAAGCCTCTTCGCTCGTTTTTGTGTGTTGGAATAATGACGACTTCTTGAAGACTAAGCCGACATTGACCTCGAGTTACCTATAAATTTCTCTGTATTTACTTTATAATATGAAACATTTTTCAGTACAAATTTTTAGGCCAAAGAAAGCCTAAAATTTTGGATAGGGGTTTTCTCATATTTTAAGGCAGCCAATTACCTAAAATCTAGGCCAAAAATTACCCCATTTTAGGCCATTAATGGCCTAACATTTTAGGTCATACAATCCTAAATTTTAGGCCATTCAAGGACTTAGCTCCAGTTTAAGGCCAATTTTACCTAAATTCTAGGCCATTTTTTGACATTTTAGATCATTTTTTTTTCTGGGTGCACGATTCCCGTTGAGTTATGGCCCAAATATCCGCCCCAAACTCTCGCAATATTTTTATAACCAAATTGATGGGGGATGGCAACGTTAATCAAATGTTGTCGGCAATTGTTTTTCAAAATGTTACTGGGCCTGGGGATTTGTGATGTGATGTCCTTGACCCAGGAAAAAGAGACTAGGGATTTATTACTAAATCTGTAGTAAATAAATCATTTGATCTTTTCACTTACATGTAAGACACGCCATTTATACTTCAGCATTTTCTTTATTTGATAAGTGCACATGGACATTATTCTGAGAAGCGAAGGTTGTGGGCGACATTTGAAGACAAATTAAAGCGAAAAGAACAGATGGAACACAAAAATCGGAAAGTTTCCCTAACTTAACAAACTTATTATTATGATAATTATTATCCCAGAACTCAGTTCTTCTTGGACAGGGCAACGAAGAGATCGCGGGCGTATCGGCGGACGGCCTTGCCGTTGTGGTTCTGGGGAATCTCGTCCGCGAACTGGACGCCGGCGCGCATCTGCTTCTGGATGTCGGGCAGTCGCTTGGCTACGTGGTCAATCACCTGCTGGGCGGTCAGGGTGGCATTATCCTCCCGAACGACCAGGGCTCCCGGCACATCCCCCTGGGTCTCATCGTACACCCCAATGACGCACACCTTCTTCACCTCGGGCAGCTCGTCGATCACCGCCTCCACCTCGGCGGGCCACATCTGCAGACCCTTCCACTTGAGCACCTCCTTCTTGCGGTCCGTCATGTACAGGTAGTCGTCCTCGTCGAAGTAGCCCATGTCGCCGGTGTGGAACCAGCCCTCCTCGTCCTGCATCTCCTTGGTGGCCACCGGATCGGCAAAGTAGCCGTTCCAGTTGAATCCATTGTGCACGATGATCTCGCCCGTCTGGTTGATGCCCAGTTTGTTGCCGTCGTCGTCCACGATCTTCACCTGGATTCCGGGCAGCGGGTTGCCGGCCGCCGTCAGCTTCAAATGCCCGTGGTTGAACACAATGAAGCCCACCTCGGTCATGCCGTACGAGGAGTTGAGCACTCCGTTGGGCGCCAGCTTCTTGATCCGCTCCACGGTGGCCTGGGTCATCCGGCCGCCTCCGAAGTTCAGCTTCGTCAGGCTGCCCAGCTTCTCGGGCGTGGCGTCGGGGCAGTCCAGCAGGGAGCAGCAGTGCTCCGGCGGAATCAGGGCGTACGTAATGCTGTACTTGCTCACCAAGTACACGAAGTAGTCGGCGGTGAAGGGCTTGCTGCTGATGATCCGAGTGCAGCCGTTCACCGTGCTGAAGATGGTGGCCCACAGACCAGTGATCCAGTCCAGGCTGGCCGAGATGAAGATCGTGTCGTAGCCATTGACGAAGCTGTGAACGATTTTTGGGAAATTAAATATTAATATTAATATTAATATCAATTAAAGGATGGTATATTTCTATTTTAGTAAGATTAAATATTAATTAAAATATTCTAATAAACTTACACAGTCTCTTGGGTGAGAATATCGTTGGAGATGCACACAGCCTTGGGCATTCCAGTAGTTCCCGAAGAGGTGAGGATGGCCACGGTTTGCTTGGGTCCCTCCTTCAGAGGAGTGGGCCTATAGAGGATACAATTTCCATAAATAACCGAACCATAGAACTAATTTTATACACTCACTGATAGAAGAACTCGGTCTTTGTAGGATGCAGCAGATCCTGAATGCTGAGGACACCATCCCTACTTCCGGTGGTTAGAATAATCTCTGGCTTGAACTCGCTGGTAGCCGAGTACAATTTCTCGTAGTGATCAGCGTCGGTGAAGATGATCTTTGGCTTGGAAATAGTATACAAGTGCTTAAGGGTTGCTAAAATAAAGGAAATATGATGTCATTAATGAGTTGAAATATTTTCTACAAAATAAAATTATTAAAAATCAAGGTAGTTTTAAGTAATAATACTTACATTCCTCGAGGATCGGATTCGCCGATTGGAAGGGAGTGCCATGGAAGAAACAGGCCACGGCAGTGGGCATAATGTAGGTGGTGTTCTTGGCGGAAATGCCGATGATGTCCTTGTGGTCAAGACCGCGGCTCTTCAGGTGCTGGGCAATGCGAATGGCCCAGGTGAGGGCCTGACCGAAGGTGACCTCCACGCTCTCGGTGTCGGAAATCTGAGGAGCCACTGGCCATTAGAGAGGTCCTGTCCTGCGACACACGCACTGATCAGGGATCACTCACCTGGCAGACGTTCTTGGGCCAGTTCCTCATGTTCTTGAAGATGATGCGGCCAAGCGAGGTCTCCGGCTTGAAGGGGTTGTTCTGCGGAATACCCTTCCAGATCTTGTTCTCCGCATCGTAGCTGCACGGTAACTTGGACATTTTGCGCTGCAGTAAAGTTTGAATGCACACCCGAAAGATCGGCCACTATCTGTGGAACTACTCGCTCGGAGGGGCTACTTATAAAGACACGGATCCCCAGGCGGCTTATCTGGGGGCCGATAAGCATGGCCTAGGTTAAGTGCAAGGTATCAATGAAAGATAAAAGGCATTGACCAAAGTTGACCACACGAGCCCCGTGTATGCATATCAGATTTATCAGCCTGCGTTGGGTTCTTTAATTGAAGGGTGTCCTTAGTCGTGATAAGAGTTATTAAATTTTAAGCCATTCGCCGGTCAATGGCAGCGACCATCCCTAATTGCTTGAGTGCCTTATCTTCATTCGGGGTCTTGGATTCCCCCTTATATCTGTGGGGGTTATGTAATGGGGATATCATACCACAGGAAGAAATTATTTTCAGGCATTATTATTTATTTATAAACACGAGCCCTTTGGCCGAGGCTTTCAAAATCATAGCAACAAAGCCACCAGCATTGTTTTATGGTTTATCTAAAACTCGGTAAGTGATCTTTGGACCTTGAACCGGGAATACCTCATGACTGCCCAATGCGTGATACCAGAAATGGAATGGAAAGTTTGAGCATTTTTTTCCCACCTTTTAATTAGTCACCCGTGGATTATCGATATTGACACGCGCTCTTAAAGTGTTTACTTGGGGCTATTTTCAGGTATATTTTTATCCGCCTTTTTTGATATGAATACAACATGATATCCCATTCAACAGAGCCATGATAATTCGGGAAATTCCCTCAAACGAAATCTACCCAATTCAGTGAAATTGAATGGGTTTTCTTTTGGCCAGCTCTCAATGCTTTTCCTTACATTTTTGCCTCTTATTTTCCCTTTTTTCCTCCGCTGCGCTGCGGCTGACAAAAAGTTGGTGCAGCGAAAACGTTATTTAAATACCTTGGCGAAAAAGTTTGCTCGCAAGATATTTGCAAACATCTGTTTCCTGATTTTCCAGCAATGGCAGCCAGCAGAGAAAATCAACTTTCCGTTCCCGGTGGCACGTGAACTAAAACCCAATTCTGTGGCAAGGCTGCCGATGATGAAGTTCGGCTGTGGATGAAGTTCCGGTTACAGCAGACCTGCGGTTGCCCTTAACCAGCAAGGGTATGTAGAAATGTTTTGGTAAAATACAGTCAATAAAATTTTCTTTTTATTCCTAATTAAAGGGTATTTAGAGTCTTACAAAAAAGAACGTTACATTTTCCGATCGGATCATCAAAGCGGATTGAAAGTGAATTCATTCAACTCTAAGTGGGCTTTAATTATTGTTTAAAGTGCCCATGCTTTCAGTTCGGGCTTAATAGCAATAGCTATTTAGATAAGGTTTCGCCGGGGGCTTATGTACCCCATATTACAAACAACGCACTTTGATTTGGCTCGAAGTAATCTTATCGGGCCACGACTTGAAGTAGGGAATTAATTTTTCCGAGCCAAAACTATCGTCATCAGGGGCGGGAATTACGTGGAATCGGAGGAAATGGAAGTTGATTATCGGAACGGGGTTATCTAAGGGTATTCCGTAGGCAGACTTGGGAGGAAGTATTTCCTCGAATAGCCATGAATGAACTATTTTTTGGTCGCTGCTGCTCTTGTTCGATTTTTGGGATAGCCGTACTTCAAGGGCCGGCCAGTTGGAAGATATTCGCGGCCCCAGCGAGCTGGGTATTCTTATAGCGGCTAACCAGCTAACTGGATAACTGGCTAAGGTAGTTGTTTGGGTTTCCCGCCCAGTGGTTCTACTTTTCTTTATTTTCTTTCCGTGAATTGCTGGCTGTGCAACTTATTCGCATTCTGTTGCAGGAACTGCTTTTTGCTGCTGCTGCTGCTGCCCCACCTCTTGCAGTTCAGTGTGTTATTATGCACTGGTTTTTCCTGGTTTTTCACTCACATTTCTTTCTTTTCTTTATATATACCTACTTTTTTTTTCTGCCCTTTTCTGTGTCGCTTCTTTTTGGCCCATTTCCTTTGGCCGCCTTTCCTTCTGCTGCTGCTGCTGCTGCACACAAGTTTTTCATTTGTAATTCAAGATGTCAGTCAGCTGGGAGAACCAAAACTTAATTAAAGTTCCGCACTTTTACAGAGCCAACTCCTTACTTATCCCGGCTATCTCTCTTTCCTTTCCGTATGTATTTAGCCAGTCCCAGAAAGTCCGCCCATTTCGCTTAAATTCAAAGTGTCCGTCCAGTTTCACATGCCCCCTTTAGGGGGGTTTATCTTTCAGGTGCAAGTTTCGCTCGCCTTGCCGCACCTGCAGCAAATGTCCGGACTTGCGACTTTGTTAGCCTCGCCTCCGGATACGGGTCATCCTCATCCTGATCCCCAAACCCCCCCCTCCACAGAATCCTTTTCCCGGAGCATGTGTGAGCGTAATTTTATGAGCTTATTTCATACTTTTCACTTCTAATTTGGCTGCAGGCACAATGCCAGGTGCAGATTTCGACTTGTTGAGTTCTCCTCGGCTAGGTGCTTTCATTTTCATCGGGTGATATCGGTTTCACTGACGGCTCACCGTATAAAACATCTAATTTAATTAGCTGACACCGGCGACGGGTGTCCCATCTTTTTGTTCACCTCTATTTTCCAACATCTGTTAGGGGAGAAAGCGGAGCGGGAAAGGCGAGGAAAAGCTGCAGGAAAAGTAATAGGACTCATTATGTATGCATTGAGTTTCCAGTGTCCGGTGGCAGCGACAGAGAAACTTTTTGATAACTGTAATTAGCATATGAAGAAAATCAGACACGGACAGTTTTCTTTGGAACGCAGACAGGTGGAAAGCCGTTAAATGTATTCCATTCCAATTAGGAATCCAACTTGTGAACTGGTCTGTAGTAGTAATTACAGCTCAAACTGTAGGGAAAATCAGCATGTTGAGCTAAACGTATTGAAGATATAAGAATTATGTTAAAGCTTGCTGCAAAAATATATTTTGTAAAAAATATAGGTATTTGGAAGATATTTACTATGGTGGAGAATTTTTAAAATGGTTATCCCTTACAATTAAATTAATAAATTAAATACCAGGACTATATTATGAATATTTTATTAACATAGACTAGAAAGGATGAGTCCGATATTTAGAATAGATTATTTAATTGAGATAAACATCAATTATCTTATCCCCAACTATATCTACGTCACTTAAACACTTCTGCCTCATTCGATCTTCATGTTAGCGTCTCTTTGAATCGATTAACACTTTCATTCGCTTTGAATCAACGACCATTTTTTTGCCCCATTGAAATCCCCCAAATCTCTCTTAGCCCAGGCTATCTCTGTCGGTTCTCGTTGCATCTATAAATACCGTCTTGTTGCCCCGTTCGTATCCGTGGGATTCGCGACTGAGCCGTGGGATTACCGACGTATTGCCTTGGATTGGCCACAAACCAGAAACGAGAGAGGTGACCAATGTCAATGCCATGGCCATGGGCATGAAAATGGCCAAATCCAAATGCACAGACCGAAACGAAACAGAAGTGCCAAAAGGCAAAAGGGGAAGCACTACAAAATAATCCAACGGTCGCCGCGAGAGAAACACTTCCCATTTCTTCCGGCCGCAGAGAGAGGTGATTAAATCAGTTAAGAGCCATTGGCCATAGCAGCCCGGGGCCAAATCCCCCCGACCAACCCATTCAATCCCATCCCATTCTCACCTAGCCGAAAACATTGGCGCCTTCCCATCCGCTTTTTGCCCTTGGCTGTTGCACATTTTGTGTTTTGCTCTCAACGTTTATTTTGGCCTTCTTTTTCTGGCCAAATGATTTAATTTTCATGCATTTCGCTTTGCGGCAATGGCGATGCTTATTAGTCGCAATTTGCCAGCTGCGGCCAAAGTTTGTTCTAGCCGAAAACCAACAGCAAGCCCCAGAAACTAAACCAAATAAATTTAATAATTGCTGTCCCGAGAAGTTGATAGGATGGGTAAAAATAAAGGAGGCGGTGGCGGTGGAGGAGGAGGTGGTGGAGGGGGCGGAGGAGGCGGTGGCGGCAATGTAAGCAATATTTGTGTTATGCAACTTGCGTACTAATTGTGAGTCTAACTACTTTTAATCTTCATCTTTGTGCTTAATCAGTTTGCCACAGTTCCAACAGGCTTAACGCGTTCTCATCAGAAACTTCTTAGTAACTACTTATAAAACTTGAGCATTTTAAAACAGAATTTTCAGTATTATTGGACAATGAAATGCTTATAAATACAGAAATATATTTATTTTACTTCCTTTTAATTTAAATATTCATAGGCGTGACCTAAATTGTTGAAGAATTATTACATTATTTTTTATGCATAACGGAAATAATATTTAATTTTGAATGTAATTAAACAACTTCTAACCCTTTGGAATTGCGGCCTCCTCATTGCAATCCCTGCGCCAACTAACCTTTTTCTCATTTACTGACTTTGCTCCGCAACTTTGAACAACCGTGGCTCGTTATTTGCTCAGTCCCAGCTCAAAGCGAAATCTTTCCGTGTTTCTTTGCCCACAGAAAAAGGGCGGCGGTGGCGGAGGAGGCGGCGGCGGCGGTGGAGCCGGAAATAAAAACAAAGGCGGCGATGGAGGCGGCGGTGACAAAGGTGGAGCCAAGAAAGGACAGGACCAAAAGGCAGCCGCGGGCGGTGGCAAGAAGGGAGGCAAGAAATAGCATCGGTGGCAACATCAAAGCGCATTAAAAATTACAAATTTAGAGTTAAGTTGGAATTAAAAGTGATATCAGGGAATATGTATCTATAATGTGTATATGCTGGGATACAGGTTAAACATTCTGAATGCTCGCTTTAACAATGGAACGGCGAGGAGAGAGGGTTCCGCATTCCACTCGGATGCACTTCACAGGCCACTTGACTCGACTCCTCTAGCGGAACCACTCCTGGGACATCCCGAAAAAGGAAGCTGCGCTCGATTTGGATTTGCTGCCGTCTCCCTTGCGGGCACCATTGCCCCCCGACTTCCGCGTCGGTGTCGTTGTCGTTGTCGTTGTCGCCATCTGAGGGTGAAAGCAGAGATAGAGGGATAAAGAGTGTTATTAATTAATTAGGACTATTAATTGGTAGTTTGTCTGATTAATCTGTTAATTTGCGGTTGGGCCCTCGGATTTATGGCGAGCAGCAAACAGCAACAAACGGAAAGCGGGCATAATTAGAGAACGATTTATACCGGCGGAGATCGCAGCTAATTACAAAACATGCGAGTAACGGCCAAGTAGCCACGGCCATAAATTAACATTTGCCCAGCGATTTGATTTCAATAATTGCAGCGATTCATTAATTAGCATCTGAGGCACTCGTCCTTGCACACGCGTTCATAATATATACACAATCATCCTGCCGCTGTTCTGGCCATCCACTTGGAAATTTCGGTTTGGGTTTCAAGCGAAACTTTCGCCAAGCACTTTGCGGGCGAAGTGGAGAAATGGGGGAGAGAAGGGTGGCGGAAAGTTGCACCTAATTAAAATTTGTCTTGCGGCATTCTGGTTTATTTATTGCTGGATGGACCAAATTAGTTTAATTAAACTGCTGCTTCAGTTTGAAGAGCTTTCCAAATTCGGAAATGAAGCATCTAATGAAGGGCGAAGAGGAAAACTCAGTATTGGTTAAAGAGCTAATATCATGCAGCATGCAAACGGGGAAAGATAACAAAATATCAACCATCAAATACCATTCCTACCCAACCAGAGCAAATGTTGAAACTATTGACTTAGGATTGCAATCGATAGAAATCCTAGGAAGAAACATGGGAACATATATAACTCGATAAAGTTTACATATGGTATATTAACGCTGGGGGCTCTCTTCTTTTGGTTGTTCAGGTAATTAAAACTGAAAGTAATGTCGACAACCATTAATAAATATATGGAATACACCGAAATAGGTAAGCAAATTGAAATCAAAATCATGTTTTTTAAGGGAGCCCCGGCAGCTTCATCTATCTTAACCCTTCTACTCACTTTCTCCGCAGGTTCTTGTGCCACGGATTTCCGTTCGATCCCAGTAACTCTTCCAGCAGCTTGTGGCATCACAATGGGCAGCAGGGGGAACCAAAGGGACGTCGATCCGGATGAGCTGAGACACAGCACATTGGGATCTGCTTCATGGGCCAATGAAGTGGCTGCCTGACTTGGAGCAGTTGTCGCGGGTGTCAGCACGCCCAATTCGCCTTGTAGGCGGCTCGAAGCTCTGGCCACATGCGCAGTTATGTGCTCGGCAAATAGCTCAAAGTCAAAAGGATCAATGCAGTCGCGCAGCTGGCTCTGCTGGGCGTGAATCTGGTCGTAGAGAGCCCGCTCCTCACGCGTAACGGCGAACACGCGCTCCAGGAACTTCAGATCAAAGTACAACTGCAGGGCAATGTTCTGGGTGGATTTAGTGCACTCCGACTGGGCTAATCCCTCATAGTGGATGAGCAGTTTTTCCAGAAGCCGCTGGATGAAGGCTTGCAATACTTTGGGTGGCAATGTTTGAGGAACAGCCAGGTTTAATGCCTGAATCAGCTGATGGAGATATGTTTGCAGCGAGAGACGCGGCTGACTAGGAATGCGAATGGTGGACTGAACACTCTGCTCCTGGTCCTCGTCACGCTGCTCCAGAGTCAAGGTCTGCCAAAGCTGTAAAAGAGTTTATTTTCAATATATAAGATAATTTTAAAGACATTTCATTTAATTACCGCAAAGTCGCTGAGGACCACTTCAGGGTTGATGACCTTCGGCAGCTTTTCCTCGCAATTATGTCCGTTCAAAACATCGTCAACGATCAGCAGCCAGAAGGACAGCATCTCCTCTTCGATCAGGCCGCAAATGCGCTGCCAATGCTCGATCCCGACACCCGCCAAGTTGTCAGTCCACTGCCGCCAACTGGAAGGCTGGCAGAAGCAGAGCTTCAAATTGGGGCACAGTTCCACCAAGGCCAGGCTATTGCGCAGAGCAAGGAGCAGAGCAGGCCGCTCCCTGAGCTGCAGACCCTTGAGGTTGGTCAGATACTCCGTCAGCTGCTCCTCGGCCGTCTCGCGGAGGAACTGGATGAGCGAATGCTTGTCCTCCGACCGCGTTGTCTGCTCCTGCAGCATTACATTGAGCTCCTGGACGATGTCCGCCAGCTGTGCGTCGAAACGCTTGCACAGCTCCATTGTGGCGCCATCGTAACCCTTTGTACGATTGGCCAGCCGTTTTGGTTGATCGCTGAGTGCCGCCGCCAAGCTCAAAGGCAGGTCGTCGCTCTGTTCTCGCCAAATCTGTTGCGGCGACTGTCCGCCTTCGATGAGTAGGAGCACCTGTTCGTAGGTCTGCTTCATGGCTGCCGCCCAACTGCTGCGTATGATCTCCCGCACTCTGGCATTGATCAGTGGCACGTACTTGCGGGCGTAGAAGTCCAACTGGCTGTGCTGCAGATGCAGCTGCTGTTCTAGGCGCACAAAGTCCGGCCGACCATTGGTCCTGGCCGCCGACTTAATGTCCTGAATGGTTTGCATGTTGCCGACAAGGGCGAATACTTGCTGCAGGTGAGCCGCTGCCAGGGCGTTCATCTTGTCCAGCCACTGTTGAAGTGAGGAGCCTAGTTGTTCCGGCGTTAGCTGAGGAACCTCGAATTGCGGCTTGAAGCCGGCAATTATGTCTGGTAAAAGGTGAGCCAGCTGGCGTTCGCTGCTCTCCATTCGGTTGATGCTGGGCGGACACGTGGCGGAGGCGCAGTCCGCTAGGCGGGCGAAGAGAAGACTGTCACCTGAAAATAAGTCATAACAGCTCAGTTAGAATAAACTTGTAATAGTCTTCTAATACAAAAATGGCAGACTCGTCTTTAAAAATAGCCAGACGTTGTGGCGTCGAAGTGAAAGGTGCCTTGCGGCTCCTCTGCTCCAACAAGTACACGGACCAATTGGAGGCCAAGTCCCACGACAGTCGCATCAAGAGCGGCGATTTCTATGGTATCTACTTCCTGGACAAACAACCGAGCACCTATTTTGTGCTCTTCCACAATCGCGCGACCAGACATTGTCGCGCCCTGTGGCCCACAAATGGCACACAGTTCCATTGCTTCGACGGCATTGACAAGAACGCCACGCAAGTCAGTCTAGGAAAAACGGACTTTGCCACCTGTATGCATCACAGATCGACTTACACCGACGATCTGTTGGAAGCGTGTGGGGTCAAGTCTTTCAGTCCCCAGCCAATGATCACCATAATGCATTATCGGGCAGTCGAGGGGAGCGAAAGTGTGGAAACTTCCTCGGCCAGCGGACAGTTTCAATGGGAGTGTCTCCAGATAATCTTCATACTCTCGCTGCTTTTGTGTTTTTTCTTGAGATTACTCCAATAAATGGCTTCTCACCTAGCAGACACTTGTCCAGCAGCTCCACGGTGCTATTGAGTACCCCCAAGCTGGCCAGGATGCGCTCCTTGACGCGACGCGGATCCGAAGGTCTGCTTTGCAGGCAGCTCAGAAAGGCGGAGGAGCGCAGGTTCAGGAATGTCTTCAAGACAGCACTCAGGTCGCTCTTGTCCAGCAGCAGGAGGCTCTGCAGGCAGTCCACGGCCATCTCGGGATGCAGTTCCTCCCTCTCCAGGGCAGCCAGCACGGCCTGTTTGATGGTGACGTGAAAGGGACGCAGGATCTCCCACTGCTTGCGGGCAACCGGCAGTTTCTGCATCAGGGCACTCTGCCCGTCCAACTGCAGGCCGGTGCTGATGTGCCGGCTGAAGATGAAGAGCTCGGTGGCGGCGTAGAAGCGATCATGGTCCAGGTGCGTCCAGATCAGTTCCGGCAGGGCGGTGAGCAGCTTGATCTGGGCCATGGTGCCGTAGTAGGTCTGCAGCTTCCTGCCGGCACTCCTCTGCTGCAGCGCCGCCTCCTTGGGACTCGGATTCGTGGTGGTGGACTGGAAACCCAGGAGCTGCTGCTCGTTGAGGCTGCGGCAGTTGGCCTGCACGTGACGCACTTGCTCCATGAGCGTGCCCGCCGAGGTCTGCATGGCTGCAATGGTGTCCGCCGCCTGCAGGAGGTCCCTGTACCGCTCGCTGATAGGCAAAATATCTTTAATTAGATGGGAGTTCTTTGGGACTGCCGGAAATGCCACATCCACATCACTCACCCGACATGGTTGCGCAGCTCCTCGCGCTTGTTCTCCACCACCGACTGGATCTTCTTGTGCACCACGTCGATCTCGGACACGCTGTGCTGCTCGAACAGCGTGTCCACGTTCAGGTTCAACAAATTGGCCGTCATTTATCCGAAAAATGGTTTTTATTTTAAAAACAATAACAAATAGCAGTGTTGCCAGAGGGCGGAATGCCTTTCATCCCAAACTGTGGCCATTTCTTGTTTTGGTATTTATACGGTCCCTCTGAAAAATCATCGTTGATATCGATAGACCTATCGTTAACCGATATCGAATTATCGAAAAAGTAACCGGAATTCAAATTTAAAAAAAGCATCAATTTAATTTACTCCATTTACTTCTAGTAATCAGTTTAAATAACTAACAAAAAGGGAAAATTACTGTCAAAGAAGAACGATTTAATGCATCGGTTACAAGATTCAAATTTAGTTTGTTTTAATTTATTTTATAAATGCATTTCTGTAGTACAAATTAATATATGCGATTAAAAGTATTTACTCTAGTACTACGGCAACTTAAAATTGGGTTTCTCAAATAAGAGTAAATGCAATATTTCGGATTTGTCTTCCAGTTCTACGATAAAATCACTCCCTGCCCAATTCTTGGAGCACTGCGTTAGCAATCACGATCCTTTGGATCTCCGAGGTTCCCTCGTAGATCTCCGTGACGCGGGCGTTCCGGTAGTACATCTCCGCGGGCAGATCGGTGGTGTAGCCCATCCCGCCCAGCACCTGGATGCACTGGTGGGCGCAGAAAGTGGCCGCCTCGGAGGCGTGAAGCTTGGCCATGGCCGCCTCCTTGGTGATGGGCAGCCCGTTGTCCTTTAGCCAGGCGGCGCGCCAAGTGAGCAGCCTGGAAGTCTCCACCCGAGTGGCCATGTCGGCCAGCTTCTGCTGGATGAGCTGCATCCGCGCCAGCTGCTTCCCGAAGGCCACTCTCTTCTGCGAATAGTCGACGGCCAATTCCAGGGCAGCTTGAGCGATTCCTGTGGCCTGGGCGGCGATTCCGATCCTTCCGCAGTCCAGGGACTGCATGGCTATCTTGAAGCCATCGCCGGGAGCTCCAAGGACTCGGGATCGAGGCACCTGGACATCCTCCAGCACAAGCTGGCATGTCGACGTGGCCCGCATGCCCATCTTGCTCTCCTTTTTGGCTATCGAAAGTCCTTGAACATCCTTGGGCGTGAGAAAGGCAGTGATTCCCTTGTGCTTCAGGGCCTTGTCCACCGTGGCGAAGACTATTCCACCGCTGGCCTCCTTTGAGTTTGATATCCACGCCTTGGTGCCGTTGAGTATGTAGCTATCTCCGTCCAATTTGGCCGTAGTGCTGGCAGCTCCTGCATCCGATCCGTTTCCGGGTTCCGATAGAGCGTAGAAGGCGATGTGATCACCCTGGGTGTAGGGCACCAGGAAATCCCGCTTCTGATCCTCCGTTCCGTGCTGCTGCACTGCACCCAGGTACAGGTTATTCACGCCCATCACGATAGACACTGCTGCATCGCCGCGAGCCACCTCCTCCATGCCAATTGCATAGGCCTGGTAGTCGAGTCCGGAACCACCTGTTAGGGGAATTCAAAATTAGATCAAGAAATTACAGGAAAACATCAAAAATATCTATAAGTCCCTTGATTTTACGGATGATTTTGGGTTAGTTAATGTGTATTTGCCTTTCAGATTTTCATCTTATATCATACTAATTTCTTTCTGGATAATCTTTTTTCAGGTACTCACCGTACTCCTCCCGTACCGCCACCGCCATCAGGCCGAGTTCCCCCAACCGGCGGATCTGTTCCGCCGGAAAGAGCTCCTTTCGATCATGGTGCCGGGCCTTAGGCGCCAGTTCCGCATTGGCAAACTCACGACAAGTCTTCTGAAGAATCTGGTGGGTCTCGGGCAGGGCGGCCAGGCAGGCGATTCCCCTGTCTCCACCTCCGATTCTCCGCACACTCCATGCGCCGCTCGATCGTTGACCTGCGAATGGGGGAAGGCGGCAAATCGATCATCCATGTGGTCGTGAATCACCCAGTTGCTCACCCAACGTCCGCGCCACTCTGATCAGCTGCTGCATTCCGTCGTCCAACTGATCCCAAGCTGGTAGTGCCGAAGCTTTCTCCACAGTTTTCGCTTTCGTCGAAAACGATCGAAATAGAACCGCGGAAAACAGCTTTTATAAGTAGCTTTCGGCGGCGAATTTCAAGGCAGGGGCGTCTATTTGGGGTTCGGGGGGTCTTTAATCTTAAAAACATATAGTAAAAAAAAAACTAGACAGAGAAAAATTTTTCTTTTAAATTTTTGTTTAAAGAATAATTTTATTTAATTATGAAACCCCCTCTGCGCACGTCTCTGTTTTTTAAATATAGAACTTTAACTATATATGGCTACCTTCCATAATCGAAAGTTGTTTGTTTTGGAGCTATCTTTGTAAAATTACCGAGGAGCCGGGCTAAAGATCAGCTGGAAATGAAAGAAAAGGAAAGCGGTTCAATGGTTTTTGGACAAGAGAATCCATCGGGAACCTTGTTGATTTCCGATACCGGCTGAATAATTAAGCAATGCTAATTCCCGATACACACCCACTTTCGATGAGGGGTACAAAGTCCTAGCACTTTTTCCTGAACAATATATCAAATAAAAACACCTCTTAACGAGGTAAAAAACTAGTGACGACCGCACCTTCAACATACAAAAGTTCTGATATCAACATTTGTGACGAAAAATTATTACACTCGTCATTAAATAGACTTTCTAATATTTTCTCATTCGGCCCGCCCTAGCAAACTATTCCAACCTTTTTCCCTTCACAGGCATTTTCTATTGCAGCGTGCCGAATGAGAAAATATTAGAAAGTCTATTTAATGACGAGTGTAATAATTTTTCGTCACAAATGTTGATATCAGAACTTTTGTATGTTGAAGGTGCGGTCGTCACTAGTTTTTTACCTCGTTAAGAGGTGTTTTTATTTGATATCAGAAGTTTTTGTTTGTTTACTTTTGCTCTCATAGGAGCTAATATATACATTTAAATTTAAATTGGTCAATCATAATTTTTAAACTATTGTATTTTAACAAATTGAGTTAAAAAGGCGTTGAAGTATTTCAAAATACCTTTTAAACGAGGTATAGCACATGTCTGTACCTTTAGTAGTGTAGAACTTACAAACTAACGAAATTTAGCTATTTTTAGCTCTTTCCCGCTAAAGTAGCGGCTTTTTCCAAAAGTCGTAGAACAAAAGATTCCTATATGGAACTCTTAAGTGCAAATTTACTGATTCCATGACCCTAAAATACAGTTCGGATACCCTCCCACAAAATTCAATACTCAGGGAGCGTTAATTGTTCGAGCTGGCAACAGTGGCTATTTTCGTATAAAAATAACTATTAAACGTGACTTTTTACAGTAATGTGTTATATACCAAAATTTAAGGAATCTCAAGGGCTATACAGTTTAAGGTTTTAAAGAAAATCGTTAGAGCCGTTTTTGAAAAAAATAAAAAAAAGCTAAAAAAAAAGTTTTAAAAAATTGTCTTTTGTTTATATTTTTTTAACTATTACATTTACACAAATTGCATATAGAAGGCGTTTATAGCATTTCAAAATACCTTTCAAACGAGATGCAGCACAAGTCTGTAGCTTTAGTAGTATAGAAGTTACGGCTTTCCGAATTTTAGCTATTTATAGCTGTTTTCCCGCTAAACTAGCGAGTTTTTCCAAAAGTGGTAGAACAAAAGTTTTTTATATCGATGTGATGAACGTCATATCAAATTTTCAGAACTTAAAAAACATGTTTTGGACAAGTGGACAAGTGGACAAGTGGACAAGTGGACAAACTGACAAACAGAATTAAATTTTCATTTTGGGAAGAAGAAGAAAATCTTATTTTGGCTATAACTTTTGAACGGAGCGTCGGATTTTGACAAATGACCCCTCATTCGACGGGTATTTTCAAAAGGAATACAAGTAAATCATTGCGAGGGGGCATTTATCCCCACCGGCCCCAACAGCTCCAAATTTCTAAATTTTTACTTTTTCACTTTCACCGCTCTCTCTCCCAATCCAATTGATTTTCTTAAAGTCTTGGTATGCAATCCTTTAAGTTTTTGCAATACCTTTCGATTGGTGTATTACTCATTACGATCTGACTATCACAGCAGATTTTAATTTCTTCGTGTATATATAGTAGTCGCCTTCGCACACTCTCCTGGTGCGCTTCGTCACTACATGGACTGCCGTCCATAGTGACAAGTGGAATTTCAAATTATTGCCCTTTGCATATTAAAAAGCAAGTGCTGACTTGGAAATTACAAGAGACACGTGTTACATAAGAGTTTGATAATGCCGCAATGTTTGACTAACCTTCAAATGTTTATGAAAGTGATAACAAAGCTATGCAAATTATCTTAGGGCTCAAGTCAACACAGTAGCAAAATTTTAAATGAAACTGCACTTTTCTGCTCTGGTTATGTAATTGGAATAGTATGTTAAAAC
This sequence comes from Drosophila takahashii, assembly GCF_030179915.1. Lineage (NCBI taxonomy): Eukaryota > Metazoa > Arthropoda > Insecta > Diptera > Drosophilidae > Drosophila > Drosophila takahashii. The sequence continues at coordinate 21,147,944 of NC_091681.1, forward strand.
AGTCGAAGGCCGTTTTAAAAAACCAAAAAGTCTTAAGGGAAAACCAATTTTCATTATTTGGTTTAAAACAAAGCTATGCATATTAGGATGGGCTTACGAAGGCAATATGGCTTACAGTTAGGATCCACTTCTTAAGGACTTTTTACTAACAACACTCGTCACACTTATACTAACGCCATCTGACGTAAATAAACCGAACTCGAAAATTATACATGGTACTAGAAGTTCGCTGCCTCACCGTGTAGAAAACTCGACTGTGTAGATTAAATATAAGACTTTTTTCGTCATAAAGAAGTCTTGGCCAACTCGAGGTCATGTGGCTTAGGTCTCGAATTTAGGCTAACACGCAACAAGGAACAAGAGGCTTTACTGTATTTTCATGTTTCAGTTAGTAGCCAACGACAATCTTAGGCACTAAAATCATAGTAGCCAAAAAAAAAACTGCCACATCCCTGAATTCCCATATTCTTTCCAACTAAGCTGTTGACCGATCAAAATTGTAGAATTTTTGCAATACATATTTTTAAAAAACCTAGATGAATTATCTAATTCAACGCGGAAAGATGCGCCAGCAGGCGATAAATGTTCCAGAGGGACTGCCGGAACTTCTATCCGATGTTACAAGGGAGGTTCTACGATGTCAGCCGAAGAAGGAGTGCCTCTGCCAGTTCATCATAGACTATCTGCACTCTGTTATCGTGACCAGGGAGAAGGCACTGGGTGAGTTACTAATGGAAAATAATTCTAAATCGTATCTAAATACTAAGTACCATCTCCTGTTGCAGTGGCCAAGACCATTTTGGACCGGGCTTTGCGACAGGTGGACAGCATAATATCGGACCTCTGTGTCTGCGATTTGTCCAGGGAGAAGTCCGAGTTGATGGCCCAGGTTCTGGAGGATTGTTTCCGCAACTTCCTGGAGAAACGGCGCTGCGAGATGCGGCGCGGCAAGCAGACGATAAACTTCGAGGACGTGGACATTCTGGAGGAGCTGCTGCAGAAGTGCAAGTTCTCGGACGAGGAGCTGATCATGTCGCGTCCGGCCATCGAGAGTGCCTACAAGCGCTTCGTGGAGGCCTACATGTCCGCCGAGCGTGGAGCCGATGGAACCGAACTGCTCTACCAGTACTTCCGGGATCGGGAGCTGAAGCGGATTAACGAGGCAATGCGCCAACAGGCGGCCATCACAATTCAGGCCGCTTGGCGTGGCTATTGGGTCCGCATGCAGTTTCCCCAGGAAGTGTGCGTGTGTGTTTGCGCGGCGGTAAGTTTAGAGATATATTTGGGGTTTTTTTCTTTAAAGCTGGCATTGATTTTTTGATTCCACCAGGAGAAGGAGGACGACGAGGAGGAGAAACGCAAGCAAGAGGCAGCGAGCATCCTGCAACGATTCTTCCGCAAGGTCATGTTGGTAAGTAAGGGAAGAGATTCAAAATAAGTTTCCTATAGGTAACTCCTTTTTGTTTTTCAGCGTGCTGCCACCAAACCTATCGAAGATCCCTGTGCGGAACCCTCGGATGCCACGGAGCATGGAACGACGGCAGCGACATCTTCGACAAAGAGTGGGTATGATGATGAAACTGTTCTGGCGACAGCGGTGGCTACTGCCGCTCCAAGTGCTGCTCCTAGTGCTCCAGGAACTGCTGCTCCGACTGCTCCGGCAACTGCTGCTACAAGTGCTGCAGCAACGGCTCCTCCAACTGCTCCGGCCACGGCTCTGCCATCGGACACCGGTTTGGCAGAGCCAGCAGATCAAGCTCCACCGGAGGGGGCCGAACCAGGAGAAGCTCCGCTGGAAGAGGCACCTCCGGCCGACGAGGCTGCACCACCACCGGCAGAGGATTCCGCACCACCAGCCGCAGAGGAAGCGGCACCACCTCCTGCCGAAGAAGCTGCACCACCAGCTGCTGAAGAGTCAGCACCACCGCCCGCTGAGGAACCTCCAAAGGCGGAGGAGGCCGCTCCACCAGCTGAAGAATCCCCCGCCGAAGAAGCCGCCGAGTAGATGAAGCTATAATATATTTTTTTTCTTAGTTTTCCTTAATTGTTAAATTGATTTTCCCTGCAAGTGATTAAATCGATCTGAAGGATCTGAAGATCTATTTTTCCTCTACGATTCCATTTGATCTCCTATCCATTCACTGAAGGTTGAGACCCGAGTGTAGACATCCGGAGAGATGTAGAGACCACAAACAACCAGGCCATAGGACACGATGCCCACTTGCTTGAGGCCATTTTCCGTTTGCATTACCAGAGGTCCGCCAGAGTCGCCCTAAAATAAAATTATTATATTATTATACATTAAATTATCTTAATATTTAATTCATTTTAATTCAACTCACCGAACAGGCCCCTCTAAAAGGTCCTATTGCGCATATTTCCGTATCCGTGACGCTCTCCATGCCCGCATCTCGGCACTCCCTGTTCGAGATCGTGTGGTAACTCATCCGCTGGAGTACATTTGGATAGTTGACTTCGTCCAGAAAGGGAAAGGGCACCGGTAAGCGGAGGCCCCAGCCCGTCAGGGTCACCGGAACTCCACCGCCCACGAACTCTTTTTTCTGAGATTTATACTCAATGGAAGTAATGCTGCCATTGTTCAGTTTCAAAGGAGGTTCAATGGACAGCACGGCAAGATCGCTGGTCACCAGTTCTTGGTATTTGGGATGGATACTGTAGGATAGAACCTTGGAGCGGGAGCCCTTCTCGTTTAGACCCCTGATTCCAGCCACCACAGACATGCGACTGGCATTTAACCCCTGACAACAGTGGGCTGCTGTTAGGATGCGATTGGGAGCTATGATGGATCCACCGCAGAAATGCATTTGACCCGCACGGGTTTTGTACTGCAGGGAAACCTGGTAGGGTATATGTTCGCCGGGTGGGACATCAGCACCTCCCACAATCCTATGAGGTGTATATCCACTGGGTTGACGAGCTGTTTGAGTATAGATTTCATTAACCTTGATCATCTTATATTAATCCAATTGACACTCACAATTCAGTCTGCCAAACACTCCTCCCACAACTATAACTCCGATCATTAGTAACTCAGTCAGACCCATCGTTCTTTCGTTAATGCCAATGGCTTTCCATCTGCCACGGTACTTAAACAAAAGCCAGGCCCCCATTAGAGAAGCAATTTGCATTTGTATCGCAAATATCTGGGGCACTTTGGCTACTTGGTTATGCCATTAAATTTGATCTTGAAATTGAAATTATAATGAGGTGCGATGCTGGTAAAGTAACCTAGTTAGCTGGCTGGCAAATATCTCAATGGGATGTGTAGTTCTTTGCCATGGAATGCCTAATTTATTATCTAATTATTATCAATAATTACGGATTGCTTTGAATACCAATAGAAAGCTGGTGATTTTATTTAATTGAAGACTTGAAATGTTTTTTTTTTTTCAACTTTATAATTTAAGCCATTCTTTCTTTTATCCAACCATCGAACATGGACACTCGGGTGTAGACATCGGGGCTGTTCGAGGCGCAAAAGGCAGTGCCATAGGAAACCACGCCCACCTGTTTGTAGGACTCACCGTTCTTCATGACCAAAGGACCACCAGAGTCGCCCTGATAACGAATAATCAGTCATTATATCTCTTCCAAACATAATCTAAATAATCTACTCACATTACAAGCTCCCTTGCCGAATCTTTCCAAGGCACAAATCTCAGTATCCGTCAGTTGGGTCATCGTCTGCTTGCACTTTGAATTACTCAGTGTCTTGTAGTTGAGTTTCTGCAGCACAGTGGGGTATTTGGCGAAGGGTCCTGTGCCAAAGTGGAAGACCGAGCCCCAGCCGGTGAGGAGCACCTCCTGGTCGGCTCCAACCAAATCCGAGCCACTCACATCGATGGTGGACACTCGCTTCTCGTCCAACTCGAAGGGCGGATCAATCTTGAGGATGGCAATGTCGCTGGTCACCAGCTCCTGGTAGTTGGCGTTCATCTCGTAGGACTGCACCTGAGATCGGAAGCCGGAGCTATCGTTGAGATCCCTGATCCCGGCCACCACGCTAATGCGACTGGCATTCTGGCCATTGACGCAGTGGGCGGCGGTGAGGACGCGATTCGGGGCCACAAGGGATCCGCCACAGAAATGCCTGAGCTGGCCACTGCGGGTTCGGAACTGCATGGACACCTGGTAGGGAACGTACTCATCCTCGGGCACATCGTAGCCGCCAACCACGCGCTCCTGGGAATTAGTGTCTGCCTCCTCGAAATATTTGTCCACTGGAGAAAATCATGGATTTTAGTAGGGAAAATAAATAAAATAAATAATATTAAAATTACATTTTACTTACAGTCGATGACATTGCCCATGGGCTTACTTTCGACCAACTCGAGGGAAGAGAAGGCTGCCACAAGCAGCACAAAATAAGTTACTCCGTTCATGGTAGGACTGAGCTTGCAACTAGCCGAGAATCAGAGGTTTATATACGCATCGAAGAGCCCCAATTAATTGGGGTTTTTCGTTCTACTCAGTTCATTTGAATTTTATCTAGTGCAGCTGTGGGCGGTCGTCCCACCTCGTGTAGTACTGGGTTACAAGGTCGCTGGGCAGCGATAGCAGTGGCCTAGGCGATAGGAACACAAACAATTCGGAAGGGGAGACCTAATATAAAGGTTGTGGTTTAAGCCAAACTAAGGTTTACTTTATTTCAGGGGGTGTAAAGATTTTTTGTCTCTCGAACCCATACATCATTGCTCTAAAAAGCGATCTTCTGAATTTCCTGGGAATAACACCTACGCAAAAGGTAGGACAGAGTCACTAAAAGAATCAGAAACACAGACAGACTCCCGAAGTTGGAGCTCCAGAGTTTTAATCAGCGAATAATTTAAATATTCCGATTAAACAAGCCACTGCGGACATTTCTTTTAATTCATTGTGCATTGGACGGGGAGACAAGGAGACCTGCCGCTGGCAATCAGCACCTCGGACACCTTGGACACCTCGAAGGCAGTTTCGGTTTCAACTGCAGCTTCGATGCCAGACAGCAGCTCCAGCCATCCAGCCATCCACATGTTCGATGCAAATCAGGCTCCATTGCGCCGTCGAGTTCTACCTCAATTCCATTGCTCCTTCCATGGGCGGGCTGCGAAAGTGCTATCTGGTCCACATTCGGAGTCAGATGTGTCAGTTCCGGGCCTGATTGCATCCAGCTAATGAATCATTTTGGCTGTAGCTGCAGTTGGACCTGGAGGCAGACTTCTGGGAGCTGTGTGTGGCGCACGGGCGCGAATTAATTATGCACACCTCTCGGTTCCGACTGCAGATCCTCCTTCCCCCCTTTTTGGCATCCTGGCTGCCGTTGAGGTCTTGATCTTTGGACTTCTGTGTTAATTGTCCTGGGCCGCAATGCAGCGCCTCGAAGTTGCCAGCCAGCGAACCGATTTGAACCCGAAATGGCTTTATTATATCGCCAGCAAGGTAGCCGCCCCATCCACAGGATGTGTCTGGGGATCTGGCGATCTGGAGATCCCACTCTGGCGCCGTTTGTTAATTGGACCACCCTGGAAAGGCATGACTTATCCGCGGACTTTATGCTTAATTCCTGCCTCTAATTTGCATGTGAGACTCCAGGTTGACGGGTTAATCCGTGTGTTAACTCATTAGGCTTTGTTTAAGCAAGGGAAACTTAATCAGGCACAGGGACACCCAGGAAAATGGTGTTTTGGTTTTTAAGAAAAAAATCTGATAGAGATTAAAACGAATAAATATTGAAATATACTACGTAGATAATTTCCAGTTAATTATGATATATTTTATTTAGGTACACTAAAACGGATTTGTTTTTTGAAATTTTTCTTTATTTTATATTTCCTTTTAAACTCTAAAGACATTTCTTTCTTATTAAGAAACTATATTCAAAACAGGTTGTCACTGCAATCCAAAATCAAAACAGAAGAAAAAAACTTTTGCGATTCCGCAAAACGATGCTCAAAATTCCCACTAATAAAATGCACTTTAATCATTTCATCATCATCAGCGGAGTTCCCGAGACCATATCCTCCTCGACGGGGACTTGTGGATGGGATCGGTTCGGTGTTAACAAGATAAGCATCCTGCCTGTCCGCTCCGACGGGACGCCATCATTATTATGACATTTTGTTTGATTGCCCGCCCCGCCGTTGCCCTCGTTCTTGGCCATGTTCCGTGTTGGCCAGCCAACTTCTGTAGAATTGTGCGTGTGGCCCAGAAGAACAACACAACTGGCCAACTCAGCTGAAGTGAGCATTCATTCTCAGTGCAATTTTTATGGGCTTTTTGTTTTCGGGATTCGTTTTCTTGTTTGTCTCTTTGCCGCCAACGTCTTCGGCTTGATTTATTGGCCAACTTCATAAGACCAGGCCGCTGGTTTTACGATCTGTCTGGAGTGGGAGAAGTGGCAGTTAATATACCAGGCGGTAAGTCCAGTAGCAACTCGGGAAGGGTATTGCTAACCATGCTGATTTCAGGGGTCAATCGAGAGCATCGAAATGAACAGGTGGGGAAAGCAATGAAATATTCCTCTGGTTCGACCTGTATGCAAATGATTATGACCGATGCCAACATAAACAAACGGGATCAGCCTGGTTAGCCGAATGAGTTTTCCGCTTCGCAGGCAATTAATTTTCGCACTCGTTTCCAAGTGGAAAATTAATTGCGTGTTTTGCATAATCAGTAAATTGGTCGTTTATTTTAGTACTTAATTTGTTCAGAATCGCACTACGAGGTGCACCTAAGTTTCTCGTTTCCCTCGCGAATCCAAATCCTATAAATTATGACTCTGGACCCCAGCACATGCAGCGATCTGCCATTGGCTCTGTGCCCAGAGAGCATTGGGCAAATTAAACAGATTTTTATTTGCAAATCAGATAAGAGATCATGCCACAGAGCAGCGGCCAGATACGAATGCGCGTTTGGTAAGATAAAAACGGTATCCAGCTAGAGCTGGCTTAATATTTATCGGTCGCGTGAGCGTGTTACCTAATTGATGACAACAGGTAGGCGCTTCTGTCAAGCGCGCTCTTATGATGGGATCGCTGGACTGGTGGATCGGATCCCTGCTAGCTTATGATAACCAGGCACGCAAGGCGACAACTGAATGTGCAGGAGCGGAGCAGCAGGAGATCCGAATCAACTACTGTTTGGACTGAAATGTTTTCGAAAGTTGTGACATACCAATGTTTCAATAAATAAAATTAAGGTTATCAACTAGACACGCAATATCAAAAATTTCTTGAAAACAATATAAATTTTTATACATTTTGTTTTATATAAATTTGGTTTTGAGTTATTTCTAAGAATTTTTGTCAGCTATTGGTATACAATAAACTTTATTGAATAAAGTGAAGGTCTAGAATGGCGTCGCTTCGCCTAAATAATTTAATACATTTAATAATGATTAAATTACTAAGTGTTTTGTCAAGTGTATATAAAACCAATACTGTTATTTATAGAAGATACTTGGGGAAGGTTACCCCAATTCAACCCACATTACATTATTTCAAGATCACAAACATTTACATGTTTGCATCGCCAAATAAATGATAAGACTGCTCTTCGTGGAGATGTATAAAATGCACGGGTTGCACTCCCAACCCATTCATTCACTTACCGTTGTAAACGGGGTATCATTCTCAGAAATGGCAGTTCTACAGCTCTTGTGTTTCCTCCTGATCCTCCAGCAAGGGTTGGCTGATGTGGTGACCCCGATTACGGAACCACCCACCAGGATTAATGGTGGGCAGCTGGTGAACGAGACGGTGCCCTTCCAGGTGTCCCTGCAAATGCAACGTCGTGGTCGCTGGCAGCATTTCTGCGGAGGATCAATTGTGAGCGGTCAACATGTCCTTACGGCGGCCCACTGTATGGAGAAGATGAAGGTGGAGGATGTCAGCGTGGTCGTTGGGACACTCAACTGGAAGGCTGGTGGACTGCGTCACCGGGTGGTGACCAAGCACGTCCACCCGCAGTACTCCATGAATCCCCGGATCATCAACGACATCGCCCTGGTTAAGGTTACTCCTCCCTTCCGTCTGGGGCGATCTGATATCAGCACCATTCTCGTTGGGGGATCCGATCGGATTGGTGAAAAGGTTCCCGTCCGCCTCACCGGCTGGGGATCCACCTCTCCATCAACTTCCGCGGCAACTCTGCCGGATCAACTGCAGGCGCTGAACTATCGCACCATCTCGAACGAGGAGTGCAACCAGAAGGGATTCCGGGTCACCCGAAATGAGATCTGCGCCCTGGCAGGGTCAAGGGGCATGTGTGGTAAGTCGAATTATTTCTTTAAAAACTAACACCATACCATCCATATTATTCCCGCTTATAGTAAATCAGATTTATTTTTTTTAAATATTTAAAGCTTTAAAAAACATTCGGAATATTATGAAAATGTTTGTTTCTATATCTATATGATTTTAATACTCCACACATTATTTTATACCCTGAAAAGTGGATTGAACTTATCGAATTTATGCCTTAATCTTTCGAAACTTATAAATAATGATAAGTGTGGGATAAAGCTAAATTAAGAACTAAATAATGTAATCTATTTATTTCAGGGCGACTCAGGTGGACCGCTGATTAGGCCCGGTCCCCAGCCGCATCTCGTGGGCATTGTCTCCTACGGCTCATCCACCTGCGCCCAGGGCAGGCCCGATGTCTACACACGCGTGTCCAGTTTTTTGGCCTACATCAGCCAGGTGATCAACCAGGATCTGGCCCAATAAATTCCGTCCTGCAGCGCATAAATAAACCATGGCTGGCCTGAAATTCCTGAGAGTCTTGCGTTCTTGGCTATTCATTCGCCCCTTTCTTCGTTTTTGGCGACTAATTAAAAATCTTGTTCAATATTCGCCACAGCCAGAGGGAAGGCGGAGGAGTCTGGGTGGAGTCCACACAGTCGCTGGGTCGCCTCTCCATCTTCATGGTCTAGGCTTGGCCCGACTCCAGCTAAAAACTTGGGCTGCCGCCTGCCAGGGCGACCATGATAAATGCAAAAAGCAATTTATCGCGCATTTAACTCAATTCAGTTTCTTTATGGCAGCGGGTTGAGGATGTGGGGACGTGGGGATGGTGGAGCCTGCCACAAAGTTTCGCTGACACGCACACTGCTGCGAACTGCGAACTCCTCTCCAAAGACCGGGTCTTGTAATTCGATATTAGATTTTATGCGCGACAAATACGAAGTGCAAACATTTTTATGTTCCCGCCGTTTCTATGCTGCGATTGCTTCGGTTTGCCATGTGTAGTGGAAACGATTTAACGGGGCGCCGACTTTGACTTTAGCTTTAACTTTGGTCTCGACTCGACTGCGGCTGTGTAATTAAGTTCAAATAATGTGGAGCTCATGCTTTTTAGCGAGCTCCAAAGGAGCCTCTTCCTGCGGAGAAGCCAAATTTGCCTGCAGAATGCCGAAGAGCTCGTTTCACGCTCCCAATTTACTGGATCAAAGCTCGCCACGCTCTGCGGGCATAACATGGAAAATCTGGCCTCCTCTGAACTTCCATATATAGACAGCTAACAGCGGGTCAAATGCGCAGAAAAAGACTAAACCACCCAAACCCGAACCCATCTCATCCCGAGGCAATCTGAGTCTCGCAGCCACTGCTCACCATATAAATTCATTTAGATCAATCAATTCAATTTGTTTGTCAATAAGCCCTAAATGAGTATTTCATTTAAACAAATTAAAATTCGACCCATTTGGAATGCCAGAGGCTGCGCGGACTCATCCCGCAGCAATTAAAATTGACGCGACACACTCGATTCCCTGATTTCTTAAACGAGCGCAATGGAAACACATATAAATACGGCTGGACTTTGGCTCTGGCTCAGACCCAGAGACCCATACCCTGGGACCCATAGCTCTATAGCTGTAGCTTTAGAGTCCAAGGGACCAAGAGACCAATGGCCAGACCATCGTTGTTGACTCTTCATTGTCAATTAAAATCAAATAAATTTATTTGCTGCTTGACATTCGCCTTGCCACAGTTTTCTCTCGCTTTTTTGGGCACTTTCGATCCGCTGTTTTTGTTTGGCATGCAAGTGCATTGAGCTGATTGCCCTGACCTTCCCAGGAGGAGAGTTGATATACCCAAAAACGATAAGATCACTTGGCTTTGCCCTGGTTGGCCACCGTTTCCATGGCCTTCTTAACCGTCTCCGGATCGCCGAGGAACTTTAAGGTGGCCAGGGGCTTGAGGTTCTCGTCCAGTTCGTAGACAAAGGGAATACCGGTGGGCAGGTTGAGGTTCATGATGTCCTTGTCGGAGATGCACTCCAGGTGCTTGACCACGCCCCTCAGGCTGTTGCCGTGGGCGGCCACCAGAATGCGCAGACCCTCCTTGATCTGCGGCACGATCACCTCGTTCCAGTAGGGCAAAGTGCGTTCGATGGTGAGTTTTAGGGATTCGGTTTTGGGGAACTCATCCGGTTTCAGTTGGTCCTTGTAGCGCGGATCCTCGACTATACAGGAGTAGTACTCGTGATCCTTCTCCATGGGCGGCGGCGGGGTGTCGAAGCTGCGGCGCCAGATCTGGACCTTCTCCTCGCCGAACTTCTTGGCGGTCTCGGCCTTGTTCAGTCCCGTCAGTCCGCCGTAGTGGCGCTCATTGAGGCGCCACGAGGAGCACACCGGGATCTTCTTGTGCTCGCTGGACTTCAGGACGGCCGTGAGGGTGTCTTGGGCTCTGGACAGCACCGAGGTGTGGGCCACATCGAACTCCATTTTGGCCGCCTTGAGGGCACTGCCGGCGGCACAGGCCTCCTGCTGACCCTTCTCCGTGAGCTTGGCATCGAACCAGCCGCAGAACAGGTTCTTCTGGTTCCATTCGGACTCCCCATGCCGCACCATCACGATCCTGTACTTGCCCTGCTTCTCGGCCTGCTTTCCGCCGGAGGATGCCTTCGAGAAGGGGCAACGGCGACCCAGCATTTGGCCACACCACGAGTTCCTGGCCAGAGCCAACATTTTGGGACACTTGGAATTTGGAGTGATGAGAAAGTCTAAACGGTGTTCATTTCGAGTGTGTTTTCCAACTAAACTGATGAGGTCAACACTTGACAGTTGAGAGGTTTAATTTTAAAGGGCATACTTTGATGATTGTATTGTATTTAAAATTTTAATATTTTTTTTTGTTTAAACCATGCCTTGTTGTAAATTAGAAAATTCTATATTTAAAGCAATTTTAAGTCCTTCGTTCAATTTTTAATTTTGGTTGCTTAGCCAGCTTTATGGTGGTATTGTCAACGAACTCGAGGTCCTGGTATAAAAAGCTTGTACTCAGTTTATAATTTCGTAATATTTTAGCCAAAGCCAACTTTACAGATATCAGAGACAGTTTATAGCCTGAATTTAAATTCTGTTAATAAAAAATAAAAGTTATGCTTTAAATCACTCACCTAAGCAGGTTTTCTTGCCCTTAGAGAATGGTAAATATCCATAAGGGTGCCGGTTTCGTTTATTTACGGCAAGAAAGTTGTCGGGATTGAACTCCCCAGCCTTCGGACCCCAGACATCCGTATTTTGATGAGTGTGAAAAATATCGATCATTAAAGTTACGCCCTCGGGAATCTGAAACCCGTTTGAAAGTCGAATCTCCTGGGATGTTTGTCTTATGAGTAGTGGGACTGCAGGTATTAAGCGCAAAGTCTCTTGCAACACTTGATCCAAGTACACCAATTTCTCCACATCTCCATGGCTGAGTTCGGATCCTCCTACTGAAGGAAAGACTTCTGCCAGCTCCTCAAATACTTTATCCTGCACTTTTGGGAACATTGCCAAAAGGCTAAGCACATTGTTGACTGTTACTGACGTAGTATCAGATGCGGCAAATATAATATTTGAAAATTCGCCCATAACGTCGTCGTAAGAAAGGTCACCGTTCCTTACAAGATCTAAAATTCGATCGATTAGTGCTGGTTCTAAGCTGGTTTCTGAGCTTCTGCTTCCTAGCTTTTTATCAATGATCTAAAATAAATAGATATGGATATTTAAAGAGATAGATATTTAAGGCTTTTTAATCCGTCATACGTCTTTAATGAAGGCATTTGCCTGGGATGTGGCCTCCAGTCTTCTTCTTTCAAAGCCACTCAGCTTTCCAATGAACTTGTTTCGCAGCCAGGGCATCACAACTCCAAGGGGAATGAGTTCATTGAGGCTACGGTAGTAAAATAAGTTTATCATCATATTGTTTTAGAATTGAAGAGACTTACGACTTGTAGTTTTTCATCAGATTACCGTTGTTGTAGTTCGCTTTATTCTTTACATCGCTTCCCATTGTAATTTCTAAAATCATAAAGCTAAGAAAATAATTGGTTTGTACATCTATATTACTCACGAGCGGCTATTTTGAAGGACCATTTATTTAGTTCTGGCAGCAAGTTTATCTCTCCTTGACCCACGAATCCCTTAAGAGAGTCCACCAAAGAATTCGATTCATTGTTTAAAATGGGAACAAAACTAAGAATGGCATTATTCTTGAATAATGGACCAAATAGTTTTCGTCGTTCATGCCAATGCGTATCTATTATAAATGTTATAAGTTTGAAGTTCAATCTTTGAACTTGGAAAGTATTTCAAAATTTGTTCAATTACCCTTTAATGTCAAAAGTCCCGAACCAAGACAAGATGATATGGCTTTGTCTACGACAGAGCTCCTGTTGGTGCAATGCGGAGACATCAAAATATCCTCGACGATCCTCGGTTCGCAGGTTACCAAAACTGGTGTTAAACCAATCCACGTCATTCCGGTTTGTCCAAATATCTTAAAGAACATTGTACGCGAGCCTATATTACCTGCTTAGACGATTTTATTTAAGTTACATTGAGAAATTCAAAATCTGAATATATTTACGTTTCAGACGAATATATTCGTAGGCAAGTCCGATAAAGGGAAGTCCCATTGCTCCAGGCACCTTCAGCATCATAATGTAAAATCTCCGTCGAATCCATAGAAAATATATCCACAAAAGTATCGCAACGAAAATTAAAAATTGTAACGTGAGCATTTCAACTTCTCCTCTTTACTAAATTGAGATTAAGTAAGTAGGAGTCTGAAATTCGACGAAGCCTTATATAGGACAAAAAATACATAACATTTAATGGGAGTTATTTAATTGAGACAATTTCACCTTTAAATGAAAAGAAGACTATGGAACTCTTTTATTAAATTAAATATTGTCATACTTTCTGATTCGTAATTGGATATAAAGTGTAAGAGGTGTAATTAGCTGCTTTAAATCATGGAATTATAATTGTTTTTTGTATATTACAATGGAATTACAGTTACAGGAATTGTTTTCTGTCTTTTAACAATTCATCTAACTTTTGGGTACATTTAAAAAATAATTATTTTTTTTAACGCCAACCTATTGTGAATTTTATTACAAACTTAACGGGTCATGAAATATTCATATTTAGACAATTTACTGCATTCTAAAATCTACTTCTACCGTCGTTGAAAAGCCAGACGTGGGGACTTGACTAAGTTAATGACCATGTTGTCAACGAAGTCCAAGTCTTCATAACGAAATGAAGTGCTAAGTTCGTAGTTGGTGAGTATCTTGACTAAAGCTAGTTTAGCAGACATAAGACCATATCGCCAGCCTGCGAAAAATAATAAGAAATAATTATAACAATGTAAACTTCGTGTGAAGCGACCAACCAACCTATGCAGTTTCTCTTTCCCTTTGCAAATGGAATAAAGGCGTATGGATGCCTATTGGAGACTTTTTCCGGCAGAAAGTTATCTGGGTTAAACTTCTCTGCTTCCGGACCCCAAAAGTCCTTGTTGCGATGGATGCTGAATATGTCGACGCCAATCATAACTCCCTTGGGGACGATAACTCCATTAGATAGTGGCAAGTCGGCCATTGTATCCCTCGTGATGATAGGGATGGAGGGTATCAATCGCAACGCCTCATTTAGCACGCGATCCAAGTAAACCAATTTTTGGAGATCTTCGTTGGTAATTTCCAAGTCTTCGGCCGTTGGGAGGAGTTCCTTAATCTCGTTAAAGACCCTCTCCTGGCATTCGGGATGCATGGCCAGCAGCACGAGGGTATGATATACCGTATGAGCGGTCGTCTCAAAGGAAGCCACAACCATACCGTTACACTCGGATTTCAACTCCATAAAGGATATTTCGCCTTTTCGAAAAAGTTCAATTGCCTTATCGACAACAATTTTCATCTCGGACTCCGAATTATATGTAATTTCTGGCTTTGAGTGCAGCTTTTTGTTAATTATCTGGTTGAAAGAATTTGTTAAAATAACTGTTCGCTCGACTGTCTAAACTCACATTATCCATCATTTCACTAATCGGAGAATAGGCTCTTGTTAACCGCTTTTCAAGTCCGAAAAGCTTGGAAATCATTTTAATTTTGAAAAACGGCATCAAAGTATTAATTGTGATAAGATTTAAGATCCTGCAGAGAGTAGAACGATTTATGATGGAAAATTGTAACAGTTTTGACCCCACTTACGTCTTAAAGTTTTCCATTATTGTATCATTTTTTAAGTTTTTCTCTTCCTTAACATTGGTTCCCATAGTGGTCTCTGTGGACAATAATTGATAGGGCGATTCAAAGTGTTTGAATGGTTGAAATACTCACGGGCGGATATTCTAAATGACCATTTGAGTAGGTCTGGAAGTACATCTTTTTCGCCCTGACTGACAAAAGAGTCGAATAGGCTCACCAGCGATCTCGCTTCGTCATTGAAAATGGGAAGAAAGCTGAGCAAGATTTTTGGTTTGAAGGCGACATTCATATGCTTCCGACGCTCCATCCACTTGGATCCTGAAAATGTCCCAAAACATGTAAATCAATTAGAGATGAAAGTAGTCTAGTACCTCGTACCTTGTAGTGTCAATAATCCGTGTCCAAAAGAATGAGTAAACGCACTGACGGCCTGCCAGTTCCTGTTGACGCATGAAGATGACATAAAGATATCCTCGGCAGTTTTGGGATCCATTGTCAATACAAATGGCATTGTACCCAACCAGGTCAAAATAGTTGAGCCATTCATCCTTAGATATTTGGAGCGCATTCTTATTTTACCTGTCGACAAATAAGTTTTAGATATTTACTTACTAGCTCGGACTTTAAGTCCCACTTACGTTTATAGAAGAGAAAACACTCTATCGCAATTCCGATTATAGGTAGTCCCCAGGTTCCTGGCAACTTCAGCGATAGTAAATATAAATGTCTCCGACTCCAAAGAAAGTGGATCCAAAATAGGATTACCGCAACAATTAACAATTGCACCGAAATCATTTTATTCTACTTTTGTGCTTCTAAGCGAAGTGAGAGTAAATTTATATCTTAGAATTTGTTGAGTTCCAGTTAGCTTTTATACGCTGATGCTCCTCGAATTTATTTAGGAACCTATTTATGGCAATAACCTCCACAGCTTAATTACTCTGATACAAATTTACCTTTCAACTTTCAAATGTCTGTGCACGTCCATTTAAATTGACACCTTTTAAGGCTGCAAATGCAGCCAGCTATGGAATACCTACATCTTATAAAGCACTTCTTAACAGTAGGTAAATTGTTTTATTATATTCAAAAGTAAACATACATATTATACTCAGTACCAGCCAAAAGCAAATTGGTCCCATCAAGAACAAATTCTAGAATTGCTGTCTAGACAATTCTGACAATAATGACTTAAACTTAAAGTGCTCAGCATCCTCTATGTTCGTCTGTGGAATTCTATACCCGGCGATAGGGCCAGCTCCATGCCCACGTTATCAACGAAATCGAGATCCTCAAATCGAAAAGAAGTGGTTACTTTGTAGTTCCTGAGTATCTTGGCCAAGGCGAGCTTGGAAGACATCATTCCATATTTCCAACCTGAAAAAAATAAAAATGATGAAGAAATGATTACAATACAAGATAATTTGTCCTACCTATACAATTTCGTCTGCCCTTCGAGAAGGGAATATAGGCGTAGGGATGCCTGTCGCGAACATTGTCTGGCAGAAAGTGATCTGGATTAAACTTGTCCGCATCGGGACCCCAGAATTCCTTGTTGCGATGGGTGTTGAATATATCGACGCCAATCGTGACTCCCTTGGGAATGACCACTCCGTTCGACAGCCGGAAGTCCTGTGTTGCTTCCCTTGGTACAAACGGAACGGATGGTATCAGTCGCAGGGTCTCGTTCAAAACGCGCTCCAAGTAGACCATCTTTTGCACGTCCTCGTAGGTCACCTCGAAGTCCCCGGCCGTTGGGTAGAGATCCTTGAGCTCTTCGAAGACCGTCTGCTGGCACTCGGGGAACATGGCCAGCAGAGTGAGAGTGTGGCAGACCGTAACACCCGTTGTCTCGAAGGCAGCCACAACCATCATAGTGCACTCGGCTCGCACCTCTCCCAGGGGCAATTCACCCTTCCGATAGAGTTCGATGGCTTTGTTGATCACAGAGGTGATTTCAGGCTCTGCGCCACTTTCTGGCTTTGAGTTGAGCTTCTTGTCAATGATCTAGATGGGGGGAGAACAGGCTTTAAAGTATATATTTTACTCGGATACTCCAAACTTACTTTGTCTATCATTTTTTCAATATGGGACGCGGATCCGGCTCTCTTCTCTTCAAATCCACATAGCGTGGAAATAATTTTGTTGTGGGTAAAGGGCAACATAACATTCATTGTGATCAAATGCAAAAGCCTGTGAAAAGTAAATTACTGTGGATATCAGTGCACATGTGGGGGCTGCATTTTCTTACGACTCATAGCTTTTCAAAATCGTGTCGTTTTCAAAGGATTTATCTTGCTTGACATCGGTTCCCACTGTGGTTTCTGTAAGAAATGTTATTACTAGAAAATCATAGTATTCATATGGTTTTTGCACTCACGGGTGGCCACTCTAAACGACCATCTGACTATATCATTGAGGATTTTCTTTTCGCCCTGTCCGACTTGCGTGCCTAAAAAGGTTACCAGGCTTTTCGCTTCAGCATTGAAAATGGGCAGGAAGCTGAGCAAGATATTATGCCTGAAGGTGTGATTCATATGCTTGCGACGTTCAATCCACCTATTTGCTAAATACAATCATCGATATGTGTAATGATAGCTGAAGATAAAACACATGATCTAGTACCTTCTATTGAGAGCAGGCCATCTCCTTTCGCACTGCTAGTGAGTGGAATAGTGAACTGCGAACTCCTGTTGATGCACTCCGGGGACATGAAGACTTCCTCGACGATCTTTGGATCCCGGGTCATTATAAATGGCATTGGGCCAAGCCAGGTCAAAATTGTTGAGCCATATTGATCCATGTACTTGGTTCGAATTTTCATTTTACCTGTGTGTAAGAGTTTTTAATTTAATCCACTGTTTATCCATATTCTAGTATTATTCACGTTTATAGAAGATGAGGTACTCCACTGCGATGCCGAGGAGGGGCAGTCCCATGGGTCCTGGCAGCTGCAGTAGCAGCCCATAGAGCCTGCGTCGACTCCAGAGGAAGTATATCCAAGAGAATAATCCAACGAATAAGAGAAGTTCTAAAGTGAGCATTGTAAATATTCTATTATATTCTAAGCTTGAAGGAACGATCTCCCTGGTGTGATCTTAAACACTGATTTGGCTTCGCGGTTTAGGCACGGGTTTTTATAGAAATGTGTAAGTCTTTAAAGTACAAGTGCTTCTGTGGTCAAATAAATAAGTATTATGATGTACTTAATTACGAGAGTTTAAGTTCAGCTTGATCTACCCAAAACTCTGTTCGACTTTGTTCTGTTGGTAAATGCCTACCAAAAAAAAAAATTCTGATTAGGTCAGAAGCCAGACGTTTAAAGGTAACTGAAGCATTTTGCGGTTAGCTAACTTCCGGATATTAGGAGGGCTCCGAATGCTTGGAGCTCCCTTAATCGCCCCACGATCCATCATCAGGGATAGGTGAAAAAGCAATTAAGCCCGAATCGCGTCAACCGCTTACGAGTCTAAGGCGAAGCTTACTTGGCTAAGCCCAAAATCGATAGACAAGAAGCCGCTGGACCGCAACAGGTAAATCACTATCGAAGTGTGTGCGGGGCAATTAAAGTCACGAAAAATGTCAGCGGCGATAAATTATTTTTTAAGTGCGTTCCCCGAAAAGTTGTCAAAAAGTGTTAGAAATTTTCACCGCAAGCTGGGAGGCATGAGAGTCGATGCTCCGATGTCTCAAGGTGTGGCAGGCTGCCCACGAACATGGACTCGGCACACGCAAGTCCCAGAGATATTCGTGTGGGGAGGGGGTATGTAGAGACTGGGGGTCTTTTGGGAAGACGTCTGATAGCCGCGCGATAAGCAACATTACCGTACAATTTTCAATTAACACGCAGGGGAAATTCGAGGGGGGTGCGGTGATAAATTCCACCAAGACTCGACCCTGGCGCTTGCAGGCACAAACTGTTCGGAGCCCGAGCCCCAACAAATTGTCTAATCTAATGCCCAGCTTGGAGCCCAGAGGAGCTTGGACCGAGGACTTGGTCGTGGCTGTGGTCCTCCAGCCAGGTCGGAACTGATCTATGGTAGCCGTTAGTGTCGTCGGCAGTGAAAAGTTGTCGACCTGCTCTGGCGAAATATAGTAAATAGTAAATGCGGGGAAAGAAAACTAAAGAGGCAAATCCAGGCAAATAATCGACAAACGTCCAACAAGCCAACTGGCCGTGGTAGACAATTTATCATCTCGACTCGGGCTTCGGTTTCGCCTCCAGTCCGGTGGCCGTAAAAGCTTCTTTATGGCTGCTTCTGTGCTCTGGACCCTGGGCACAGGTTCTAGTATATAAAACCTGGATGGAAGCCGCTAGCCGGGCACAAATCTTTCATTTTATGCCCCGCTCGCATTGACATGTTTTTATTTTCGTTTCGGGTTTTGCCGCTGCTTTATGGTTCTTCAAATGATTTACTTGGCAGATATTTGCTATTTCCAAAGTTCTAAGCTTGACCCCTGGATTTGATATATCTTATTTTTCCATTACTTGAAAAAATATTCTTGTCGGTATATAAAAATGTTATATGGTAATCGAACTATAAAAAAGAACTGGAACACATTTTATTGGGTGCATTTTTGTTATTCTAGTTATTCTAGACATCTATGCATTGTTTAAGTAATAAACACTTTATTATATATCTAGCTGTTGTAGAAAAGTAGGTGCACTTGGGTCGTAATATGTAAAGCACTTAAATAAATTTTTATTATACCATATTTCATAATAATAGGCCTTTCACACTCCGTTGGTGTTTCTCAGATAATTTTTGTTAGTATTCCTTACGTCATAGTTTACGATCGAATAGTAAGAGATAGCTTTCAATGCACTTTCCACTCGCATCCTCGAACTTAATCAACTTTTCAATTTTCCTTGAGCAAACAAATGAAAAGCAAAAAGTGTCTTACCATTTTTCCTATTAGCTGCGGCGCTTTCATCATTTTCAGGAGGCGCGTGAGGAGTTCAAAGGTGGCCCAAATGACATCCGTACATCGCCAGTGGCTGGCCAAAATAATGCCGCTTCTCCACTGGCTCTCCACTGTGACTGTGGCTACTGCACAGCTGCAACTGCAACTGCCGCTGCCTCTGCAATCGAGATGAAGATGCATCTGGTGAGCACACACGTCCGCTGGCCATGAACTTTGCTCGCCTAACCCCTTCCTGCCATTGAATGCTGGATTTTTGGATTGGACCTGCGGCAATTTGAGCACCTGGCGGGCCTCATGTGTGCACTTTCAGAGATCATTTTCCGTTTTCCACAGCGCCGCGAATCGAAGTGCATTGGCGTAAATTGAAAATGAAGCGGAAAAAGGATTCAAACACCTGCAAAATTATGGGAGAACAAGTTGGACTATCAAAATGATGGCAGGGAATTACTTTGAAATTCAAAACAAGTATGTTTAGTCCGCTCCCATGGACTTTTGTGGGTGTGTGAAATAGGGCTGGGCTCCTACCATCTCAGCTGCGTGCGGGTTCAGGCCCTAACTTCCGACATCCCCATCCACCCACTGGGCGACGTGGACATGGACATGCATGCGATTTCATTTTGATAATAATGGCACAGCCAAATAATTATAATGATCGTGATCACAATCACCGATGGGAGATGACTAAGCAATTTACCGTTTCTAAGCCGGGTATAGATTTCTGAGGCCAGACCCCGGGCACATCTTCAATGCAATTTCAGGTCAATTGTCTTGCGGCCGCTGCGTTTGGGTGTTTTTGTGTCTTGCGGTCTGGGATCCGAACTCCAAACCCGAACCTGGGACCCAGAACCAGAACCAGACATAGACCGCAGCCAGTTCTTGCCCAGTTCAATTGGTTTTTTTTGCTCGTCGCTCTGTTGTTTTCTGTTTTTCGCATTTTCGTGCTTGCGAGCGGAGAATCCGCATCATCTAAGACATCCAGTGCCCCGGAACCTCCGCACCAGCGATTCCCGAAGACCTGCCTGCGTAGGCGCTTTCACAGATTAATTGAAGTCATAAGCAATTGTAAACTTATCGCTTTTCGGTCTGCCGATCCATCCACCAACTGGATAATTCTGTAATATTTTCTCTGCGGTTTCTTCCGCGCGCATCGCTGGCCTTTATCGATTTGCAGTTTGAAAATTGTCGGTGGTGTTGGCGTTTGGTTAATTTGTTGCTATATTTGATTGTGGCACACTTTGCGCAATTATTTGATTGCGTTTCTATTAAGTCCCGATACAGTTCAAGAGTTCAACAATCAGAAGCTGCTCTGTTGGCTGCGTTTATTTCGCTGGGTTTGGAGGTTAAGTTAATTCTATCATAAAGTGCTCGAGGGTTCTGTTTTTTCTAAATATATACATTATGTGTTTTAAATTAATTGGCTTTGATTAATGTTTTTCAATTAAATAAATATAATTTCATTTTTTCTTTTTATTTTGTAAACAATTTATTGTCTTCATTTTTTATTTATTTGAGTAATTTTAAGGTTTTATAGCTTATTCACAAATATTTTGTTCCACTTTTTAAAAAATGTGTATTGTAAAAATATTGTACAGTTTTTATTTAAATGTGACTTTATTTTAAGTAAATACACTCAAAATAAAATTAACCCTAAAGTCAAGGAAATCGCCCTACTTTTGTCTTCAAGACAAGCTCGCCCTAAATTTTAGGGTCACATTTTTCTATATTTTTGATTTTTTTTGACGTCATATTTCTAAATTTTAGGGTAATTTTACTAAATTTAAGGGCAAAAATTTCTAAAAAGTAGGAAATTTTCCTAAAAAATAGAAATTAAAAGCAAAACAAAAAAACATGTTCAATCATGATTTTTTTTTGTATATACGTTTATATTATGTACTCCTCCCTATATACATATGCAGGCGTTGTGTGTCTTGTATATTGTGAATGTAAATGTTTATGTATTTATTATTGTGTATTTGCGCTTGGATTTCTTATCTAACCAAAGCCAAATGTGGTTGTAAATGTGGACTACGGGACTGCGGAAGATTGGGAATGTAGAAATTATGATTAGTTAATATTTTATCTTCATGAAAAAAACTTACAATTTTTACTTGTCCGTCGTGAGAATCGAACCCGGGTCTCCCGCGCGAGGAGCGAATGGCCTACATACTGGGCCATTGTAGCACTTAAACTTGCTGTGGCAAACCAAGCATTGTATGTAAAGGGTGAAGCGGACAACACATTTGAATACTAATTGCATAATTTTGACCATTCGCGTTTTACTTATTTACATACGTATATACATATGTATATATTTATGCTAACGCAATTTATATTATGTGTAGTATATAGTAAATAGCTGAATATAAACCTTATTATTCTTAGTTTACCGCTTGCCATCAATAAAAAAAATATAAAAAAAAAGTAAACAAATTAATAAAAAGAAAATAAAATAAATAAAAAAAAATAAAATAACAAAAAAAAAAAAGGTTAAAAAATTTTGCTTTGGGACTCGAACCCGCGTCGATTCGATTGCTAACCAAGTGCTTTAACGGTCTGCGCCACGAGTACAGCCGGCCGGCAGCTGACAAGTTCTGGCATTGAACATTTTGGTGTGCCAGAGCATGTGAAAACAAATATTTCTATTTTTTAGAAAAAATTTTCTAGATTTTAGGGTGATTCTAGTTCATGGTAACCATTTTCTACATTTAAGAAAAACTTCCTGGATTTAAGGAAAACTTTCTTGACTTTAGAAAAATTTCCTTAGATTTAGAAATAACTTTCTTGTATTTAGAAAAAAGAAATTTTAATGGCGATTTTCTAAAATTTAGGGTTAAATTTATTTTGAGTGTATTACATGGATTCTTCTTTTTAGATGGGTTTAATTTTAAATGATCTAGAGGAAGAGATATTAAATCGAAGTTTGTCACTTGGCAGCAATTACCCATACGCCCTGCTAGTCAGCTACTCCGCCAAACAATGGCAATAATAAAGTTTGGGAGGCAGCCCATCCGTGACAATGGATGAGGAAGCGCCGAAAGGCAGCAATTACGGAGCGCGTCGGGACGAAAGGATAAAAGCCGGATGCTCGAATATGGGTAATAAACGCGGCACGGCAAGATGATACACTTATCCGCCGCCACACGCACCCACACGATGAGTTAAATGGCAAATGCTAATGGAAATATGACAAGGAAGCTGCGCTCCATCCTCCAGGCGGCACATATGCAAATGGCATGCTAAATGTGAGAGAAGGATGTGCGCCATGTGAATTTAGTGGTTACGGAAGCTGTGCGGCAGTTAAACATGGCGTCTTGCGATTTTATTGCCGCCTCGAAAGTTTGCTTACGCTTTGTGGCATAAATGAGCCCAGTGGAATATCCATATAGCATAGCAGTAAGGGAAAGGAGGCAAGGCGAATTGAAATTCATGGAGCAGGCCCCCAATCTCGGAGCTTGGAGCGTGCCCGAAGCGTTAATCTGAATCAGAGTACATATGGGCTTAGATGGTAAAACCCCCTCCCGAAAATCTAACATATGTTTGCTTGTTCACTCGTGTTGTAGCAGCTAAATTGCAGACAAACAATTAAAATGTTTATGCGGCTCAAATTGAAAATTAATTGCTGGTTTTCCGCCAGCTCCTTGTGCGGTTTTAATTAATTTTTTTGTTTGGCGAAATTACGCACATATGTAAATTATGGAAATCTTGGCAAAGTCAGTCCTCGATTACAGCTGTAGATTTCTCTCAGCAGAGAAAATCATTAGGAGATTGATAAATGGATTTTCGCCGCAAATTTGACAAATTTTGCTAATCAAACAGAATGCTGGGCAGACCATCTTTCACTTGGACTCTCTGCCATTCGACAGTTGAAAGGTGTTTTTAATTACTCCGAGTAGTTGACAAAGGAACAATTAAGGTTCAACTGGGACAGCTCGGGGAGCTCAGGACAGCATTTAGCCAAATGGAAAAGTGCAAATATTGTCAGAGTCTTCAGGACAAATCTTTACACGCAGAAGGGTGAGTGTGAGAGAGTGAATGTAACCCACACAGGACCAGGACCAGAACATCATTAGTGCCCCCACGAAAAAGGCAGGCAGGGGTTGGGCTGCGATGCCCGACTTTTCGTCCTTCAAAGATAAACTCGAAGACGAAGAGTCGCTCTTGGGCCTGGTATTTAAGAAAATTGACATTTCTGGCAAACGGAAACCCAAACGGCTGGCGCAATGCAAACAGTCAGGGGGAAGCGAGATTTTCTAAAACTAAAATAATTTGCTAATATTTGCACAGCAACGGCGCAAAGTTGAGACACAGTGCGCCACATCATTAATTATTTCAGGCACAAGCTGCGAGGTTTCTTGGGAGTGGATGAAGCTCGGATTGGACTGCCAGCCGACTGCCTTCGAAAGGTTGTTAATTGATAGAAATTCTCGCTGAGGAATTTCGCCATTTAACATTTTTCACCGGCCGCCGATTTCTATATTAGGTTAACGGGAATGCTGATCGATACCAGTTCTTATTGATTGATGGGGAAATCGGGTTGTAAAAATTGGCCAACAAATGTTGTGAAGCAATCGGTTAAGGCGTCGAGAAACTGCGCTCTAGATAAACCATAATTCATTAAAAAACTAAAACATGTATAAATTTAACATAATTAAAGGCTGTGAGTTCTTGAGAAAATTATTGTTTTGCTTCTGATAAAAAATATTCTTTGGCGCTGTTTCTAAAAACTATAAGTCCCAAAACGTTAAAATGAGTCAGAAATGGAGTAACAAAATTCAAAGGATCTAATATTATTAAAATTTTAAAAATACTAAATACTACTAGGTCTTTTGAAAATAAAAATCTCAAATAACTCAAAAAATCCCTTTTTGATCTTTTGCCATAAATTCTACACAACGTTCCTATAAAAAGTACAGTATAAATGCAAAGAACAGACTGTAAAGTAACAGACAGCTCTGTTAGATAAGCCAACTGGAAAACTACCCACTGAAATGGTCGCAATAAGAAGCATTCTTAACGAAACTCGTTTCCACTCAAAGCGGACTCACTCAATGCATAGCCACACCCACTTTGAGCAACTCTGGGTATTTATATTTTTTGAGAGCGGAGCAGAGCTCTTTTTTATTTGTTAATCAAATACTGGGACCCGAACTCCCCCTTCCAATTTGCCACCGCTCGAGCGAGATGGCAGATAACGTTTCTTGGGTTGGGGGTTGGGGGGTTGAAAATTGGAAAATTTGTAAAGGAAACCGGCGAAACAAGAGAATTTCCCAGTTGGCGACCACAAAGACAGCAGTAAAGTGGAGCGCACGCGGCATCCAAAAAGCATCGATGGCCTCTTACGGATACGGCTGAATTTTCCACTTTTAAACGCTCCTCTCGAATATAGTGCGGCTTATCTGGCCGATTTCTTGGTCGCTTATCACTGTTTGGATTGTTAATTTTTTAGTGCTGCTCGATTCGGTTTGGTTGCTACAAAATTTATTTATTTTCCGGGAATCCTTATCAGCAGAGCGTATTAAAATTGACTATAAAGTATAGTTGAGAACAAATATGGAGAGTGACCTAATCGAGAACGAGAATGAGATAATTCCTAATTCCAAACAGAGACTGATTTCGATTTAGAAATTCAAATCGCATTATTTTTAGCTTGCCCCCGAAAACCTCTAATCGGCGCAATTAATAAATGGCTGTTTTGCCAATAAAGTAACGAACCTCTCACCCTTCGCGCCCTTTAAACCCGAGATCCTTGAACTCGAACCACCAAGATGCTGCCTCATCAAAAGATGCTTAGTTCCCCTTTTTTTCGTCGACATTTTTGGGTGCAAAATACCCGAAAAAAATTAATTTCTTTTAAAGAGTTCTTCAAAGGCAAACAAAGTTGAAAGGAGAGGGTAAAAAGTGGGTAAAGGGATGATGCTGAGGAGGGGTTCATAGGGCGATCTGCGGAAGATCAAAGATGCTCGGCCCTTTAGCGCTGACTCCT
Organism: Drosophila takahashii; assembly: GCF_030179915.1. Taxonomy (NCBI): domain Eukaryota; kingdom Metazoa; phylum Arthropoda; class Insecta; order Diptera; family Drosophilidae; genus Drosophila; species Drosophila takahashii. The sequence goes on from NC_091681.1 coordinate 21,173,337, forward strand.
TTGAAAGGAGGTAAATCAAAAAGTGTGTTCACTTCTCTCCTTTTTTTAGGGTAAAATGTTGAACTTTCTTTATTAATTGATGCTGACATGGGGCGGGGTTCAGAGGTGACAAGCGGTTTGGTCCAGTTAAACAACTGAACTTCTGGCATCTGATGGACATTTGACCGTTAGAACTGGACCAAAACGGAGATTTCCATGGGAAACTTTAATCTATTCACAGGAAAAACAAGGGCACCTTGACTCGTCGGAAATAAAATTAAATTCCAACGGAAATTTTCAACAGCTCTTTTTTAATTTTATGTGGTCATCCCATAGATTGAAAACAAGCTCCGCATCACCAAACGACTTTTTCGCCAAATCACAAGCAGAACATAAAAATCGAATTAGTCCCGGCGACACATCAAATTGAAAATCATTATTAATGATACTGGCCACGGAACAGTAACTGTAACTATGAAATTTTCGCATTTCGCTTTTCCATTCCCCCGGACACCGAAAAAATGGGTGAAAAAAGCAGCGCATAGAATTCAAAAATCAAACGGAAATTAACGAAAAATCCATTGAAAATGTGCCAAAAATAATTGTCAAGCGGAACGTGGTGAGAGGTGGCGCAGCATCGAGAGGAGGAAAAATGCAAGGGGAGGTAGCGCGGTTTTTGCATATGCCTTTTCATAGAAAATCACACCCCGGAGAAAATCTCCTGGCTGAAAAGTTGGGTGTGTGTGCGTGTGCAGTAACCTTTGACCCAGTTCCTTGGGCTCTGCAAATATTTTTGCTTACCTTTTGCATATTCATGAGCCGGCGTCTTGATTCCTTTGAACATTTCAGCAGCAATGAAGGCAAACAAATTTGTTTTCCCTCGCGGAGGGAAGAAAAAGAAAAGCCGCGTGGCATCACTTTTTTTGTTCTTATCCCCGGAGTTGACTTTATTATATTCATAAATATTTATTGACAGCTCAGAACGGAATCCGCTGCATACAATGGACTGTTTTGGATTTGTTTTGTTCGATCGCCGACCAAGGAGATTTTCGCCAAATTTTCATTAAGATTACGCTACATTTTTGGCACCTTTAAAAAGGTTCTGATATAGTAAAATGTGTGAATAGAAGAAATGGGATTTATTGTTGATCGAATTTTGAATCTGGGTGAAATAGATGGAGAAATCCCGCCAAAAACTCTCGAATTTACTTTGTCGAATCTCACTAATCAAGAAGAATACATTTATTACACTATAATAAAGTCTGAAATACCAAACTAATTGAGGAATGCCCAGTCGAAGGTTCCATTTGATAAGCATCATAAAACTGGGACCCAAGAAATGTCTTCCTCCCTCTAAAACTCCTTCAATCTGCAGCTAATTGAATCCGGGCAAGTATCTGATGAAAAGGCAGCTGCCTCGAATGCGGAACATACGACTATCTCAAGTCCCTGAAGATATTATATGCCAATGTAGATACGATTGTCATGGCCGTAAATGCTGTCACGCATAATAAGCTGTCCGGCAGCGCAATTTGCGATTTCAGTTTTATGGATTTCTAATGAAAAATCACATCAGCGAGCGATCTTCCTTGGGACACACCTGGACAAATAGTCGAGCAACCCTTCGGTTTGGACAAGAAAGACTGACCCCGATGATCCCGCAACGGCTTCTGCATTTGCATACATCGTTTCGAAGAGTTCTGTTCCGTTTTTGGGATTTGGGTGCATGATTTGTATTATTTTCCTCAAAAGAAAAACTCGAATTTTTTGGGATAAATCGAGGGAATTTTTAATGAAATTTCTAGCACTCTCAGGGGTTTTTTCCCCGATACGAAAACAAGCCACCGTTATTGCTTAGTGAACCGTTTGATTCTTATTTTTCCCCTGCCCTACTCGTCTTAATTAATATTACAATACCATTTTGCGAATTCTGATCCTCGGAAAACATCCTTATTTTGTTGTGATTGACACTTCGCTGGCACTTTAATCAAAATTTCATTATTATTTCGTGTGTGTTTTTTAATTGTGTTTGACAAAGTTGCGAAACAAGATGTTAACCCCGGGGGTTGACTGAAGATTGAAGATTGGAGGCAGGGATGCAGCAGCAGCATCTTGAGAAAAGATCATCGGCAGCTGCCCTTGTCGCTGGGAGATCACGAGTAACTGACATTTGACCATTGGTCAGCTGGGTTGCCAAAGGGTTGACCAGCTCAAAGTTCGGAGTTCGGTTTATGGGAAAGGGTTAGCCCTAATGATGCTTTCGGGGATGCTGGTAAATATATGGAAACTGAACTAAATTAAAGCCTAATCAAAACATCTAGCGCAAAGTATCAAATATCTATTCGCCGTTTCAATTGAGTTGGATTGCCCAACCTAGCCGTTTTTAATTGCCTCTGGCTGGGTAAAATCATCTCAAATTGGGTTATAAAATTACAATTGCGGCTGGCGAACAAGAGGTCGCAAAAAATGGGCTTACTAATGCTTGCGGTTTTGATTTCAAAGGATGCTCGCTAAAGGGATGCCCCGAAGTCACCGAAATTGATACAGATCCCGGGCTACAGATCTCCTGCCCTCAAGGGGTTGCAACTGTGGCAACGAGTTGAGGTTGAGTCGCGACAATTGCCGAGTTTCTCTGTTTGTTTCTGTTTTGTATCGGATCCGAGCCCGAGTATCGCATTACCCAGCTGATTGCAATCTGTTAACCCGTATTTGTCAGCCTCCGGGCAATCAAAATCAAAGTCGGCGAAAAAAGGGGAAGTGCCGCGTGCCTTTTTCTGGCAGGCCTCATCTCAGGTATTATCTAATTACCGCATTAGCCGCATCAGCATCGACTTCTGGTGGCAAGGACATCTGCCGTGGGTGTGGACCGAATAGGAAATAGTTTAGAACCCTGGCCGGTCAGTCAGTCAGTCAGTCAGCGATGATGTCTTTGTCTCGGCCAGAAGGTGTTGCCCATTGTTGTGCAAGGTGACACACCTACCTTAAAGCCATTGTATCTGGCTCTTTCTTTTTCCTTGATTTACGGGCTGACGAAAGGCGGCCGCCTCCTACGCAGGTCCAGTGTTTGTCCGGCTACCAAAATAATTGACCATATTTATGGACATTTTAGCCTTTTATGTCGGCAGGCACACTTCCCTTTGGTCATTCTGAAACCATTCATTGGATTCCCATTCGGGGACAACTATTTTAGTCTAGTTTTTCCACTCTCGCCTCCCGTGCCGCGTGCTAAATGTTCAAGCAATTGTTTTAGGCGGTGTTTTTGTGGCAGCCGAACTTCCTTCCGTAAGCAATTTCATGGTCATTTTGTGGGCGTTCTCACTTGGCCGTCCATTGTCTTCATTCCAAGCAGATGCTCCGAGCGGTGGGAAACCGGGCACAAAAAGGTATTAATTTTGGGGAAGATTTACGATGGGGTAGCCCAACTATTTCGGCACTATTTTACATAAATATTTACATGAGCCGAACCTTTGCTCCAACCCAGGAACCCAACCCTGCCCCCAGCTTGACCCCTTTCAATTGCCTGGGCCTTCTTTTATGAAATCGCTTGACAAAAACACGAGAAGAAACTCTGCTTTCGCAAGCAGTCGTATTAAAATGTCAGGCGGACAAACGTGTCAGCCCCCGGTGGCAAATGTCAATACAAGGGGTCCAGTTCCCCGGTTCCGTCAATTATTTTATTATGATTCTCCTCTGTGCTTTTTTTTGTTTCCCCAGTTTCCCCAGCTCAACTGCTCATTTGTTTGTCATTTGCCGACTTCGAGTCTGCCGGCTAATTGTGGCTGCTTTTTGCTTTTTGCTTAATGCATTTTGATTTTGCAACTGCAAAACAGCAGAGCCAGAAGTTCGTGATCTGTGGCAATCGCTTGACATTTACAAGGCGGCGGGCTTTTGTTTTTAATTAGACGAAGTCGCATTCGGAGTAGGAGTCGAACTCTGGCTGGCTGGGTGGTCGCTCCTCCGCTCTGCTCCGTGGCTGATTATCGACGCGAGGGCTTAGATCTTTGCCGTCGATTAAGCTGCTTAATGCCATTAACATTAACGTGATTAAGAGCCAGCTCCACTGGGAGCCACTCCACTCCGCATGGCGTCCCCGCATTGTGATTGCGTGGAAATTATGAGCGATCCCATTCATTCACAACTTCCAGCACAGGAGTTCCGATCGGCTAATTGAGCAATTGAACTCTGATCGCCAGGCATCGGAGTCTGTGTCTTTAATTCATAATCAAATGATGGCGAACGGAACGGAACTCCTCACTTTCCGTCCCGAAAGCGGTTAGTTTTCAACTATCCCGTTTGGCGGGCTTCGCTTAGGGGTGAGTGCTTTCGGGTCGGTCGGTGTCAAAGGTCAAAATGGACGAAAACTTCTCATCGGGGCTTAAAAATAGATCAGGAACCAACTCGATTTCGGACAGGGAAAAACGAGTTTAACTACCAATTTCTGCTCGGTTTTTCTCCGAGCGTGACCTTTGAACTTAGCCCAAAAATCCAGAACGGGCCAATATTTCCAGTCTTTGCTAGAATAATTGCGTCTGTACAAGAATATCGCCCTGTGGGAAAGATTCTCGAATTTAGCCAGCTGCTTACCGCATTTCAAGAAAACTTTTATCAAAAGAACGTTGAGATAACACGGCGGGGCAAACAGAACGAATTTGCCCGAAACTTATTTACACTTAGCGGCAACATTTGTTTGGCATTCCGAATATCTGAGTCCCAGAGATAGTGCAAGATCTGTGGGATGCCATTCGGATTGCAGCAGACGCCCCGGCCGAATCTAATTTTATGAATGAACCAACTTAGTCGAGGGCCGAAGGAAGTGCGAGTATGCGTAATGCAGTAACAAGTCAACAAGCCAACTGAACCAACGAAACTAATGAAAAGAATGGCTCTCGGGGACCGCAGTTTAAACGTGATTTATCTGGGGGTAAATATTTGCCAAGCGATAATAGTGATGGTTACATTGCATCTGGGTCGGGTCGATCTCGAGATAGTTTTCTTGGTTCCCACACCTGCAGATCTGGGGAAATCAAGAACCTCTAGTCTAGAGTGGGCAGGCGGAAGTCTGCAAGTCCGATAAGAGTGGTTCCGATGTGGAAACATCTGGGGCTTCGCTTTGCATATCCCACCTCCATGCCCTATGCTAATTCCAAGCGACACATCCGGGATCGCTTATGTTCCGTGATATACGATTTCTTTCAGCTCAGCCGGTTAATTACCTTCGAGTGACCACTTGGGCCGATCTGCGACAGAAACAGAAGCTCAAATGCACCGGAACCCTGACACCCAACACTTGGGCATATTCACCCTCGTTTTGCGAGAAACTAAATTGCCGAAACCCAATAATTCTCACATTCGCCGCCGACTTTGATTGCTCCTTGCGGTTTCCAATTTCCAGGAGGGATCGAACGAAAGGGTTGAGGGTAAGGGTTGTTCGGCTGTCCAATAATATTTAATAACAATTGATATAAATATTGAAAGTATTATTGAGTCATAATATGGACTCCTTCGCCCTTTGGTTAGATGTGAAATTTGAGTTGGTTGTGGCCCTTCTGATCCCATGTAATCTCAGCTGGCTTATCTTGGACGCCAGTTCGGCTCGTAAATAACATTCGAACTGCTCAATTTTCAGTGTTATTCTGTTCGGCGATAAAGGCTTATCGCGGGGAAGAAATTATAACTGGAGCAGGCCGAACAGATAGTCCAGTTTCGAGTTTCAGATCACAGCTCGTAAAAATCGTAAATAAATCAGCAGCAGCGATGGAAAAAGGATTTTTTAAGTTTCTCTGCCAAGATTTCCCCCCAGTCCAATTAAAATAGTTTAGCTTCGCCCGCCTCTCATTTACATGTGCTTACATCCTGTATCGTTTCTCACGGAAATCTTTTAGATTTTTCCATTTTTTCCCGCTTGTTTTTTCCGTCTCCACTGCAGTGTAACAAATTCCAATGGGTCTCAGAAATGCACGTTGTGCCCCCAACTTCTGGTTAAATATTTGGAGAATCAGCCTCAGTCGTAAATTGTAATCTTCCACGGGCGAGTTGCCGTTAAAGATCCTGGCGCAGTGGATGTCACTTAAGGGTCTGTTATTGTTTTTTCAATACTTGTCCAGATGTTGCTATAAGGTTAAGAAACCGACGGAGTCGGAGTCCCATGTGTCAATGATTTCTCCCGTATTTAAATGCTGTCGCCTGTGGGTTTTTTCTCACACTATAGTTTTCGTGTAGCTAATTTGTGATTTCTGGTGTTTTCGGTGTTGGATTTGTTTTACGCTCGCCTTGGAAAACTATTTTCCGGCTATTGATTTCCATCGAGTGGATGACATAAAAGTGCTGGGATGATTTATTGACATGTTTACCGCTTCAAAAGGGGGGAAATATTACCATTTCATTTCGGATTGATCCCCGTTCTATCCTGGGAAAATGCCACCATACACCTGTTTATCCAATGAACGTCCTGGGGATATCCTGTCCAACCTGTAAGAACATCCTGTATCCGTGTTTGCCTCAGGACTTCCACCAGGAAATCGGACTGCTCCAAAATCACGTAAATATTGTAGAAAATATTGTTTACTTACCGCTCTCTTACACTGAGGAAATCCTGATCGCCGGCTTTCCCAAGGATATTCAACTACACGACGAAAACAAAGCGGAAAATCCGAATTTTCCACAGTAATCCCCCCCATTCCCGATTCCCGTGTATCTAAGAGCGCCTGCGCACATACCTCGGAGCAATGAGCGTAATTTGAAGACCGCGAGAAAGGCGACTTTGTTCACAGATTTCCAATTAGATTTTCCCACACAATGGAGCATAGGGGAAATTAGTCTCTTTATGCTTAATTAGGATCGTGTATTGAGTTTCCAGGAAGTGCTCCAAGCAAATTGCGGCAGCCAGTTGACAGTTGATCCCTGATCTACCTGGGCACAAGCTGCGGTTTTGCTTTGTTTGCCCTTTAATTGCACTTGCAACTGCACCACAATACACCCATGAAAATCTCGACCGCAGGGTCCAAAACAATCTGAGTCAAGTGTTTCTGCACGCAAACGAATAGATCCAAAGGACTTCCAATTCTACCTGCTGTCGAGGGCGCAGGCGCGGCGGTTTCGGTCTCGATTTCATCCCAGCTGCCGTTGTGTGGACACAGGACGAGGTCGGGCAAAAGGACGAGGAGTGGAAAACGGACATGGCTGGTGGACAGCACTTTTGGCACTCGTTCTGCGGTCTAGCGGACATGTGTCCAAATTTTGTGCTGTGTCACTGCAGGAGGATAGAACGAACTCGAGAGCTCGCTTGCGACAGACTTGAGGTCGATGTGCCCACGCAAAGAGTTGGAGGGGGTTAAACAATATTTATATATTATAAACATACATTTTGCAGAATATTATACTTACTCCGGTTCTCTTCCTGTTCCCCAAGTTTAAACTTTGGGCTACAGTGTATAATAAATAATAAATATATTATATAAATTATATTTATTTTAATATTATATATTTTGTATTTTTTTATTAAATATTTTAGCTGCCATTTTTGTATCAGATTTTTATTTGATTATGGATACTTTAAGCAAAAAAAGAACGATTTCAAAAAAACATGTATTTTTACATTTTAAAGTTCCTTGGTTTTTTTAAATCTTAGCTCAAATTTATTTCGATTTCATGAAGCAGATTGGAGAGAAAAATATGTTAACGAGTTGCAGCATCTGCGGTTGGGGTTGAGTCTTCTGGCATGTGTCCGGATCGTCTTGATTGCCTCGTTTGCTGTTTAATCGCTGTTGACGGGCATAAATTTCGATCCATCCTTGGAGACCCCTCTCAACCACCCCACCCCTGCCACTCAGTGACACCCCTTTTCGGCTGATTTGTTTAGTAAACAAGCGGATTAGGCACCAGAGAAATTCGAGAACGCCCCAAGTTGGAAGCCAGCGAAGTGTTGCCCCGATTTGGGTAAGGTGAGATACTCAAATTGGGAAGTGCCCGGAATGGTTTCATTGACAACTGTCACCGCTGCGGACGCAAAACACTCAGACTGACATTTCTATATTTGGATTCATTTCGGTGACTAAAAATTTCCCACAGTTTACCAAACAGTTTTGGGCGAGGCTACAATTAAAATTTAATTTTAAAGCCCACACTAATTATGTTCATTTTTCCCCTGACTATAACTCCGCCTAATTTTCCTATTTGAGCAGGACTGCAGTAGTACAACCCCCTGTTTTAGTTCCTTACGTGTCCCTGCAGCGATCCTTGTTTTTGTTCCCCTGATCCTGTCGCAGGTGGCTCGTTTCAGTTTTTTCCGTTTTTAAGGGGAGCGAAGACTTGCGTGCCTTTTCCGCGACACAGAGATTTCCCCGGGCTTGGTGTACCAATTTTATAGTTTCCGGATCAAAAGATCACTTCCTGCGGGAAATATGACAGGATGCTTAGTTGACTTTGGTGGGAAAGTTTCATTGCGTTTTGAGAAAATTCCCCAAGTGTAGTCCTGTGTGGTTTTCTGTGGTTAGCTAATGATATGTTTTGTCATGTGATAGACAGAACTTGGAATTTTTACTGGGGGATTTTTGGATTCAATTGGCTTTTAAAAAAAGGAAGCAATGAAATCCAATTTTTTAACTTAAATGAATTTGGATTTTGAATACATAAGTATGTAAGTAATGTTCTACAAATATTTGGAAACAATTTTAAATTTATTTTCTTTTTTAACCTCTCATCTGTCAAACACACTCTGAAATTTGTTGAAATATTTTTATCAAAATTACGTTTCTGTACAAGATCCAAACGATTTAAGCTATTTTGAGAAAATATCGTTGTATAAGGACACCAAGCCATGCATCGCTGGTTTTTTGCCACCGAGCGGGAAGAGTGTGAGCCGAAGGCGCAGGGGGAGGAACTTAGGACCACCCAGGATGCCGAGGAACCACCGACTCCGGTCACAATTCCCACAACCGAGTGGCCCTTCTGCGTGAAATTCCACCGTCAACTCAGCGGGAATGAGTACGTGGCCATCAGTGGCAACTGCCAGTCTCTGGGCAACTGGGATCCCAAGAAGGTGTACCTCCTGGCGAAGAACGAGTGCATCGACTGCATTTGCAAGTGCTACCAGTTCGAGGCGAATCTGGAGATACCCCGTAACATCAACATCCACTATCGGTACTGTGTGGTGATCCACGATCCCAAGTCGGATGAGGTGTATATCCGCTTCTGGGAGTCGCAGCTCAAGCCGCGGGTTATCCGCACTTGCCAGAACATGCTGAAGCGGTGCGACACCTTTGGAACTCCGCACGATGACGACGAGGACAACAAGGTGGATCGGGGATGGGCCACTACGGAGACGATTGTTCACCTGAAGATCTTCAATGCTCCCTTCATCTGGCAGCATCAGAAGCAGAGGCTTTTGTACGTTCATGTGCAACCCATGTTCGAGGTGCCCGAAAATCCTTGCTCTGAGAAGCAAGAACCCCTCAAAGTGGGTTCATCCATCACGCGCCAGTCGCACTATTTGGACACCCGGGAAAGCAACCCCGATGACCTTCATCTGCGACTGGCCCAGGTCGAGGTGGTCAACCTGTGCTCCCAAAAACCGCTGGCTTTTCAGTCGGAGTTTGGAGTTCGCTGCGGTCCGGAGGACATGCAGTTGTTCCACTGTTCCATCGCCTTTCCGGCGGACACTCTCTACCGCCTGGATCTCTACACCTACGCCCATAAGGCGGCCCCGGATGAGCCAGCCTATCACTACGGCTATGGATTCCTGATGCCCTCGCAACTGCTGGACACCGAGGGTTGTGCCCGGGTGAAGATCACCTGCGCCTCCACCCACCGACCGCTGATGGAGATGTGCGTGCGCTACCTCCTGATTCGACCTTTGCCCGATTTTCATTGCGATCTGAGTCGCAGCTACGAGCGCTACTGGCGGAAGAGTCGCCTGTGCATGAACATCGGCCACAAGGGATCGGGAAGTACCTATCGCATAGGCGGCGACTTGGTAAGGGAGAACACTCTGTACGGCTTCAAGCAGGCTGCTTTGGCCAATGCGGACATGGTGGAGATGGATGTCCAGCTCACGCAGGATGCCCAGGTGGTGGTGTACCATGACTTTGTGCTGCGATTTCTGCTGCAACGAATGCCCTGCTACGAGGATCTGCTGGCCAATGTGGATCTGCTGATCTTTGCCTACGAGAAACTGAATAAACTGATGCTTCTGGCGATGGGAGGGACCAAGCGAAAGGATCTGATAGTCGTGCCCCTGGAGGCGTTCACCTATGAGCAGCTGAAGGAGGTAAAGGTCCTGCGCTTCGCTGGCAGCAAGGGCTGCGAAATGTCCTGTGACAGGATGCTGCAGGAGCAGCGACCATTTCCCCTGCTGCTCGACCTTCTCAACGATGAGAACCTTCCCGTGGGCATGGGCTTCCTCATCGAGATCAAATGGCCCCAGTTGACCAACTTGCGGCGCTGGGAGAGTGGCAGCTTCAAGCCCACCTTCGATCGCAACTTCTATGTGGACACCATCCTGGAGTTGGTCCTAAAGAATGCCGGCAAGCGACGCATTGTCTTCTGCAGCTTCGATGCGGATATTTGTGTGATGGTTCGGTACAAGCAGAATCTGTATCCGGTGACCCTGCTTGTGGAGGATCCGAGTGCCCCTGTTCAGTACGCAGATCAGAGGGTGAATGTGCTGGAGAAGGCCGTGGAGTTCTGCCACTCCCTGGAGTTCCTGGGTCTCACCCTGCACGCCAATTCCCTCCTGAACAAACCCTCCACGATGGCCTTCCTGCATCAGTTCGATCTGGAGGCCTTCACCTATGGCGAGAGCACCACCAGCCTGGAGATTCGCAACCGACTGAGGCGGCACGGTGTGCTGGGCGTCGTCTACGATCGACTGGACCAACTGGACCAGGTGGGCGAGGAGCTGGAGGGCGATGTCGTCTGCACCATCGACTCGCTGACCACGAGACGCGTGATTCGGGAAGCGGAGATGGAGGAGTGGCGCCAGAAGTGCGGCTACAAGCCGGAAAGTGCCTTCGTAGAGCGAAACATTTACATCGATTGAAGGTCTTACCCCGCTGACTAATAAAGTAGCGCAAGTTATGTGCCCTGCGATAACAGCCAGCAAATCCCCTGTCCCCAGTAATCACCAGCCAACGTCCAAGGCGGACCATAAAGACAAACGGGGCATTACACGACTAAGCCGAGAATATCCCACCAGACCAAAGTCAAAGTTACGACAATTGTCAACAGAAGGACTAAAAAAAGATAACCCCTTTGCACACCCCCCGCGAATTGGCAAACTTTTTTCGCAAACACTCGCGCTGCGGATGATAAGCTCATGTGAAGTATTGCCGGGTAGATAAACAAAGGATCCGGAAGCTGGCGAAGGAAGCAGAAAGGGGTTAAGACGGTCCAGAGTCCAAAGTCCCGTTGGGCGGTCAAACGACACGGCATCGTAAATGATATCCCGTGGCGAATGGGTTTCCTTTATAGACCAGTGCACACTTTAGCAACACCCAACCCCTTTTGATATTAATATCCCTTTGCATATCACTCACACCGAAGACGAAGACGTTCTCCTCTCAGTGGGATGTGGGTTTCGCTGGGTTTTCCGTTGTGCAACTTATAACCCCCCCTTCCATTCTGCTATTTATCATAATTTTTCAATTTAACACTGCCATACACTCGGGACGCACACACACATCCCGAGAGGAAGACAACACCGTCGTATCCTGGCGTATAGTTTCCAATGTTTACTTGCGCAAACATCCTTTGACGAACTTTGCCCATTGTCCAGACTTCGCTTTGACGATGGCTTAGCCGTACCTTTGCTTTTTGCATTCTCATCGATACCATCTTTCGCCATAGCCGGCCATGTGTGTGTTTGTCCTCGCTTCCTTCCGATCCTGCGGCTATCGTCCGTTAAGGATGACGTTATTAATGAGCATTTTGACACTTACGTCTTGACATTTGCACAGCTGGCCGTTTGTCTAAGGACTTTTGGCCATTTCAGCGAGTGGAAAAGGTCAACCATCCGCTTTCTTTTTGTCCATCCAATCTGTAGGAGTCTGCAATTTAAATAAATTTGTGATTATGTTTGCCTAAGGTAGGGATTCGGTTGAAATCGCTGCTAAATATAATTTGAAAATAAAAAGGTATTTTTATGATAGCATAGGACTGTAAATATTTGACTTTATTTTACATAGGACAATTGATTTATTGCAAACGAGGGGGTGTTATATTTATATACCCTATATTTTATGGAGTTATAGAAATTAAGCAGATAAGCACTTAGTTTAAAATAAAGATATATCAAAAATGCTAAAATTATGTGTTTGTCACCTCAACTCATCCTACAAAAAGTGCTTTGTGTCTTTAAAAAAATAATCAAATCATAAATCCAAAAATATTAAAACAAACTTTTATAGCTGAGGAATCCCTATGGACATTGTCCGGTTTGAAGCACACGGCAGCTGTCTTCGGGGCGATCGGATGACCACCCCACCCCATCCCACCTCTTCCAACCCATTGCATTCCCTCAGACTGGTCTTTGTCCGGGATTGTTTGCCTTCAATTTGACTACAAACCATAATTTATCTTTTCAGACGTGTTGGTCAGCGCGACAATGGCGGGCCAGCGACAAGGATTATTGATTATGCAAAGTGCCCGGTGCCCAGGACAATGCCGAGAAAAACAAAGGCTTAAGCAAAGAGAAGAAAGGATTCCAAGGAGGTCTCAAGCTGGGCGAAGGGGTTGCTCTTGCTCCTGCTGCTTTCGAAACTGGACAGCGGTCAGTGGAAGTTCGGAAACGTCCGTGCCGGAATCTCTGATGAGCCGGGAAAGTATCCCCTTACAGGATACACAACGCGTGTGTTTTCGCCCATTAGAGAGATAATAGTTCTCTCGGCTGCTCAACCTTTTCTGTGTTAATGGTCAGTTTCGCTATTTTGGCATGGTTAATTAATATCCAGCTCCGGCCGAGTGTGAGAAAGTTGGAGGCAAAGAGGCAAAGGTGAGACTGGGCGAGGTGAGAGGCGCAAGCTGTTGACGGATGCTGATGGATTAGGGAAATAATTAATGATGTATCCGATTCAACGGTAACTGTATCTGGTTTTTGACCATCTAATCGATGGCTATTAAGGGACAGGACCTTTAAACTGAACTAGTTTGGTTGAGGATTACAAACTCCGAAACTAAAAAATATAAATATTTCAATTAAATACTTTCATCTTACAAATAAATCTTGAAAGAAAACAAATTAAGGCGGGGAACTCTTCGCAATATGGTTTTTTCCCATATACGAAACAAAGAACTGTTTTCAGCAAAGAAATACATATCAATTCCAGTAAATTGAGGGGAAGAATCTTCTGCTTTTATTTTCGCTCTACAAGCTGTTTTCTTCTTGATGTTTCCACTCAAAGACTCAGTGTCGTTGCAGACAGTTGTTGATAAGAAGCATTTTGTTTCTACGAGTGCCTGATAAGCGCCATTTAAGAGAGCTTCTGAGTCTGAGGTCAATTGACCTGCTTTTAAGCAGAGACTTGTGCACGTCCGTTCATCAAAAAGCGCTTTCTAGATTGTCATCCCCCACCCTCTGCCAACCCAAAAAACAAACTGGCTAATCTACGAGTAGAGTGTCCGTCGTTTGCCGGACTGTCAATTTTCAAACCGAAAATGTAAACAAACCGAGCATAGAAAAAATATTAAAAAACTTCCACACGCTTTTAATGAACAAATAAGTAGCTCTAAATATCAGTATGTGTGATGTACAGATGTCGCGTCTTATCAGTCCGCTGAGGATCCAAAGTGATGGCCACATCAGGCGAGAGCTCTGAGATTAATTCAGTTTCTCTACACTGAACACTGAACTTTTGTCCTGCGACAGCAACCGCATTCCCTGATCTTTGGCGACATCAATTTTTAGGGTGAACAATTTCAATTAGGTTCACGTTGAACCGCGATTGAGATTACTGCAAGTACATAGTTTCTGATAATGCAATTGTTGTGTGTATTTGCGTATTCCGCACTGCTGGAGATGGAAGTGCTGAAAATGGAATATGGAAAACGGTTAGTTGAATCCCACGCTCCTCGAATCGCAAGACAAAGGCTGTTTATTGGCGATGGGACAATAGGTGGATACTCATGCGGTCTGTCGCAGCCATTAGAAGCACATTAGGGTGCCCACTCACAGGAGCAGCGACACATGCAAGCTGCAGTTGAACGAGCCCAAGACACAGATACACGTTCTTCAAGATACGACTACTTAGGATCCAAACAAAGGCGCCTTTTGTTGGCTCGACTCGATGGCTGGATGGTTGGATGGATGGATGGGTTGAGGGTCCCTCTTCCCCCGCTCCTCTTGGCCAACCGCAAATGACGCAAAATCGTCGCCAAGCAGAGGGTTTACCCACGCACACTCAAACTGAAATCTCTTGACAAGATAACAAGATGCAACTGTGAGATACGAATGGCCACAAAAATACCGTTTAATGAGGCGCTCGCTCGCACACAGCTTGACTATTTCTTAGATCTCCTATCCGTAGGGAGTCACTCAAAGGATATTGGCTGCCGGCTGCCTATTCTCATTGAAATCCATTCTATTCTTCCTGCCTTTTTCGGGTTTCCGAGGTTTCCGAGGCCCATAACTTTTGGTACTTTATGCACTCGGCTTTGTTTGATTTGACCACAAAGTGTGGCTGACCAAGTCGCTATTCCCGATAATCGATTGAATTACCCGCCGCCTAACTGCTTCCTTCCGCAATTCATGTCAGGCCCTAAAAACCAAGGGTTTAGGTCCCCAAATGTGCAGCGTCAACTGTCTAAAAAGGATTTAGTGGCACTGCATTCGTATGGGAAACTAGTGATTGGCCAGGGTATGAATTGATGTCGTCAGCTTTTCACATATTCCGCTGAAAGCCCTGAAAGGATAATTGAAACGAGCACTTGAGACTCTTTTTCTACGAGAGCGCCTCTCCCCGCACATGAATATGTAATTTCGTCCAGATTTGAATAGAAGGATGTGTATGTGGAATGAGGCAGAAAGCCTCAAGTGGCCATTTAAGAGCTCGTTCTGTGGGGTGGGTGCAATGTGAAAAGAATCAAAATTAAGTGGAAAGTTTCCCAGCTCATCAGTGACTTGTGTCAAAGCCTTTGACGACGACAACGAAGAACCTAATTCAAATGCGGCAAAAACCTTTTGCGCCATGACAACATATAAAATGCGACTTAAGCCGTAAACAATGCGGTTTTAAGGCCTTTTTGCCCACGCTGAAAAGTTTAAGCGATTAGCGCAATTTAGCGAAAATAACATGCGAAATTGCGCGCATGAACGCCTTTTCAATGGCACTCAAAGACTTAGCTACAAAACAGGGAAAATCACAGATAGTGCCAAAAGGGGAATCCCGCTGAGCCGCTCTTTGGGCGCACTTAATGTGGGAAAATCGTCGTCACTTGTCAGTGCACGCCCACCTCGAACAACCCTCGTTTCCCACACTCACAAAATAAAAGTGTTAAAACACAATGAGCCCAGACACACAATCACAATTGTTGCGGATCTGGATGAGATCCTCTCATCGCCAGAAAGCGGATTGTGCATGCTAATCGTCAGATGCGTAAAACTCAATGAACATTCAAGTGCCCAGGGTTCTGACAAAAGCCCAAAAGGAGCTAAAGAGCTAAGGAAGCTACTAAAAAACAAACATACACTGAGATACTGGGATACCCAGATCGCGAACTCATAATCCTTTCAATGCGCCACTTAAGCCGATCATAAGGAAACCCTTGCCTTGAATTCAGGATCCGACCTTTAGAACCTTTGGAACGTGCAGCCTCCGCAGAACCTCCTTTGTGGACCATTTAGTGAGTGCGGTTCGTCGGGTGTTTGGCCCATTTGTGACGGGGTTTGCCATTCGCAATCGCAACTCACTACGGAGAACTCGACAAATTAGGCCACTCAGCTTCCACTGGCCTTTGTTCGCCTTTTATCCTTTTTTCGGATGCTTTGTTTGCCCTTCCTTTCGTTTCCTTCTTAATGCCGGAGATCAAAATGTTTGCGTCGAAGGGTTGATCTTGTTGATCTCGTTTCTCCTTTTTTTATGGCCAGGATCCTTTTGCCTCCGATATGATTTATTTATTTGTATATCTGCAAGCAGGGCTATCTTGATCTGGGACAGTCGAATGCTGTTTGAGGACTGCCCTTTATTTGGCTTGACTTTTGCACTCTCATCATTGGGCTGCTGCACGTGCCGAAGGATTGGAAGGAACAGGAGTACAGGTAAAGGTAAAACTCCAGTAAGATGATTAGATTCACTACGTTAGATTAATCTATAAGCAACCTTTTAATATAAACCAAAGAAAACATTTTCCTATTTTCGATTTGGTTGTATTCTCCAAATAACAACCTTTTGTTGTCTAAACTAATTAATTTAATAATTTATATGTATTTATCAGTATTGATATTGCTCATCAAACTATTTTTGGCACATTTCAAACAATATTTATTCATCGCTCTGAAAGCTTGCTAATCTAAAACCAAATTTCAGCTTTCGCTGCTACGCAAATTGTCCATTAGGCTAATTACGCAAACATTTGTGAATTTACTTATCCAAAAGATTGAAAGGCAAACCTCGTGGTGAACTCGAAAATCTGTTGATTGATGGGCGCTTTGTTCGTGTTTGTCAGTTGCTTCGGAGCAGCCAGAATAGACTCGGATTACACCTGGACTTCTGGGCCTCTGGACCGAAGACTGCGTACAGAGCAAACAGATTATTTTCATAAATTAGACTTTATTAATGACTAAGGAGACAGCTTTCGAGACGCTACAGCCCAGTACAGTTGAAGGACAACGGGTTCGACTGCCAAACGGGGTTGGGCCGGGATATCCTTAAAGGATGCGGTCGCTGGGCCTCAAAAACTGGACAGTGGTCAGCGCATTGGTCAGTCACGCACGTAATTTTGGCATTACCCCTTCGGGACGGCCACTCGCAACGGGATAGGCAAAGTTCAGAGGTCACCACCGTACTTTTGCCCGTTTCTTCTCACAGTCCGAGGAGCAGGAAACTTAAGACGTTTTCACGATGAATTTTAATGATTTTTGTATTCAAATGCGGATTGCTCCAACCAGTTTGGCCACTTCCTCGCAGCACCAGCACCCAAGGGAGTGTCCGCCGAGTGGCAGGACCTCGTATCCTGCTGACGGCAGGATTGGCCCAACGCCCATCGGTCAAGCTGTGTGCGAATCCCATCCAAAATGGCCAATGTCCCATGTTCGCTCTTCGCTTTTTATTACTACCAAACTCTTTGTTCGCTGGCCTCGACAAAGGGGTCAATTCGAAAGGGCAACAGTTGATGTTCAGGGCGCATGTGTTGCGTCCTGGAATGGGTGGCCATTTTGTAGCCAGGACCAACCGAATTAAATGTATCTAAATGAAGAAAAACGTAAAAGTAGTAATAGTAAAATTCCAGCAGCGAAAAAATAATAATAATGTGGAAAAGAAACTCAAAAACAAATCTCAAAAAAATTATTTTTCTCTTACTCTTAGAGGAAGTTAAAACAAAAGTAATTATGATATCCGGTGTGCAAGTATTTTCTCTGCGAAGAAATAAACTCTTCGAATGAACTTTGTCCGTTGACTCGTGTGGACCATTAAAAAGTTTTTATAATTTTATTTAAACGGTATTATGCTTTGCGACAAGATCGCCATAACAAATGAAGTTTTTCCCGGATTTTTTAATTGTCTTTTAACTGCTGGCCCAACGCTCTTTTAATGGCCTCCACTTGACCAGGCCACCTTAGTTGGTTTGTTGACACCTGCAGCTCAATTTTGTGGATCTGGATCATAAGAAAAATCTAAGGTTGTCACTTCTTGTTGGATAGTTTTAATCTTTGAACTAGACCGACTTTAACTCACTCTCTAGAACTGTTTACAGGTAGCGCACTTCCGGAAAAAGAGTCCGAGCTCGTTAAAACCACCAATTTAATGAAGATAAATCGTAGTTGGTTTTCATTAGCCAAAGCCAAGAAACGATCTCGGTGGAAACTGTTTGGGTTTGAAATTTCACCTTTTGACATCGGTGCGGGATGTACTGGATGTGCTTCCCAGTGAACGGTGACATTTAAATTAATAAACTGCCAGCGAGTTTGGGCCGTAACAGGCGCGTAACTGCAGTCAATTATTCGGCCGAAAATATCCTGTTTCCAGCATCCAGTTTCCACATCGGCAGCAGCATCGGCATCATCATCATTATTATTAACACTTTCCACGGCTGCGGACTCGCCACTTGAACTTCACTCGGCTGCGGCTCGGGTTGTTCCTCTTATTGTGTTTTCGGTAATGCTATATAATTACACCATCAAGTTGACTGATGACACGGAATGAATCTTTGTCGCTCCCTTACACAACATAACACTCGCACACCCAGTATTTGCATAAAATCATAATTTTTCTTCGCACCAACCCGAGGGAAACGGAAACCCTTGCCCGGTTTAGGGATATCGGTTCTCGACTTTCCCTTAAATGTCAGCGAATCGAAGAGTTGGATTGTAGATACAAGAAACAGTAGTTCCGAATTTAATATGCAACATTAAGGTAATAATTTATTTATTTATCTATCACTTAACAATGATTTAATTTTAAACCTCAGGTACTCTAAGATTCTTCGGTTAATCATTTACTTTTATTTATTAAATTTATCTTTGCTTAAATTTGAAAAATCCAGTATCTAATGCCATTGACTTCTATTTAATGAGCTTAGAGTTATTCCTTTATTCTCGGCTTACGGTGGCATACCAATTGATCTGGGCTCCAATGAATGGCATGAGCTAATCCCTGCCATATGCGTTCCTTCTTAGCCCCGATCCGTCATAGGGCACAATCGTAGGTGTCAAAATTTTTGACACTTCAATTTCTTGTGCTCGCTGAAAAACACGAGACAAATGAGCAGCGCGTGTGTTTCCTCATTGCGTTACATGCGAGTATCCTGGCAGCAGGATATACGTACGAGCATATCTGTGCTGTAGATTGGTTTGCGTAGGTGCAGCCGTCGTCTGTCAAATGCGTCTTGTCATGCATCAAAAAAAAGAACAGGAGAAATGAAAGGAAGTTGGAAGCCAGAAAGAAACGAAGTCAAAGCAAACAGAGTGAAATGGCAGCGGGGAAAATTAAATTGAAAATTTCAACGGAATCAGAGGTAGGTGGTGGGGGAGTGGCATGGGAGGGGGAAGGTGGATGGCTGCCACCAGGTTGCCACAGTTGACTCTTTTGATAAACAAACAGACAGCAGACAGAAGCATTGCGAAAATGTTGATTACAGCCAGTGAAGGAAAACCAGCCACCAAAACAGTAGCAATAACACACTGACAAAAAACAGTTCCTGGAATCCTTAATATTATTCCTTTTAAATAGATTTATTTCATTATTTATTTAATTAAAATATCGTTATGAAAAAAGAAAATCTTTAAAATGAAATAACGTTTTTAATTTGTATCATATTTTTTCTACCTTAAAATATTTGCAGAAAATGTGGAGGGACAAATTAAAGCTTCGTTTATTTTACTCATGTTTTCTTCTACCTGGTGTGTATATTAATTAAATATTTCTGATCTTAAAATTAAATTTTATTTCGACGATTATATCATAAAGCTGACTAAGGAACGTTAGGAAAATTAAAAAAAGTAATATGAAAATTGACAAACCATTTCTAAAATATATTTGTTAAAAATAAATATATTTAAAAAATTATTAAATATTATAAAAAATTGTAGGAAATATTAATCTACTTATTTTTCCATCATATATGGCTTATTTCTAGTAGTAGTTTATTTCTAAGTGCAGCTACAACAACGGTACAGTGGGACATATGAGACCGCTGCTTCCGCCTTTGAATCGCAGCCGCCAAAGGACATGCGCCAAAAAATACAGAAAAAAAGAAGATAAAAAACGAAATGAAAGTCGCTGAGGAAATGAGAGAAGCGGGAAAAAAATGAAATAAAAATCCATTCGCGACTCGCAACTTTCATGTGTATCCATGTCAGCTTGGCTTTTGTGCTATTTGGAACGAGTTGTCAAATAAAAGCGGCAGCCGGCGGGAAAGGAGGAGCTGGATCGTTGACTTGGCTGGCTGCCATCAAAATGGCGTCTGGCCCGGCGAGGACTTTAAAAAGCTGGTCGGAAATCGATGTGGAAAAGTCAGCTGCGGCCCGGGTGCTTTGCCTTTTTGCCTCACCTGTCGCAGGACAAACACAAATTTTAATCAAAATAAGGAGAAAAACTGAAAAAAAGGAGAGCAAAGTAGAGGAAAAACTACAAATCACATTTCCTGTGGCAACATCAACTTCCTGTTGTGGCATGGAAATCTCCTAGTCAGCGTTTCACACGCCGTCTGACAACTGCAGCCGCTTTGATGTTGCATGCAGCGCATTTTCCGCTGTGTGTCACTTAATTGTCAGTCAGTCAACAAGAGTCCGTCAACTTGGTCAGTCATGCACTCAATCAGTGGCAGGACACTGCCAGGACCAAGGTCCACCCCCTCGATGAAGTGCAGTTTTTAGTTCCCTCTAACAACCCCACCCAGGAAGTCGGACTTCCTAAGCGGAACTGGCCGCATTATCCTTCCATGGGAATGCCAGGACTCGCGGGGTGGCAACTGCAGCCAAAGGACCAAAGTTTGCAGTCAGCGGTTCTTTGTGGTTTATGCTGGCAGCTCCTAATTGATGCAGTTAGTTGCGTGCTGTGACTGGAACCCTTTAATTGATACTTCGGTTGGGAATAGATTGGTACAGCAGTGATAACAACTTTGTGTGGAGTGTAGTTTAGTGGGAACTAGTTAAATGCAGTTTATGCTGGTTAGGGAGAAAGAGTTTTATAAAACCATATTTCAGGATTTATTACTCGAAGTTGTAAAAGCAGAGTCAGAATATT
Organism: Drosophila takahashii; assembly: GCF_030179915.1. Classification (NCBI taxonomy): domain Eukaryota; kingdom Metazoa; phylum Arthropoda; class Insecta; order Diptera; family Drosophilidae; genus Drosophila; species Drosophila takahashii. Next base: position 21,194,207 of record NC_091681.1, read on the forward strand.
TGGATTGCAGATTGTAAAGACTAGAAAATATAGAGGTTTATTTAATATCTAAAGCAATGTTCCTAAAGCTAAAAGCTATATATTTTATATGTACTAATAGTTTATATGAATTGGGATCAATCAATTTGAAACACCCACTTCATTATTGACATTCGGAGGCCTAGTAATCCATCTGTTTTATATGCTCTTTCGGACACCCTCGTTATTTGTTAATCATTGTTAATGCCCCTGAACCAAACCGCACCTGCTGCCGCACCACTCTGCGGCCCCGGCCCCACCACAGAGAATTGCTGAGCGATGCTTAGCCGGAATAAATCTACCATAAAGATGCTTGACATTATTCAAAATACCAAAACTACAGAATTCCCGAAATGCCTGCCCGCAGGAGGAGGAATGAAGCTGGAGCGAGCAGTTGGACAGGGCGATAATACGACGACGATGGGCAAAAAAGGCAATAAAATTTAATGCCAGACGAGGGAGCCGCGAGATCGAGTGGAGCGTGGAGGCACAAACGACTTCATTTTATCTTAATGCGCTAATAAATTTCCCAAAGACGAAATCTCTGCCAAAAACCAAATAAATTTACTAATACGCCACGAAGAGTGGGGCCTGGGCGCATGTCTCCGAAAAGTGAAATGGAGCGCCAAGTAGTTGACTGAGTGGCATGCGTGGAATCGAAGAAATGCAATTAAGGCAGCCAAATCATATAGAGAACCGAGCCGAAGGGCCTCCTACCATCCCATCCCGCATGATGTCTTAAGTGTTTAAGTAGCTAAACGCCTGACAACCGGAGAAGTTATGGCCCGGCCTGCAGTTTGAAGTTGGCGCGTGCTCCGCGGACCGACTGCACCCACATCTTCGAAAGTATTCTGTCAACACAGCGGATAGGGCTAGATCCTCCGCCGATCTCCACTTGAGTCTGGTGCTGACAATCCCAATTTCAGTTCCGATTCCACCCCGCAAAGGAGGTTCTCTGCTCTATCACCTCCCCGAATGAATTGTTCAAGTGAAATTGCCCTAAAAGGGTTCATGCCTCGAGCTCGTAAATTTGATAGCGCTCAAGTGGGAGGATCTGGCACCTGAGTTGGCTATACCGGGGTAGGGAAAATTCATTTCGAATGGTTTTTCAAATTACCAAACTTGATATCTCAAGTTTTACGATCGTTTTGATGGAAATTCGTAATTAATATGACATTTATGGCTAAAACAGCTGGTGTATACTTACAAGATGCAGCAAGAAACTTTCAAATTGAATTTCGAGATTATAGTGAAATTTCCTTCAATAGGACTGTACTGAAAAGTAAAGGTCAGTATTGTGCTATTTTTCATTCTCGCTGTACGCGCCCTTTCAGACGGTTACCACCCCTAAAAATTGTCGCCCAAGAGTCCCAACCATACGCACGATATATGCAATCTCATATGCATTATTTTGCATGTCTGGCGAGTTAAGGAACTCAAGCGTAAAGGTCAAAAGATCAACGGTTTTGAGGAAGGGGCGAACGGAGAAGGGAAGGGAGGGAAGTTTTTCTAAAGAAATTCCCTACTTTTCCTGTGTTAATGCTCTGATTTCGTTTTTGAAAAATGTTTGCAGCATTTGCATTTGTCCATTGTCCAGTTCGCTGATTAGGCGTGAAGTCTGGGATTTGAATAAGAGTTTTACATTGGGTGAATGTAACAGAATGCAGTTACTTGCTTTTGGCGGGAAAAAATAACGTATAAATTTAGAAAATAAAATGGTCAGAGATTCATAAGTAAATTCAATTTTATATAAAGTCTTTACAAGAAGTTTAAATAAAAAATCCTTTTACAATAACTACTAAAACGATTTATTAATTGAATATGAAATTATGTTTAATATTTATTTTGTAATAAAAAATGTATGTAATAAAATGTTAAAATAATTCTTTTACTTCTTCTCTTCTAATATTTATTTAAAATTATAAATGTAAGGTTTTAAGTACATAAATCGTAAAGGGCCGACTCCAGATTCCAGAAGAATCTTTCTGAAGAGTCTCCCTAAGAACGAGGTCAACATCTCCTAATTAAGGTCACTTTCATCCCAGCTCCCTAGACCATCCATTTTTCCCGAACTAACAGCCTTACAACACGTTCCGCCTTATTATGACCATGCGAACAAAGAATAATAAAAAACAGAGCAAATTTTACCACCCCAGCGGGACGGTCGAGAAAAAAAAACACTTAAAAAATTTGCAAACATGTTTTGCATACAGCAAAACCGATCATCAAATATTCACATGCAATCAACGGAAATCTTAGGTAAATTTTCACCCAGAACAACGCACCCAAGACAAAGCCGAGAAAATGTCCAGAATGCAACCACCGATCTCGGGACTTGGGAGATATCCAGCTGCTTGGGAGACCCACATCACGGTCACGATTGGGACAGATCTTTTGTGCAAACTGGAGCGAACAAATGCGAGTGCGAAAATCTACCCCATAATCCCAGGGAAAACCCGAAATTGAACTTGGCCGGACAAAGGAAAAGTGGAAGGAAGGTAGTGGGGGGAAATTCAAATGTTTATTTGCGTATCGAAATGTGCAAATTTTTCCCATTTTCTGTACCTTGAATATTCATAAATCTCTTGGTGAATTTAAATTCTCTCCATTGTCCGGCGGAAGTGGATGAGAAGGCTTTCTGTTCAATATCCAACTAACTTTCGCTGACATCACCTGTCCCAAAAAGTCCAACACGATAATTGGTGTCATAAAAGTTAGTTAAATCATATTGGACGTCAGTCAAATCGGTGACATTCCCAAATTAGAAGGAGCCGCAAACAAAAGTCGTGGGGCGGCGACTTCATTGCGTGGTGATTGCTACGGCCATTGTTTTGATGACACGCCAAATGGTTTCTGTTTCGGGGACCATTCCACCTGTCAGCCAAATGGACAGCGAACTGAACACACAATTATCGGCCAAATGACGGGGGTGTGTCAGGTGGCGCTCGCCATTTGGCCAGCTATGTGTTCCAAATACTTTCCGGTGCTTTCCAGTAATAATCACAAGTTTACAGCTCTTCGTGGGGGACTGACAGCGTTATGTCATTTGATGTGGCTTTCCGATTGCGGCAATTATATGTAAATTAATTAGGGGGCAACGAAAGAGATACCCAACCCTAAACTGCAACTCACTTTTGGCTTTTGACAAACTAGTTTTGGCATGCAAATTGACAACTCTCCCGACAACTCCAGATACCATGTGGCAAAGCAAAGCCTTTTTCGTAAGTGGCGGAGACAACTCAATGGGCTCTGTAAATGTTATGCTCGATTGAGGATCCCCAACAGAAGACATTGTAAGTGAGTTAACATGAAATGGCAGATTCGACTTCGGCTGCAGATTCGGTCTGAGATGGAAATGGAGATGGAGATGAAGATGCAGTTGCAGATACAGTTGCAAATGTGCAGCTGCCAGCGATCGAAGTGGCGCGATCATGTGCAAAATGCCTCTTTTCGTGTTCTTCTTCGCCTTTTTTTTGTGGTGGCCTCATGGGAGCACTTGACACGAAGAAATAATTCCATTGAGTTGGCAACTATGCCGGGAATCTCGAGCGAGACAAAATTAGACAAGAAGCGTGATTTACGGAACCCTTAAATCACACGACAACAACACTCAGATCGGCACAGATCGAGCGAGAATCGAAGAGCAAATGCGATGACAATGTCTGGGCAGCACATGTGCAAGTGGATCTGGATCTGGGGAATGGGATGCCGAATCTGAATCAGATTGGAACTGGGAGGCGGACAATGACAATGATACTGATACCGAACCGATCGATCGACGCTTCCCCTTGGCAGCCCAACTGATTTATGGCAATGCAAACGGGAGACAGATCAGACTGTCTGAACAGTTCGAGATCAAAGCAAATCAGACAGTCTGCAGAGCTTTATGCCCTGGTAATTTTATATGCTTGTGCTGGGCAGTTATCATCGATCACCGATCACTGATCACTGATCGTGTGACCACACTGGGGTATTTCCAGTCAATAAAAAAAAATCCGACTTGTTGTTGTTTACCTACTTAAGATATAGAATCGAGATGATTCTATCAGCCTACCAGCCTCCACACCTCCCGGCTTCCGCATCACTGTGGTTTTGCCCAAACAAACAATATTTGTTTACAAGCGGCTGAATGACGAACTCTTCACACCTCTTACTTTGCCCAAAAACTAGTTTCCTAAATGACTAGTAAAAATAAGAATTAAATTTGGCATCACATTGTGCTAGATTCAAGCTTTATTAGCCTTTAGAATTTAAAATGCATTGAAATATTACTTTCAAATGAAAGGAATCCCCTTTCGGGAACTTGTAAACATTTTAAACAAATATTTGGGAATATAAATTTGCATTAATTAAATTTAAGCAGACCTGCACGAGATGTCGGCGGGAACCGGTTTCTAGATTTATTTATTTCGTCATCGAATTTGGGAATATTTTTTGTGAAATGCACAAAAGAAAACCGCAAAAGTTGGTGGGGTTTCTAGGCTGATATTTGTATTTAGTCACCTGGGTAGAACAGGTTCCCCATTTGGGCATCGCATTTTGTTTAGATTGTTCTTGAATCTCATTAATATCGAGACGATAAATGCTCGATTCTGCGTCCCAAGTCGAGTATAAAAGCTCTCCTCAAGTGCCGGCCTTAATCAGTTAAACCCGAAATTTCATTGTCATTGGAAGTTCTCGTATCGAAAGTGAAAATGCGTTGCGCGATTTTGTTTGGCCTGGTTGCCTGCCTGGCTTTTAGCCTGGTTGTGGCCCTCGAGGAGCCAGAGTCCGTCAATCAATCCAACGATCTGTCGTCTGTGGAAAGGGATATTGGCCAGGCTGTGGAGTCCGAGGTGCGAGCCAAACGTCAGTTTGGCTTTGGTGGTCCCTTTGGCGGTGGATTCGGTGGACCATTTGGCGGATTTGGTGGATATCCATATGGCGGATTCGGCAGACCCTTCGGATACGGTGGTTATGGTGGCTACGGCGGCTACGGAGGCGGATTTGGCTACAGACGTCACTTTGGCTATGGAGGCTATGGTCCTTTCTATGGTTAAACCTACGACTACATTTTTTCCAACAATAAACGAAGACTGAAGTATTAGATTGTGTGTGTATTTTTCCTTGTTCTAGGGATCCGCAGAGTCCCAAATTGTCTCGCAACTTGACCTCGTTCATACGCATGTGTGTGACCCAAAGCGACGACGTGATCGAAACCGGCAACCTGGCGGCTGGGGAATATTTTAAAAATAAATAACCGAAAATCTCCATTTATTTATTAGTTCGTCGGCGGGGTCTTGCTCCTGAGCCATGCTAATTATAAGTCCAGGAGGGTGTGTTTGTTTATGTTCCACGGGCTGTCACGATCTGTTTGCCTTCTTTTCGGGCACTTTGCAGCTCCTCCTCCAGATTACGCGGCTTGTGTGGGAGTTTGTCGTTTGCCTTGCAGCAATTATCACGTACGATTGTCATAATTATCATTTGGATTTTATTAGCTGGACCTCTGGGCCAATCTCTGTCTGTCTGGATGGCTCTTTGTTCTGCTGCTGCTTCTGCAGAAGCAACTGTGAGTTGTGCAAAGGAATATAGCATACTGTAAATATTTGAGGGAGTTGGCAGAAATGAGCTGACGCTTTTTTGGTGACTTTCTACCATTAATCAAGTTAACAATTAGGCATTTAGCCAGTCGGCTAATCAAATTTGCAGCATATGCGCTAAATATCCCATGGAGTTTTATTGGCTAACCGCAATGATGTACTAATCCTCTTCTAATCAACATGAAAGCCACGGAAATTATCCTCAGTTCGCCTGTGCATATTAATTTGCGACCAAAACCACCAATAGATTCTTATCGAGGGTTCGAGGGGTTCGCGCAAACAAAACGCCCAGCTCGCTGACTTACCCCAAAACATAGAACGCCCTCTATTGAGGTTTCAGGAGTGGTAAAGTGGAATGGAGTGGGTCTGGGTGGTGCTGTCATTGTTTAATTGTCAATAGACATCGGCTTCTATCAATATCATAAAAGCTAATAACTCTCGGTTGGCTGGACGAGCCGACAACTGACAACAAACCTGGGCAAGCCAACAACCCCTCTCTAATCCCACCGGATATGCTCAATCAAAGCTCAAAGTGGGCGGAGGAGGTGGCTTCGCCTGGGAGGTGTGAGGTGGGCAACCTCAACCTGTCTGTTGGGGGTTGCTCGCTAGCTGGAAATCATCGCATTTCATTCATCACTTTTCGCCTTTTCAACGCGACGAACCAACCCTCCACGGAACCGAATCCGAATCCGAGCAGGACTTGGACATGCTTCCCGTTCTCCTTTTTTGGTTTGGCTGGCTTGTTTTGATATTAAAATTGCGTAATTATAATTAACCACATGTGTGTGTGTGTGTGTGACGGGGGAAGCGGTTTAGCATGTCCTTTGACTGCTTCCGCTCGTCGGTTAAAGTTACTTCCTCCCGTTAGTGTCACGTGTGTAACTCGGTAAGCGATCTGAGGGAAGTCGCCCACCCCCAACCCCAGGGGCATAATCCATAACTTAGCCGACTGTCAGGCAATTGATACAACTTCCAAGCCGAGTCACCTCGTAATTAAAAAAGGGAATATTTTCATTTTAATTAGAGCTGCACACCTTTTGGGGTTGGGGTATCAAAGGACCGAGATTGGGGATGTCAAATAAGGTTGGAAGAATTAAACATGATTAAATATTAAATATTAAGTATGGAAAATTATCTTAGCTATAAAATCATGGAAAATTATTCATATTAAATATTATAAATATTAGAGGTATTTATTAGCTATTATTTAAGGTCATTTTAATATAACATGGTACCCAATTAGTCATAGTATTTTACTTGTACTTCATTTGAATCTCATTATTTCATGAACCAAGTATAAAAGCCCTTTCGAGAATTCGCCGTGTATCAGTTAAAGCAAAAGTTCTAAGTATCGTATCTCGTATCGGAACCAAAATGCGTTTTGCTGTTATATTTAGCTTAATATCCATTCTTGCTCTCAGCCTGGTTTTGGCCAGCGGAGAGTCTAGGAATAATTTACATACCATGCGGAGGAATACCGGCACCACTGTGAAGCCTCAAGTGCGACCTAAACGTTTTATATCCTTAGACGGATCCAACGGTTCCAACGGTCCCAACGTAAGGGCCTATTCATATGGAGCTCCCTATTCATATGGTCGTGGCTTTAGCTACGAGCGTAACTTCTTCGGAGACTCTAGGCGTCCATACTCCGCCTACTTAAGGTTCTGATCCTGTGGCTAGACTTTTGCCTCCAATAAATGATCACTGAATGCTTTAGAGTTGTTTGTTATTTTGGTATGGAGCTTGGGAAAAATCGTACAATATTTCATCACAATTTGACTCTTACTTTTCCCGAATCCACGCATCCATCAAGTAATGCGTATGGCCCACAAATTCCCTAATTGTAATTAAGCATGGGAATCCACAGAAGATGCGCAACAGTAGAACTTGGGAAACCGAAACGGAGTAACCGAATAATGTGGCCAATAAAACTGCCATGGGTCTAGGGTTACTTCTTCAGCTGCGGAGGAGTGAGAGATGTAGGAGTACGAGTCCAGGGTGCCGACATTCCAGATACCAGTTACCAGAAAATGGAAAAGAAACAGAGACAGACGAAGCCAGAGATGAGAATGGACTTGCGCTGGGGGATTACAAACGTGTTGCCATTAGTTAACTTCAGCTTTGATTGATTTCAATTAATCTTGGACGCGTGTAATTAATCATTGAACACTTTAATATGGTTAACAACTCTTGACCAAGCAACGGTTAAAAAGGTTCAACGAGCCAACTAAGCAACTGAGCGACCGAGGGAACAGGCCCAAGACATTTGGCTCTGGCAACTGACAAAGTGACTGACCACAAGCCAAATTGGACTTAGGGTTTTGGGGGGGGCATTGGGGGGGTCTGCGGTTGCCGGGGCAGCCGCCGCCAAGAAAAATGGCCAAGTTTGGAAAATGCGTTGGAGTAATAGTCGGTAACGAACCGAACGGCAGGCACATGTGGATGGATTTCCATAGCCCAGTCCCAGAGGCAAGTCTTTGGGTTCGGATTCAGATTCAGCCTCTACTTGAGCCCCCCACTAATTGTGCTTAGATTTCGCGCCACTTTGGAGAGCTTTGTGGTCGTGGCAACGTGGAAAGCGGTCCGCGATTGATGGCTATCAATGCCGATGACTTATGGCCGGCAAGTCGCAGACTCGTCGAGCCAGCGGACCTGGCAAATCCATTCATCTATGTGGCACATTTGACTGCAGCTCTCCTTGATTATCTTGGCTTTTCCGACTCGCCCTCACTCCTGACTCCCGACTATTGGCTATTGATTTTCCCAGGCCGAACAAATAGCTCTGGGCATCGAGAAAAAGTCTGCCGAGATCCGTGTAAGGTGTCATTAGGCGGGTTCAAATCGCCCTCTTTAAATGGAGCTATCATAAGAATAGTGCCCCCATTTAGGGCTCCACACAAGGGAAACCATCCATCGGAAAGCAATTGAACGAATTTCACACATGGGCGCTAATGAATTTAATGAAGTCATTTTTCTTTAACCGATTTACAAAACTACTTACAACTGGCGGGGCCAGTCAGTCCGTCGCCACAGAACAAGCGAGTTCATAATTTTGCATCATTAATCATGTCCCTAACAAAGAGATCTCGTCCAGAGCGATCTAAGATTGACAGCCGGCAGGGGAAAAAGGGGGAAAGTAATTTGGGCAGCCAGCTTAGATGGACGATTTGCCGCTGGGAAATTAAAAAACAATTGTTAATTATTAAATTTTAAATTTTACACTTGGCCGCAAACGATGCCCATTTCATCGGGGGCTATTCTGGGAGCTGTTCCGCGGCGAAAAGCCGGGGCCAATCATTGTGGCTCTGGTCGACACCTCGCTGATGAGATCATTCATCACCGCCTGAGTAACCTGAGTGAAATGAGTTGCCATTGTTGCGGGCTGCAGTTCGGACACAAAAAGATTTTCGGACCTGGAGGAGAGTCTTCTCTTTCCTGTGGTCTTTTTTTGGCATGGGTTCATTTCGGTCTGACTGCTCAATTATCACTTTGATGGGTCTGCAGCGGCAGACAGATCGTGGGGACCCGCATGGAGTCGCGAGAAAGTGTTGGATTGGGGATAAGGTTCTGAATGGGATGGTGAGATGAAATTGAATGCTACTTCCGAAATATTAATACTTAGGGTCTTTAAAAATATCTACCCTATGTATTTCCAAAGCAGTGATTTCTAATATTTTTTAAGACAGGACACCTATTTCTTATTTTAAAAAATATGTAGTAATAAAAAAAAATACTTTTCCTGATAGTTAGTTATTTAAATTATTTATTTTTTAAAATTTATGTTTATCACAAAAACATTTTTTAAAGGAATTTAAAAAGAGGTTTTCTGCTTTTTTTCCCTTTAATAATCTCGACTGCCTTAACATTCCCTTTGTGCCCGACTGACCTAAGCCAAAATTGCGTTTTTCTTTCGGCTGACCGAAACCGAGGAAATGCGATCACGACCGCAAGCGTTGCGCTTCATTAAAATCGGATTATTGTCCGGCTATAAGAAGTCCTGCCGAAGGACGCACAGCTGATCTGACCAGTGTCCCCGGGATGGCTGACCACTGTCCGATTCCCACGATGCAGCCACGATGGCTATAAATATAAATCCCCGAGCGTCTTGGGCCGTATGCAAAAACGCAAGACGCCGAAGATGGAATTAAAATGGAAATGCGTATAAATTCGACCCAAAATCAACCTCAAAAAGTATGCGGAATCTTGGGCGAAAACCCAGGTAATCGGAGTGGACAAGCGGAACCCTTTTGGCGCTGCCATAATATGCTGTAAAATTTTGGAAGAAAATCGACCGGAAAATTTATAGGGACTGTGGACAATGTCCAGGGATCTTTCGGGGGTTGCGTTTGCTTAGATCAGAGCTTGCTTTGGCTGCTGCTCCTTTTTCCTGTACCTTTGGCAGAGGTTAAGTCCATCTCGCTGGACACTCGAACTCGAGTTCAATCTCGGCTACCTGGGATGCTGCATCGCCAAGAATTCTGGGCATCTGGTCCAGTGATCTTTCATTGTTAACGCTGCCGCCTCTGACCTTTGGCTGTCTCACGCAATTAGGCAAACTTCCCTGGGGTCAAAAATATGTACATATTCCATTTGAATATTTTGCATTAATCTTTTGCATACAGTTGGCCGCTTTTCTTGTGTTATTTTCTGTGTTTGCCAGGGACGCCCTCCCATCGTCGAATTTGAATAAGTGCTAATGATTTGTGACATGCTTCAGTATGGGCAGGCCAGCTAAAGGCTTTTATGGCGAATGTTTAATTCATGGCTCCGGCTGGGACGGAGACACATAAACAAGGCGGAGCGTACATTATAGTAGCTCATACTAAAAAACCCAAAAGGGGGAGGCCCGCATGTAATTACGTACACACACCGAAAGACATACGGATACAGATACATCGACAGCGGCTGACACATGTGAGCAGTGGCTGACCTTTGACATGCGCTCTCGAAATACATTTCGAGTGGAGCACAAACACATGGGCCCCGGCCCCCATTCGATGGTACACCTACTTTGGCTCTATGCGTATAAAACGAAAACGAACCCTTAACAGCTTTGTGGCTCGCATGTCAAAGGGATTTCAGGGAAAGGCTTCCGACCAAATGCAATTTCGAATGGACAAACACAGGACTAAATAATTGCAGTTATTTTTAATTGATTCAATGGAATACAAAAGACGGATCATTCAAGAATTATATTTAAGAAATAAATAAATGCTGAGATAAGCGAACAGAGAACATATTTAGTTTTTTAATATTTAATAGATTTTCTTGGATTTTATTTTCTTGAACATAAGTATAACAGAAAGGAAGATAAGACCGAATAAAAATTTCAGTGGGCAGCTTTAACTAAGAATTATAATAAAAATTATTTTTAACATCATAACATTTTAAGCTTTAATACCATGCGGGTAAGACCTCCAGTTGATAGTATTGTAAAATTGATCCATCAACCGATGGCGAATCCTCATCAAGCGTATTGAGTTGACAAAGTTGTTAACAACGAGAGTTTTTCCCTTTTTGTGGCTGGTAAATTTCACATTTGTGTACGCGACTCGGAGCAACAGAATACAATTTCAGCATTTTCCAGCCACGACCAGCTCCACTTTCACAATGAATCATCGGGCTAAAAACAACTGCTGGCTGTAGAGGGAACTTTTCCTGCAGACCCACCGAAAGGATGGCTTAGGGGATGGGGGTAGAATAAGGAAAGGGGTGGGGCAGGGAAGGCGGGCGCGTGTTCGTCAGTTTAACCAGCATGACATGGCCCGGTCCATTGCGGTCCTGGTCTCTGGCATTTTAGCACTTATTCATAAAGTCCTTGCCAGCAACGGAAGACAAAAGGCAAAGCGAAAAAAGAGCAAGAAAAAAGCGCCAGGGAGGAGAGGAATTACTAAAAATTTATCAATGTAAAAGTTGGTCGGTTGTCGGAGGGGGAAGGGAACGGGGTGGCTAGAAAGCAGGAAACAAGCAACAATGTAAATTATATGCCAGTTGGTTTTGCTATTTTAGAGGGGGTCCCTCGAAAAGGGGGTCGGTTGGGAGCAGACTGCGAGTGGCTGCACCACAGCTTTTCCTTTGTCTCGGAATGGGAGCAGATCCATGTGAGACCGAAAATATATATCTCTGCCCGTACATATGCTTAAGGGAAAGCCAAAGTCCTTGGAACACAGGATGCATTCGAGAGCAGTAGTGCATCCACATGTGGCAAGCCAAGCTGCAAACCACAATGTTGGGATTATAACTGGGAAATTATGTAATGCCAGCAGTTCTTGTGAGATTGTTGCAAATTTAAGAGATATTAAATGACAAAAAATACCGAAGAAAGCCGAAATATAAACAAAACAAAATAAAAGCTAACCTTAAAAAAAATATATTGAAAATAATATATTTTTGGTAAATCTCTTGCAAAAGAATATTCAAAATTGTTGAGTACAGAAAGCCTACAGAATCTTTATCATTAAATCGAATAAATTATAAAAAAATAAAATAATCCCATATCATCCTTTAAATAATTATTTACTATAATTTGCAAAACTAATTACATTGACTTAGAAATTTGTTTCTTTATAATGCGTAAAATCATCTTATTTAATTTCAGACTTATGATTATGAAACTTATGTTTATAAAATTTTAAACGTCTATTGATAAATATTTTATATTTTCACCGCAAAACCGTAATATATTCAAATCTTGCTAGTAGTTCAACATATAGCTTTTTTCGCCCACCTGGTCCCACAATTTCCACCCAACACCCCGAGGACAGCCCACTTTCAATGAACTGTCCAAAGCAGAAGAGGAGCACAAAAAATGGCCAACAAAGAGTTGGAAAGGGAAACTGGGGCCTCTGTGGCAGCGAGTGCAAAAAGGCGCTCAAATGGGGTTGTCAGTATTTAACCCACAGGGGTTGGAGGTGCCGCCCGACTGCGCGAACTCCGCACAAGTTGCTGGGGAGTCAATGTGGGTGGGTGGGTTACACACTAACAAGAGGTGCCGAGGAGCACAGGATTAGGTTCAAGGAAGAAGAGGAGTCACCAGGATGCTCGGGGGATCGGGAGATCATCGCATCGCAGGGACCCCACACACATAAGTCATATGGCCAGAAAGAGAGACGCTGCCAATTGAATTAGACCCTAAACGGGGCTGCCAGAGAGAGACATCTAGCGGTGTGTTGATAAAAAGCCAGCCAACGCTTTTTGTTCCCTTTTGGCCGCCTTTGTGGGGCAGAAGGAAAAAAAACACAAACGAGCGAAATTCCGATACAGTTAATGATAAGGCATGGAGCCGAAAGAGATGGAGCTACGCGAGAGCGAGATTGCTATATGGTGGTAGATGGGGGCGTGGCCACTGCGAGAGCCACGGAAAACTTGACGAAACTCGGCGACTGAGTGAAACCAAGTCCAATTGGAGGTGGCTCGCACTCTCTCTCTCTCCAATTCGAGTGCAAAGTTGGGGTGGCATATCGTTCATCATCCAATTGTACGTTTGCACTTCGCTCTGGCCTTCCCATGGCCTTCCCACCCCTCGGAAAACCCGGAGACTTCCCGACATCCCGACATCCCGACATCCCGACACCAGAGGGCGCCAGACTCCGTGGCCCGTTACGCCCCCCTTTTGGGCGGAGGCAGGAGGCAGGAGGCGGGGGCGAGTGCAAAGTGCGGTGGCCACAATTTGGCCCTTTGGACTCACTGGCCTGCAACTCTTGGCTTTGCCGGCGACGACACTTTTCCAATATTTTCCATTTCCCATTTTTCCACTTTCCCACTCTCACACCTCTCATGCTGCGGTTGAAAAATGAAGTGCCGACAGTGTTGCATGGCATCCAGCGATTTTCACTCTCCTCCAACTTAGTTGCGTGCAAATAGGCGGTCGTTAAATGCTAATTCTAAATGAAACCAAGGAATAACAGTCGGCAAATGGACATATCAAGTTGCGCGAGGTGTCCTCGTTAAGAATGAATTCAATTATCGTTATGATTTCATGTTTTGGCACTTCCCCAGTCATTTCCCCACCAGACACGTAAACAAAGTCAACAAAGTAAAGTAAAAATCGCTGGCAGTCGAGGAGCCAGGCCCTGATCCAATTAGCCCAGGGAAATTATTATAATTATATTACGACAGTCAGTGGGCTTCAGTTGGCCACGGCCAGTAGAGTTCTATTTAGGGGCAGTCCGAGTATATTGAGCGTTAATAATACGATGGGCTTTCGTTATGCGACATTGGGGTCAGCAATGTTACATAAATCGGTATCTTTAAGTCCGTACATACGTGCTTTTAATATTCATTTCATGGAAAGTCATCAATAAGCAAGTAATATCCATTTAACGACATAAAATTTGAATTAAAACAAGTCTATTGGCTATAAAAGGCCACTAAAAAAGTTGGATTAGTTATTCTTGAATAGCAATCTAATAAAAAGTAATAAAAATAAAATACAGTCGCCTTTCTGCAGCTGGAACTAACATCTTATAAATAAATAAATACATATTAAAGTTGGGCATTAATTTTTAAGGTCCTACTCTGACCAGCCTAGGTTCAAGGTTTATCACTCATACGCACTGTTGCCTTTGATCAAAAGGTTATTTTAGTCAAGGTGGCGTAGATTTTTAACCATACATTTCTTTACTATTTCTTTCATAAAGTACATAAAATGTTTATGGGAAATTATTTTTTACAGATTTCAAGACTTTGTACTTTCTGTACCATACTGTATAGTACTGGTAATATCCCACTTCATCCTGCCATCCATCATTCTTCTATCTTTATAAACTGCCCGCTTATCTCGCTTTCCTTTGGCTAGCAACCAATGGCAAAGAAGCTTTAAAGCAAACATTTAGCCGCAAACGGGCATTATGGCCGCCAAACTCTTCCCCCAGATAAGAAAGCGGACTTTAAGCCCCACGGAAATTGGTGGAAAACGGCGAATGTAGAACGCACTTTAAGACGGCCAGCCAACCAGAGAGGAACCACTCGCATCGCCGGCAAAGATAAACAGTGGGCTAAAACTTATTTCGGGGTGGAGACTGATTTTAAACAAATTGCTAAAAAGTTGGGACAGCAACCCAAAAAAAAAAAGTCCGGCGATAAAGAGCCTTAACGGTAAAAAGTATCTAACAGATGCGCCCAACAGCGAGCTAATAAGAGCAAACGGGTTCTACATAGTTGGACGAGTGGTATTGGATTGGAGTGGGTTTCGTTGAGTGAGGAAAGCGCTCAGAGAGAGAGAGAGAGAGTGGTGGTGGTGGTGGTGGTGTGCGATCCCAAGTGGTGGTGGCAAACCAGCCAAACGCGTCGAAGGTCTTGCCCCACCACCGAGAGCGAGCGAGAACGGCGATTTCACTCAACTGCAGAGGATATAGGAAAACCTAGAAGTAAGAAAGAAACAGCACCACTGATCAACTGAGCTGAGAATGGGGAGCGGAGAGAGATTTGTGTGATGTGTCGTTAGGTCGTATCGGTCGAGTCGAGTCGGGTCGGGTCGTGTACCTTTTGCCACGAATGTTGTGCCAGTCAGGCTCTAAAAGGCCTTACGAGAACAGCTGAGATTTTCGCTGCTCCGCATGACGCAAAGATACAAAGATACAAAAATTGAAAAATTTTCAAGTCTTTAAGATATTATATCTCGTGTGTGCGCCGAGCGGGAAATTGTTAAGCAAAAAAAAAAAAGAAAAACCAAGTGTTTTGTTAGTGAATTCTATACCACTGCTCAAATGCTAATAGCATAGGCAGCATAAAAAATAAATTATAAAAATTCATTAAATAAGAGAAATATTCAAAGCGCGGCTGACAAGCTTCCAAGCCTCCAAGGATAAGAGCTAGAACTCTGCCAAAAAGTGTGAACCGTACAAAGTGTATTCCAGCAATTATCCCACGTGTTCCGACCCGGCCGCCAAAATTATTACGCACAATTCGCTGAGCGTGTACGGCGGCGGCGTCATGTGCGCCTCCCCGTCCACGGCTCCCGGCTTCTTCAATCCGCGCCCGCAGTCCGGCGCGGAGCTGTCGGCCTTCGACCTCGGCCTGTCCCGCTCGATGGGCCTGGGGGTTGGTGTTCCGCCGCACAGCGCCTGGCACGAGCCGCCCACCTCGCTGGGCGGTCACCTGCATGCCGCTTCGGCGGGACCGGGCACCACCACCGGCAGCGTGGCGACGGGCGGCGGCGGCACCACCCCCAGCAGCGTGGCCAGCCAACAGTCGGCGGTGATCAAGCAGGACCTCTCCTGCCCGAGCCTCAACCAGTCGGGTGGTCATCCGCACGGCATCAAGGAGGATCTCTCCAGCCTGCCCAGCGCCAACGGAGGATCCGCCGGTGGCCACCACTCCGGCTCCGGTTCCAGTTCGGGGGTCAACTCCGGACACGGCTCCGACATGCTGCCCCTGATCAAGGGCCATGGCCAGGACATGCTGACCAGCATCAAGGGACAGCCCACCGGCTGCGGCAGCACCACCCCCAGCTCCCAGGCCAACAGCTCCCACTCGCAAAGCAGCAACAGCGGATCCCAGATCGACAGCAAGCAGAACATCGAGTGCGTCGTCTGCGGGGACAAGAGCTCCGGCAAGCACTACGGACAGTTTACCTGCGAAGGTGAGTACACTGGGAGAAATTAAATAGGGGTATCTGTAAAATTTAGAAAAAAATTCCAGTGAAGGAAAACAATTTAGGTTCTAAAAAGGCTTGAGAGAATTTTTGAATTTAGTTTGCCTATAAAGAATATAAAGTTAACCAAGGACCGAGTTCAATTACCACCAGTGCATTAGAATTTTTATACCCGTTACTCGTAGAGTAAAAGGGTATATTAGATTCGTGCAAAAGTATGTAACAGGTAGAAGGAAGCGTTTCCGACCCTATAAACTATATATATTCTTGATCGGGATCACTAGCCGAGTCGATCTAGCCATGTCCGTCTGTCCGTCTGTCCGTCTGTCCGTCTGTCCGTCTGTCCGTCTGTCTGTCCGTCTGTCTGTCTGTATGAACGCTGAGATCTCGGAAACTATAAAAGCTAGAAGATTGACATTTTGCATGCAGATTCTAGGAGCTCATACGCAGCGCAAGTTTGTTTCAAAAGGGTGCCACGCCCCCTCTAACGCCCACAATCGCTAATATACGATTTTAAAAATTTCAATATTTTGGAAAAGTAAAAATGCAGTTTTATTGTGTTTATCAATACCTATCGAAATGTAGAAGAAATTTTTTAAATCGGACCATTCGTTAAAAAGTTACGGCGGATCAAAGTTTTTCTCCATCTCTTTCGGACTCCCTTTAGCTGAGTAACGGGTATCTGATAGTCGGGGCACCCGACTATAGCGTTCTCTCTTGTTTTTTATTAGCATGTCTTAATGTTAAATGTCAAAGTAGAGATTTTGCATCATATCATAACAACTTTTAATGCTGAGTAGCGATCTTACCGATCCTACCAAGGTGCAATTGGGGGTCAATTGATTTCGTACTTCGGTTCGCCTTCGAACTGGGGATGACCAAACAGAAATGGCCAAATCGACGTAATAGAAAGCGAGCACAAAAGCGTGCCTGCCAGCCGCTGATTTTTGACAGTTTCGGTGAATTATGGCAGTTTGATGAGTTGGCAATAAACCCCCGGCCAGGTGTGGGTGTGGGTGCGCCGGAATGGGAATGGGAATTTTCTTACCAGGGTCATGCAAATCTTGGCGGGAGTCGAGATGCACCTGGAATGGCAATAAACCAATGTCTCATGTGTACCCAAATCATGTAAATATATTTTTACGATCAAAAAATACATTTATGATCGAGAGAGAATAGCCCACTGTCGCTGTGTTGTTAAAATATCACTAAAGTTTAGAGCTACATTCAGCTAAAAGAGGTAACTTTCCCAGATACTTTTGTATCTCTGGTCAGCACTCCGTTACACTAGATTCCCCCAGCACGAGAGCTCTTGAAAATACTTATACATGCAGCGATCCGGGCACGCACTCAGTCTTATCGTCAGATAAAAATTATTATCTAAATAAAATACGGGCCGTGCTTTGTCCTAAGCCAAACAATTGTTGTGCAAACATGCAAATTGTGCGGCGGCCGCTAAATGAAGCGCCCACCTTCTTATTGTCTCTCTGTGAGTTGGATGTTGGAAGCAGGGGAACCTCACCTGGAGTTCCGGAAGGGAAAGGGGGCGGGGTAACTGCATTCAGAGATAGAGGGAGATAGGCTCTGGCATTTAGTGCAGCTTCAAGTTGAACTTGTCATACTCGTATCTCTTCAAATGTTCTGGCACTGGAGCAGAGTCACAGCCACAGAAGAAGAAAAGAAGTGACTATGACTATGACTGGGCAGGCACAGTGGGCCTCTAGCCAGATACTCCTTAGACCCAGAGATTCCCAGATACTTGGCACTCCGATGGCTCAGATCCCACTGTTCGGTCGCGGGCGCTGCTATTATTATTAATCACCGAGCATTTTGTACGCATGCGCAACCCACAACAGCAACAATCAGAAGATATGCGGCTCTGTGACCGCCTCGTTGCATTCTGAAGGTGTTTCCCCGATTCCCCCCATATGTTGTATGTTGTATGTAGTGCATGGGTACGCGAGTATCTCTCGCTTGCCTGTTGGCCTGATGATGTTGCCACGATAGCAATCTATTTTGTTCTATGCAATCGCCAGACGAAGCTGTAGCTTCGGCTTCGGCTTCACTCAAATGCTGGCGAAATAAAACGTAGGAAAAATCATAATAAAGCGCATAGAGCCCATATCATTGCCGGCGTTTTCAGGGTTTTAGTTCTCTTTTTTTATATTTTGTTTCTTGTTTATTTCGCTGAACCCCAGAACGGCGAGAATGTGCCCGGGTCGGGTCCTTTCAGCTGATTCACTTTGAGGTGCAGATACTTTTCGAGGCTCTTAGAAAAGAAAGATACTTCGCGGCAACTCGTTTTGGATTTTTTAGGCTGTCTGAGCTCAGAACTGGTGTGTGTATGAGCTCACTTGTCCGTCTGGCTCGAGGTCCCTTCTGTCCTTCGTCTATCCGTATGTCCAGTTTCCAGGTTTCAGGGCACACGGCTAGCTGGGTTTCGGGTATGTGAACTTATGCCAAGACACCCCGCCAGTCGTCGTACTCGTAGCTGCAAGATTAATTGTAGCTTATGCGTGTTGTTCGCTTCCCCTTTCCCTTTCCCGTTCCTTCAGATCTTCCTTCCCATTATGGTGGCAACTTGTTTGATTTCGCGCCCAGCTGCTGGTGAAATTGGGAGGACGAGCGGCCAAAAGTCTTGCACTCATCAGCAGCGAGCGTAGTAACCTTTAGCCGACTCCAAAAGTCACGGTTTAGTGGCGGCTGAAAAATGTGCGCTGATAAAAGTGCCTCGATAATATTAATGATGAATTGGCTCTGGCTCTAATGTGGCAAGAGCTCGATCCTACCCACCGTGCCTATTAATTTGGCTATTTGTCATGGCTATTAGTGGCCAAAAAGCTGAGATTTCTCGTATCTGCCGGCTGCACCATCAATCAAAAGCTTGCACAAAATATATTCCGGCCGCAGTTTTTCTAGGAACCCAATTGAATTTCCAATTCTGACAAGAAAACTATCTCAGCACCCATGTCAAAAGTGAATTAGCATAACTTAGAGTCGCGCGGCGCACTCATGACAATGACAAATAAATTTTGCGAAAAATTACCGCCACTACTAAGTACCTGGCATGCAATTAATTAAAACAAACATCAACTAAGCAGAGCAGGACCGAATTATTAAGCTAAGAGCAGCCTCCGCTGCGAGACCATAAAGAGCTGTAAAAAATTGCCATCACAACTAATTGTTAAGCGCCAGCCGAGCCCATTAGCCGCCACAAATAATGTGTGTGAAGTGCAGCCGCCGGCTACAGATTGTCAACTCTGAGCAGCATAAATAATCCCGGCCTGGGTTGTTCCATTTACGAATATGTATGTTCGTTTTCCGCGAACGAGCTTACATCAAACTCATTTAAATAGATTCCCACGTTGGGCAATTAAGGCTCAGAACGCCGAAACCCCGAAATCCCAAGCTCAGGCTCCCAAATCCCAGAGTTTTGTCCGAAATTTTTGATGTCGCCAAATGCTTGGACAGCAGTCAGTAGCCATTGTATCTTTGTATCTCCTCGGAGGGGAAATCGCGTTTCCTCCGTCTTTTTCCTTTGTGCAGAATTGTATTCAACATGTGTGGCTTTTTAATTAACTTCATTATGATGTGGACAAATATCTTGAGGAAAAAGATTAAAAATACAGAAGGGGAAAATGCAGAAGAGATTTCTAAAAAATACATACTTTTTATGGGTTAATAACCAATAATATCTACATTTATTTCGCAATTATTTTCTTTGTGAATAGCAATATTTAAAATATTTTTCCTTTTCACTTTGCACCTCTTGACAATCTGTTAAATGGCGCTCTTCTGAAATGCTCGCTGCGCTGTGGAAATTCATTCCACTTTGAACATTTAACAAAAGCCAAACATAAATCAATTTGCTGTCTGTGATACGACCTGCCCCTCCTCCTCCCCCACCGCCCCTCGCAGAGCAAAGTAAAAGCAACAAAGTAAATACGAATGCAGAAAATTAACAACGCCCACCGAACATTGCAATTTATGACGCTGCACTTTTGGGCATTTTTCTGTATTTTTTTAAATTTTTTTGGGGAATGGGCGTGGTCATAACGCCCGCAGCAGCGGATTTCTTATTTATTAATTAGCAAGAGGCGAAAATAAATTCAAGGCTTGTATTAAAAATTTGCATTTACCAGGGGGCCGAAGTCAATTTCTTGGCCATAACATATATCAAATAAATCGCCTTTTGATAAACATTTATAACTTCCGTGCGATTTGCAGTCTGCGGCCTCATGATTTACAACTCGGTAGCTGTAGCTCTTTCTCCCCCATGTGAATGGGATAACTTATGGCCTCGATATTTATTTTGACAAATTTGTATGTTTGCACTGGCAAATATTCGGGCCATATTCCCGGCCATTTATCGGGTTAACGACGCTGTCACAATATAATCATACTTATAGGCGAGCATTGCCCAACGTTGTGTCAACATTAATGAGCCCACAGCTGAACCCTTCATTAAAGGCAGCCAAAGGAAAATCACCAGAAACAAAAGTTAATTGTAAAGATATTGCCGAGACAGAAGAAACAAACAAACAAACTGGCAGCAGTAAGGGCAAAACAACTGAAAACTGCAAACTGCAGGCAGGCAGACATTGTAATCATTAAAAGCTGGCTTGTACTACAAATCGTTGTACTTAGAAGAAATGTTCGAGCCAATAAAGCAGCTAGCCCCGTCTCGAAGACCAGCCAGCCAGTCTACCCGTCTACCAGTCTACCGATCCCAATTCCAATCCCCAAAATGAGGCGCAAAAAATTCATCCTGACACGATGCGATTTCGAAAAAGGCCCCCGAAATAAAAGAGAGTCTTGGGGTAGGGAAATCGTGAACTACCGACTTGATCCGCTTTATAATGTAACGGTTTAATTAATTATGTTAAGACCGGCTCCTCGAACATTGGGCTTTGGGCCAAAGAGCTTTGTGGTTGCCTTGTATTTTCTGTTGCATTTTCCACTGTTGCCACTTCATGCGCAATTTTCGTTTTTTAAACCAAGTTCGGCTAATCGATCAGGCCCAGCGAAATGCTGCCTTCCCTGGCTGGCACGTTTTCTGTGCATCTTCGAGGGCTAACAAAAAAGACTTGCACTTGCAACTTGGCTAGAACTTACCTTTAACCATAACCCCGCTCTTGGCCAGTCCCAGAAGTTCATGACCAGATCGTTGGCACGGCTTAGAGACGCCGACTTGGGCCGCATAACTTCGCATAGCATCAGTTAAATCAAAGCCAAATCGCTTATCTGAGGCGGCTTTTCTTTAAGATTTTCCCTCGGGCCACGTGACATATGGAAGATGCAAATGAAAAGCCAGTTAAGACTCTGCTCCGATTTCAAGGCGAGACGAAACAATTGCGAAAGTTGTGCTATTCGGATACGGGGAGCTTCCCAGATTGGCATTTGATTTACAGTTGACCCATATTGGGCCATAAAGTCTGGTGGTGGTGGCCCGGCGGGATATCCACTGACTTCCACCTGTTCCGTTCCAGGTTCCCCATTTATTTTGTGATTTTTCTTCACTCCGCCCCGAGGCCCCGTTCATAATCAGTGCATTTTGTAGATACCCCAAGTGCATGAGCCGAGTTACGAGTTACTTGGAGCTTCGTGTCTGAACGGCGGGGGCTGTAATTATGTTTCGGTTGTACTCCAGATATTTTGTCTGGACTTGGCGCTGCCGCTTGTGCTAATTACTTTGACTAGCTGGCTGCTCCGTGTAAGCTTAACATTTAATTATTGCACCTTAATGATGGCCCCCCGTTCCCCGGCTGCCCTCCTTCGCCTCCTCTGTGTGCATTAGTAATTAGAAAATGAGCCAAAGTCAAGGCGACTTTGACTTTGCATCGCTACTCTCAGTTCTCCGTTCTCCGTTCCGCTTCCTCTGGGCCAAGCGATCATTGACCGGAGTTGGAAAATGGAAAATGGGAAAAGTGCAGGCCAAGTCCAAGGCAATTGATTGGGCCATCTGCCACCCGAGTGCATGTGCCAAAAGATACAGATACAGATACTCTTGCGGGCAGCGAGATGGCCAACTAATTTAACGCTTTAAATTGCCCAGCCAAGCGGCAAGGGGATCTCGTGCGGCGCAGATAGAAGGTGCCTCTTCGCCTCACTTTCAGGAAGTTCAATTATTAAAACGCTTAGCTTAGCTTAGCTTTGCTTAGTTCTCGGAACTTGGAACCTGGAACCCCAGCTAAACTAACTGTATTGAACGCTTTATGGCGCGTAGCACACGCGATTACCAACTACCGTCCTCAGCTTCCTCTCAGTTCCTCAGCCACCCGCCTGCTGGCAATTAGGTGAAGCGGTAATTGAAACTACCGCAAAACGAAGAGTTGGCTTAAACTTGGCTAAGCCAAAAAGCCAACCGTTTAAGCTGAAGCCATATAGAAGTAGAGCCAAGGATTCTAGGGCTTCGTCCGCACTTCCCACACTCGTATCTCAGCGCTAGAGCGATCCACCCTTTTTCGGTTATTGATATAACACGATATCCACTCCGCCCCGTCTCAGATTTTGTTTACGGTATCTGTGCACTCGTACTCGTACTCGTACTCGTATCTTCATCAATAACGACGCGCATCTTTCGCATCGCAAAGTCCGCTGGGGATCGCTGTTCTCCGTTCCTCCCGCTCCGAAGTCAAGATATCCCAGAGATACTCGGGATGGAGCTGCAGCTCTAGATAGAGTTGCGATAGGCGCATATGGGCAGTTTGCCTCTGTTGCAAGTTCTTTTATTTACCTCTGCCTTTCTGGCTCTGTGGCTTTCTTGGCCATTCGTCCGCCCCCCTCTCACACAAACTGGCCAAACTCAACTGGAGGAAACTCAACTGGAGAAGGGAAACGGGGGGCCAAAAGGCAACGGTACGTTTTGGCAGAAATCGTGACTTGGTACAATATCGTTATTCGTAGATCATATGGTGTAAAAGCCGGCAGTGTGTGAGTGGGTATTTCTAGATGTGTTCGTAGTTGTCTCTCGGGTTGGTCTGCATGAAAGGAGCCAAAAAGTGAGGAATACTGAATGCCCTTTGGTGTAGGAAATTAAACTAGTCCGCCTGATTAATTAATCCTTGATCTGTGATCATTATTGGGTCTTAAATGGTTTACTCTGAGATCTGACTAAATAGTCCGAAGCTACTTAATTCCATTTGATCTTCATCTAATCCCACAGCTTTCATCACTTCTTCTTAGTGCATTAAGCCATCGACTTTCAATCAATTTCAATTTGCCGACCACGTTTTGTTTCCATTTCGGTGGGAGGCTGAAGCCACACGATCGCATTGGCAAAAAGCATTGAAAGATCTTTTATAGCCTGTGATCGCATGCTATATAGGCGGCGGAGTGGAGTGGATAGCTTGGAATGGGTTAGGATAGGATCGAGTCTGCATAAACGCTCAGCGCTTACATATTTTGTTTGATGATGATTTTACAGCTTAAAACGAATTTTATGAGCATATGCCATTGTTTTGAGTTATTGTGAGAAATCTTTTGGGTCTTTGGAAAAAAGGAGAAAAAGAAGGAAAACCAGACAATGGCTCCCCTATATATATATATATAGGTAAATCCCCCTACCACATGGCAAAAACTCTTTATGCAGAAAACGCTGATGCAGAGCCAAGTGATACACATGTTTAGATACGCGTCGGCGACATTAACTTGCCGTGTCGCTGGCTTGTCCTACAACAACACCCAACTGTGGCCCAAAGCACTTAGCCACCAAAGCTGAAGTTGTGGCCAAAACCGAAAACCGAGAGCCGAAGCCCAACGAGCCATGGCTGATCTGGCCGTCTAGCTTAACAGTAAATTCGTGGCATTCGAGCCGAACTTGAACTTGCTGCCAGTTTTCTACCTTCATTTCCCCCTTTTTGTTGGGGGGAAAGGGAGGGTAAAGGGATGGCTTGGCAGGCCAAGATACACTTTGTTAATTGAAAGCCATTAAAGGTAATTTTATGGGAGGCGTTAAGCCATGAAACGTGTAACATGACCATTGACATGGGCATCGGGAGAGCGACTTGGACGCGGTCTGGTGCCGCGGAGTTTGTCAAGGAACCTCGCCACTTTGCCGAGTACAAGTGGTAACAATTCTTTTTTTTTAGGGGGAGTAGGGTGCCAAGGAATTTGTAGGATTTAAGTTGAAGCTCTTTTTTTCGTTCATATATTTAATTTCCTAATTCATCTCTTTCTTTGCAGGCTGCAAATCCTTCTTCAAGCGCTCGGTGCGACGCAATCTCACGTACTCGTGCCGCGGCAGCAGAAACTGCCCCATAGATCAGCATCATCGCAATCAATGTCAATATTGCCGATTGAAGAAGTGCCTCAAAATGGGCATGCGACGCGAAGGTAAGACTCGTCACTCTCCTCTCAACTAATATATAGAAAAAACAGAAACAGAAAAACAAGTGTGTTATTCAGAACAAAGAAATTCAGCAGGCATTGCTGCTGTGTTGTGGGTCAATTAAAAGTCAAACCCAGAGGCAAACAGAATAAATTAAATCAAC
This sequence comes from Drosophila takahashii, assembly GCF_030179915.1. Taxonomy (NCBI): domain Eukaryota; kingdom Metazoa; phylum Arthropoda; class Insecta; order Diptera; family Drosophilidae; genus Drosophila; species Drosophila takahashii. Next base: position 21,218,890 of record NC_091681.1, read on the forward strand.
GGCAGAAGAACGGAAGTAGAGCATCGCGATGACTAAATGTCACATGCTAGGAATTTCAACAGCGGCGAATTTGAACAATTGGGTTCGGGTTTTCAGTTCGAATCGGATCAGTTGAGTTATTTGGGTGCCAGGAACTATGTATGCCAGATCGGATCAGTTCAGATCGCTGCGGATCAGGCCAAGTGTTTTTAAATTCACATTTCATTTCAGTTTAGTTTGGTTTAGTGGGTCTAGCTAGACCCCATTAGAGAACCCGAAGACAATTAGGCTGGCCTATTGCAGCCTATTGACCCCGCAGATCAAATGCAAACTCATAATTACAATGAAGCCGATGCGAGTACACTGAGCAAAATGCCAGAATGCAATTGATCAGCTAATCAAATGCAGCCCAATGTGTGTAACTAATTTGTAAGCACGGCCAAGCCAAATATTTGGCATACTTGGGTGAGAGACTCGTTTTCCTGCTGCAATGATTGACTGATTGACTGACTGGGTGACTGAGTGACTGTGTGACTGACTTATTGTCGGTCCGCCAATGGCCAGTTACACTTGTCAGCATTAACAATTAGCGTCTGTCAGGGAGTCGCAGATACAAAAGATAGAGACTGACTGCAGTTAGCGGACGCTAAGCTGTTATTATTTGCACTAATATTGACAGGTTTTTCGCAAAATGCTAATAGCCAGCAGCAATAGCAAAGGTAATAGCAAAAGCAAAAAGGCAACGGCAACGGCTACAGATGTCTGAACAGTGTACACATCGATTTGGGTTAAGAACGAAAACGTTAATTTATGGCGACTATGGGCAATTAAAATGCAGCTATAGCCACAGCCGCAGCAGCCTCCTCTCAATGCACTTGTAATTAAATGAATATAAACATTTATTTAGTCGCCGACGGATTGTGAAAAAAGCATTTCAAATTTACCTAAGCCAAGACAAGTTTTTGGCTAATGACACAGTCCGAACCCAGGTCTACCGATCTACCTGTTGGGCCCATTAACTCGGCTATTTCCCCACCCTGTACTCTGTACTTGCCCCAGAACTCGTAAAACGCAAAAGAGTTCAACACCTTTTGCCACATTCTGGAGCTGGGTTTTTTTCTTCAGCTGTTTTTAATGCCAGTTGAGTCACATTTCTTTAATAACAAGTTCTGCGTAAAACTAGTCCCCGCGCTATCAAAGCTGAGAAATCGTGAGAAAATCTCAATTCTGCATAGGAGGTTTCCTTCGGTTTTACCCTCTTTATGCGAAGGGCGGAGTACTTAGCTGCGAAGCGGGACAAAGGTTGTGCCTGGAACGACCCTGGGTCAAGAAATTGTACGGGTTTGGCGCACAAAAAGCCTCACAAAACCTGAAAAAATCTGACAAAAACAACATGAAATCGGTGTTCCGGGTCGCTCTAATTAAATTGCAGTGTCAATTGGTCAAGGGAAGTGGGATGGGATGGATTCCGAAACTGGTAGCAAAAACTAGTTTTTAGGGGTAGCAAAATTATGTAAAATAATTTGGAATTTATTTCATAAATTTTTGAAGGGATTGCTGACTGGCCATTCGAAAACTGTGAACTCTTGCTCGTGAACTCTGACCACCGAAATTCCACTGGTTGGCAAATGCAATCAACACCTGCATTCGCTCGATTCCAGGGGCTTGGTCGAACGCATTTCTGGGCAGACAATAGCCGGAGTTAGTTCGACTTGGCTAGTTGGTTAGGAAAGTGGGTCAGCAAAAGGTTTCTCCACCACCTCCATGGCCAGATGAAAACTCCACACCTTGGCAGCCAGACGAGAAACACACACATCCTATCCTAGGCACACCTAGAGCTCCGTCGCAATCTGGCCAACGCAATCGGAGCCTTGGGCCAGGCCAATTCAAAATCCGCACTAAAACAAAGCAATGGCAAAAATGCACAAAGCGTTATTATTGATCGAAGCTCAGTGGTGGTGCAGCTGGAAGAACTGGATTCACAGATCTCTACCTGGAAACGTAACGTCTTTTGGATTTTGAATTTTAAATTTTTTCATATCCGAAGGAAGCGAAAGCGAAAGCGTTTTTGGTCAGTCCGCACAATGGACATATCCTGAAATCCCTTTCTGTGTGTCCCGGCAATCCGAAGGTGTTTGTTTATTGCCTTTGCCGTGGCAATTAAGCCGGGGGTTGCACCACCCGAACCAGTTGACCACTGTCCATCTAACCATCGTACATAAGAAAGAGCGAGATAGGGACACTTATTTACACAATACATTTGCGTAATTGTGTTAAGGGGGGATGAGGAGGGATAGGATTCCGTAGGACCTTCGCAGAAGATGCACTTGGTGATCTATGACGGCAAACCGGTTGGTTGGCCAGTGTCCAGCGCCTTATTTATGCGCCTGGGAAAATATCGCCTGACCGCAGCTAAAAGCTGCTGGCCGCAAAACCCAAAAGGAGTGGAAAATCTGCCTAAGCCTGTGGTTTCGGTTCCGAGATCATCAGCAGCAGTCCCAGATTACAGCAGCCAAGAAAGCAATTGCCTTTTGGGAATGGGAATGGCTGCCCTTTTGGCTGATTGCTTAATGAATGCATCTTCCGCCAGCGAGCACGTGCTCAAGCTCTGAGTTCCCGCTCACATGTCACTCGAGAGCGTGTTCAAGTGGCCTCGGCTGAATTAACTTTCGGCAGATATTAAGTATCCATATCCACACATGTAGCCTCTCCACCATAGTCATGTCCCTGTCCGAATGCGAATCCGAATCCACGTCAATGTCTCGGCGAAATGTCGTTTCCGGCCAGAGTTCAAAAGGCCTTTCACTTTCCATTTAGCCGCTCAGTTGTTAAGCATTTACATTGTTAATTATAATGTTTATACACACAGCTCCGCTGGTTGCAAAAAATAAAACCTGTCCATTATTTTCTTTCATTGCTTAAAAAACCAAGCCAGAGACTCTCCCCACATCTGCTGCTTCATCTGCAAGATAGATGTGTCTGTGTGTGTATCCGAAGGATGCGTTGAAAGTATTTAGTTGAAATTTGCATATCTAAGCAGTCGAGACAACACAGCAAGGGGTTGAAAGGCACTCGATGGGGTGGCAGGAAAGTATCTTATGACGATGTCTTGGCCCGCCACAAAGGGTTCTGTTCAACCTAGAGATCTCTCTCCAGATATTCAGATATATCCAGATAGCGAGCATTGTGAGTTGTGGCAGCTTTGCCAACAGAGCTGAATGCCCCGCATTGTGCCGAGTGTGATGTGGCGGTCAAAATAAGCGCAACAAAAGCAAGAGTTCTCTACCCTCTTCTTTCCTGCCAAGAATGTGTTTTCAGAAAATCATTGATTTAAAATAAAATACAAAAAATAAATACTGGAATAGTTTGACCTACTTAAAAGTAGGAAATGTTTCTTCTTTTTTTGAAATTCCCTGACTTATTCAACCAAACTAATTATGATCTCCTCTTCTCTTTTCTTTCCAGCTGTCCAACGTGGCCGTGTTCCACCCACCCAGCCAGGACTAGCCGGCATGCATGGGCAGTACCAGATCGCCAACGGGGATCCCATGGGCATTGCCGGCTTCAACGGGCACTCGTACCTCAGTTCCTACATCTCGCTGCTGCTGCGGGCGGAACCGTATCCCACATCCCGATACGGCCAGTGCATGCAGCCCAACAACATCATGGGCATCGACAACATCTGCGAACTGGCCGCCCGTCTCCTCTTCTCGGCGGTCGAGTGGGCCAAGAACATACCCTTCTTCCCGGAGCTGCAGGTCACCGACCAGGTGGCCCTGCTCCGACTCGTCTGGTCGGAGCTCTTCGTCCTGAACGCCAGCCAGTGCTCCATGCCCCTGCATGTGGCGCCACTGCTGGCAGCCGCCGGACTTCATGCCTCCCCCATGGCCGCCGATCGTGTGGTGGCCTTCATGGACCACATCCGCATCTTCCAGGAGCAGGTGGAGAAGCTGAAGGCCCTGCATGTCGACTCCGCGGAGTACTCCTGCCTCAAGGCGATCGTGCTCTTCACCACCGGTAAGTTGCTGGACATCCTGTACAAGGATGTGCCGGCGCTGCTCACCAAGGTTTCAGCACAGCTGGGCAAGGGCTCCCTGGCGATGACCAACGATGATGTTCTGGCCGTGGTGCGTGAGCATCTGGACGAACTGAATCGCCTGGAGATGGAGTCCCAGGCGCCGCCTTCGCAGGCTCCCCACCACCTGGCCGCCTTCATGAAGAGCGTGGCCGGCGTTGAGGCTGCAGTGCAGCAGGCGGAGCAGGCTCAGGCTCCCGCTTCCTCGGTTTCCACCCCAGTTTCCGCCTCTGCTCCCCTGCTACCCTCCGCCGGCAGTGCCTTCAGCAGCTGCCAGGGCAAGACCGCTGGGTCCGAGATGGATCTGCTGGCCAGTTTGTATGCCCAGGCACAGGCCACGCCCCCCAGCAGCGACGTGTCGGGACACAACAACAGCAGCGGGCTGGGCGCCTCGCTTCCTACTCAATCGCAAAGCGGTTCGTCCTCCCGCAACCTAACCGCCTCGCCGCTGAGTACTTCGCTGGCAACCGCTCCTGCTACCGCTCCTGCTACCGCTCCCGTTTCCGTTTCCACCTCCTCAGCGAGCCACCTCCCTGTGACCTCCACCTCCTCCGCTTCCGCCTCCACCTCCTCCTCCTCGCTGGTGGGTGGTGGAGCCTATCAGACGCCCTCGGCGGCGGCGGCGGCGGCAGCCATGTTCCACTATCAAACGCCACCGCGCGCCGCTTTCGGCTCGGCCTTCGATATGTTCCACCACAGCACGCCCTTCGGAGTGGGGGTGGGCCACGCCCATGCCCATGCCCACGCCCTCGCCCACTCGGGCGGCAGTCCCAGCTACAGGTATTCGCCCTATAGCCTCGCCGGTAGTAGATGGCAGTTGTAGGATCTTAGGATCTCACAGACTATCGAAACCCCTGTACTGTAAATTTACTTGTATCTATAGAGTTTGGAGAGAAGAACCCTAGAGAACCTCTGTATATGTACTTACTTTAGTGCCTACTGCTTTAGTTTCTACCTATTTATTGCCTTACACTAAGTATAATTTATTCTAGCCGTAATCTCATAGACTAGTTTAGTGAACTTTGCCAAAAAAATTTGATAAAACAAAGAATCGATGAGGAAGGAGAGAAAGAAAGAAATCTTAAGAATATATATAAAGCTGTTGCTGTTAAACAAAAATCTAATCCTGGCTTGTGTTTTTACTCGTTATCGCTTACTAATGCTTTACACCGCTCGTTGACTAATTTTAGTTTATTATTTATTTGTTTATTTTGGTTACTAACTAATCCATACTAACCTGAACTAACCCGGTCTCTTAGCCTTGAACTTTCCAAGTGAGATCCTACTAGCGTTTGTACAAAAAACAAATTAAAGCTATTTTGATTAAATTGGATCTGTCGTTGATCAAAAGAAATAAGTATACAACATTTTCAAATATTTAAACTTGATTTAGAGTAGTATAATCCATTGAAAATTGTAATACATACAATGATGAATTTGTTTTAATTTCTTTAATGAATTTTAAACAATTTGATCATTGTTATTTAAAACAGAAGATTAGTGTTTGTAAACTATGATAAAATAGTTTTCATTTCTTTACTTTTAAATGAAATGAAATCTACTTTATCATCTTGTTGCCAAATAAAAATATAAAACAAATTAAAAAAATTCTTGACCTTTTAAAAAAAAATTAATTAAAATAATAAAAACACATAATAATCCATGGCCTTAGTTTCTTAAAATGATGAACCAGTTCTGATTAGGAAATCAAGGCACATTTTTATCCCAAGGTAATGGAAACTCTTTATTTTTTCAGCACATTGGAAAACTTTTAATTTTGTTGAATTTTTTCCTTCATAAATTCAGCAAATTTAACAGTTTTCCGTTTCATGAAACACCTATTTATTTAACACTAATCTTTTCACATTTTTATTTCATTTTTTTAACAAAAGCTATTCACACAAAAACAAACAAAATTTAATCTCATCCGCACGTGGCAACAAAACGCTGGACTTTGGGATTACTCACACACACTGAAACACATGCACATACACACGCACTCAAATAAATCACACCACAGCTTATATGCGAATAATTTAAATATTTTTAAAGCCTTATACCTTATACATGCCTATTTTTAGACAATTAGGTTCCACGCGAAATAAATCACTGAAGTTTTGTATGCAAATAGAGTGAACCGAGGTTTTCTTTGACTTTAGCCTAAGCTAAGTTTGCAATTAAGTGTAAGTTAGCTATGTTAAGTTCGGTTAGTGGTATGGGAAAAGCTGAAATTTTGATTTAGTACTCCCCCCTTTTCTCGTGTCGTGTCAACCAGCTGTCCAAATCCACGTCGCAATTGTTTTTCCACTGATCTGAACTGAGCCCGGCCCAGAGATATCGCAAAACCCCACTCCCGCTCTTTGTGGCGACGTTTATTGACGTCGAGATACCACATTATGAACATTAATACAACACTCGTTTATGTCGCTTACTTACAAGCCCGTCTCCAACTCCAGTCCAGTCCACCAGTGGACCAATGGACCAAGTCCAGGCCTTGGCCAAACTTGCAATGAAAATAATTTTACCATTTCCAAAACGCCGTGTGTGTCGCTTGGCCAAGCTACACTGAGAAATTAGCACTTCTTTTCTTCTAAATTAATTGAAATATTTTAAGAACTAAAGCTTTTTTGACAATTTTTTATAAAACATTTTACTGTCGGAAAAGAAAGTTCTAAGCTTACCCCTTTTCCTTGATTAATATGTTTAAGGTTCCTATAAAAATATTTTTCAAATAATATTATATGGGTTTCTTTATATAATCTATGGTTATATTTTATGGTTTGCTTGAGGATCTCTTCTAAAAATGTATGTGATAATAAGTTTTTCTGCTTTCGTTTGTTTGTGGCTTAATATTTCCTGTCTCTAACATTTTGGAACCATTAAATTTTCTCACCATTTGGTTAGTTTTTCTCCGTGTATGCCAATATCAGCTTAGCCCGACTCTTGAGGGGGCGTGTGTGGCGCGGAGTTCGTGGTCTCGCTGGCTGAGACCCTGGACCGACTGGCAAGCTGCAATTGCATTTGAATTGGCTGCATGAGTCCATAAACTGCAGCCGATCAATCGCTGCGCGGTACCCGATGCCCCATCCCCGATCCGCAATCCCCGAACCGCGATGCACAATCCACAAATACCCATGGTCTTCAGCTGGAAGATTGTGGGAGACGAGACACGATCGCGGTAGTAAAATACCGGGTATAGACTTACTAGATCTTCTGCAGCGCATTGACGACATGTCTGCTCCTCTGGCTGCCATTGCCCATTGCCCATGTTACTTGGCATCGGCTGAAACTGAGGCTGAGAGCACCTCACCCTGCCGCAGTGCATCTTCGCCCCCGTCTGATTGCTGTCGTTTGTTGCAGTTGTTAGGAGTTGTAGCTTTCATGTCTTGGCCACACTTTTTGACCAACATTCTGTGTGTGTTTTTCGCTTGGCCCGAAGATCGAAGCTCGTAGCTCGTAGCTTGCAGCTCGAAACGGAGTCTCGAAGCCACCGATGCTGCTTAAATCGTTTTGTGGCGCTCATTGATCGCCTGCGCTACTTTTTCCCTGAAAATTGCCAACGACGTGCCTCGAGGCCTGGGACTCAGGGACTCTGCAACTCTGGCAATTAACAGTAACTTTTGGGCCGGGGCAGACGTCGTTGATTAGAATCATTAAGGGCGCGTTTCGATATTAGGTTTTGCCATAGGTTTGTCTGCCAGTCTTTTAAAATGAGACAAAGAGAGAGCGTCTATGTTTGCTTAAGATTTTCGATGCAGTCGATAGAGCGGAACTCCTTCTTAAGGCTGAAAACTGCACAGTTGACCCCACACGACCCGATCCGAGATCCTTATTAAAACTAAATAAAGTTATAACTGTTTCTGGCGGTCGCCGGCACGAACTGCTCGGCCAGAACTGGAGCCATAAAGAACACAAATCTAATAAAATATAATGCAGCTATTCATAATTTTGTTAAACAGTTTAGACCCCCTTTTCCCCCTACCCAACTCCTTGTACTCCTTTTTCGATATGTCTGCGCCGGTTGGGGCAAGCAACTACTTTACGGTCATTATGCATTTAAAACACGCGGTCACGATCTCTCTCCCTCGCTGAGTTAGTAACTGCGACGACCCAAAACCGAAAACTGAAAACTGAAAACCCAAAACCGAAAACCAAATACGAATCGAAGCCAAGCCAAGCTCGTCGTAGGGTACTGCATAACTACAAGCCGAAAACAGTTAGCAAAGAGCCAAAAAATCAAAGCCCAGTGACGACGAGAAAGCTCCAAACTCTAGGTAGTGCATTTCTCCAGTGCTTCTCCAAACGACCTGGAAGTGGAATGTCTTTCACTTTGAGCATGCAACTCCTCCGCCGGCCAAGAGATCTCAGTATCCCACATTTCAATGAAACCAAAATGCTTCGCCTGGCCTGGCACAATTTCCAACTCCTCCTCCGTCTGCGCTTATGATTTCCCATTCGAGTGCCCGGGATCGGGATCCTCTGAGCTAATGGAAAGTCAATTGACAATTATGGCCATGGCCAATGAAGTGATTCGTCGAGCCTGCCGGACTGACCATGTCTAATTTGTATCGGCGGAGCTTCACGATTATTACCATTACCTCTTGTCTTCGTCGTTCATGGCTCGTTGTTTGGCTGTTGTTTATGAAACCGAATGGTTAATAATGGCTAATTGAATTTCTGTTGCCGCTGGCGACAAATCATTTAGCCTGATTTACGCGCTTTGTGGGGGGCAAGGCCCAGGAAATTTATATGATAACCGAACGGCCCAACGTTTTTCCACTTCAACAGTTTATCTGTGAGCCCCAAAAGCCAATCATCAAACAGATCTTGGCTGAGAGCAACAAGCCATGGTTTTGCCTTTCAACTGACACTCGTCTTTTATGGCCAGCTCAGATTCGAAGTTGCGTGCCGGGAGATTTGAGAGATTCAGAGAGCCATTAACGACATGCAGTTGGAAACTGCTGGCCAGGCAATCGGTTATATGAGCCCAAATCATGATGATATCGGTGGCCAAATGGCAAATGGCCCAATCATTAGCTGCAAAATGATATATCAGCCGCAGTTCGCAGCTATTTTTTCTGCTCTTTAGCTTCGCCTTGCGTAATAGAGTCCTCGTGTGTGCAGTGACTAATTAAGCAAACAAAATTTCATATGCAATTTCGAAACGCCATTCTTAACAGCAACAACCATTTAAAATGCTTTAAAGCTATGCAAATTTACAAGTGCTGATGTCTAATTTGAATTTCAAACAGTCAGACACACAAAAACTAAATATATATATGAGTATTAAAAAAATAGAAGAGCCGCTCGCTGCCGCACAGTTGTGTTTTGTTGATGTTTTAACAGCGGCAATTGATAAGCAAACTTTTGGTGCCTGGCAATTAACACTCGACGGCACACGCTGCGTATGCGCAATCCGGCATCGCTGTAATTGTAATTAAATGCCATGGCTAGCTGGCGTTTTGGTGGAAAACTCATTGGCTTCGGATCGTATGGTTTTCGCGGGGACAGGGCGTTGTCTCTCCGCAGCGGCTTAATTTTCCCCAATTTAATTAACCCAAGTGTTGTACTCGCTGTCGTTCGCTTGTTCGGTTCTCAGTAGAGCGACTTCAATTGAACATAAATCAAATAGACATGACGTAATCTTGCAGTTTCGTCATCGATCCGCTGTGTCGACTTTGCTGTTGTTGTTGTCTTGTGTTCAGTGTGCTTCAAACTCAACACAAAACCCAATTGAACTGAGCCGTTGTGGGCGTGGCAGCGGCTCATGTTCGGTTATTGGTTTGACGTGACAGGCACTCGAGAGTTGGAAATTTTCTGCCGGCGCCAGGTGAACTGCCCCCAAGAGTATCGACCATGTACTGCATTTGCATCCATAACTGTGAATCCGCAGGGAACTGATTTTTGTTGCTTTCTTTGTCCATCTTTCAGATGCCTGCGGCCTGTCCGATGTGACGCACATTGAATCCCTGCAAGAAAAGTCGCAGTGCGCTTTAGAGGAATACTGCCGGACCCAGTATCCCAACCAGCCCACGAGATTCGGCAAGCTGCTGCTCAGACTACCATCGCTGCGAACTGTCTCCTCACAAGTAAGTTTCTCGGAAATAACGTTAATTATAAGGTCATCAAAATTCAGAATTCAAAACAGATTGTAAAGAAAAAGAATATAGCTTAAAAAGCTCGCGTTTAAAATGCTAATTTACAATCTAAATAACCAAGTGTAACCAAAAAAAATTCAAACTAACTAATTGCATTAAAATATTAATTTTATTCTTTAAATTTAATTTAAGTATTTTAGTTGCTTATCTGGAAGTCTCAATAAGTCAAACAAGTTTTTTCAAAGTCTCCAAAACTTGATACTGATAGTTCTACTGTATTTATTAAATAAATTTTATTTTAAATTTCTTGCGCAAATAAGCATCATGAACTTACAATTTTTAAGCAGTCCATAAATCTAACACCTATTTTAAATTAAAGCAGATAATCCTTCTAATAATATCAGGAAGTTAAATATTTTTTTTAGTAAAATTATTTTATTGAAACTTCTTTAAAACATCCCCTAATTTAAATATTTTTCCCTTTTCTTCCTTTTCATTTTCTCCGTCTAGGTCATTGAGCAATTGTTTTTTGTGCGTCTAGTCGGAAAAACGCCAATTGAAACGCTGATACGCGACATGCTGCTGAGCGGCAACAGTTTCTCCTGGCCCTATCTGCCTTCGATGTGACACACGATGTGGCGCCAATTGACAACAACTTGATCATCGGCCGCAGCTGTGGCGGCTGCAACGCTCAACATCAATCCCGGCGGAGGAGGCGGTGGTGTCGGTGGCAGTGGCGGTGGCGTCGGTGTCTCCGGCTGTGGCAGCCACAACGTGGTTGCTGCCAGTCATGACCAGCTCGCCAATGTTGCTGTCATACAGCCAACATACGGCGGTGGCAGCGCCATCAGCGGCAGCGGTAACATCGGCGGTTGCCATAACGGTAACAACAACGGCAGCGGCGGCGGCAACATTTGCAATCAGCAGATCAACAACTACAGCAATAACAACGGCGGCAGCAGCAGCAGCAACAGCAATCATATGAGTGCAGCCAGTTTCTTCGGCGGCAACAGCAGCAGCAGCAACCATACCAGCAATAGCAACAGCAACAGCAATACCGATTATATGGCAACGCCGACTACCGCTTATGCGACACCAGCGACAGCAGCAACATCCACAGTGAACACCACGACGATGCTGTCTAATTACTGCGATGCCGCGACCATGATGATGGCCGCTGCAGCAGTCAATGCAAATCAATGCCTGCAGCAACATCACCAGCGCATGTTGCTGGCGGGCAGCAGCAACAGCAATAGCAACAGCAATGGCACAGCAGCAATACCCTCCTCGTCCTCGGCTGGCTCACTGTCGTCTGCCTCATCGACGCCAACAGCAACAGCAACTGCAACAGCAACAGCCCCGCAGCAACATCAACAGCAGCAGCAGCAACAGCAACAATCGCCGCCAAATTTAATCGATATCAGCGAAGTTCCTCTCATTGTGGATGTCAAGTAGTGTAATTATTTATGCATCTAGAAATGGGGCTATAAAACAACCTTGTAGATACCCCGCACCCGCCCCCAAAAATACCGAAAAACCCAAAAAAAAAAATGTTCATTGAAAAAATGTAAAAAAAAAAAGAGGGAAGAGCCGCGTAGCTTAATTGAATAATTTTCCATTTGTAGCTTTTGTTGTAACTTTGTACATAATTCTCAGAAAAATTCAAATTTTTCTCTAGGCCGCCCCAGCTGTGTGCAACGAATCTCAGCTGACATATCCCAGAGAACTTCAAAAGTTAAACCCAAAAATAAATAGGACGTCGCATAACGTCTTCATATATGAATGTGTATAATAATTAAATGGCACTGAGTTCTACTTAATTTTTAAACCACAAAAATGTACGAAAATTTAGGAAAGAAAGAAAACAGCGTGGAAAGAGAAATCTCCTTAACCCTTTCAAAAGACAAAACATAAAGATAGTTAAAATATTTATATATGTAATGTAGCATATACACGTATATATACATATATGAATATATATAAATGAAACTCTACTCCCAGTGGTTTGCAGAAATATACCAAAAATTTTAAGCTATGTTTACTTGATGTGTGGCAATTTTTTATGTGTGCTTTAGCAATTTTATTTTTACTTTAAGTAAAATTTAAAATTAAATTCGATTCCCGACTGGTTTTTCTCCCTGGGGTGCATCTCAAAGATGTCCCGCGGTGGAAAGTCCGATTCGTTGGAATTTGAATCCAAAATTTAGCGAATTTTTTATTTAGTAATCATTACGAGTAAAAACACAAATGTTCAGTGCAAGTTTCAGTTCTTAAACAATTTTTTCGTAAGCCTAAGCATTATCTTATTTATGTGTATAGAGTATGAAAAGTTTTCTATATTTTGTAATAATAAAAATTTGCGTTTATAATGAACCCTTATTGTGTTTGATTTTTCAGTTCGGTATCTTTTTCTATAGGTAAGAAGCAACTGCAGCCAAACTGTAAATAAGAAAAGTGCTCAAAAAGATTTCCCCTTTTGTTGGGAAAAATATGCGTGTTAAATAATCATTACCAGTAAACAAAGAATAAATCGAAATAAATCGTATGTAAATACAAATTAAGTCTAAATAAATATAACAACAATTCGATTGCTTATTGAATCCATCACGTAAACGCGTGTAAATACAGTTTTAAGAGTGATTTCAATGTTTTTAATAAAGTAATCTGATAACAAATAATGAATGCAGTTGTAATTAAAAAGCAAGTGTCGGCAAGAGTGTGAGTAATCGGGAGTGTTTCAATATGTGTCCTTATCACTGATTGTAGACCCATCACGGTAGACAGACATCAATATCAGCAGCACACGAAATGATTAAGGCGTTCAATGAAATGCATTTAAGTAGCCTACGAATGTTTGATTTCACTTTTTTGATTATTTCAATATTTAAATAAAATATCATTTATTATACAAAAAAAAAATAACAAAATTTTTAAATTAAAAAGAAATTGCAAAAAATGAATTTAAAATAATATTAATTCAAATACCATAGATTTTCCTACTTTTAAAATATCTGCCTGTAATTACGAAGCAACTTTTTAATAAGGGCTCTCAGCAACAATATATGCTGCAATTTCCCATTGAAATTCCGATCCGAAAGCATTTACACACCCCGAAAAGTGATCATTAACCCAAAAGCACTCATCTGATGACCGCTGAACTAGCGAAACTTTCATAACTTTCCGGGACAACTTCCTCAAAGCGAGCATATGTATATCTGGGCATTAAGCGGTACGTGATGCAACCAAATACCATGTGTTGCCCGGAATAAATGCCCAAGTCATGCCGAAGCACCCACCTCGGTGCAGAAAACCGCATTCGCGGAGGGGGCAATTACCCGAACTGCTCTGAAATTGCCAATAATGAGACATGCAACTTGTGCGCTTAGCCTCTGTAATGGATTGCCGTGGATTGGTATCAATTGCGGGTCAATTCCTCCGCAGCTCGGAGCTCGGAACTCGGGGCAGGGGAATTTCACGCGCCGACAAGATAATCGCCGGGATTCCCTAGTTTGCCCAGGGCTAACTCAAAGCCCCCATCTCAAGGATCGTGCATTGCAGACAGCGTGTAGCCAACTCGAGTTAAGCCAAGTCAAGTTAAGGCCAGACCAAAGCAAGGGACCCAGGCAATGGCCAAATTGCCGCTGCCAAATGACAAATTAGATATCGAAAATAACAATTTGATCGACAGCCGATCGCCACTGCTCCAATGCCCGGTGCTCCAAAGTTGCGAGAGGGAAAAATTACCAAACCCAAATTGGCCCAAGATCCGAAATAAGGAAGGCACTTTGCGGTTGAAGCGTAGCCAAAGGAGTTGATGGAGGTGTTGATTTGATTACTTTTATGTAAGCCCCGTCTTGGTCCAAGTTGAAGTCTCAGTTCCAGTCGAAGTCGAAAACCGAAGTCATCGCAATTGCCATCGAATATATTTCACTCACCCCCCTCCCACGAATCGTGATCGGGGCAATTTCAGATGGATGGATTCGGATTTGGGCATCGGCATCAATTGAAGCCGCCGTGCCGCACTAGGCTTCACTGTACGATCCTCACTCGACCGGCTACCCAACGGCCGGCATCTAAATGTGAAAAATGATTTGACTTTAATGGCCGCCACTGAGTGATCAACAGACTGCGATCCGATCATCATCATCTGATCATCCCCAACCTTGGAGGAGGTGTTAAGATTTTGTGACCAATTGGCCAAGAAGGTAACGGTCGCCTCTACCACTAGTATTTCCTCCTCTTCATCCTCATCCCCATCCACCATACGGCACTTATTTGCTCTTGAGTGGTGCTGATCGCGGCTGAGTACTTGGCTCTAGGCACATGATTGATCCACTGCAGTTGCATTTGCATTCGGATTCGCACTCGGCTTGTTTTTGTTTTTGGTCATGTCTTGCGGTGGTGGAACGTGGGAATTTGGCTTGAAGAATCGCAATTTTTCGCGCGAGGAGGTGTGTCCGTGAACTATATTTCGTACCACAAATTGTTGTCTTTAGGATGCCGTAAATGAGCTATGCAAAATTATGCGGAAAATTGTGGAAAATAGCTATTAAATTATTTAGACAAGCTGTTGCAAAACTGAGATTATTTTAATATATCCTAACGGCGTTTAAATTGACTTGCGCAAGCTTTTAATTTTAGCTGAAATGTTGCATGGGCAAATCAAATTTAGTCTTGGCAAAAATCAAAATAAACGTTTTTCCATAATATCGTTTTTATGTTTTTTAGTCTTAGGTATTAAATTTATTTTTATGGCTTAAAGGTCAATAGTCACTGGATATTCGAGGTTTTATACTGCACTGAACTTAAAAAGTCAGTATAATAGAATGTTAAAAAATTGTACAAATTATAATTTTTTGTAAAAATATATTTTTAATTATTACATAGTAATTTCATAAAGTGTCAGACAGAATAACCGAGGAAGGACCAAGGAACCATTCCTTTTTTCCGTTGACCAGTTACATTCAGTTTTTCTCCATGCGAAAAGCCTCCAGTGAAAAGAAAGAATAATTATATAAGCCTGCAGCCCGGAGAATGCTTATATGCATGGACTGGTCCATAGTCCATGCTCCCCGATTCGCTGGACATACAAAGCCGTCACAAAGACCCTAAGATATTAGCGGGCATTTTTCAATCCTTTGACGATGGTCAAAATAAAATATTATTTCGCGCGTTAATACGCAAAAATAAGCGGCCAGTTGGGTGGCACAAAATGCCAAGGCTCGGCAAGGCGGGTGGCAGAGACCCCTCCCCGCAACTCTGAATCTCTGCATTCGAATCTGCGAAGATTGCAGAAAAACCGGACTTGACTTTGGGCCAGGAAGGTGTTGTTGGCTAAGAAATTATGATGGGAGACTGCGCCGAGTCTGGTCAATTGCAATGCGAATTTGTGACTCGTTACGAGTCGCGTGGCGGTCTTTGGGGTCAGGAAAGCGGGTTAGCAGGGGGAGGCTTCAGGCTCCATGGGTGGTCCTTGGTCGCCCCTCAAGATGCAAAATACTTTTGACAATTTGTACTTGTTGGCCCGGCTGCCGTGCGTTATAAATTATCAAATAGAAATAGCTTTCGATTCTCCCTCTACCTCTGCCCATTTTTTTAGCCATTTCGTGAGTGTCTGACAGTGAAGCTAAATTATTTGGCATGCGGTGTGAAATATGTGTAATTGGAAAACAAATTCCAATTGCCTAATTTATGACTTGTGCGAAATGGCCAGAAATTTATTATGTCCCTCAAGGAGCCGGGGGTCAAACAATGTCCCGAATGGTTGGGGTTACGATTCATTTGTTACCTTTACTAATTAAATTATGACAAAAGGGAGACTGCGAGAGGGTTGTTGCCTGTCCTACGTCCTCGGCCACATGTCCAAAAATGCTGTATTCAACGTATTCAATTTCATTTTATGTAAATGCTCGTAAATGTGACAAAAAGGCTGGGATCTGTGGCACACACACATTTCGTTGACAGATAGGCTGAAAGTTCCATTTCAAAACACGCAGCCAAATTGAAAGGTTCGTTGGGGACTGGACGTTGCTAATGAAATTGGACACCAACATCGCCGGGCCACAGGAGATACGACAGATACGCCAGAGATACGGCGGAGATACAGATACACCAACCCGAAATTATGCAAATCACGGACAAAGAGACACGGAGACTGCATATGCAAAATGTTTAACCCTTAATTGGCCCATAAGGCGGACCGACTGTCTCTCACTTACACATAGCTGACATCGATAGCCATCGCAGTTCTCAGTTCGCCAGACAGAATTACCCCAAAAAACCAACGCTCTGTGGTCTCACTGATCTGGATCTGAATCTGGATCTGAGTCCAAATCCGAATCTGGATTCGACTCGCCCCCAACCCCTTTTTCCGTTGGCTCTGTGTTTTGGCGTTGGCGTGAATTATCTGCGCAAACAGCCAGTGACAGGCGTTGAATTGCCTTTGCCTCGCCACAGTTGCCGTTGCCTCTATCCGTGTGGTGTGTCCAGTGGCACTTTGTCGCATAATATGTTAATCAGCCACATGTCAGCCTTGCGGGTGGGTTTTTGGCCAACGATGTGGGTGGCATTTCTGGTTGGGTTGTGAATGTGTCGAACCCCAACTCGGGCTTAATTAGAAGTTCAGCGAGAAGAGGGAATCAGAACCCTCTGGACTAAATCGCTGCTCTTTTTTCTTTGCTAAATAAAATGTTAATAAATATATGACTTAATTTCCTTACAGACTATGATGAAAAACGCAACAAAAATCCCAGTTTTTGCAAAAAATCCTCATTTACAAAATATTTTGTTTAAAGCAAAGCAAGCAATTGTCCAAATATGACATTCTTTATTTCCAAAGAAAACTTTTCTATACAGAATTACGAAAAAATTAAAAAGTACTCAGAAAATATCTTGTTAAATTTTTAAAAATAATTTAGAATACCTTCGAGGCGAAGCACTCACCTTCAATACAAATTTATCAAGGGAACAATTTCGCAACCGATTCGCGAACAGTAAAGCCATATTTATGATCAATCTGTCGCACCCATATACAGTTATTCTTGACCCGTTCTTGCCTGCTCCATTTAACACACACACACTCGCACTGTTTTGGCAATAAATTGGCATTTAAATTAATTCACCTTGAATTATGTTCTTTGTGCGATAAAAGGGAAACACTCGGCCGGACCCAGCAGCCCCCCACAGCGTAATTTTCAATCAAAATCGCACATCCGCGAAATTATCATGAACTCAGCAGAGCAGTCTGGACCCATCCTATAGCAATGACCATTCGAATACCCATACTCTGAATATCGCCGGATCGGGTGAGGAGATTATCAAATTGATTCCAATTAACACTTGCCACCGCTGCAGGGACTTGGAGGCAAATGGACATTGGCCAACGGCCGCCGGCGAATGCATTCATTTCTTCTCTTCTCGGCCGTGTTGTGTGTATGCAAACGTTATAAATATTTCACTCTTTGTGCACGGTTTACGGTTAGCAGCCACAACAACACCCTGAGATACGAAACGGTCCAAAGGGACCCCAACTTTATGGCCAATCCGAGGGACTCGGACAGACTCCTTTCTCCTCCGCCGACAGCGAAACACGCACATAACTTAAGCGCACTTTGTCGTAATTCGTAATTCGAATTGACAAACGTTTCTTGGCCCCGGTCTCGGCCTTTTCTCTGCGGCCTTATACCTGGTGGCCAACTTTTGGACCAACTGAAATGATAAATATTCCATAATTTCGCCTGGCATTCAATTTCGATTTGTGTGACACATAAATTACGAATTAACGCTTTAAGCCCAAACAAGAGATGATCAAGCTTCGGGGGGATAGCTGAAGGGACTGGGAGTTACTTTTGATCAATTTGCTGCTTGGGCTTGGCACACTTCCTGGAGCTTAGGAAATCGGAAAATCTCAGACCAGAGGGAAATTTAGTTAAGTTAATAAATTACAGAAAAATAAATTTACAATTTGATCGGGGAAATCTACATTATTTAGCTTAAGCTCTCAGTGCTAATACCGTAAATGATTTTTAATCCAAGTAACCCATAATATTATATAAGTTATGGTTGGTAAGGTCTGACATCTTAAGCACCATCACAACAATCTTAATTGGCTACTACACCTGTAAATCAATCTACTAGAGCTTTCTCATATCATCATGACCAACTGCTCCCCAGTTTTTCAAAGAACTACACGCAGAAGTCTCTCTCACGTTCTAAGATGCCAGCTGACAAGCGCGGCAGCTTAATTAAGTTGAAAATTTATGAAGTTCTTTATCAAGCGAAATTCATTAGCCAGAATCTAAGACACTAAACAAAGTATTGCTGAAGAGAGAAAAAAAACAAAATAATTTCCTAGGAAAAGGATTTCCTCCGCTAAAAATAGGAAGACGAAAGCTCAGACTTAGACAGAAAGTTCAAAAGGAGGAAGAGACCTGCAATGAGGCATAAGCAAAGCCAAAAGATGCTCTGCGCACAAAAGATGATTAATAATCTCCGAGACAGACTCCGACTTTCAAGCTCTCCCCACCAAGCGCGGAAAAATCCTGGTCAGGAGTGGGAAAAGACAAATGTCTTGGCTGCGTGGTCTCTTTCACAGTTAATTTAAGTTTCCAGGCGAAACGGATGCAGGACCTGGCGGGAAAAAGAATTTTGCTGATTTTGTCAACTGTTTGTCGCTGATAAAATTATTAGCTCTCCTTTTGTTTCAGCCCCCGCGACAAAACCGGAAAATGGGGTAGGAGAAACAGTTCTTTTTTCGCTTAGCTCGCGCCGAAAAATTTTTGTATTAAAATGCAAATTTTTTGTTAATTTTGTTGTTTTTGTTTTAATCAGCGGGAAGCCACAGAGCCATTTCCCACCTCCACTGCGGTCGCACTTGGATGGTGATGAATGTTGAACCCCGGCGTATGTCAGGAACCGGGAACCAGGAATCTTTGGTTGATCCCATGACTTTGCACCCCAAAGCACAAATTGTTTTTTCTAAATGCTTTTCTAATTTTTCTTTTTCCTTCTTTTTAATTTCCCTTCACTAATAGAGCTTGTAATGAGAATACTTTCTTCTGGCGAACAAAAAAATATACAAATCATTAGCAAATACCAAGAAATATCAAAATGCCTGGCATCCATAAATAAATAAAATAAATATTAAAGTTTATTTGCTGCACAGTTTGTTTCTAGTTCAGGCCATTAGTTAAACTCTTAGTTAAGTGCTTGTGAGCCAAATTTTGATGTGCTGCTGTGTTTTTTGCCGCTCTGCTATCTGGAAGTCATCTAAAGACACCGCGTTCAGTTCACAGACGCGAGCGAGAGACATAAACAATTAAACTCATTTGACGATTAATTACGCGCCGCTTCCAAATCGCGTGTGCTGCCACCACAGCCTGCAGCCCGCGGCAAAATTGTTCTATCAAAACAGAGCAAGCCGAAGAGACAGAGCAAGCTGGCCCAGCGACAAGAACAGCACCCACAGCCAAAGTACAAATTCATTTGCTGCTAAAGACACAAGAGGAACTTGCATGTCGTGTCATAATCTTGATGAATGCATAATTGCATGCCATGCTCCCAAGCACGCCTCGTACTAGCTTCCCATCCACCGATCGGTACTGCCGCATTGTGTTCCTATCGAAATGGGTTTAAGTGTCAACCGGCATAAGAACAAACCCGAAAATAAACCCCAATTTTCTAAATATTTTCATGTTTGTCAATAGACAAAAGGGATAGGAATCGAAGGTTTTCCCTTTACACTCAGGAAAAAGTTATGAAGAGTTATTTCTAAAGATATTTATAAATATAGCTATATTTGTAGCTTAAGCTCCTAGGCCATGAAGAATTATTTCTCAGGATATTAATATTATAGAAAATATACAATTCTGTTATCTTCAGAAAAATATAGATTATTTTAAACTGTTCCTAGATTTATCCGCTCTTTTTTCTGAGTACCTCTATGCAGCATGCAATACATGAATTATGCGGCAATTAATTAATGAGAAATATCGAAACCGAGCCGAACTAACCCCATCCCCAGACAACCACTAGCTGCGACCACCATCATCGTGACTCGGCTCATTCATAGACTTTGTGCATTTGAGGGAGAAAGCCAGATATTGGTGACCTAAATTATTCAATTCATTTTTATTTATTTTTAATTTTTTGATTTGTTGCAATAATTTCCCACCCCACACCCCAAACGAGTGAGAGAGCAAAGGGGTCTGCTTGTTTGTGTAACTATTTATTCTAATTTGACCCGCTTATTGAGAGGCCCGCCCTTCTGCGGCCCACTCACCCCGTTGGCCATTAATTGATGCAGCCGCTTAAATGATGAATCACTTTTTCATTAAAATTTGACTTTGAGTGTGACCCCCATGTGGCTGGCGTTGACTTTTATGTGGTTAATAGTTAGCCTTCCTATTGACAGATATTCCGTAACTGTCGCTCTTGGAAATCTAGCCATGTATCTTGGGTCTCTTTGTTGTACAGTGAATTTCTTTGTGAATTTCTTTGTCTGCATTTGCAAGTACAATGAACCAGAATCGGTAGCTTCTTCAAACATCAAACTCGTGCTGAACAAGCTGACCCATAAAGCACAACATAAAACCGATAAAAAGAAAAAGTGCACGGTGGAAGAAAGAAGTGCCGAGAATCAGAAAGCGCTAGCCGATAGCACACCTGCACCTGAGACCAAAACGTGAATGTGGGCGGCAATGTAAATCGTATTTAAGCTGGGGTGAAGGCCATCAAATGACAGTTGAACTCTTAGTTCTTTTATAACAGCAAGCATAGAGTGTGGTCTTAAAATGAATCTTCCGATTGCAAGTCTCCTGTTGATCTTCATGGCGGCTGTTTTCGCCGCAGATCCGCCTTTGAATCAGACGAAAGACGTGAATGAGTTCCTGGACTTTGAGGATAACTCGGATGCCGACGAGGTGCCTTCAACAGAATCTAAAGGAATAACCGATGTTCCAATTATCACAGCCACCCCGATCTCAATCAGCGCAGCTGCAGCTGCTCTTACCACTAAAAATTCTTCATCCACCACAACTTCTTCAGCCACAAGTGATTCCACAACTGTTTCTTCAACATCTGTAGACACCACAGCATCTCCTCAATCTTCTACTCCTTCTACAACCACATCTTCACCAACATCAACTGCTTTCACAACAAGTGATTCAACAACAACAGAATCAACAACTTTTACTTCTACTACAGATTCTACAACAGCAACTGATTCCACAACAAGTGATTCAACAACAACAGAATCACCAACTTCTACTTCTACTACAGATTCTACAACAGCAACTGATTCCACAACAAGTGATTCAACAACAACAGAATCAACAACTTCTACTTCTACTACAGATTCTACAACAGCAACTGGTTCCACAACAAGTGATTCAACAACAACAGAATCAACAACTTCTACTTCAACTACAGAATCTACTACAGCAACTGGTTCCACAACAAGTGATTCAACAACAACAGAATCAACAACTTCTACTTCAACTACAGATTTTACAACGGCCACTGATTCTACAACAAGTGATTCAACAACTTCTACTTCTACCACGGATTCTTCAACTGCAACTGATTCCACAACGAGCAAATCACCCACAACTGTTTCCACCACAACTGTCTCCACCACAACTCTCCCCACCACAACTCTCCCCACCACAACTGTTCCTAGTACAACCACTGAACAGCAAACAGAAGAGGAATTTATTTTGGCACTTCTGGCTGAAAATTCAGCATCTCTAACTCAGTCAAATTCTTTGCTTAATGCTATCAGCACAATTAACTTAAATATTATCGCTGACCTAGACAGTCAATCTAATTCCCTTGACCTAATTGAAGACACCGAAAGACTTCTTCAAAACAAGACAAAAGAACTTTTATCTTGGGAAGCCGAGCTTCTTCGAGGTGTCGTCACTTCCATTCAGAAGATTGACTTATTTGCCAACCGAACGATTGATACCTTCTCTCAATTGCTTAAATTACAAAAACAGAACCATGATCGCGTGAAGGACCTAGGGGATAGGCTAAATGTCACAGAAGGACAAATCCTGCGCAGCTCTAAAGGACTGGACAACAAACTAAACTTTGTTGGCCAATTACTTCAGCGATTTGTAGAGTTAAAAGTAAATAGTCTAAAGGAATCCTTTGCCAATCTAAATACATCCCAAATCAATTCTAAAATTGAACTGGATAATGTACCTTTGGTTAGAAATCTAACTGGAAATTCAATTATTAAGCTATCAGCCTTGAATAACCAATTAGCTGTACTTAATCAGACTCAGGAGAAAAGTTTTGACTCACTAAAGGCTGCTGTTAAAGCCTGGGCCCCCACTAACCTCAACGCGATAAACGATCTATTTCAGACCATAAGCATTTCCCAAAAACGCACAGATTTGGCAGTGGCCATTTGCGGATCCTCCGAGTATAATCTTAAAGGACATTCTAATCATTTTGAGAGCTATAACACTCAGGCTATAAGCAACGACTCAGAAGACCCCGACCACAGGAGGATAACTAGAAACCAAGAAAGTGTTGAAGATGAAATATTGGACCCATCAGCAGAGTCATCGTGGAGTGTTGTTGCCTCGGCATAAAAAACGGAAGATTCAGAAAAGGAAAACGATTTATAAAAACTAAAAGGAACTTGAATAAATTTAAGTTTATTTGAAAATAATGCATCAAAGTAACAACGTATCTATACTAGTCTTAAGAATGGGAGCAATGTATCAATTTCACCCCCTCTTTTCGACTCAAATAAAAAACAGTTTAAAGTGCAATAGTGGAACACAAATTGTGCATGGCAAATATGCGGACTATTTTGGCCGGCTATCAATTTACAGACAAGGGGACACCGTGAAGCTGCTGAGCGAAACTGATACCATGGATGCCCCGAGATGTCGGGGACCCCAGAACGAATCGCAGACCAAACCGAGAGCTACAAATGTCTGGAGAGGATGGCGCGAAACAAAAGTCAAAACAAGCACAACATGAATGAACCTTTTAACATACTTGTAGTTACTAATTCCAGGTGACAGGCGACACAATGAGTCGAAGTGGATTTTTCATTTGTGGCCATTGTTGGGCCCTCACGGGTATCGGGATTCGGGATTCGGTATTCGGGGGCTGGGGTTTTTTTTTGTTTGACCGAGGAGCAGCCCATAAACAGAGGACACAACAAAGTTGTTACAACAACAGCAGCAGCATCGGCTGCAAAAGTGACCAAAATCAGAGGCTACCAAAGAAGTAACAGATGCTCGATGCGAAGGTGTTGCCATTGGCCTCTGAGGACCCGCAATCGGGAGTCCCGCATATCTTCGGGTTCGAGAGCATCTCTCTGGGCACACGACATATCCTTTTCCCTTTTGGCTTGGCTGTGTCTGTTCTTCTTCTCCTTTTTTTGGCACAAGCCGGGCAATAAATTATCAGATACAAAATCGAGTCCAAGCCAAAGTCAAAACAAAGGCATAAACACTCGACGAACAGAGATGGCAACAAAGCACGCACTCGACCAATTGACGACACAAAAGACCAAAACAAAAACCAGAATCGGAATCAGAATTGGAATCAGTATTGGAATCGGGCAAAGTAACAGAAT
The DNA here is from genome assembly GCF_030179915.1 of Drosophila takahashii. NCBI lineage: Eukaryota > Metazoa > Arthropoda > Insecta > Diptera > Drosophilidae > Drosophila > Drosophila takahashii. The sequence goes on from NC_091681.1 coordinate 21,242,642, forward strand.
CAGAAGCAAAACAAAACAAATCGAGAGGCTGCCCAGAATGCAGAATGAACAGAAGAATGCCCGAAAAGCATGGACATAAACACTGACAACATGCTGCGATACGGAATGGCTCGGAGAAGCCCCATATCCATGGGTATGTGGCGTACACCCAAAGAAAATCTTAGTCACTTCTGGTATAGACCTAAAAATAGAAATAATATTAAGTTTGTCGTACCATTCGAGTGGTGGCTTCAAAATTTGTTTCCATCTCAAAAACATGAGTTTTCCTTTTTTGACTTCCATCTCAATTATATTTTATTTAAATTATAAAAACATTCTTAAAAAAATAAAAAAATGTTATCAATATTTCTTACATTTTTCACAATTTGCTTTTATTATTTTTTTATTTTTAAGATTTTTCTTAAATCAATAATAAATATTTGACAAATTACAAAGCCAATTCAACGTGGCTTTATAAATTGCTAAGGTATCTAGCAATTTAAAAAGTGTAAAAATTCTCTAATTAATTTATTTTATTTATTTATTTTTATTTATTTTATGTGTAGAGTTGCGACTGCTCTTGGTTATCGGAAGCAGCAGCAGCAGACGCACCAAATGACAACTTCGAGGGCAAAGTCAATAAGCGCCTTCCTGCTCCCTGTTATCGCCTGCTGCTCCCTTCCCCTTCCCCTGTCCCCTGCCCCTGGCTACTCCTGCTGACCAGAGGACAAAAGGATCCCGGTGTGTTGCAAATCAAAACATGGAAACAACGACAGCAAACAAAACTCTGAACATGCGTCGAAATGCTAAGAAATATTTTCACTCAGCCAGCTGAAACATGCAAACAGCTAAAGTTGTTCAACTTAGTTTATGGAGCTGCTTGAGTTTGGTGAACGAGTTTTTTAGAGGGGGGAGGATTTAAGGAAGTACTGAATATTGCAAATTTCCATGGGCAAAAAGAAAATCTTTAAGATGCTTTCGTCTTGCTATTATTAAGAAAACCTCTTAGCGGTTTCTCTTAGCCGATAACCACTCCATGATTTCGCATCGTTACCACTTAATTAAACCCAATTAATCCACAATATAAATTATTAAATTTCATAAAGCAACAAAAGTTAAATAACTTACACACAGACTGACGAGAGATTTCGACACCCAAAACCCAAGTAACCAGAAACAGAAAGAGCCGCAAAAAACAACAACCACATCGCGGAGGCAGAAGACCAAGACGATGCAGATGATTATGAAGCAGAAGAGAGTGGCCCAAAGCTGGGGATATAGTATAGTATGGTATATATACCAGGGGGATTTTGGGGGGCCAGAGGGCCACAGGATTGGTATCAGAATCGGGCCTCGGCAGCTTCATGCTGTGCGCGATTCATGTTTGGTGATTAAAGTAAAGTTCGTAAATTTACAGTTTTCATCAAAGGGGCGACTGTTAGTGGACTGGACTCGGCTTTTCACAGTGCTCTGCTCTGCGAGCAGCCACAGAGTTCGGCCAGAGTTCAGCCCAGGTGACTGTGACGGTGACTCTGTCGATGACTTCGAACCCCAGCTCCAACTCCTAATGCAGCGCTACTCTTGGAAAAACGTTTTCTGAAATGTTATATAAATTTCTGAAATTTATATTAATTTTAAATTTAAATACCCGTTTAAAATCATATTAACTCCTGTTTAAAAATTTAATTATCTAAAAATTATGAGTAATCACTTGGTTTGGATCACTTTAAATAATTTCTAAAAAAATACTTAAAATATAAAAATTGTATTATTTTTATTGAAAACATTTGTATTTTTGGTAAAATTTTTTAAAATAAGTAGCAACTACTAGTTTATTATTTTTTGTTACCCACTTAATTCTTTTTACTTTGAGTTGCTAAATATGAAAATAATAAACGGACTTGCTAATAATTTCTTTTCAGTGCACACACATATTCGGTGAGGCAGACTCCTTTGGCTTTTCCTAAACTGATTTCCAGCAATAAGCATTAGTTGAAAATTGCAATTGTTTTTGTAAAGGCTAGGGAGGGGCACTCCCGGGGGGAGGAGGTGCGGCGGGAGGAGGCCACACCGCGGGGGAGTGCCAGTCCCAGTGCCAAAGTTAAAGCCAAGTGCCTGTGCCAGCGATTGCACGATTCCCTGGCCCACGGAGGGATCCCGAGGAGGTGGTGGCCGAGGCACATCATCAACGTCCCAAGCCACGTCGTCAGTGCAGCAGAAAAGCTGCAAAAAAAATCCAATTGTATTTAACGAATTTTTCGTGGCTCTTTCTGCTGTGGTTGTTGTTGTTGTTGCTGGCTTTTTGGAGTCCGGAACGGAGGGCCGTGAATCATATGGACACCATTAAATGGAAAGGTACGAGCAATGGCAATCGCCAACACGCGTCAATTGTGCGCGCTGTGTGAGACCGAAGGAAAATGCTGAAAAGCTGAAAGCCGAGAGCTCAGAAAATCTGCGCAGCGATATCCACCAAAAGTTCGATCGAATATGTTTGCGTGTCGTGACACGAGATCAAAGGATTATTTTTCATTTAAAATGAGTTGAAGAAAATAATAAGATATTAGATTTTTCAAATAAAAGTATTTAAAGTGAAGTTATTTATATAATTTTATATCGTTTTGGTAATTTGTGTTATTCCAAATTTTATTTTACACTAAAACTTTATCTTAACAGTAAGTTTGTACGAGTTTTAGTTTTATTATTTAAATGTTTTTTTTGGATAAGTTAAACAATATAGATAAGGAATTAAATAACTCTTCAAACTAATGTCTACAAATCGCACGCGATCATCACTAACTCTGATTGCAGCCAGAAATACTCTTGGACTGGCGGTATCTGTTAGCTGGAAATGGGATTCTGGGATTGCGCGACGTGAAAATGACCCTGGCTGGATTCTCGATTCTGGATTCTCTATTCTGGATGGGGGGTTGTTGCGGTGTCAGGGCTTATCAAAAGCCCGAATTGGCCGCGCCACAACCGCAACCATTAATAAAACCTAATAACAACATAAATGCCAATATCTTTTTAACAAATTTGCCCGACTGCTCACACAGGAGATTTCGATAAGTGAACTAAATAACCAGATTAAAGCAGATCGTAATAAATGTAATTTGAATTTGCCGCACTGGCCATGTCGGTGGATCCATGTATAAGGCAGAGGAGCAGGCATTACTTAATTGCATGGCCGGGGATATCACCAGGCAATCGATCGTCACGGATTACGAGAACCAACGTGTAATAGAGCCGGCTTAAATTATGCGTTCGAGTGGTGTTGGCCTGGCCAAAAGGGCTGCTCACACCGCGGACAGGTGTTGATTGCCAACCAGCCAAGCAGCCTCCTTTGCATTTTGCCGCTGGGCAATGGCCAATGGCCATAACCGAGACATCCCAGATATCCGAGAAGATGATGAGGCTGCCGCCGATGATGGCCAGCTGAACGTGCCGCAAATTATTGCATTTGCAGCGTGCAACGTGAGGTAAGACATTCAGAACTTTCAGGCGGGAAAATAGAGCTACAAGCTCCATTTAAAACTGGCCGCATTTATTACTTCATTTAGTTGGTGGCCAACGATTCCGGGTTTCGATTCAATTAATGTCTACTTTGTTTGGCTAACAAATTGAACAAACTGGCGGCCGCAACATGACTTTATTTTATTTGCTCTCGGTGGCAGCCTGTCGTTGATTATTGCCTTTTGCTGGCTGCTGGCTGAACGACTGGCAAATCTGCTGAAGACAATCAACTGCGGGCTGCAGTGCAATTTGCAGCGGGAGAGAAGCCAAAAAAAATAAATTTGAGTTCAGTTGCCGGGTCAAGCCACTGCCGGCTACTGAATTTAACCGAAAATCGCACACAAACCCCCATTCGAGGGCAAACAAAATCTTTTACTTGACTTTTCGGGGATCGCTATCTGGATCTGCAGCCCCAGCTTAGCCAGCGAACAGAAATTGTTTTGATAACAATCTCGAGGCAAAAATGCTCTAGAGTCAAACAATAACGTGCCAAAAGTTTGCTACTGAATTTTAAATATTAATATCTCAGCCAGATACTCAGATACTTGGCGACAGAGCCCCGCCCCTCTTGACTCTTTACTTTGGGCCTTGCTTTAGGTTTTGTTTATTCAGTTTTTGTCTTATTTTTCATAGATTTTTTTGGTTTTTCGCTTTTGAGGGCGCGCACGTTTTGGTTGTAGCGGAAAAGTTTTACTTTGAACATGAAAAATATCTTGTTTAGATTTTATTTTGCAGATAGACGACAAGTAGACTTAATTATCATTTTTCGCGAATACATAAATACATTAGCTCGGGTTCGAGCTTATTGAGGGCGGCTCGCTGCCGCTCATTTTGGCCAACTTTCGCCGGTGGGAAATGGCAGGCAGGCCAGCCATAGTCTTATACTTAAACTTAAACTTAGACTGTAACTGCACACACAATCATTTTCCAGCAAATCTATGCGCATCTCTATGCAAATGTGTGTTTTGTAGCCGAGCCGAATTAAGAATAGCAGAATACTTAGTACGAGGACCAAACGAAACTCCAAAACCCAAAACCAAAACCCAGGCCCAGGCCAACATATTTTCCATGTCGATGCCATCGATTGCGTTATGCAAAATATATGCAAATGCCATAAATACAGGCAGCGGTTGCATCTTCGCCTTCTGTGCCGAGCAGTTTTCTTTTCTCTGCTTTTCTGTCTTGGATCGCAGTTTTCAGTTTTCCCGCTTTCAGCTTTCTGCTTTTCCAGCGAAACTTCGTTCGGGGGTCTTTGAAGAGTCGCGACTTCAACTGGCGATTTGAGAGATTTGTGAAATTTATCGGGCCAGTTGGGAGTGGGTGCGATGGATGTGGATGTGGATGCCAAGGTGTCGAGTTGTTCCCTCCAGGTTCCCTCCACCAGGTGGGTGTTTGTTTGTTCGGCTGTCTGCATTCTCGGAACGGTAGTTACAGCTCTGCCGGGAATAATCGAAGACTCTGAATTTGACTTTGACAACATTTGAATATCGTTTTGTTGCCTAAATTGAGTTTCGAAAAATCTGCAATATCACGAAGTTGAACCCATCTGTCAGCCAGTTGGTAATTGAGCCCGGTGCAACGGTGAAAAGTTTCGCATAATGAGCTCGTAGCTCCTCCGATGAGTTATGAAAGTTGGATTCTGGAAGTATGTACGCTCAGCACCCGAATCAAACCATAAATCTTACGCAAATAGCACTCAAAAAGCAATAAGACTATTTCAACGCCATTGTGTGCTAAACAGATTTCAAAAAGGCGATACAAATTCGAGACAATGCGTTTGGGTTTGTTTTGAGCCCCCCTGTCCCCGAATTAGCCACCGATATTGCTACTATTGCTACCAATACGTATGCCAATGCCAATGGCAATACCATTTTCCATGACAATACCCTGGACTCTGGGCTAATCTATGAGCCAAGATCGCAGGCTGTGGCCTGTAAGATGCTGCAAGATGTTCCGTTTTGTCCAGTTTTTGCCGAATCAATTTGTTAGAGAAACAATGACCCCCGGTTTCGGGACAAAGGACCTGAAACTGAGAAACTGAGAGGCGTGTGACATTAGCAGACAGTTTTGCGGCACCATGAGGGTGGATTCTATGCCTTCTACATATATTCCTACAAATGGACAGCCAACTGAGCGGATAATCGGATTGTCCAGGCTGGCGTTGGCCGGTCAAAACGTAATTTGTGGGTTTTTAGGCCAATCCAGCTGCCGAAAGTTGCGAGTATGCAAAAACTGCGGCGACAACTTCTTCTCGTGCCGTTCGAGATACAAGCAACTCCATGGAACTGCCAGCGGGTGGCTTATCGCATATCGTTTATCGCTTATCGCCATAATTCCCACTCAGCACTCAGGAAAGTTCAAGGAATTCCAAGGATGAGGAAGCACTTTTGAGTCTGGGGACGAGGTCTTGTCGTCGAGGCGAAAAGTGTCACACAAGCAGCAGCATGCAACGTCATCGTTGTCGCGAGCCATTCGAGAAGCATCTCGGCATCGGAGGCATCGAAGGCATCGGCAGCTGACCCAACATGCAAAGGAGATAATCACGAGCCGAAACAGCCGGCAACGGCAACTGTGCCACACTTATCTGATCTGCAGCATCAATAAGTCGTTCCTATAGATGACCAATATGCTGAGGTTGGGCAGAAAAAAAAAGAAAAGTAAACCTCAAGGAGCCAACAAAAGCAAACCAAAATGTTATCAGAAAATGCCTGCCTTCTTTTGCCTCCTCTGCAATTCCCTCAAACTTGGCCCAGTATCTCGTATCTGTCCCACAGCAATTCAACTTTGTACATTTGCAAGTGCCACCATCAATTAAAACTAATAGAACAATTAATGAACACAACAAACACAAACCGCAAAGTGCAACCACAAAGCGAGAACTTAGAAGGAGACAACAAAAAGATGTCGAAGATGAATATGACAATTTGTGAGAAAGTCGACTTTGGAATGCACTCTTATTTAAAAAAATCGTCAGTCCAAAAAATATAAATAATACCAATAATTATGATATCATTAAAGAAAAAATCAATTGGTGGCTTTTATCGAGAAACATTCATTTGGTTTTGAATCACTCATTTTTATACGTCCTAAAACTTAAATACATATTAATAAATAATTGTGTTTCATTAAAGAATGACCATATTGACATACAATAAATAATACAAAATCGACTTCATAAATTCTAGTCTTATTTTTACAAAACATATAATATAACTAAATATTCTCTATTAAAACATTTCCAAATTATTTATAAATGTATATAACACCTTTAAGAGGGCATCTCAGGCGCATGCGGAACTGACTTTCAAAGAAGCTAAATAAAAGAGTTTTGTTCTGCGTCTCCTTCATCAGCATAATAATCTCCGTGATCATTATTGTCTTTGGCAATTAAGCCAGATGAATAAATAAGTGAATGAATGAATGGGTGAATGCATGGGCTGCCAGTTCATAATTTCTCGACTCTAATTCCCAAGAAAATTAGAAAAGGGTGCGGGTGGCTTTGCAGCGCTTACCAAAGCACAAGATCGCGGAGGCGAGATTGAACTGGGGGCGTGGTCCGACCGGCCACGCCCACCTCCGTGGCAGGCAAAGTGCACAAACAGTTAAATGCGATCGTCTGCCCCGCGTAATTGCAGTCAAAGAAACATGCAATTTAACTCATCTCAGCTCAGGAAACAATTGAATCTATGAATTATGAAATATTTTAAGTCAAGCAAAATGCCACAGTCAAGTGGGGCAGACAAGACTCCCCCCCTCCCCCTTTTCCATCTGCGGCTAATTAACTAAGTGCCACGCACCTTGAAGTCTCAGCTGAAAAGCTGAGAGCAAAAACCCATTTTTAGCTTCATGCATTTTTAATTCCCCTAATAGCTTTTGGCTTCTATATAGCCAGACATTGATGGACCAGCAGGCACAGACCGGCAAAAATTAAAACACCAAAAATGTCGTCCTCCTCCGCCGCAGCTGCTGGCCAGATGCAGATTAATTCCCGGCGCCCGAAAAAGTCACCCAAAAAAGTTGTACTTACCTGGTCGCATCTGCCGGTGAACTAAGCCAACTAAGCGCAGTGTGTCCTCCATCAAAATTAATTACCGAAGGAGCGAGAGGCAGCCGAGCAGCAAGGCCAATTGTCAGTTGTTGTGCTGAGCTCAAAAGTTAAAAGGGGCGAAGTCGCTCGGGCCACCCACCACCCACAGCGACACCCACCACCCACTGGACCCACTCCACCCCGGGGGCTCATCAGTCAACACTTGCTCAACAGTCTAAAATGATAAATTGCCATCCCCCTGGTCAAAATCACTTGGCTTTTAGCTAAATTTCTAGCTGAGTCAGCAAAGTCAGTCTTTAAATGCTAGTGAAGTGCAGTTCTCATCAAAATAACAATATGGTAAAAAAAATTTATTATATAAATGGCAAATTCTGTGATTATTTTTTTTGTACCATTGCTTTGTTTACTTTCTTATTTTCATGGCACTGCATACATTGGGGGTTTTTTTTCAGCCTAAAAGCATCCAATTTCGGGCGCCGGGAGAAAAAAAATCGGTTTTTGGCATCAAAAAATCTACTAACTTTGCGATTTTTTCTATAAAAACTGGTTGGATGGATTTAATTCAAACCTTTTGTATATTATTAAGTGTCATTTAATAAACATCCACTAATTTTTATAGCCGATACTATCGGCTAATATATCGGTGGCAAAGCGATTGCAGAATCGAAATTTTTTTTTGCAAGACTCTTCCCTCTCATATATTTCAAATCAATGGTCAAGTTATTTCGCTGCAACTTTCGGAATGTGAAAATCTCGCTTAATAAATTCGCATTCAGCCAAACAATGCAAGAATAATGCGACTGCAATTCGTCAATCATAAAAGACTGAAAGCTGTATTCAATGAGCAGCTTATGTGTGCTTTACAGGCTAATACTCACTGCCTGCCCTTCGCCCACAAGTTAAGGCCAAATTAATTAACAACAAGGCAGCCGCTTTGTCCTTTGCAGCGGCGGATCGCATTGTTGGTTTTTAATTAAGGAGTTGAATGAAAATCAAAATTAAAGTGATTTATGCCAAAGATAAATGCGTAAGGAAAAATGCCAGTGCTTTAATTATAAACAAATAAGAGGGCAGCTAGCATAAACAAATAATTAAGAGCAGACAAAGTTGTGAAGTCAGTGGAGGGTCGATTTTTATTCAAAAACATTTGTGTCAATATTTGCCCCCGCGACACAAGGATGTCAACTGATAGTCTAAGCTGGCGCTTCCTTGGCTCGAGGACTCGAGCATAGTGCGCCACTCGCTCGCTTCCAGTGTTTACCCAAACCGCAAAGCTTTTCTGGTGGAAGCGGTGGTGTTGAAGAAACATGCTCGATGTCCTGTCAGCGATTATGTCACACATGATTGCTCTTGGGTTTGGGATTGTATGTTTATGTGTGAGTTTCTAATTAAAAATGTAAAACATTTACTTTTGTCAACGGTTCGGCTGTATATAAATTGAATACACATTTGCGGGTGACATTTCCCTTTTGGCTTTTGGGCTTTCACAGGGTTAACGAGGTCTTGGTTTGCTTTTCATAATTAAACAAGCTCATAGAGAATTAAAATACCTCTCGTTAGTAAAAAAAAAATGTTTATACTCTTGCCTCCTGTGAGGATTGAACTCACGACCCCTGGTTTACAAGACCAATGCTCTGCCACTGAGCTAAAGAGGCTCACATACATGGTCTGAAAAATAACCGAAATATGGGTTTCATTTTAGATTGCATAAACGTATTCGTGAAGTTAGAAAATATCATTCATCTTATCACCGTATGCTCTGATGTTTAGATACAATCTATTCGAACTTTATCAAGTTTTGTACACGAAAATGTTTACTACAAAATGTTCAATCATCTAATTGCAATTCTATTTTTTAAATTATAGGTTATCTTTAGTTAACTTTAACTTTCAACTTCACTTAAAATTTAATTTCAAAAAATTTCTTTTTTATTATTATTAACTGTCAAATTTCGAACGCCTCCTAGAAACAATTCTTGTCTCTATTCAACCATAAACTCCAACGTAAAGCGATGAAAAAATGGTTAGGCAAACCAAAACAGGTTTTGCATCGCTTAATCCTTCCAGACGAATGCGCTGAAATTATTTATTATGACGCAAAACTTTTTTCCGGCCGCAGAGCAACGCGTTCGCTTTATCTGCTGTCCAAAAGAGCCAAAGGGTCTCGTCGGGCATCCGCCAAAAGCGATACCCCACCAAACCCAACCCCAAACCCCAATCCACTCGACGTGAAATCAAAAAACAAAACTGGAACTTTTCCCAGTTAAGCCTCGATAAAGAGCTTTAAAAGGTGGGCAGCACCGAGAGCAGGACAATTTGGGTAATCTGAATGTTCAGTTAGCGCAACTTCAAAGGACACAAAATCTGTCCATGTGGCAAAATCGAATAACATGGACAATTTTACGGGATAATTCTTTAAAGAGAATAAAAAAGCCGATTAACTTTTAATCGAAAGAAGGTCAGCGTCAGCCCTTTACTTAAATGTAATTTTAAGAAATATGAGATGGGAGAAAGGTGTGTCCTTAGATTTTAATTTACAACCCTTTTGCAATCGATAGAAAAATTTGATAAATGCAACCCTAGAAACCCAATACTATTGCCGCTATTGACTTTTACTTGACATTTCAGAACGGTAATTTTTTCATGCGAAAAATTCACAAAGATTAAAAACTAAAACTGTACAAAGATTAAAAACTAAATCGAGACCATGCCAGTGGACCAAGTTATCATCTCCTACATGCGCAGCCGCAACTGGATCAACGTCCTGCTGCTCAGGTCGATGAATCTGTTCCAGCCCGTCCTTGTGGAGAGTCCCAGCGAGAAGATAGAGGTCAGTGCCAATGGGTTCAGCTGGAGCGAACAGAACTTGGAGTACCGCATCTTGGTGAACGAGTTCTTCGAGATTGTCACCAAGACGGACGACGGCGAGGTGCCCTATAGCTTTGTGGAAATGCAGGGCAACAATTTGGTCTTCGGCCTCGCCCTCCGGAGGATCAAGCACCGGGTTATGGACCAGCGCACCTGCGATGTGGAACAGAGTGACCTGCTACTGCGCATCAACCCCTTCACCCCGTGTTGCCTTCACTGCAGCAACTGTGCCAACCTGGTCATGGAACAGAGGCAGTTTCACCGCATCCAGGAGGTGGCCATGACGACCATGCAGCCTCAGAACTACTTCTGTGCCCGCAACCGTGTGCCCGTGTATCCCACGGAAGAGGAGCTCTTCTTCGGCCTCAACTACCTGGTGATCAGTCCCGATCTGCTGGGCATCGGGGTGACCACCACCCCCGGTAATCATCTCATCGAGTGCTCCCGCTGCAAGCAGTGCGTCGGCGAATATTTGGGTCGGGATGTGGCCGTGCAGCTCTACGCGGATGCCCTGCGTCTGGTGTCCGGGGATTCGCCCTTCGGGTTCGAGGAGATCTTTGGCCACGTCACACCCACCCAGTTGATGATGCGCCTGCTGCACGACGCCGAGCCAATTAGTCCGGAAAAGACTCGACTTTTCCTCAAGGCCGTGCGTCCGGATGGTCAGTTGCAGTACCTGCACTTGCAGGTGGACACCAAACAGGTGCACATCCTGCGCTCCGAACTGCTGGACACTTCCGATCTGGACCGGAAGTCGCATGGCTTGGATGCTCCTCCCATGGAGGCCGACACCAGCAGCGAGAGCGATTTCGAGATGCGTCTGAGTGACACAAGCAGCAGCAGCATTAATCAACCAACAGGCGACGACTCCATGGATCCACTTGACTCCTCACTTCCGAAACCAAAAGCCGCAGGTCCCCAGAAATCCGTGCAATATATACAGTTGCGTGGCTTTCGGGGTTGCCGCCTGAAGTATCTGTTCTCAGGAGAGGATCAGGATCTGATCGAAAACGAGGATATCACCACGACGTGGCTCGATGAGGGTACCCAGGTGCTACGCATCTCCTATGGGATGATGGTGGACCTGATGGGTGAACTAAATGCCAATGAGCACCTGGCCGCCGCTCTTGAGAAGGTGTCGCCGCCCATCAAATCACGTCATCCCCGTCTCAGCTATCTCATCTACGAGGCCGACGAGGATTTCTATGCCAGGCAGGAGCAAATTACAAAGCTTGCCGGATAAATGCAAGATTTTAATTAAAATTGTGATATTTAATTTCACAAATAATTAAAAAATAATCCATTTAAAAATATAGTAAAATAAATTATAAACTAAGAGTGTGTACAACCTTTTTTAACTGCATTAAATAAATATAATTGCTTTACGCTATTATTCCGTCGTACCCCATAAAATGTTTCCCCTAATTTACATTAACCCTTTCCCTTCAGGCGATTTTTTCTTGATATTTTTGCAAGTTCCTCAACTCCAACAGTCGGGAGATTCACGGCATATTTTCTTAATTGTCTTATTGTTGGTAATTAGTACAGATTTAATTGCGGAAACCCTTATAAATTTGGTAGACAACCGATGCGGTTTATGGTTTGCCTCCCCCTTTTCGGAAGGACTGACCACATCATTAATCGTTGGCTGGTTAACGAAAAACAATTTGTCCAAATAACAATTAGGGCCAGGCCAACAACAGCCAACAAGTTAAGCACCCTCAGGAAAGGACACTCCAACGCCCACCCAGCAGGAGGAGGAATCAGGAATCAGCAATCAGGATCGGGATCAGGATCAGGGGAATCGTTAACAGCATTTGACGGCTGACAGTTGGCTAATGAAAATCCGGGGGAGTGAAAGTGTCCAAGAATGTGACGGTGACGCAACTTGATTAATGATTGCAAGGATTTCTAAAATTTCCCTTTTGCCAGTTTAAATTTCTCTTTAATTCGGGAGTGTTGGGATCTGCACATCGGCAACAAAAATCCATTCATTATGTATGCTGCATTCGCTGTCCATTATCCTGCATGCACTTGGTTGCATTGTTCAAAGTGGGTTTCAGCTGTTTTTTTCTAGAATTTTTGGCTGGCACAACAATGAGTTTCAGTTTGGGATATGAAATAATTCGTTGGCAGGTGGATAGAAGTGCCTAATGGTCTGAGCCCCATTGTTGGGCAGGCTTTTGTGGATGGCTCTGAATCTATTACACAGTAAACACCCCCTCCCCTGGAACCTTTCTCTAAATTAAGAAAGTGCACAGAGGTTATCGCATTTCTCATTTAAGGGCGCAATAGCCAGCAATTGCCAATAATTAACATAATGAAACCATAAATTGCGCTAGTTGAAGAAAGTCCAATGACATGGCTCTATAAGTGCCAGTGGGGAGAAATATTTCTATAGAGAAAGCATGCGAAATTAATATTAGGGCGACGCCCCATAAATTAATTTTGAAATGCACTCGAAGGCAGGGCATCTAGCAGATCTCCCCGCCAAAAGATATCTTGTGGGGGAGAGTGAAAGTTAGAGTCCCCCTAGAAATCCTGTCCATATGGCCGGACCTGAACTTGTTAATTACCAAGATGTATGCGTGTCGCGCACCACAGACCAATTAACCCCCATTATGGTCAGCTGAGGGACAGCACTCTTAACACTCCACACTCGTCGTCCTGGTCGAGGTCAAGTTCTGGTCCAAATAGAGGGGGCCGGCAATTAAGATTTCCAAGAGCGACCAGCACACATTCGTGGCGAGACGCAAAACAAACTCATTCCAGAGGGGCCAAATTGCTTTATGATGTTGCAGATTATGATAATGAATGATGCCATCTGGACTTGCACTTGGTACATTGACCAGGGCTATGTTGACACTTTAAGTGATTTAATGTTATTGTTTTTCCCATCGCCCTAACTGAACGCACCCTTGAACGGGGGCAAGAAATATAAACGATGGAAAATGACTATATTACAAGAAAGCTGAGAAGTTTACTGGAAGTCTGTAAGAAAAACTAAAAAACATCAACAAAAATAAATAACTTTTCAACTATTACCTTTTCCAATTGAGAGGTTTCATTAAAACTAAAATTCGCCTATCATTTTTGGTCATCGAGCTATATACGTGACTATACATTTTTGCCAGTTTATTGACACAATTGCCGACAAATAAATCCCCAACTCCAACTGATTACACATCTCGGTTTCCCTTCCCAACTCCCACTTTTTACCCGATTTCCTACCTCCCCTCAGCGAACTGAGAGTGTGAACTGCCATTGAAATGTTTTTGATTGGAAAAAATTTAATTTCCTATACGCTTCACTCTGCTTATCGCGGTTGCATTGTGCTCCAAATTCCACACAAAGAGAAATGTTGGCAATTTTTTCGCCATGCTCTTGGCAGCATTTTAAATTTAAATCAAGTGTTGGCCCAGCGGATATCTAAACTGTTTTCTCTCACCGCATATGTTGTACACAAAACCTCAAACCACAATTAATCAAGGCAAACGCTCTTGACAGCAGCAAATTCATTGACACTCTTTTTTCTAGTCTATTCGCAAAAAGTTTCACATTGGCAGTGGCAAAGCTTCAATTACGATTTTTCGATTTGTTGTGCGAAAAAGAGGATTTCCATTGCCAATGAAACCGGAGGGAAGTGTTCATTAAACGCTCTCCTTACAGCCAAACCGAGCTATCTTTTTTCCTCTATTTTGGTTAGCATTCAAACACATTCGTTTCACTCGTTCGCCGTCGGTCTTTTGTCCCTGCAACAATGACAATGGCGGAACCGCAGAGAGAGCCGGCGCAGAAGAGTGAAATTCATTTTTTCCATTAAATCGAGTCGCCGATTGTGCATGAAGTGAGGAGGCGCAAATGTCAGGGCTCTTCGGTTAGATGGGGGCGCTACGATACTCCGATAGGTTGCCACTGTCGAGGAATACGGAGCGCCACCTTCACCCCATAAAAATCGCATCGACAACCGAGCATCCCACGAGAGCTGGTTAAAAAAAAAGAGTCCCCGGAAGTTGAATGCTCTTATTTGGGCTTGATTTTTATGTAAGCAGAAAGTATGTATCCAAGAACAGAATATTGGAAATATGACTTTTCTCGTAAATTAAAAGTGATTAATTGCGATTTTTTTATTTGTGCATTTAAAAAAATATATATAAGGACAATATTTTAAAGCAGCGGTCGGCAGCGCCCTATTAAGTGAGCATAGGGTTTTGTTCTGCCGACGCGCTGCTCACACATGTATAACGTAGAGCAGCGGTCTGCACACACACATCGATGAGCTGCCCAGTGCAAATTACTCACACAAATATAAAACAAGAGAGAACGCTATAGTCGGGTTGGTGTCCCGACTATCTAATACCCGTCACTCCGCTAAGGGGAGTGCGAACGCTGTGTCTGGTTGGTGTCCCGACTAATAATCGTAACTCAGCTAAAGGGAGTGCGAGGGAGATAGATATATGTTGACAATTTATAAATCGTATAACTTTTTAATGAATGGTCCGATTTGAAAAATGTCTTCTACATTTCGATAGGTATAAATATACACAACAAAATTGCATTTATACTTCTCGGAAATCTTTAAAGATGTGGGCGCAGGACCCATTTTAAAATCGTTAGTGGGCGATTGTGGGCGTTAGAGGGGGCGTGGCGCTCGGCTAAAATAAACTTGCGCTGCGTAGGAAGCCAAAGAATATGTGTGGGAAATCTCAACCTTCTAGCTTTTGTAGTTTCTGAGATCTCAGCGTTCATACAGACAGACAGACAGACAGACAGACAGACAGACAGACAGACGGACAGACAGACGGACAGACGGACATGGCTAGATCGACTCGGCTAGTGATCCTGATCAAGAATATATATACTTTATGGGGTCGGAAACGCTTCCTTCTAGCTGTTACATACTTTTGCACGAATCTAGTATACCCTTTTACTCTACGAGTAACGGGTATAACAAAATGTCAACGTATGTGTGTGCCGACCGCTGTTTTAAAGAAAATACATTTCTTAAAATAATGTAGAAAATGCCTTATGTTAATCAAATTTCTTTAAAAAAAAACATTTAACGGCATATAAACAAAATTTGTCTATAAATTCATTTTGATTTTTAAAATACATTTACTAAAACATTCAATATAAATATTTCTTTAACCGAAATCTGCAGAGTATTTCCAATTCGATCCTTTCTTCAGTTTGCAGTCCTTTTCGAAAACTTTTTCACTCGAAATTCGATACACTTGCAAATGGCTTTTTGACAAACAATGACACCGGCCGACTCGCCTACAATTGCGGAGACATTTCTTCGCTTACCTTTTTTCTCTTTATCTCAACTCGCTTTTGAGGGTCTCCCCCTGAGGAGAAACGCATTTGCAAATGAATTGCTTATTGACAGTTTGATGGAATGATTCCCTGGCTGCCAATTGTCGATTTGCCAGACTTTTGTTATTCTTTAATTAAACGATTTGCCCGAAAGAGAAAAAACAAAATGCACAACTGGAAGGGATTAATTTTTTCATGAATGATGAGCTTTGCCAGATTTTCCAATAAAGTCTTTATATATTGCGAATCATGAAATGTACCTATCGATGATACAAAAACTGTATTCATATTGCGAATTCATCTCGCCATTAAAATGTATCTTTCAAGTTTTGAGCTAGCCAGAAAAGTCACTTCCGGCTGATTGCATTTTGCAGGACCCTCGACATGCGACATTTGCGGTATCATTGCTGTGGCACTAATTGAAGTCGCCTCCAGCAATTAACAACTTGCCGGGCTGCTCATGTATGCAAAATCCATTAAATCACTTAAAAGCAGGAGAGGAGCACATTTGAAACCACTTCGAGAGGAAATGACACATAATACGACTACAGAGCAGTTGCCGCGGAGATGTGCAGGAGTCGGGAAATTCGCAGGACGCGCACTCGAAAGCTGGGCCCGCCCTTTCCGATGTCGATGATAATGTAACAACACTCAACCTCTTGGCAAAGGCAAAAAAAGTGGAATACATAAAAGGTAGTGGGGGTTTTTCAGACAGCAAAAGGGTTGGTCATGACTTAAGGGAGCGGAGGTGGGGCAAATGAAATTGTCACAGGCACAAATTTAATTACATCAGCTGTACAGATCGTATGTTCCGGAGCTTAAAGCTGCCCATATATTCAGGTGACTCCCCAGAGCTCATCACCCTTTTCTCCCATGCTCCCCGTGTTACAGCTCATCAACTGTCAAAATTGAAATTCCAAAAAATGTCACAAAATTTGACATGTACAAAAAAGAACTTCCGATAATTCATATTCGTATGCATGTTGAAATATGTCAAGCATGAAGAACTGATAAGCTAGAAATGGGTTTCGGATAGGATGGAGCGGAAAGTTTTGAAAAAACCATCATCAAATTCATGTGGCATACTTACTATAGAAACATCCTTAAAAATGTTCATTTACAAATTACAAATACACCTGAGTCCCCCGGCCATCAGTCCCATTTTCAATTAGCCTAAAATCCAGTCACTAAAAGTGATGAAAAAATGAACTGTTTAATGCCTTTTATCCCACTCATAATTCGCATAATGACAGAACATCTCCCCCTTTCCCCCAGCAAACCCGGTAATTTGGCCAGCCGACTTTGGTGAAGAGCAAACAACAGACGCAGCTGACCACTCCCGGATGCACTTCAACTTTCCACCCTGTTGCGTACAATCAATGGCCAGGACACCGAAAGCCCGGACGGATGGCTCTGGATCTCCCCCGTCGTCGCGTTCGGATTGTTGCAAAAGTGCGAAACCGCAAATGTTAAACGCAACACACAAGTCAATTCCGCAACCCACCCAAAAGCCAAAACGAACCCACGGTGACAACCGCAACCAGGCCACAAAGCTCTTCAATTTGCTTGCCATCTATTATGGTAGCTCATTGTGGGATTACCGCAGAACCCGAACCCAAACCCAACCTCAAGCCCAAACCTTGTAAAACCCACCCCCACCCAAGTATAGAAGCCCGGAACACGGAGGCCGCACCACCGACGCGTATGCGCCTGGTCGGTGAGGAATTGCTAATAAAAAGGGTGGAAAATCCACTTTGCTATGGCATTTGATTTTGATTTTTTTCGACTCATGGGACAGACGACTCTTGATGGCAAGGGGACAGTGTTTGAGGACTGGCAGATAACGTTGAATGGTACAGGACTTGATGACTTTTGATGTCAACGGATAAGTAGGTAAAACCTGGTACTCAAAATTAAGAACTTTGGCAATTTCTTTTTCTAAAACTAATTAGTCTAAATTTTAATCGTATTTAAACCTTTTATAATCTTAAAAAATAAATTTAAATTTGTGATTCAATGGGCTTTATTCCGAAAAATAAATTTGTATATACAATAAATAAATTTAATAATTTTAAAAACATTTCACTAAATTTTCATAAAGTACAAAAAACATAAATTTTAAAAATTGAAATTGAAATTGAAGTTTTACAAATATATAGAGTATTTAATAAGTACCTTAAAATAATTTCCGATTTCTATAAAAACTTCAAGCAAAGACAAAATAATTACTTGAGTTATAACCGCAGTCAAAGTCAATGCGAGTAACCGAAACTGCTTCAATTGACCAATAAAACCGTCAAAAGCTAATACCATCTGCACAATGTGAACACTCACCGAGACGTTGATGATGATTATGAGTCCGTTTTTGGAGGGGAAAAGCAGGGATAAGCGAACAAAGGAACGGCCTCCAGCTGGGCAACTTTTTTGCAGGTCTTACAGGATTACACTCGATTACAGGATACATTACAAGTTCGACGGGTGGCAAGGCACCGGCTCGCCCGCTGGGAATGATCAATCAAGTCGCAGGGAAAACGACGAATTTCCATTGCCATTTCTGACTGACTGAGCACGGTCAGTTTTCCAGTTCCATTACAATCATTGCGAAGCCCAATGTTAATTATGAAATTGCGCTTTGGTTCTGGACGCTGGGTAGCTGGGTAAACAAATAATTCTGCAGCTATATCAAAGAATGTTTTGCATTGCGGACAGAGCGATTTCGACAGTTCTGAGCTTAATGAAAACCGGAAATCCACTTGCTTCCCATCATCATCATCTGCTATCCAAGCCCCTGGTCCAAGAATCATTGCGAGCCCGTCTGGAGATCTGTTTACTTTAGTACTTGCCATCCATTTTTTTGTGTTCCTTTTTAGGCGATTAATTAATGCAATTAATCTGCTGGCTGAATACAAGACTCGGTACTCCTTTGGCCGCAGCTGATGGACTTGTTTGGGGGCGCACTTGTATTCCCCGTTCGGGAAATGAGTGTAAATAAATGGTTAAGATTAAGTTGAGATTATTGCTAATCAAGAAATTCATTAAGCCTATAAACAAAGATATGTAGACATCAAGAGAGACACGTAAATATTCTCGTGTATGTGTACAAAGTAATTGCTTAAGGTATATCAGTCACAAAATATTCCCCTGAATATTATTGAACTTTTTTTTATTATTTCGTGCTTTTGATAATATATTTTTAAAACTTTTTTAAATTTTCTTTTAAAAAAACTACATATTTTTTAAATTTCGAAAACATGCAAATTTAAAAAATGGTTTTGCCGTTAAGGAAATAGATTAATAAACTCGAACCTTATGAATTTTTTCTTTGCGACTTACGCAAGCTAAAACGTGATACAACACTTTGTGCTGAAAAGCTATCCTTATCCTTGTCCTTATCGTCCTTACGTATTTTGGACATAATCTTAAAGTAATTAGCGATGATCAGGTCGACCCTTGGCCCCGAAGTTGTGCTCGCCAGCTCCTTTTCACATCGCGATACCACATTTGTGAGCAGACCTCCTGAGCGAAAGAACTTAATATTGAGGTCCCGTTTGACCCACTTGCAAATCTCCTGATGGGTGGACGGTTCAAAAATACCACTAAGCTCATAGAAGTGCTCATAAGTCTCGCTCATCTTTCGCAATTGAAGTTCACCGAGCTTGGGAATGGCCAGGTGAGGTCGCCTGACAATATTGAAGGGATCGTATTGCTCCGAAAAGTTCATGAAACGTACGGCGGGCCAATCGAGACTCAGAAGAGTGTTGTAGAGCTTCTTCGGATGTCCGAGGATGCCGTGGGATATGTCAACTAGGCGCAGCTGAGATCCAGGCGCAATGTACTCCAGTTCCATGGTGGCAATACGGATATCGGAGCCCCGGTACTTGCGCTTTCCTATCCACAAAATGGGTAGATCCTCCACCGGAACTAGTTTCAGTTCCTGAATCAGTGGCGATTCCTGAATGCGATAGTTGCTGTTCTTCTTGTTTCGCCCGTAGAGAAGACTCCGCTCGGCTTCCGTGAAGGTGAGGTACTCAGGACGGGCGGAAACAAAGTATTCCGAGCGGAAGAGTCGGTTCATCTCCATTTCAATGACATAGTACGCCCTGCGATGCATGCAGATCCAGACTATTTGTATGGCCACAGCCAAGAATTGCTCATGAAAGTACTTATCGTGAATCGTCGCTGAAATATTCGAAATAGGCTTCATGTGGTAGAACTTGGCCATATTGCCCTCGCCCCCGATAATCAGGCAGTAGTTGCGGGCCACGAGCATTCGGTACTGACTGAGGTAAACCGACAGGGTTCGCTTCATGTCATTGGTCTGCTCGCTCTGCACTGGCCCTTCTGGCCCGAAAGTTCATCTCGCCGAATCAGGACGAACTCAACCAGGCGCAAATAGTACTCGAAGTATATGATCAGAGCGTGGATCACGTAGAGAACCTCCTGCTCGTGCATAAACTCAACGAACCGGTAGGACAAAAACTCCGGGGGCATCAGGTAGAGCACCAAGTTCCTTATATCCGAGATCACGATCACATCGCTGTGGTTGCTCTTCGGTCGCACATACTCCTGCCGGAAGATGAGCTCCTCCTCCTGGTCCATGGTGCGCAGGAACTTGTACCCATTGGTGGTTATGTAGCGCTCCCGAGCGTGCTCCAGATCATTGTGGGCCTGAAAGTGGAGGCAGTCCTTTTCCGAGTCCCACGACCACTTGCCGCTGTAGTACTTTGGGGCATAGTTATCCACATGGACGCGCTTCATGGTGATTGAGTGGTGCAAAAGTGGTATAAATGTATACAAGTTTTTAGTCAAAATATGATGAGAAGTCGGTGTTGACGAGTCGTCTATACTTTGTAAAATGATTTGGGAGTTTCATCTGATATTAATCCAAATGCTACTCTGACTCAAAATATCTCTAGGATCTTTTAACTTATACTTTATACTTTAAACTTTAATTCTGAAAGCAGTGATGTTATAAAATCATATAATAACATTCCTTAATAGTTTTTAATATGACAAGACTATGATAAAAACATAAACCAGCTAGAGCCCCAAATGAAATCATAAAAAAAGCAATGGCTGAGTCGTATTCATGGCACTCAGCGATTGGAACTTGAACAAATTACCATATTAATTGCTACTAATTAAAAATTCATTAAAACACTGCACTGTGGCCATGAAACTGAAAAGGGAGCAAAAGCCAGGCCAGACCGGAGCCAAATCGGGCAATTTATTATGCTTTGTCATCTCGGTCGACAGGAGCCCGTGTGCGCAAATGATAATAATAAACATTTCCATTTTCAAAATTTCCACACTTTTATCGCTGCGGAATCAATGAGTTCGAGTTCATAATGGCCCAGCTCCCCACTCGTTTTCAGTGTGTACTTTCAATTAGAAGCCAACTCCGGGCCATAACTTACCAACTAAAATATGCAAAAACATTCTGGCCATGCTGAAAGTTTCAATCTCATCGATACGTGGTAGTCCTGTGGCTCTGTGTGGCTCTAATTATGAGCTCAACGAGTCCGCTTCCCCTTTTGTGTGGCATGCCGCATCCCCTCCGCCGACACAATCACCTGTAACATCTGTGTGCCCCGTGCCGCTGGGTCGGTGTCTATTCAAGCCATAAATTCCGGCTGTGTGGCACATTAATTAATTTGGTTTTGTGCGTCATTTCAAAAAGGATTATTTGCCTCTACCATGTAGATGTAAAAGATGTGTAGGGATGTAATGGATCTGGGGCTGCTTCCCTAAGTAAGCTGTCACATGTGTTAGGCCATATTATTTTACTGAAATAATTTGTTTAACTGTATTATTTTCTGCTAAAAATGGGAAAAAGTGTTTCCAGTGATATTCTTATAAAAGCTGAATTAATAATAAATTAATACAAACTATAAAGCTACAATTGGATGGAGACCTGAATTCCCAATACTTTTCTAAGAGGCCCTATTTTTTCCAAGCATTGTATATTTCCACAACCTCTCTGCAATAGAAAGCACTTCGTGGCAGCTGCGCGACTGCAAAAGTTGTGACATTATAAAATCTAATGAACAGAAATTAATTTATAATAATAATAACTCAACTAAGGCGAAACATCGGGAAAGAGTTGCCAAATAGAAGGACCCACACCCAGGGGAACGGTTTTGTTTTACGACGGCAGCACTCCCTGCCATTTTCCTTGTACCCTGGGCTTAGCTCGCTCTTTGAAAGAGTTTCCGCTTACAATTTGCATAAAATTTGTTGGAACAGTCCGCACAGATGATGGCGTTAATAAGCGGGAGTCCAATTTTAGTGGGTGGACTGGGTGGAAATGGGGGAGGCTTACCTGTTGCCCGGGCCTCTTCGACATCGATTCCAAGCCGCGCTGCTGGGTAAATGGATCGCCCTGTGAAACCCGGTAATTGTG
This sequence comes from Drosophila takahashii, assembly GCF_030179915.1. NCBI lineage: Eukaryota > Metazoa > Arthropoda > Insecta > Diptera > Drosophilidae > Drosophila > Drosophila takahashii. The sequence goes on from NC_091681.1 coordinate 21,264,766, forward strand.
TGTAATTAAATCCAACTCTGTAAAACAAATGACAACACTTTGTAGACAGACAGCTGGAGAAGGAGTTACGGTGTGGGTGGTGGGTGGAGGATGGTCTGCGGTTACTTTGAGGTTGCCAGGACACAACCCTTTACCCTCGGCTCGCTTTTGGCAGCGTCTTGTCTTAATTATGTAGCGTGAATAATTTTTGCTCTTTGTGCGGTTTCTGTTCACGAGTCATTGATATTATTTAAATTTTGTGTTCCAAAGGGAGACGCTTTCGGATTAATTTGAACATTTTGTTTGCGTTATAGGTATGGGCTAAAGCCATTAATATTACTAGAATGCCAAAAGAAGCAATAGGATTTTTATTTTTCAGAGAAGGAAATCTGTTTGCAAATAAAGTCAAAGCTCTTTTCATATAAATAGAAATTCCTTTTCAATTACTTTGGCGCCACATTTCATTAGCAGTTACGACAACAGTAGCAACCGCATAACTGCAAACACTTTTTTTGCGCATATCGTGTGACCATTTCAGATTTATTTTTTCCTGATTCTTACTGTCCTCTAACTTTTATATTTGCGTTTGCGGTAGCTTTTGTCTGTCCTCATAGTTTGTCCCTTTATTTGTTGGTTTGCTGAATTGTTGGTTTCATTCAAAGAATGCTTCTGACAATAATTTGCGGTGCTGGCGAAAACCATTTGAAGTGCTAACACAAAGTGGTTAGGATGAAAAGTTTAGTCAGTGGATAGATCTCGGTTAGCCAGCACACAGCAATTTTGTTATTGGCCTGGTAAAAATGTGGTCGCTGATTGTTGGCAATCTCAAAAAGCGCCAGAAACCAAAACAGCTAAACCAAATGTTGCTCCTGTAGTTGCAACCGATGTTGCTGTTGCAGCTGGCTTCGTTTTTTTGCGTGGGTGTCGCAACTGATTGCGTACAATTCGAAAGCTGCACAATTTGCATTTAATTTGATTGAGCTTGCTCTAAAATGTTTACAAGTCAAAGAAGGTGCTAATGAGTAAACAACAAAGTGACGAGGTTTGGTGGGCGTTGTGGTCTTCGTTGGTGTTGCTATTACTATTATTTTAACTGTTTGTCTTAATCCAACGACAGCAATTAAGCCCCCAAAAACCAAATTAACAAGATTATAAGGCCAATCAATTGCGAATTAATTACGAGCTCAAAATTTAATTTTTGCAGCTAACAACTTTGTTTAACTATTTCCATAAGTTTTTGTAAAATGTTTTTTGTTGATCAGAGGAATTCGTTCACTTTTCCCCATCTCTGAAGACCACCAAACTCCAAAAACAGTTGCAGAACCGATTACGTTATCTTCTGGCCACAGCGACCTGGTCGAGTGTCGTAATTAACCTTGGCGCAATGTGTGAAAACGAGAAAGGGGGTAAATGGGTTGCGACTAATCCTGAAATATTATTTTTGGCGGTAGTAAGATGCTTAATGGTTTATTTTCAATTTACGGCCAACAGCTCGCCATACGAACAATTAAAAGGGCTCTTAGGTTTTCCTCCAACCCATTTGGAAATGTTTCCGAATCATTTGCATATGAATTTTCAACCTTTACGCCTCTAGTTGAGCATTCAAATTACTGTTATTATTATTTTCACTCATATGGGGGGTGCCAAAAAAGGGGCCAAAGGACGAGGGTTGAGCGGTAACCATTAAAAAGCCAGCACGACCTTTGGCTGGGAGCACCTCCGTTCTCGGATTTTAATTCTATTAGAAGGCCGAGGACGTGGGACAAGGCCGCTTATCGTGGTTACACACCCACGTAGCCGTGTGTAACCCACCCACTTGTGATCCCACTCCCAAGGTCCCTGCGCGGGCGCCAAAAAGGTTAAAATTATAATTTGCGGCTTCTGCTTTATTACCCGCCTCACACACACACACACATTGTACAATACATTTTGCGGCCAAACAAAGTTCGGCATTTTTGGCAAGCCGCGACCACGATGTTGACACGCTTAATTTCTTGGCCACATTCATAGCACTTGTTTACATCGTTTTAGCCACATCCCCTTTACTCGCAATGGAGCCAAAGACAAAAGGGATTTTTAATGGCTTTTTTGGCGCTTGGCTTATCAGCGGCGGATATCCTTGGAAGGTTGCTTGCCACAAAACAAATAAAGGTTACTTTGCCACTAAACAACTCGCATGCTGCTCTTTCGGTTGCTGTTTATTTTGTTCGTGTTTGCCCCACGAAAGTGTAAAGTTTTCCCAGTTGTTCGAGGATAAAGCGTGAGATAAGCGCGCCTCGCTATGAATTATTTCGTTGGTTTTCCTGTCCGCCAGGAAAGTCTACAGTTTTGGCCAAGGTTTGGGGTCAGATGAAGGTGAGGTAGGGTTACCTGAGTTCTTTAAACTGATGCAGACTTATTAAACGCGACTCAATCTATCTCTCTTTTATGGTACCATATGGTAATGATATTTAGATCGCTTGGATATCCATACTTCTTTACCAAATGTTAATACAAAGTTTAGACTTGTTCCTCAAGAACTTATTATTATCCTTCATCCATTTTCCATCTAAAGAACTGCTCTGCAAATTATAAAATCCCACCATCACACCCAAGAATAACAAATTGTCAGCACATAAGATGGCATTTAATCTTCAACAAATTGCCGAGACACTTGTACAGACAGCTTAAATAAATAGTACGCCTTCGTCAGTCGACAGCGACTTCCACTCCCCACCTTTACATTATTTCAGAGGATTTCAGAGGGCAATCTGTCAGAGGAGGAAGAAACTGAAATACGCATCGTGTTATGCTGGAAATCTTTTGCTAAATCGTTTTTTATTTTCCCCTGCGCCCACTCCGCCCCATTTCACCCACTGATGGTTGGTAAATTTGCATTTTAACTCAATAAATTCACTTTGCATGCTGGAGAGTCGAGTGGCTGCGGATTCAACGGTGTGGTGTGCTGTGTTGTGCCCTATAAATCTGTTAGAGTCTAACGACTACAAGCTTCTGACTGGGTAAAGAATGCCAGCTCTTGGTAGTACAGCCCGCGGCAGCTCAGTCATTTCCCAGCTACTGATTTGCTGCCTGCGAGTGAATCCATCGCCGGCTTATGGGATTACACCAAGTGTGAGTGGATAAATAACTCACACCCTCTGTACTCTGTAGCGATCCACCTTCCAGCAATCTTCCTCGGCGAATCTTGACTTACCTTTTGTCGCCGCCTCGGTCGCCGAAAACTCTGGTCTGGGGCGATATTTGCGTTATTTACGATTATTTACAATTTCACAATTTACATGTGCCAACTTTCTGTGACTGCCCGCCCCTCCCTGGCACGCCCCCTGCGATGTCGTACAAGAGGCAACATCCTTCGCCTTGTATCTTGATATGTTGATTCTCCCCCCTGTCTTTGCATCCCCACTTTTATTTATATCACAATTACTCGCCTTTAACTTGGGGATTTGCCATGTTGTTTAGTGGCGGGTAAACTGTTTACCAAAAGGTTGACTTGAGATGCAGAAATTTATCTTAGAAGATAATTGTGCTGTGGATTATGGGATATAGGTCTTAAAAATCGGGTTCACCTGAAAAAAGCCTAATAAATATTTAAATTTTATTTATTTTAAAAGAAACTCTTGCCGATCTGTTTATGTATGGGTTTAATTCGCACATTTGGTCGGCCCTCCGTGGTCCATTTCAATTGTATTTATTGCACAATAAGCCGAGAGCAATTATATAAAGCACACACAACACATTGTCCCAAATCGAAGGACCCCATGCCAGGCGCAACCACCTCGGCACCACCAGGTTGATTTCCATTTCCAAAAATATCCACTCTGTCGACCAGTTTACACTTTCTGCAGCCTGGCAAATTTATGCACTGCTGCGATTTTTGGCCGGCGGCATTTTGATTATTGAACCGAACCCGAATCGCAGGCCCGATTCCACTGCAAGCTGCAGAGAAACTTCTGTGCGGATTGTGGCTGCTGCAACCACCAGAGTTTGCAACTAATTGAATTATTAGCGGGGTTAGCAGACTGGGATATTGGGATGCTGGGATGTCTGTGTGTCTGGATCCCTGGCTCGTTCTCTGAAATTATTGTTGTTCGGTGGTTGCGGTTGACAAGGATCAGTGCCGACGCCTTATTTGTGTTCTTGCTCATTGCACCGGACCCCAGAGTCCCGAATCCCTGCCCTTCCCTGCCCTCGCATTGACCTGTCTCTCTGCCAAAAAACCGAAACCCAGGCCCTTGGGCGGTGGGTGGCCCAGCTTGGGCAAGCTCAAACAAGCGGGTGTTGTGATTCCGATTCAGATCCAGATCCAGATTGGGTTCGGTTTGCTTTTCCATTGGGAGTGACTCCGGAACGCCCTGCCCCGCGGCCTTCTGCCCACTCGGCGACATGTGCACACGTATTGTTCTTGTAAATCATTGATTAATTCCTACGTTTGCATATGATTAGGAAAAGTTGTCGAGGGGATAACCGGAAAAGATTTTGAATTTGCATTTTGACTTTTGTTGGTGGTGGAAGGACTGAACATGAACCGCTAGTTGAGGTCACAACTGGCAATTAGTTTTATGGTGGGTGAAGCGACCTCATAGCAATTTGAGGCTAAGGATAGGTTAAAAACGGCACAGAAAGGGAAATGGAAATTATGTTCTAATCATATTTAATTCACAGTTCGAAAGGGAATGAATAAAATACCCGCTTATTACAACTATAATTCTATCTAAAAATATATATGCTTTAAAGGTTTCACCATAACCAAGGCCAACCCTTAGGTTATCAACCATCAACACCGAAGTTCGTGTTCGGATCAGAGTCACACTTTCCTGACACCGGGGGCTCTGATTTCCCTCTCATCAGACGAATGTCACGCGTGTCAGACGGCCAACATTGACCAGATATGTCCTTACTCATACGCAATGTTTAATATCCATGTGACACACTCACTTTTGGCAGACATGAAACTTTTCATTGCAAACTTGGTATCTGAGTGGGCAAAGTTTGCTTACTTTGTGCAAACTTTCGACCACGAGTACAATGCAGAATGCACAGTATTTTCATAAACTTTGACACTTTGGCTTCTCGAACCTCAAACTTGGACAAAAACACATCTAACACCGGGGGTAGAGTAAAAACATACATATAGATACTCATAAAACACTCGAAGGACCAAAACTGGAGCATACCTCTTCTTCTACATTCAGGCGAAGGAAAATGTCCTGCGCTTCCGCACAATTAGTTTGTTCCCTGGCAAGCCAACACAACCCATTCCCCTCAGCTTTTCCGATGGCAATTTGCAAGGTGCTAAGCGCAGCTCGGAAACAACAACAAATCACTTAGCCCTAATGGCTTATGGCGAAAGTGGAAAGGGTGGTGCATTTAACCAAAAAACCTCAAGCAGTTAAGCGTCACAGAAGGAGCTGTCAAATGGTTGTCTTTTCTTGACAGCCCCAACGAAACGAACAAGTGGAAAATTATTTAATTGGAGAACGAAGTTAGGAATACCCTTACAGACCATATCATGATTGTTGTATCATGATATTATGATACTGATCAAACTTAATTTATTTTAAATGTAACTTAATGTACTTTTCTTAGAAGAGTAAGTATTTTTCCTTATTGAGTTTTAAACCTCATAAGAAAGTTCACGTATCCAATCCAGAAAAAAGGGAAAAGTGGAAACTGGAGCGTTGCACGATGCTGCCAAAGACTGAACTCGGCTGACAGCCCCAGTCCCTTTCCCAAAACCCTTTATATAATGAGCGACCCAATTAGGCAAAGTGAGTGTCGGTGAGTAAGATGCATATGAACCACAAAACAATTGAACAATGTGCAGCCAGCAATTAACCAAGAAACCTGCGGCACCAACCAGGCATCATAAAAACCATATAAAGATGATACCAAGACGAGGGAAGTAGACTTCCTTATACGAAGGAAAAAAGCGTTAAACGTGGGCGCTTGACTGCTTATTTGATATCATAAACCTGAGAAACAGGGGAAATATGGGAAATTGATACAGCTCATATTGGGGGGATTTAAATTTGTTGAAAATGTAGATTGATATATTTTCAATTTGTAGAGTTAGAAATCAATTGTAAAATTATTTAAAGTAATTAGTTATATAAAAACTTTAAGATTAGGAATTAGACCTTAAAGTAGTTGATCATTTACGATAGTTAAACCAATCAAACATTTGTCAATTTAAAAACTTTTTCTAAGATTTAATTTCGATTCCTTTTTTATTCAACGTGTATCCTCACTTTTACTAACGAATTCCAGACACTCTCCATTTCCATCTATTTAATGAAATCAAAGAAGTAACTAATTCTCCCTCGTCACAACAACATGTGCTTGCAATTTAGCCTCTGCCGATCAATTGCACATAGGTTGTCCGGTTGTCTGGCTGCCATTTGTTTATTAGATTTGTCAATGCAACAGTTTTTTCTTTTTTTATTTTATCGGGAGGCGGACCATTCACATGGCCGTAAAAATCATTGGAATTGCAAATGGATGGCTATGGGAGGGCGAAAAAATGGCAAAAAACTTTTGGGAACGACAAATGCGCCCTCAAACTTGTTGTCGGTGTCACATGCAGGCGATGCGTATAAATTAGAGCCGCCATCGAGAGGCCATTGTGCGGCATCTTAAATGTCAAAAGTGACACCCCCGCTTTTTGGCCTTTGTCCGGTGCACCTGAAGGCTGAGGCACTCGGGACATTTGACTCAAACTGCTGGCGAAAACAATAAATTTCCCTTTTTTGCAGGCAAAGGGCCAGCAGAAAGGAGGACTCGTACATGGAACTACTGCTCATTGTAAGGACAACGAGGGGCGGTGACCACGGGGAGTGGGGCAAGAAAAATGATGACCACTGGACGCACGGGTGAGCATTCACATTCTCATTCACCCAGGTCCCTTGCCATTGCCATCGTTCTATTGCATAAAAAACAGCGTTACGGCCAAGGAACAAGTTGCTGGCTAATAAAAAGAGCAGGAAGGGGAAACCAAGGGACAAACCTGTTTCAAATGCATTGGAGGGGATCCCAAAAATGTGACCGGGAAGGGAGGTCACCATTATGCCCAGGTTGAGGGTGTTTAAGCGGAAAAGGTAAGTGCCATTGATGTGGCTGCTGTTGCTTCCATTGCCCGGGGCTTTTAGTCAATATCTCAGGCATTCTGCAATTTTTCTTCATTTTTTTTAGCACCACCGACATATGTGTAAGTTACCCGGAAGTTAAGCTCTTGTTTATGTGTCATAATAAATCATGTTCAATGCACACGAAACAATTCCAACTAAGTGGGTAATGGAAAAGACTTACTGTTCTTCCGTTTTCTTTTTACTGAAATTGAATAGTTTTTATGGACCTTCTGATTAAATGAAGTGCGAAACGGAAGTCTTTTGAAAAACAGGCCTCGAAAACTCTTAGTATCCTCAACAAGTGAAATGTGGGGTCTTCAGAACTTCCCCAAAAACCTTAAAAAATTGGTTAATGTATTCACATAAACGCAGCCACAAATCCCAGGTGACTTTTTTTAAACGCTTCTAAATGCAAATAAAAGAAGTCACTTAAAAAATTATTCAGCCCACACTTGACGGGAAGGCGACAGGGGACAACCTCCGGAATGGAAAAATAAATGTGTTAATGTTCGCCCCGAAACGCTTTTGGAATTCATGTCAGTTTCGGTTTCATGAGGTAACGAAATTCACAAATTCGCGGTGGGTGATTGTGTGGAGGGGCACGCGTGTCACTTACAGTGATTCACTGGGAATGGAAATGGGAAGGGGAAGGGGAATGGGATGCCCCCGGGGGAGAGGTTGAGAGAGGAAAGACAGTCTATCCACCGCAAATGGCATCTACGTGTTCCGAGTCCAAGCTGGTTCCAAAAAAGACTGGGGAAACAACCACAGACAAGAATATTTCGTCATATATCAACAGTTGTAAATATTGCGAATAAAACAAATATTTCTAGAAACTCATTTAAGCGTGGCCAGCTGTTATCTTCAAGTTTACTTAGCCGGTTCCAAGTTCAAGGTTTCATAATTTTATATAAATATTTCGATCGCATTAAAAACATTTCAGTTTCCACAGTGAAAATGTCAACGCGCCGTCATTTCGGGATTGTATTGCTCCTATGTTGTTTAAGCTTGAGTTATAACTACAGGCTCATAGAAAACCACGAAGAGCTTAAAACATGTCCAGCGCGAAATAGGGATCTTTTATTCAACCAACCACATTTGAATAATCAACAGAGGAACTTTTACAACGTCCACGATATACCCGCAAGACAGCAAATTAACTCTAATCAAAATGAAATGAAATCGGAGAACTGGCTGTTGCGAATTTTCCATATAAAATCCGTGAGCCAAAACCCAAGTCATGAAGTCCCAGGAACAGACGAAAATAAACATATAGATGGATTTTTAAAACGTCTTTTTAATATCCTGAGGAGCAATAAAATGGAGGAGCCATTACATAAACATACAAATAACCCAAAAATCCTTTTCATTATAAAGAAAAATCCGCATACAGAAGACCACCGCATAATAAAACCAGAACCTTTGCAATATAATTTTATGTGAATAAGAGGAATACCACAAAGCTTTTTTAAATTAGTTATCACACATTTATCATTTCAATTTTTCAGCATATATACGTTTCCGACACCCTCATCACTGAAGCTCACATAGTTATTAAGATCTATTACCCCTAATTAGGAAAACTTTGTAAGAACACATGTTCCCAGAAAGAGGGCAATAAATTAAATAATTTTCCACTGTATCGCAGGGGGCTTTAAACTTCGAGACACATTGAAGAGATTTTCATCCATAAATAATTTCCTCATATGAAAAACCTTCTTTATACCACTTGATTGAGGTTTGAAAGAACCCCCATACCACATCCACACTCCCACCATAAAAATTATATTATATGCATGACCCCAAATTAATCTAGCGAAACCTCTTCCATTTTGCTACCGAGCTTCAACCCCCGTTCAAAAGGACATCAAAGCCGGTGAAGTATGACAAACGAAGTTATTTGAATATGACCGTAAATGTCATATGAGAACAAATTAAATTTGGCTTATGGACCGGCCAGCCAGCAAGGAGCTTCAAAATAAAAGACCTATACATTTTACGGTTCTAAGCTTTTATGCATACGTCAGCAAGGTTATTGCAGTTGTTAAAAAAAGAAACAAAGTTCAAATATATTTTGAAATTAAATTTAAAATTATTTACAACAAAGTAAGTATGTTTAAATTAGTTAAGTTAATTTAATATTTTAAAACACTATTGGAATACTTAAAGGAAATATTCTTTAAAGCCACAAAAGATACAAAATATCCAAATTATTCTAGCTGAACCTTCTTGAGCTTCAAAACATTCCCTGAGTATTAATTTAAATTCAGCTGCTACATTTCTGCATTCAGCTAACTTAAACGCGTCGAATTTTGCAACACGCCAACTTCTTTGCAATATGCTGTCGCCAGGAGTGAATCGAAATTATGCAAAAATAACAAAGAAAAAAAAATAAGAACAAAAGTAAGAAATGGAAACAGAATTTCATTTGCATTGCGAAATGTTGGCTCAGGCGGTGTCCAATTCAGATCTAGACGCTTTTTCACAGCCAAAAATAAACTCATTCGCATGCAGTTGGCGTCCCGCAAAGTGGATATTGATATTTTGTCCTTAAATTTTGTTATTTATGTGGTGAATAGGGTGTGAGGGTGGGAAATGATGTTGAGGAAACCCCCCTCCTGGCAAACTTAAATAAACGAAACAGAAGTTTAGAATTTGCAGCGGAGAAAGTAGCAAAATTTCCGTCGAGTTGTGCAAATTTAACGCGACATTGTCTGGGAGGCAGGACTCTCGGCTTGGACCCTCCCCTTATTTTTTTCAGTTCATTGGGGGTGTGTGTCCTTTGCCCATTGACATTCAAGTCATGTGTCAGAGCAGAGGCCGATGCTTAACTCTGACAGACCAAACCCCGAAAAGTTTGCCCATAAATTCTGGCAAAAAACCAAAATGTTTCAACACATTGAAAGGAAAACCTTGTTTGACACAGGCACTTGAAATTTTTCAATTGCCTGCAAATTTATTTTAAGAGAGCGTGAAATTTATGATTGACAAATTGAATTTGAAAATTGAGCAACATTTTTGAATAATATTGTTTGCGATTCGGTGTAAGGAAGGCCAGAAAATATTGAATACTATTTGCCTTGGCACTCTTTAAGAACTATTCTAGCCCTTGCAAAAAATGTAGCCATAAAAATGATAAATGATCCTTCAATCGTTCTGCCTCATCATATCGCACGGAAGCTGGTAATTCGTCATGGCCTCGAATTGTTTGACCAGTAAACTAGCCTGCAGGACATGGGGCTAGTACGCCCCTTAAAGCAAAGCCAACTAAGCTCGTTTTTTTCGATATTGTTTCGGCATAAAAAATCACTAAACACTCCATAAACAAAACCATTAAATGTGCCCCCATTAGTGGAGGGTATATTCCAAGTCAAAATCAAAACAAAAGCCTATACAAAAATTGGAGAAACAAAGTTTTTTATCTTTTTTATGGTCGCCTTGAGTATGTGGGCGTAATGGTATAAATCTTCATGTTTATAAATCAGAACTTGATACGGTGCCCCTTGGGGACCATCACGGAAATCGTGGGGATACGATAACAAACAGAAATCATATAGTTAAGAAATTAATACAACTTTTTGATAGCTTAATAGGCTTTAAAAAGTAAAACTCCATATGTTTTCCATGATCGAGAAAGTGGGCTTTAACAAACATTGACCTTGAACTGCTAGCCATATTTTTCCATTTCCCCTTAAAAAATGCCTCACAAAGAAAATCATATTTTCATTGTTCGAGATTTTTTTAATATGCAAATAATTTGCTGGCCAAATAGCAAGCAACTGTGACCCGGCAGATGACAATGACACTGCTAACGCCCTCGAACGGAACCCAGAAGGAATGCGAGTCGCCGGGATCCGTAAAAAGTCAAGTCGAGAACAATGCGACTCGAGGCCTACTTACACTTGTAAGGAAGTTCCGCCTCATTTTATGAATATCTGAGTCCCCTTTTCGGCCACATTTGTGTGTGACACACAGTTGACAGCTGCGGTCGCCGTGGTCCTGGTAAACACTCGTCGTCCTCATCCCCATCCTCATCCTGATTCTGGTCCGGATGCCACGGAGTGGTGGCTCTTGCCCCGGCTCAAACTTTGACTCCGGTGATGCGTGGCCATTGTGCGCATTTGACGTTTGGTTTATTAATCAGTTTGGCCTGCGGCCATGGACCAACCAACGTCACAATTTTCCACAAATGAATAATTTTTGTACCACAGAAAATATGAAGCAGAAGCCAAAAAGGCAAACCCACACAAAATGTGTCACACAAGGGTACTAACGTTTTATATACCGTTTTTGAACTAGGTATTATTATTTTTAAAAGAGCTTTGTCGGTAATATATTTTTGGGACAATATAAATGTTATTTCAAAAAATAAATGTTATAATGCTTTGCCCTTAAATCACTAGAAAACTTGTCCCATTATAATATTAGGGGCATAAGTTTAAATGTAAGTAATTTTCCTTAACACAATTTTTAGGTAATAACTGGCAATTTGTAGGCAATTTCAGTTATTTTAAGCTGTAGCGGGATAACAATTGTACAATATTCTTAATAACTTTATAAAATCGATTAAAAAGAGTGTTTTGAAGTTCGGTACTTCCACGTCTGATTCCATATTTTTTTGTGCGAGGCGGGTTTCGAATTTTAATTTTCACAGAGAGAAGCGAAAGTCAAACAAATGTCAGTCGCGTGTTAATCAAGTGTAAATAAATGGCGCAAAGATTAGAGAGCACCGCCAAGGCAGCAACTGGAACCACAACAACAACAATGAAACATTGTGAAAAGCCCAGAAAACAAATAAAAAATAAAAAGGAGGAATTCCCCAAAAAACGAGGGGTGTGATGCAGACAAATAAAAAAAAGGTAGGAAAAAGTAAAAAAAAACATTTAATGGTTTTTTAAATGCTTTTTAAATGTGCGTGAAAAATCTGTCACTCGATGGAGAAGAACTTGAAAACGCTTAAAGTTTCCTTAGCGACTCCCTCTCAAGGGCTGATGCAAATTAGCCGCCAAAGTTGTTATCATCGAAGCCCGAACCCAAATCCCGAAGCCATTGGACAGGACCCAAGCAACGCCTACGCCCAAGTAAGTCCTTAGACCCCGGACCCAGACAAATCCTGCCCTCTGTGTCCGCATTTGAAAATCGGGTGCGGGGCTTGGGGTGTACTGAAGTGGTGTTGATGATACTATTATCTTAAATCGCGAAGGGAAAGGAGCTGAGACCCATGCAAAGCTGTCAGCGGACGCGGCCACTTCAATTGTCCTTTTTCGGCAAGGCATTTACAATTCATAGATAGAGACGAAAAAATCGTTTTATTGGCTTTAAGGTCCTTTTTGTCGCCTCAGCGACATGAATAAAGGAGCAGCAACAAGGACATAAACCGCAAATAACTTGAACACTCTGCGGCCAGAGGGTTCCCTTTGTTATTGCATTTCCCCGTGATTTGTGTTTTCTCGGGGCGGCGGAAGAGTTTGAATTTTACATTTTTTCCGCCGCCTCCAAAGTACACTGAAGCAAAACATAATGAAAATGTGAAAATATATTTACCAAATTTTATATATGCCTCTATTGTTTTTTTTTACCAATGATTAGAGAATAAATAAAATCTGTTCATTTGAAACTTTTTCTTGTGTTTAGTTTACCTACAATTTATGATATCCAAAAAATTTAATAATTCGATAAAACAATTATTAATAAATTAAAAAACAGTAAGTAAACCCAGATCTTGTTATTGATTTGTAATAATTTATTTAATAAATAAGTTTATCTATTTGAACAATAAAACAATATTTTTAAAGTTATATTTTAAATTGTTTGTAAGTTATAAAAAATTTTAAGAAGTGAACATTTGTAAGCGAGAAAATATAAATAGTACCACGGCTCTTTTGAGCTTGCCCAGCTAAAGGGGTGCAAATGCTGCAATTTGTAACATTATTTGTTTTTCTTTTTGGGCCAACCCCACCAATACCTCAGCGCCAAAAGGACATTGCTTGAAGACAATGCTATCTAATCTTATTTGAAATTATTTCTGCGTTAAACCTGCATCTCAGCACTTTGCCATTTGACAATGGCCAGGCAATTGTTGTCCTTAACAAGGAGACGAAACTTTAAACTTCCGCCGAGTAAGCTGCACAGGACCCTTTGCCTTGAAGGGCAGTTTTAATGATATTTACAGGAAGTGGCAGAATCGCATCAATCATTTGTCAGCCATAAAAATTCGTCACACACGAGTATTAAATTATACAACGAAAAAGCGCAGAATATTTTTGCTGAAAAAACGGAAAAAATTCTTAATGGTTGCGTGCGATGAAATGACCTTGTAAGTTATGAGACCTATGGGGGGTCGGACTTAACAGTGGGTCTGGAAAAATCCTGCGGCAAGTGAGCCCAAGGTTTAACGATGGCCGGTCATTCCTGTGAAGCATCGACTGGGATTGGGATCCTGGCATGTGTGCGTCCTCGTCCTGTGAATGCTTTAGCCCACACCCACCAACTCATTCGCCTGGTGTGCCCACTCACATGTGAACATTTATTGGAAAACATTATTATTTATGGCTTTTTGAATGACATCGCTTGAACTTTTCAAGCAATAAAGTAACGTACAATAATATTTCCTTATAACGGAAATGGCAAACGCACAATTTTTCTGTAAAAAATTGAAAAAAAAAGGCAACGAAATTTTGAGTTTTGATTTATGAAGATATTCATTAGTTTGGTTGATCGAAGTTGCGTAAAATAAGTAACTTGATTTACAACCGAGGGGATTAATATAAATGACGGTGTACTTGTCTTTATCTTGGGAAACAATGAAGAATGGATGGATTGTCAGCTCAAGAAGGCCTTACTGCTTTTGGAAACTCAACTTATTTCAGTTTAAAGAGAAAGAAAAACGCAAGTTGAGAATCTCACAATCTTAAAATAAAGAAAATCCCTTAAATAAGACTGGCAAAATAAATTCCGATGCAATCTAAAATGAAAATCTTAAGCAACTTTATTTCAGGCAATTGATGCGCAAGAAACCCAACAGTAAAAGGGTTTGGGATTACGGGGTTCATGTCCTTGGCCATTTGAAACATACAAGGGATGCGTGGCCGTTTAAGATTTGATCAAATAACGACGAGCAAAAGGATTATTTTAAGTAATTGCTAGACATTGTTTAGTGGGATATTAAGGACACGAGGTATGGGTTATTTTATGTGCAAATTGGGTTCGACTTTAAAGTGAAATATCACCAGAGCTGAGACATTTGTTTTTATTTACTTAACCAATGCGATTACATAGGCAACTTCGGCTTATTTACTGCCCTGTCGAATGCATATATATGTATTATCTGTGGGTATATCTCCGAGTTATATATGTTAGATACGGGCTCCAGGCGCATGACCCATTCCTGAACTCGTGCAAAGCTTTTTGCTGGCGACGGCGCCACGAACCTCTGCCTTCTCGCTCTAAGCCACATGATGCCATCCTTGTCGGCTGTGTGTGTAGGGCGCCCGTGGAGTCAAAGTGTAGATAGCAAGCTGCCATAGGACGAGGCAACAAGGATGTTGAATACATATAAAAATGTCTAAGGTGGAGCAGAAGCCATGACTGCGGCCATGACAGCGATAATGTATACGGGAGTGGGGAGGGAACCACTTCCACGTCCACATCCACATCCACATCCTGGGGGCGAGGTGGAGGTGGGTCCTGGCGAAGTTGTAGGGTTGCCAGGACTCTGTCGCATCCCAATCCCACCTTCTGCCCACCCACTCTCATCGTTCTCGGGCTTTCTCGGTATTTGAGTTTGGCTCCTGGTTCACTTTGTGGGTATTAAGTTCGTTTTAAGGCTAAAGACAAACGTCTCCATCTCTTTCTCCGTGCCTTTCTCCATCTCTTTCACTTATATCCTGGTTGCACTTTTTGTGCGCCTGCCAAACGAAAACTGTACGGGTGAAGGTGAGGCAAAGTCTTTAAAGTTGCACAAAGGGGATTAAGTTTGTTCCCACATAATTAATCAGATGGCCGCCTTCCATTACTGCATTAACTTTTAGCTCTGAAAAAAGTTTCAAAGAACTTGGTACTCAAATAAATGGAGAACTATTCAAAAATAGGTCTTAAATAATTTTCTAAAACTATACCATTTCTTCCCCAATATTTATCCACATTGAGTCGAGCAGAAAGCTAGTCCAGTCACTTTTTATGACGCATTTAGTTAAACTATAGAGACCACAGAAACAACAGCCAGGGGTAAACAGTCCATGGAAAGTGGTCTGTCGAGGCAACCCCAAGGAATTTGATGCAGCCAGCTGCCAAGTTGACAGCCCTTCCTTATCCGGACGTCGCTGAGGGAATTTGTTTTGGTCCCGGACGCTGGTTTTTTACCGACCTGATGGGCCAAGCGGGAGACTTTTGTTTTATCGCTGGCCATACATCAGCCATCAATATGATTAACTCACACGGAATGTGCCAAAGTGCCGAAAATCAAATTAAATTGCCCTGATATAAGTGTTAGTGACATATTCGGACAGCGTCCACTCGCTTGATTTATGCATTGCAAATCGATAGTTTGTGTTTGTCCTTTGAGAAAAGGGATCAGTGTCAGATGTGTGCAGGCGGTAAAAATATAATTTATATTCACATCTCCAAGATATGTTCTAAAAATGGGGAGTACAAAAATTCTTTAACAAGTTCATGTGTGCGGCTGTCACTTCCTATTCGCCCGCTGCTCATACTTTTCCTCAATGAACTTAAACACAGAATCGATGGCCGAGTAAGAGGTCCACTCATGTTTGGTATGACCAGCGGAAACCTTTCGGATGCTGTTCTTTGACTGAGAGACAGGAGTGTCCAAGGGTGTGTCGCTGGCGACCCAATCGCAGGTGACTTCGGACAGGTAATCCCTGGTCTTCGCCTTGGGACTCCCCATAGCCGCATCGGTAAAAGCAATCGCAAAAACAAATTCTTTAAAGAAATCCGTAAAGCGCTCCACCTAGTGATTTATTAAAATTGTAATGATAATATTTAGATTAATTTTTCGATTTTATTCTTACCAGATCTAGAGTGAGACATCCACCATAACTGTGAGCCACAATAGCCACACTTTCCGGATTCGATGGCAATACAATATTTTTCCAAACATATTTCATGTGTTCTACGGAGCTTTCCACGCCCTTAATTGGATTATCTCTTCCGTTGTAGAATCGTCTACAATCATTGGCATTGGTAATTAGCACATCGTACCCGAGCTTCTGCGCTTTTCGCACATAGGGTAGTTGAGACCCGTGGTCCAGCGAGTTGTTAATAATTAAACTATAAACGAACAATATAAAACCAGGGACCGTAAATAACAGTTATTTGTGATTTTTATTTTAAAAGGCCTACTGAGATTTGTACAAGTTTTTATTAACAATTTAACTGGTTTTTATGCACTTTATAGACATGAACAAATAACAGTTAATTTGCTTTCCAGATTTGTTGAAATGCATATACTTTGTGTACAAGAGTAAAAAGAACGTTATTTTTGACGTTTAAAACCAAATATCACAGTAGTCTTTTTAAAATAAAAATCAGAAATAACTGTTATTTACGGTCCCTGTATAAAACTGATTAAATAGAAAAAATATTTAGAAATGTAGACCTTAAGTCCACAGAAAATTTAAAGTGCCTCGCAATCCCCCAGGGCTTAATTTAGTATTTAATTTTTCCCTAAAGGCCTTAAAAACGAAATACTGATAACAGCCTTAACTCAAATTTAGCGGAATTCTGATTGTGCAAGTGAAAAAAAAAACTATTTAAACAAATTATTTGTAAAAATAATAATATTGATATAAGAGACTTTAAAACGGTTAAGGGAATCCCTTAAAAAAGTGACAAATAATATATATATATATAATTAGGGATCCCACTTACCTTCTGGCCCATTGTCCCGCCTTAACGTATCCACTGCCATGGATAAGGACTAGAAGCTTCTTAGACTGCGACAGCTTCGCCGGTTGGGAGAAGACGAACGACGAGCGATCTGGAGCCGTGTCAAAGGGAATATAGGTGCGGCTGAGCCCGTTTTTCTCCAACAGAGCATAGACAATTTCCGGGATTTGCTATAGATGATACGACAAATTTATATTTGTATTAATTTATTTTATTTTGATGCCGGTATTGTTATAATCATCAGATCTAATCAAAATATAAAAAAAAACATTCTTAAGAATATTATTTTAAATATTTTTAAAAGCTTTAGGAAATTGATAAATATTTTTTTATGAGTTGGTGGAATTTTTTTTATCAAGGACTAAATATTGATTCTTATAAGAAGCTAACTTAGCTAGATTTCCGGTACTTACGTTTGCTAGATTTTGGTAGTGCTTCTCGTTTTCGGCGGCATCGTCGCTGACGTTATAGGAAAAGGGCTCCTTGCCAGGCTCTCCTGTGGCGGGATCGATTTTGCGCAGGACTCCAGCTGCAAAAGGAAGATTGTGGTGATCATTAGGATGTTGCATAGTACCTAATTAAGTACTATCATTCTACTCACCTCCATCAAAGGCGTACCCAAAGTTTTTCAGCTGAACGAGAGCCTGTTCACAATTGGTTGCCGGTGCCGGGGAATCTGGCATTTCAATGGCTCTGGAAGGGCGAAATATTTTGATTAGCTTTGACCACATTTGAATCGGGCTGGTACAGCGGACACTTACGGAATGAGATTTGCGCTGTAAAAGGGTTTTATTTATACACAATTGTTGCTCGCGTATTGTTTTGATTTTTATTGATAAAAGCCCTTAGTGATGGAAAAAACGCACGCACGCGACATCTATGGGCCGAAAGTTCCCATCGATAACACGACGATAACTATCGGATAAATTTGAGACCGATTAACACTGTATTCACACTAGATGCGTCAGCATCAAAAAGCAACACTTTCTCACTTAACAATGTAAATTATTACAAGACTACTTATAAGACTATCGGAGCTTATCAAAATAAGCTCCATAATTAATTTTAAAAAGAGAGCACAAACACTAAGTTAAAAAAAATAAACTGACGTCCATAATATCATATCGTTGGGTTTACTTTAATATAAATACAATGATGGCGAAAAGTGTACTTAGCCTAATTTAAAGCCATTTTGTCCATAGTTCTCCAAATCCATTTAGAATACTCGCTGACACGAGTAAAGGCATAGGGCTTTAAAGGTTTGCAAGCCTTTTTGCCATACGAAAGTAAGCCGTAGAGCTTCCCTTTGGCCACATCAATTAAAGGGGCTCCCGAATCTCCCTGAAACACAAATTTTCTAGGTCAAGGGAAACTGAATGTTTAAATAATAATTATCCGAAAAAAAGATATCTGAGCAACAACAGCTGAGAAGTCCTAATGTTATTAAAATTGGGGATTCTTATTTCAAAAATTTGGAATAATTTAAAAATAATGTATACTTTTAATTGGCCTTTTCATGATTGCAGTTTAATACCGTCAGATTATTTTTTCTAAATTTTTTCCAACTACTTACGTCGCAGGCGCCTATAGATCCTTTCAAGTGCACCGCACACATCTCAACTTTGGTGAGGAATACGAATCGATGCTTCTGCTTACACACACCATTATCTATTGTCTCAAAAGGCAACTCCTTCAGCTTTTTCATCCTGCCGATGCTGACCCGTCCCCAGCCAACCATAGAAACCTTCACGCCACTAGCCTTTTGCGGTCTGTCATTGAAGTTAATACTTCGGAATCGGGTGCCATCCAAAGGCAATTTAGGGTGGACCTTCATTAAGGCAATGTCGTAGCCGCCGAGCGGCTTAAACTGAGGATGCCACTCCAAGCGGACAACGAAGAACCGCGTCTGCTTCCGACTTCCCACGAAATCATCGCCAGCGGCTACAAACATTTTCGTTTTGCTGTTCAGGGCTTGGCTTGGTTTTACGCAGTGGGCCGCAGTGAGAACGAACTGATTCGACAGGATCACGCCCACACAGAGATGTTTGTAGGATCCTTTGACGTTTGTACCGATGGAGACGACATAGGGATATCGTGGTAAATCATTGATTTTGGGTTTGCTGTTAATCATGGCCTTTGTGGTCGCCGAAAGTGTGCTTATCTGTTGGGAGATGTTATCCGTTTTCTGACCGGCGGACAGCATTATGAACAAGGAAGTTACGCAAAAAGATCTCCGGAGACACATGTCTGTTAATAACCACGAACCAGTATGAATGCCATGGCTATATCTTGAAATACAGCTTCTCACAACAACTTTGCTTTCTAATAGGGCATGAAATTAAAATTTTCTGTGATCTTAAATTGATTAAATTAAAAATATTAACAGTTTTCACTTGAATGGTATAATATTTTGCATCTTTATAGAGTAAAGTAACATTTTTGAGAAGAGCCAGAAATATTCTGCAACTAGGATAACAAGGGATAGCAATATAAAAACTGTTTTTTAATTTCTCAGCTCCCAGTTAATGGAAATCGATCAACTTTTAAGTTATTGGTTAGTGGCAGAGTCTTTCAGGCTCTGCTTCATATTTGCCACCTGGTTAAGCTTGGCCAGGCGCTTCATAGTCTCCAGCTCCTTGATGAACGTGGCAAGCGCCTCTTTGGTTACAGAGATATCCCCCTCCTTTAAGTCATCAAAGCTGTCCTCTTTTTCAAGTTCTACATTCCGAATAAAAATAAAATTATTATAATTGATTAAAAATAAATAAGCATTGAAGTACTGACCATCCATTTCTGCCTCGATGTCATTGAGTCGATTAACGACCAGTGATTGCTGCACCTTTACATGCTCGATCAGGCGGTACTGGCACTCCTCTGGATCGATGGCGGCCTCTGGCTGCGGAACGTTTGGAAGGTCAGGGTGCTCCGTCTTCGGACGCTTCACCGGCGTCGCAGCAGTGTTTTCCACGTTGTCCTCGTCCCACTTCTTGGCCCACAGATACAGCTTTGGGTGACAGCGGTTGCGTGCGATATTTATCTTAACCAGCAGCGAATGCATCGATCGCTTGGCGTCCAGCAGATTGCCGGTCAGCGTGTGAGAGCGCTTCAAGAGCTCAAATTGCTTGGCGGCCTGTGGATTAGCGGTGTGGTATGCGGCCACCGGCAACTTGCCCTCGAACAGCCAGTCCTGGTCATGCTTAAACCGCATGGAGTCCCTTCCCCTTTGCGGATTGCGACAGATGTAGCACACGTACTTGTCCGGCACATCCGACTCTTTTACAATCCCATTGCAGGCGCCGTGCTGCCAGCACAAACACAGCTCGCATTGGATCATCAGACCGTCCTCTTCTCCGTACTCGCAGATGCAATTGATGATCTCCTCCTGTCGCATTCGCACAATTCGTATTAGTTCGCCGTTCTCCTTGATGTACTGCGGTGCTTTATTTTCAGCCGGCGGCGGCGCAAGTGCAGCATTAATGTCCGCCTGGTCATTGGATGACGGCGTCGATACCGAATCCGCCGTGGCTGGCGAGTCAACGGAGCTAATGGGAGTTGCAGCCGCACCAACGCGTCGTTTCTTCGAGTCGTTGCGTGAATCGGGAGTCGGGGTGTTGAAGGATTGCCGTGTCTCCTCTGGATCTGCTTCGTTCAGGGAATGACCAGCCGAGCTGTCCGTCAAATTGCCGCGACGCTGGGAGCGCTGACGATTGCTCTTCCTTGAACCAGAAGGGCGTTTGCTCGGCGAGTAACGAGCGCGCTTGCTAGATCGATTTAAAGCCGGGTTTAGCGAGAGGGAAGCTCCAGCCTCTAAAGAAACATCTTCTGGGTTAATGCCACCCTCAACAGTTGGCGTGCCTGGTGGCTCCATTTTCGGAGATAACAAAGCTTTTGTAGGCGATATTCCAGACGGGGTTCCCGGCGAAGTTGGGAGCGTCTGACGTTTAAATGACCGCGACTGCTGCATATCCTGCTGGTGCATCTTGGCAAAGAATTGCTGGTTTGGTATCTGGTTCTTGGGCGCCGCATCGCCCTGCTCAATGGATGAGGGATGTGTGCGCTTCACCGCCAGTTCCTGCATCTTTGGGCAGTGGCTCACGTATCTGGAAAGTCAGAGTAAGTCTGGTTTCTTAACTGCCTTGTATTTAAGGTACTTACTCGGCAAACTCCTTGTGGTAATGCCGAATGTGGATGAGCAGAAAATCTTCTTTGCGATAGGTCTTGCCGCAATCTTCGCGCGGACAAACGTACAGATTATCCTGGATTTGGACCTTTAAGCCGCCAATAAAAGCTAGAGGTAAAATATGAAAATAATTATTAACTAATGTCAGATGGCAGGTGTAAAATGTATTCTTTACTCACCAAAGCCGTTCTCCACCAGCGGAGGATCTCCTGGCAATTGTTGAGCAGAAGCTCCCTCGATGGCTTCCAGTAGCTCTGGGGTTGTCTTGGGCTTTGCCTCATCGGTGAGCTGGGCCTGTGGAGACATCAGCTCCGCCGGTGGCATTAGCGAGGCCACTGGCGCTTCCATGTACTGGCTTTCCTTCACCGGCATCGGTGTCGAAGGCAACGAGGGCTGCGTTGTGTTACTCTGGTCCAGAGTCGAGTCCATTGACACATCCATGGGCCTGGGCTTCGGCGTTGGCTGCGGATTGTAGTCGTGCGTGTAGACATAAGCGTTGATGTCCTTGGCCCGTCGTCGGTGGATGCTAAAGTCATACACATCTGGGTTGTAGACTAGGTCCTGTGACTCTAGAAACAGCTTAAGATCGGACTTGGAGCGGAACCGCTTGCCGCTGGGCGAGACCAGAATGACATCCCACTTGCCTAGCACATTGGAGCGCTGGTACATGTGCTTAATCCAGCCAGGCGGCAGGCGCCAGTCCTGCACGATAACCGTGGGTTTCTGGTGCTCGCCCACAATTAGAAAGCCCTCTGTCCCGATAGGTTGGTCGTTTACCCAGTGACAAGTCCACTCTCCATCGTGCGGAATCTCGGGAAGACCTAGGGAAGCTGTTGAGCATGAAAAGCAATTAATTAATTAATAAATTCATTAATAAAAATACTTGTAATGTCTTTAAAATTCACTCTATATTACAGATCTAAGACCAAGACAAACTTACCTATGTCCAAACTGGCCATGTCCAACAGCGGCCAATCCCTGCGCTGTGGGGTGCTCTTGCTCTTCTTGCTGCTCGACGATCCACTGGCTGCACCCACGCTGCCCGTGCTGGTTCGCTTGGGAGCCTGGGGAGTAGCAACAACAGGGGTTCCAACAGGAGTGGGCACCTTGGACGCCGCATCATCCGTTGGCTGGACAGCCGCTGGCAGTTGCTTGGGCATCTTGTTCATGTGCACGGCGCGCACGTTCTTGATGTAGCCATCGTCGAAGAGCACCTCGTAGGTGTCGTTGCCCAGCAGCTTGCGAATGGTGCCCGGGAACTTGCGCGGCCCCGACCAGCGGGCCATGCACTTCTCCTCCAGCTCGAAGACGGGCAGCACGCGGGTGCTGAGGCGCTGCCTCAGCCGCTCCGACTTGATGGCCATCCACTCCTGGAAGCTGCCGCTCGTCGAGGGCGACACCTTCAGCTTGTGGTTGCGCTCGAAGCGCACGAGGAGCGTCTGCTCCGTCTCGTTGACCTCGACGATGCGGGCGGGCAACCAGTTGCCCTCCACGCTGAGGGCCTCCAAGCGGGCGCCGATGGTCAGGTTGTGTGGGTTGCTGTACTTGGGTGGAGTGCCGGGAAGTGGCGAGTTGGAATTGGAGGCGGTTCCAGCAGCGGGGAGAGTAGTTTCCACGGCAGAGGGTCCCGGAGCAGCTGGGGACTCCTCTGTAGCCGCCTTGGTGGCATCTTCGCTGGTTTCAGCAGTCGCCTTGGCCTCCTCCTCGGCCTTTTCAGCCTTGGCCTCCTCGGTGGCCTTGCGTTCGGCTGTTTCCGCCAGGATTTGCGCCACTATTTGGTCCACCGTGGCCTTGATCACATCCTCGTTGGCCGAGGATTGAGCTGTTCCCGGTGCTCCAGTTGTTCCCTCCACGCTGGCATGCTGCAGTGCCCGGTGATCCGCCTCAATCTCGGAGGAATCCATTTTGCCCCAGGGAAAAACGGTGGGAAAGACGCGCGGCTTGAGCAGATACTTGCCATTGCGAATGGTGTTGAAATCAAGGCGGCGGAAGTGGCGGGAGCAAACCAAAACACTCTTGGTGATCTGGCGCTCCAAACTAATGCGAGAGTTCTTGATCCAAATGGCCCGGATGATGGGATCGAGGGGGAAGGAGTGGTAGGTCACGCCGTGGTGCTCCAGCAGACGCGACGTCGACGGGCAGTTGGCCACGCAGCAGCGGCGGCCCATGGCTATATTGTTTTCTTTGCGCCGCTAGAATCTATTTAATTCTATTGTTTTTTCAGTGGTTTGGAAAACGCACACTTTGTCTGTGACGAAACAATCCAAAAAACGACGCGAAATTTGCCCAGCAAGAAAAAACACGATGAATTAGTATGACCAAACTGGGGTACGAAAACAACGCATAAGAAATGGCATCGATATTTCCAATTGGACTATCGCTTGAATTGGCAACATACGGGGTTGCCACACCCCTTAAAACATTTAAATTATTTGCCGCTAAGTTTTAAATTTTATTTGAAATATGTATAAAATTAGTATTCAGTGTTATTGAATGTATTATTTCTCAAAAAAAACTGTCAAAAGCTTTCAGGAAGTAAAAAAATGAATTGAGTATTTTTAAAATGGATCCGTTTATTCATCTCAGCGAAGTGAGCGTCCCATAAATTTCCCCAGTTCGGCGAAAAAGGATCACGTGCCGGTTCCCAAGGCCATCGGAAACCTATTTGAAATGCAATTAATGTACACCTATGGGCTTACATGTCACCATCACGTTCGCCAAAAGACAGACACCTTGCAAAAAGTTAACCAAAAACGAAATACGAAAATGCTTCTGGAATTATGCGTTTCAACACTTATTTCCAAAGTTTGAGGAGGAGCATGTTATGCGTGTTGCTGAAATAAACGTTTGCTGCAGCTTGTAATTAAAATATTTACCCTGGTCATTAGCATGCAAGCGACAACATAAAATATTGACTGTGTGGCGCCAGCTGCTTGGTCATCCGCCAAAATAAAAATTATACCAAGTATGGAGCCTTGGCCTTCAAGTTAAAATATGTAAAGAAAATATGGCTAAATTCTTAATATTCTGGTCATTATAGATTTCAATGATTCGATTCCAACTTTAAACTTAAAGTGTTCTTTATAGAACCATCCACCAGATTTATAAGAATTACTTAAGATTTTTTGATATTTTTAAAAACATTTTGTATCAGAAATATCAGACGATCAGATACTTCCTTGATTTTTAAAGTAAATCCCCTATGAACAAGGTCTGTGGGTCAAAATGTTCACCTAGATCTTGAGAGTGTTTGCGAAACTAACACGGAGCCAATATCAAATAGTGTTGACTTTGATCCAGCGGAATGCCAATATTTAAAATCAAATCACGGGTACAGCATAAAGCAAACTTTAATTATAAAATGTTTTTATTGTCATATGCAGCTGACATAAATATTAAATAACCTGGATAATTGTCGTTGCTAGGCCGAACAATTTCGATTTTTATTTTTGGGCAGCCCAAAACTGACATTGAGAGGGGCCACTCGAAGGGAAATCCAAATGGGTAAATACGGATAAATGTCCGTTTGCATAACTATTAGTGAACATATTTGCATAAATTATCGACACTTGATGAAATTGGGACGACTGCACCTGAACTCACTCTCTTTTTGAGCAAATAATTAAACAATATGTAACTTGTGCAAAAACATTTCCGAAAAAGAAAAACAACGACAGCCCAAAAAAAAATAAGCGGCACTTTCTCCTTTAATATTTACCCAACTCATCGACAAATTGGCCAGGCCCATTCCCCAGTCTCATCTCGGCCCCAGTACCATAAGTTAACCCCTTCCCCGATCCCGATCCCGTCTGGGAACTCATTGCGTAAATATGTGGGTATGCGATGCGGTAATTTTCGAATAGGCCTCGCCACTCTTGACAGTTGGGCCCAGTTCCCGGTTCCTTATCACATAAATATTACCCAAAAAATTGTCGTTAAATTATGATGATAATTTTTTGAAGAGAGTGCCCACGGGAAATCATGTAACTCGGAGAGCTCATACAAATTAAATAAATTATGCTTGCTCAAAAGATGACTTAAATAAAGACGTGTTGACCATGCAAATGGATTGCCTAATTTTTTATAATGTTTATTGGTCTTTGTTGTTAAACATTGCACGTTGAAAACTATGCATTTCAAATGTAATATCTGGAATTTCCCAATGTAAAGCATTCGGAGTTTCCCAAATAGTTTGTAATTGCAAAAAGTGTGAATTGCTTTACAGCCTGTCGTCTTCGTTAAAATATGGAAAACTGTTAAGATAAATTAAGGTTTTAAACATTTTTTTTACACAATCAATTCAATATTGTAATGATAATTTCACCCACATTTCATTTCTCTAAAACCTTTGCAAAAAAATTGAAATTCCTCAAAAATGGGCGCGGCTTGACTTTGCTCTCAGCATAATCCGCACAAAGTGTTCCACGAGATACATGTGTCAGGTAATGAGCGGCACCTGCCTTCGTGTAACTTTGCCGTTTTACCGATTGCCATAAAGTACGATTTAACGGCGGCGAAAACCTTTATTTTTTCCAACCGATTTTTGGGTTTTGTAGGGTCGACATGCTTGGCTGCACGTGAGGTGGAGATGTAAAAACAGAAAAAAAGTAAAGAGAAGAGGAGACAAGACTTATCGAGGCGATCATGTTGAAATGCGTGAATTGGGTTTGGGTTTTGGGTTTTGGGCTGTCGGGGTTTTCGGGCTTACTCTTCACTTTCAACTGGTGAAATTTTCGTACTCATCGCGGCTGACCTTGATCTGGGTCCCAAGCTGTGGAGAAAATAATGCAGATGGGCTCGCATCATTTCTTACGGTTATGCAATAACAAGTGTGTTTGGATATTTCTTCTGGCTATTTATGACTGCATTACGTAATGTTTTGGGGCGGCATAATAAATGGTAATTTCCTAAACTATTAAAAAGTTTACACTAAATACTGAGCATTTCAGTTTGTTTGTAGAACTTATTCTTTAAAAAATTGACTTTACAAATATATATGTCACTTTCGGAATTCAATCGACATGAAATGTTGGTCAACAAATCAGCTTAGATTATGCAATGGACGAAACGACAAAAGCACTGGCAAATACATATTTCTGAAACAAAGCAAACAATAGCACAAAATGCATTTATTTATGCAAAGAGACAGGAGACGCACCACAAAAAAAAGAAAAAAGCGAAATTTCCGTGCCAAAAAAGATTTTGGCTCAAGTCGTGGCGTGTTTGTGTAGCTAATTAGATGGGAGTTAGGCCAATCCATTCAACGACCATTCAAAGCAAAAGTGGTGCAAAATGATGCGCAAGCTAAAGAGACACCACCCATCACCCACCGAGCTCCCCCTTCATGCACCACTTAAACCACTTAGCATTCATGATTGCATGTTAAGCAGGGACAGTCAAAGAGTCTATTTTCCAGGTGCCCTTAAAAAAAAGCGCGAAATTCCTTTTCTCGAGCAAATACTTAAAAATATCAAAGTGTCTTCTCATAATTTTCTAGGGACATTAAAGTAGGCTTGCTCTAAACTCGCACATGGGTGTCATATAGTTTTGAAAGATTTCTTAGGGCTTCGAAATAGGCAGGGACATTTTTTAGAAACTAATCAAGTCCTTTTTTATTTTTTTAAAATTCCCTTTTATAGCAGAAGAGATTGTAAACAATTTTTAAACTGTCAAACAAGGAAATGCTTAGAGTTCTTAAAGAACATTTCTATATATTCAATTGCCCCGAAAAGCGTATGTTTGCAAAACAAATTAAATAATAAATTAATTTTTAAATAAAGAGAATACAAATTTCGACTTTTAATATTAATAAATAGAAAAGTCGAACGAAAAACAAAATTCCAGGCAAAGAAACATTTTATAAAAATAGTAATACTCATTTTTCCCTTTAAAAAATGGTTAAATTACCTAAAAACAAGCCAATTAAGTGAATAAACATTTTTCAAGTGTAGAACTGCAAACAAACCACAAAAAAAAACTCATCATTCAGTCGCTCTTTCAGGTCTGTCTCTCTCCTCGTATTGAGTGGATCGAAGCGGCTCTTGTGTGGTATATAAGGCGGGGTTCCCCAATGTTTTTGACATTCCAGTTGATCAGTGCCAGCCGATCGGTCGGTAGAAAGAAGCGCGTCGCGAGCCCAAAAAGAAAATCGAATTCGCAGAAAGAGCCAGTGTCAGTGCATAGACTGTTGAATAAACAACGAAAATGAAAGCTTTCATTATCGCCGGAGTGTGTGTGTTGAGCGTGCTGAGCCTGGGATCCGCTCAGTTCCAGAACGGACGCCTGGAGCCGCCGAATCCGCAGCTCTGTGCCCAGCGAATCATTCACGAGAGGACTCCCGACGGCAAGGGGTGAGTCGGCAGGATGTGGCCTCCAAAAGAATCGGTATCACTATAAGTTTCGTTTTTTTGTTCTTGTTGCCCCGCAGTTACTTCTTCTCGTGGCGCGACCCTCAGCTGAAGGGCGTGGAGGAGGATTGGCTGACGGCCAGGAACTATTGCCGCAGGCGCTGCATGGACTCCGTTTCTCTGGAGACCAGTCTCGAGAACGAGTGGATCAAGCAGTACGTTGTGCGGGAAAATGTAAGTGAAAAGTTAAAAAAAAAAATTTTAATTTATAAAATTTAATTTAATTGTATTGAAAAAATTATGACCCTCCGAAGAAAAACATCTAAATATTTCCTTGATATATAAATAAAGTTGTAGGTAAAAACCTAGTACACAAATCGAAAGACTTAGACAACAAACTTAAATCTAGATTTTTACAAAAATATCACAAAAATCTCCAATCTTTAGAAAATGTTATCTACATAGCTCAGCTTTCATATTAATTGACCCCACCCCAAAATAGATCTTATGTAAGCCCCAAATTCACTGCACCTGTTTGATAAACATTTAAGCTTTGATAGATCAAACAAATGATCGATATAACACACAAATATGCAACTCATTTACTATTTATAGGTGTTTATTTCGGCGAAAGGTATCATAATCGTATAACCAAACACCTGTATTTATAAACACAAATAGACCATATCACTTTAAAGCCGAAGTGGGAGACAGCCACAAAAGCTTGCCAATAATTTATTGTCTCTGCATTTATCAGTTTTATCTCTTTCCTGTTTTTTCACCTGTTTTGCATGACATTATGTCACCCTTTTTAATTTGTTTGGTAAGTTAAATAACGTCCGTTTAGCCGCGTGTGAACTGTTTAGCGGGTTTTATTTGGCAGCTCGGACAGCGCTCAACAAAAAACTGACCTTAATTTTGAGGATGCTGAGGCACACAAATTTAATGGCGAAATCTCTGATCTCTACAAAGTTCAATGTGAAATTACGCATAAAAACTGAAAAATACGAATCGTAAATATACAAACAAAACTTTCCAGTGGTTGCATCTGTAATTTCGCACACGAACGGAGTTGTCTGTTATTATTACGCAACACTCTTGAGATGGACAAGTGTCAAGTTTAGAGTTGTGGTCAGGCAGGCTCATCTCACCTGCCATCTTCCGACTCATTGCTCACCTCTCGTCTTTTTTGTTTTTTTTTCTGAGGCATGAGAAAGCAGTGGTGGCCAAATTGAAATCGAAAGTTCATGTGTGCGATGGGAAAGCCTGGCCGGAAAAGCTACTCAACAAAATTACTTAACAAATTAGCAAACTTCGAACACGCAAACAGATTTACTTGTAGTACATTTTGCGCCTAATCCAAAAGGAAATTGAAAGCAAAACCAAGGCTGCCGGAAAAAATTTGAGGATGGAAAGAAACTCTTGATTATATTTTGAATTAATTGTTTTATTTTTCAATTATCAGTGATGATAATTGGAGTTGCTTCTCTATAATCTTTAAATATTATAAAGAAATTTCTCATATTCAGTTCTGTCCACCTACTTATGACCTATTTATTCTGATAACGCACTGTTTTCCATTAAATTTTTCCCCCTAAAGCCGCTTTTCTGATAAGTTTTACCTCCTACTGCCCTATTGACAGGCTAAGTTCACTTTTACTTGGCCATGCATTCGGCCTAAGCCGACAGGTGCAATTCATTTGGGCTTCCGCCATGGGGCAAATGCATTTATTGTTCGAGTTTTTAACAATTACAAAGCCCTCTCCACCTCCGCCCCGAATGAAACTATAAAAACCGCCACCGACAAAACCGAAATCAATGTCCATAAATTTGTTTCAACTTTACGCTCATTGGAGTTTTTCCAAAAGGGCAGACAGCCCATCCGAGTCGTCTGGGTCTTTGTGTGCCCCCTTTACAAAACAATTTTTATGGCCCATCAGGTGAAAGTGACTGATGAGCGCTAAGCTGCGGCTGCGCGGCTTTTGCTTCTGCTCACTTAAAACGTTGACAGTATCGGGTGCGCCAGCTCCAAAAGGGCGCGGACTTGGAACGGGAATGGGAATCGGTTCGCTTTCAGCGATAATAATAGTTGTTTGGGCGTGACAGGCCCGTAAGAGTTACTAGCTGGAATTTCTACCACTTTTTTCGATGCCAACGTGCATTTTCTTGCGTAGGCGCGACTGATTGGGGAAATCTATTTCTTTTTACGTATCTCAACGGGGGCAATGAACTATAGGAAAACCTTAGTAATTTAGAGATGAGAATTTCAACGATTTACAATGCCACGCCACTTTTAGAATTTTGAAAAGAAAATTTTCCATAAGATTGTTTAATTTGCTCAAATTTCTGAAAACTTTTTTGAAGTATGGTACAGCTGATTAACAGCTCTCAGCAATTCAACAACTCTGTAATTAAATAGGGGAATACCCCACACTTGCGCTGTACACATTAACATTGTGCTGTTAGGCGCACGGTTACCTTTGATTAATCGAAATCGATTAAAGCAGCGATAGCTTTTTGATGTTGTCCAGGTCAAATATTTTGCAGCAGGTCTGGTCAGTCTATTTTAGAGGACTCAATTCCTAGGTTAGACAGAGTTCATTTGTAGTTTAGGTGCTGAGGTAATGACATGTTTGTTTTATAGGTCAAGAAAAATTGATGAATTAATTAAAAACGGTCGTAATATTTTCAGGTAAAATACATCTGGACTAGTGGCCGCTTGTGCGACTTCAAGGGCTGCGACCGCCCTGATCTGCAGCCCACGAACATAAACGGCTGGTTCTGGACCGCCACACTGCAGAAACTGGCACCCACAACTGAGCGTTCCCAGGGAGATTGGTCTCCCACCGGCGGAATTGGTCTGCCGCAGCCTGACAACCGCGAATACAAGCAGAACGGAGCGAATGAAAATTGCCTTGCTTTACTTAATCAATTTTACAACGATGGCGTTAATTGGCACGATGTGGCCTGTCACCATAAGAAATCGTTCGTCTGTGAGGAAAATGACGCCTTGCTGAAGTACGTGCGCTACACGAATCCCAATCTGCGCATCTAAGTGGATGAGGCTAAGGATAAAGAGGAGCGTCTCTCCAAGTAAAACCAAAAATGATATTCTCTTCAATGGCAGCGGGGAACGATTACGAATGGCCAATACCTTCTGTTGACTCATCTTAAAAGGCAAATAGTTTTTCGGCCAAATTGCTGCATGATATCTGATCCTTTTCCTGGTAACAACCTTTTAATTCTCTATTCTGTCTCATCAGCTAGTTTAATTTTTAATTTTGTATTAATTTATGATTTTCTTTAATTATAATAAAACATTCGAAACGATTTTTAAAGTTGACTGAGTCTTGTTCCTTGTGCGTAATAATGTTTTTCTACAGTTATCTTTAGCAATCATATGGGAAGCGATACAAATTTAAAGCGATGGAAAAGTTGTTAAACCGATTTGGCACACTTTGCATGAGTAAGGAAATTTGCCATCCGGGAAATAGTCTGCAAATCAGCTCATGTTTTGTTCGCCTTATAGCAGCAAGAAAGGATCTTTTACAATTGTGGCATATATTGCCATATACTGCTTTTTCACAGTGGCAGCTTCTAGCTCCTTCTTTGTAAGAGTATGGAGAACCATTTCATCCGGATCTTCCACTTCGTCCGTTTCGGTCATGTCGATTGGGCCGACTTCTACTACATGGACTGTCGGAGACTCCATGTATGGTGTGGAAGACTCGTACACCTGTGCTGTCGGTCCCCTGAGTATCTTCGAAACTTCCTTCAAGGTATCCAAAGGGCCGCGCCTATCTTCCGCAGAAAACAACTAAGGTATAATTATAATACTAAATTCTGGCTTAAAATAGCAAAGAAATCACACACGGGGCACAAAATGCTTAGATTCGCAAAGCAAAAGCTTCCAGACAAGAGTCGAACAAAATGGCGTTCAGAGAGGACATAGTTTACAAAAATACTCAAAATTCAAAACGATTGTATTATTGTATTTCTTTGCCAGGGTCGGATCCTTGCTAAAGTGAAGGGTTGCATTTGAATCGGTGGTTGGCCAGCAGATAGGTTTGAGGCTGCGCTATATTATCTCTTGTCGCATAAATTAATGTAATTAATTACACTAGTTTACAGCCAAACTGCTCCAAGGCAATTGATGGCAAATTCCGTTAGTGTTCAACCCCCAAATCACGAAAATACCACTAATTTTTTTTCGATGGCACAGTTTTTTTTTAAAGATTTTTTAAAGTTCAAAATGTTAAATATCGGTTTTTTTTTGAATTTCTTCCTATATCTCGGCAAATATCCACCCAATTGGGCCAGTTTTTGTTTCATTATAATCAATAGATCAGAGCTTAACTTTGCCATACAGATCAATATGATTGGATAAGTAATGGCAGCG
This sequence comes from Drosophila takahashii, assembly GCF_030179915.1. Lineage (NCBI taxonomy): Eukaryota > Metazoa > Arthropoda > Insecta > Diptera > Drosophilidae > Drosophila > Drosophila takahashii. The sequence continues at coordinate 21,296,701 of NC_091681.1, forward strand.
CAGCAGCTCGACAAAGATGAAAAATGTGTTTTTTGGTCCTCTGTAGGTCGGCTGTATGTATCGTAAAAACTCGAAATAAATCCGTTGAAAAATTATAATGGGTACAAACTTAAAGTTTACATCCCACCGGACAAAACAAGCCGAGTATGGCCCAAATTCATAAAAAATTGGATTTATGGTGGATTTTTAAAGTTCGGATTTTTCAACTTTTTTCGGTTGACAAAGTTCAAATTTTAGTTTTATCCTAGGCGGCGACATGTAAACAAAAATGAGTATGGTTACTTCATAAGAATGATTTATTCAAATGGATATTACTTATTAAAAATACTCACAGTCATAACGCAAGCAATTTTATATTTTTTAAGGAATTTTTAAAAATTAAATTCATTTTTATAATTTTCTAGCTTTTAAATATCTGATTTAGCTATTTTTTGACCCGGCTGCCATCACCACTCATTTTTGTTCACATGTCGTATTTCATTAGGATCGGTTAACAACTTCCTGCGACACGCATAAAGTTCTAAATAAAAACATTACAGCTTTAACTTAAAGCACGATTTGCATACAAAATTTCATAGAATCGAAACTTGAATCTTAATATCAAAGTGTTGCTATGCCTTTGCCTACGAAGTTGTTAACCGATCCTAATGAAATATGCCTCATTTTTTTTGTCTTTAAATTGGCTACAAAAATATGTGGTCCGGAGATTTTTAGAAAATTTGAAAGGACTCGAAAATCAGGATCTGCTGAAATGCCATGCAATGTGGAGTCACTGTATCAGGTCCCAGCTCTATGTTTTCAACCGCATTATCTTATAATTGTTTAATTTTAAGTAAAACAAGTAAATATAATTGATTAGGACCAACAAGGATCAACTAGGACACTTATCCTGCCTAAAAATGGGATATTTAGATAATTTTAGTTATTTATGTACCAGAGTCCCTGCGATTTATCTAGATTTTTCGTTTCTTTATTTTTGTACCTTACTAAGGTTCACTAATAACAATAAGGAGTAAAAAGTCGAAAAAAAATGATCAGAAGGGTGAAAAGGTATAAATGTGCTAAAGTGTGCTAAACTCGTGTCCAGCTCATTTTGGAGGTTGCACAACTTAAAATATCGCCAAAGAAGAACGGTAAATGCGAATGGAACAATATTAACAGTGGAAGTTGCTCTATTTCCAGCACGAAGGTGGGTGAAAACAGAAAGTCGAAATCTCTAACGAGAAAGGAGATATGGCGAAAATACGATGGGCGAGCAAAGTGTGCTAAACTCGTGACCACCACTGTATATTCTTGATCAGCATCAATAGCCGAGTCCATCTAGCCATGTCCGTCTGTCTGTCTGTCCGTCTGTCCGTTTCTATGCGAACTAGTCCCTCAGTTTCAAAGCTATCGCGATGAAACTTTCTCAAAAGTCTTCTTTCTATTGCAGGTAGTACATATGTCGGAACGAGCCGGATCGGACAACTATATCTTATGGCTGCCATAGGAATAATTAACAAAATAATAGAAAAAACTTTATAGAAAGTAGGCTTTTTGATTTTTGACAATGTAAAAGCAACATTTTAGGTAGGCATTAGAGACCTGCACGAGTAAGTAAAAATATACTCGATTACTACTCGGCGATGCCGATTCCAACTGTCAAATCTGGAATCGTGGCATCGTAGAATCGTAGGCATCGGCATCGTTTTACTCATATCTGACTCGTGTTTTTTTATTGAACAAAATCAACCAAAATTTTTGTCAGAACAAGAGGAACCAACATACCCAAGATTTCACAATTGTTAGTCCTATCTACTTAAGACCATAGATTAACTCTTTGACAATATGAGACCGCGAATTCTTTGGAACAAGAGAATTTTTTTTTATGTTTTACCGTCTTTGAACCTGACATACACGAAATCTTAAACAAAATGAGACCGCGAATTCTTTGGAAGAAGAAGAATCAATAAAGGACCATGTCCGAAACACGTATGGATTTGTTGTCTTTAACTAGGTTTTTCTATTCACGAATTCTAAAAAAAATGTACCCGCGAATTATGCTACTCGTACGATTCTACGATGCCGAGTACACTCGGGTAATCGTGGCATCGCCAACTTGATTACTTTTACTCGTGGAATCGGCATCGGCATCGTATCGTGCAGGTCTCTAGAAGGCATACCTGCAAGGGTATATAAACTTCGGCTGGCCGAAGTTAACTTCCTTTCTTGTTAAACTTAATTTTGCATTCAGAGTGACCAGATTTGCGCCAAATTTAAAGGTCCTCAACAAAAATGTTAACTTAACAGTCATGTTAAAAGCGGTTTGAGGCTGCGTTATTTTTTGGAGATGGAAAAGTTGTAAAACCGATTTGGCACTCTTTGCAGGAGTATGGAAACTTGCCATCCGGGAAATAAAGTCTGCACATCAGCTCATGTTTTGTTCGCCTTATAGCAGCAAGAAAGGATCTTCTACAATTGTGGCATATATTGCCATATACTGCTTTTTTACAGTGGCAGCTTCTAGCTCCTTCTTTGTAAGAGAATGGAGCTCCATTTTATTCGGAAATTCCCCTTTGTCCGTTTCGGTCATGTCGATTGGGTCGACTTCTACTACATGGAGTGTCGAAGACTCCATGTATGGTGTGGGAGACTCCAACACCTGTGCTGTCGAACCCTCGTACACCTGTGTTGTCGAAGACTCGTACACCTGTGCTATCTGTCCCCTGAGTATGTAGGGCGCTTGTCTTTTAAATTTCTTACTTCAAGTTAAAATTCCCGTCAGGATTTGAAGTTGCCGCTAGGAATTAAAATGAATGAGCAAAATTCAAATAATTTCTGTCTTTACAACACTAAAAAGACGTGTTCGATAAAGATTTTTGAGTAACTCTGGTCCCACACTTTTTCGATAAACTAGGCTTTCTGTTTTGGACCTTGCACGTGTGAAGATCGTTCTTTCCTGAACATATTTTATTCAGTGTTTCAACCAAATCCAGAGATCTACCGAAACCAAAACGTGAAAAATATCAGACATCCTTAGCCTTTTATAAGGTTTTCTTTTACCTATGGGGTTCCTGTAAGTTTTACTATTATTTCGTGGAAAAATCCCTCTTCATATAAAGTAATGCGTTTTATAGGAAAATTCTTGGAAGTCAAGTTTACTCCTTCACGTGGCTTACGGCCCGGGGAAATTTCTACCCAGATTTTCGTCTGCATTGTGGAAAATTTAGTTGAGTTCCTCCTATTGGTTCCCGTTTTTCTGGGAAAACTGTATAAAGCGCCATCAACGTGATCGTCAGGATTTTTATCAGTTTTTCTACATCAAAACTAAAATACAATACAGAAAGGGAACATAAAACTGTGAAAATTTCAATAAATTTATTAAGTTAAGTTTTAAGTTATTAAACATTTTCCTAAAAATTAAGAAATCATAAAATATCCTAATCCAATTAGATCTGTAATTTTAAGTTCGTGTAGCGCACGTATTTCAAAAGGGCGTCATTTTCCTCACAAGCGAACGATTTTTTATGATGGCAGGCTACGTCGTGCCAATTGACGCCGTCATTGTAAAACTGATTCAGAAATGCAACACAACTTTGATGTCGCACAAGCGGCCACTGGTCCAGATGTATTTTACATGAACATTTTACGACCGTTTTAAATTAATACATACATTTTCCCTAACCCATTAAATATTTTTTTTTGTTTTCGAAGGTAACTTAATTGTTGGTCTTTCATTTAAGACCTCAGCACCTAACCTAGAAATTGAGTCCTCTAAAATAGACTGACCAAACTGGCTTAAAATTATTTAGCCTGGACAACATCAAAAAGCTAACGCTGCATTAATCGATTTCGATTAGTCAAAGCTTGTCGTGCGCATAACAGCACAATGTTAATGTGTACAGCGCAAGTGTGGGGTATTCCCCTATTTAATTACAGAGTGGTTGAATTGCTGAGAGCTGTTAATCAGCACAATTAAGGGACTGTCCATATATTACGTAATCACCTAGGGGGGGGGGGGGGGGGACGGGTTCATTCAAATCAATATGTATGATTACATGGGGAGGGGGGGTCTTCCACAATGATTACGTAATCATTTTATATGTATTTTTTTATTTAAAGAATTTTTTTAAAAACTTTTTTTCTTTAAATATATGTGCAAAATTAGATAAGAAAGCAGAGAAAAAATTTTTTTTAGTGGCTGGGCGGCGAGAAAGAGAATGTTTAGTGGTTCAATCACACGAAGAATGCGAAGACCTGGAATGGCTTGACGAAGAGTATGTTGGAGATAATTTCAGCGTATACGAACCGAATGTGTCATACCAAACTCCATTTATAAACAATATTAAAGAATGGGTTGCATCTCTGTTCGCCACTGTAACAAATCAACAGAGAAAATTAGCACATGCAAATAATTTGGATGAGCGACCACGAAACCGAAAGATTGAAAAAACACAAAAAGTTTTTTGTTTAAGCAATATCAGAGAATCTCGGCCAGTTTGACGAGATCCAACAGCGAGTGAAAAGGCTTCTCATCTGTAGTCACCCTTTCGTGACTATTTGCTGGCGTGGATCCTACAGAAGCAGCTTTACCAATACTGGACTTGTACGCTCTACATTTTTCCAGCACCTGCTCAAACTCCGCCTCGGCAAAATTCTGCTGTAAATCAGCATTTACGGTGTCCTCTATCAAGGCCTCCCAGTGAGGCCGCTGAGGATTGATGGGTAGATTCGTCTCTCCATCGGCTGCATTGATAGTGGCCACTGCAGCACCGGCTCCCTCAATCATGGCCAAAACCAGGCAGCCCACAAGAGCACTGTTGGCCATGGCCCGGATTCCATTGCGTGCTGCCAAAATACCGCCGGTGGTGGCTCCACTGATTATCGAATTCCAGGCATCCTCCCGCTGGCGGTAGGAGACCAGGACACAGTCCACCGTGCTGAAGGTAGCTCCCCAAATGGCGAAGCTCCCGGCAATGCTTGGTGTTCTCATCTTCACCGAATCAAAGCCGCCATAAAGGCCACGTCGCAGTCCAGAAGGAGCGTTACGGAAACCCTTGAGGAACTCGAACAGCGAACCTCCTATTGTGCCCATCATAAAGGCGCATCCGCAGTCCTCCACAATCCTGATGGGACACGGCTGGCGGTTGTACTCCATAGTAACGCTTTCTCCGTGATCGCAATCTATATGTAAAACTTGGTATTTGTAATCCTGCTTCTATTGGCTTGTAATTTGAATATATATGTAAAATGCGGAGGTGTTTGCTTGTGAAGTTAGATGAAAATAATATGAGATTTGACTGATCCTAACGCCAGAAACAGAAAAAAAAGGGGAAATTGATTTTAAACAGTCTATTAGAAAGTAAACACTTTCGGAATTTATCTCTTTTAATACATGTATCCATGACTTTTGAATTTGTTAAAAAAAAAATAATAATATAAAATGTATTTATTTAGTGCAATCATTAGTTTAATCAGCAAAGCTCATAAACTTTAATTTAATTATATGAACTAAGGGAATTATTTGTGAGATTTTATAGGTCAGTTGTCGAAGTATTTTCGGAACTCCTGGCAACCAGCCCAGTTGTCTTCCCAACCGGGCGTAAGTTTCTTGGCCTGCTCGTACCAGCGAGCCACATTGGCGTACCGCTTGAAATCGAAACCGGCGACATCGAAGGTGGACACGGTGGCCAGGAAGGCGATATCAGCCAGACTGTAATCCTCTCCCGCGGTGTAGGTCTGTCCTTCGAGGAAGGTGTTTAGGAACTCGAAGGCAACCTCGATCTTCTTGTAGCTCTCCTCATTGGCTGGCTTCTTCAGGAAAATCTGGGGGTAATAGTACTCGGAGAAGCTCTTGTACAGGGTGCCCATATCGAAGTACAAGCGCTGGTTGATCAATGCCTGCTTCTGCACGTCCTTGGGAAAGAGCTTGTCGTCCTTGCCGTACTTCTCCACCAGATAAACCATGATGGCACGCGACTCCCACAAAGCAAATCCATTATCATGCAGCGTGGGGATCGTGTGCTGGGGATTAATCTTCAGATATTCCGGCTTGAATTGCTCCCCAGCACGGGTGTTAATGATCGTCTTCTTATCGAACTCCACACCCAGAGCCTTGGCTGTCATCAGAACAGAACGGCAGGGAGCAGATCCGGGTCTGTAGTAGAAGTCCATTTTTTTCGGTTGAGGTATCTCTGCAAAAAACAGCAATTCATCAAGATCAGAAGGTGTCACAGTAGATGAATATAAATTAAACCGAATGGCTAATCACTTTCTTTGATGGCACCAGTGAATTCGGTGACGCAATCTCCATGAGAAATGGGTGGTTTTTTATTCGGTAGCTGAACTTACGAGATACGAAAGAACTCTTGGGCGCTCTGCTATAGTCGAAGCACAACAAACAACTGAAAAATTCTCTGTGGTTTAGCCGTTTTTTATACACCCAAACAAACAACCTGAAGATAACCACATATATATACACACACAATGTGGGCTGATGGATCAATTAAGTACAAGTGATAATTGACAAATATTTTTTTTGGCTGATACGAACCACTGGTCAAAAGAGAGGGTTCCAGAAAAAGAGAATTCTAGCAGTATAAGAGCGAACACTAATCGAAATCGGGTACTTTACTCAAATGGTTATTTTATTTTATTACAGGTAGACCAAACTTTACGTAAATTTAAAATAAGTTCAGGTGTTTTCTTTAAATTACCTTTGACTTTAATTGCTTTTGCTATCAGCAAAATCTCAGCAGCCTGTATTATAGCAAAACAGCACGTAGCATTATCTTATCGCACTGAAAATGTTTGAGGTGTCATGCCTCAACGAATTTCACAAGAGCACAGACCCCCAAGTCTTATCACATTCCAAAAGTCAACGACTCTTCCACAATGATACTCTTAAAATAATACCAAGTATAGACACTCTTTATTCAAACAGTGCGTTAAATTCGCACCAATTATGTGTACGTAGTAAATTCCAAATTAGAGGCTAGTCATTGTTTGTTCAAAATGCCACCCAGATACAATTTCTTATAGTACTCGCAACCCTCCCAGTTCTCCTCCCAGCCGGGAATCACCTTCTTGGCATTATCGTACCACCTGACCACATTCGGATATTTTCCAAAGTTATACTCTGATATTTCAAAGGTGGAAACGGTGGCCAGCAGGGCAAAATCGGCCAGGGTCAACTTGTTGAGGGCGGCATACTGTTGACCTTCCAGAAGAGTGTTGAACATTTCGAAAGCGGCATCGATCTTCTTGAAGTTCTCCGGATCAGCCGGCTTCTTCTTGTCCTCGAACAACTGGGGATAGTAGTAGTAGACATAGCTCTGGTATAGAGTGCCCAAATCGAAGAACAAACGCTGATTGATTACGGCCCTCTGCTGGGGATCCTTAGGATAAATAGAGCCATCCTTGTCGTATTTCTCCGCCAGATAAATCAGAATGGCCCTCGACTCCCAAACTGCAAATTCGCCATCCACCAGGGTGGGAATTGTGTGCTGCGGATTGAGCTTGACAAACTCGGGCTTCAGATGATCCCCGGCATCCAGATCGATCTTCTTCTTGTTCAGCTCCAATCCCAGGGCATGGGCAGTCATCAGGATGGAACGGCAGGGAGCCGAGTAGAGCATGTAGTAAAAGTCCAACATGATTCTGCAACCAGGTATAAAATCGAACTGAATTAATATTTTCTTAAATGAGTCTTATATACTTGAAGGTCCCTTCAGCGATTACTAGATCTGTTACATTTAATTCTAAGAAATTATAATTTACAAAAGGTATTATTGCAAGCATTTTTCAAGGAAAAGTACATTTCTTGATTTGTATTTTTACTGTACTTATGCGTTTGTTGCCGACCAATTTTTGTTTAGAAATGCTAAGCTTGTTATCAGTATTGTGTATATCAAAAATGAATAGGCAATATTTACAAGTTTCCTTCTCCATATAAACGTGATAAGATTATTATTACATTGTACTGTTTAAGCATTGACGTAATTAAATCCCTGTGAGCAATAAATCATTCGAGCATTTAAGTAGAGCTTTTTGAATAAAATCACAAGGTGCGACAAAAAATCCAAATCATATTCTATGTATTTATTAGGTTCCCAAACTATCCCACTTATAAATTTAACTTGGGTAATTTTCCACCTTTTTTATAGTAATTTCTATGCCTTTTATTTGCGACTTCCGGATGTTTCCCTTCATCAAATCTCACTGACGAACAGCTGGCAAATAGCGAAGCTTTTATTGCTTTTTTTTACAAGAGACAGATTCAGAGAATTTAAATTTAGCATACTCTTTCCGAATCACCCTTTTGCATCGAAAGAGAGAAAAACGCGCCAGAAGAGCACACATATCCAATTGTTGCTCCAACCCACATCCCATCCACCATATAGTATAGACATCTAAAGAACACTTTTGTATTTTGTGCATTCAAAAAAGCGAACACTTATTTATTGTCTTTGGAGACAGGCGAATTTGGAATTGTTTTTTTGTGAACGTGAATATAAATACTACATCAAATGTACGGGGGTATAAAAAACGGTGAATATCAGGCTTATTCGAAGTACTTCTTGAACTCCAGGCAACCGGCCCAGTTGTCTTCCCATCCGGGGGTGACCTTCTTGGCGTTCTCGTACCACTTGTTCACGTTGGCGTACTTGCTGATCTCGAATCCGGCCACCTCGAAGGTGGAGACGGAGGCCACCAGGGCGATGTCGGCCACGGTGAGCGAGTCACCGGCGGCGTACTCCTGGCCCTCGAGGAAGGTGTTCAGGAACTCGAAGGCGGCCTCGATCTTCTTGAAGGCCTCGGGATCGGCGGGCGCCTTGGCGAACACCTGGGGGTAGTAGTAGTTGGCGAAGCTCTGGTACAGGGTTCCCATATCGAAGTACAGGCGCTGGTTGATCACGGCACGCTTCTTGGGGCACTTGGGGTACAGAGAGTCGGTCTTGCCGTACTTCTCCACCAGGTACACCTGGATGGCACGCGACTCCCACAGCGCGAAGCCATTGTCCACCAGGGTGGGGATGGTGTGCTGGGGATTGATCTTCAGGAACTCGGGCTTCAGGTGCTCGCCGGCCTGCAGGTTGAGCAGCTTCTTGTTCAGCTCGACGCCCACGGCCTTGGCGGTCATGATCACGGAGCGGCAGGGGGAGGAGCCGGGCAGGTAGTAGAAGTCAACCATTTTCTGGAAAAAGCAAGAAAAGTTGGAGGTTAGTAAAGTATAACCAGTTGTAAAAAAAAAATTTTTTAAATTCCTTAAATATGCTTGACTAATCGACTTTACTATTTTAAAACCTCATTGGAATTTAAATTGAAAAAGAAATGGAGTCCGCCATTTTGGTTGGGAGTCAAAAAAAAGTTTTGAAAGCGCACAAAAATGGTTTTTTACATTAGAAATAAAATAATTAAATATTTTCATGCACTCTTTTATAGGTACTCATAAATATTATAATTTGTTTTCTTATTTCTCTATTATACACTTTTCCTATATGGCGTGCAAAAAGGCGCACAGAATAGATCAGAAAAGATATGCGGTAATTAGACGCGCTCTATAATTACGAGTTCAGACAAAAGCGGACTTAAATTGGACCGTCATTACAGAAATTCACTTGGCAAACAGATTCCCAGCGAATGATGTCATAACTCTTAACCATTTGAGCTTTTTGGTAAATTTCCATGAATATTCCTTGTACACATTGTTTCTAATTTTTTTCTTTTCTGCCTGGACACGGACACAACACCATCACAATAGTTATAGAGGAACAGTCGGAACTTACAGTTTTGTTTGTTGCAAATCTCGCGATGTACACTGTACCAAATGAGAAGTAGTACTGAACGGAATCCGGAGAGCGGGTCTGCTTTTATAGCAATCGGTGGCGGTCGCCATAATGCCGGCAAACAAGAGTTGTTGTTTGACGCCCCGAGAGGCGGCTGAGGGCAGGGGGCGTGGCGGGGGTTGGGGCTGGGGAGTCACCATGAAGAGAGACAGCCGCTAGTTGTTTTCGTGTCTGGGTTTTTTGTCTTTTATTTTCAGCCTTGCCTACACATACCCACTAATATCAGGCAAAAATGTGACGTTAGCAGCGTGATTAATACGAGTATGTGAAGCCGTGAGCAAGTGTGTGTGATTCGGTGGATGTTGCATTTAGCTCCCCCCGCTTCGCCCCTCGCCAAAAAGAAAGCTGCAACTTTCTAATGATCCTCCATTGGAACGCCGAGTTTTTTCCTCTCTTTAGAACAGATTTTTGGCTGATTATTATCTTACATTTTCATATTTCTATAACCCTATAGAGGGTATTTTAATTTTTATAAGTTGTTACTTGGAAAAGTGGGGAGATATTTTTTTCTTTTATTTATAATTCTTATTCATCAACATTACCACCAAATAATACTTTTACAACTATCATTATTATCATATGTTGTTCCTAGAGATTGTATTCCTAATATTTTAACCAGATTATATTAGTTTTTAAACGAACGAACAACAGACAAAGTTTATTGACTTTTACCAAAACTCCAAGTGTATAAACACTTCGACTTACTAAGATTGCCTTTATTTTCGCGCACACTTATTGCACTCAATTTGCTTGGATACACATTTTTGCATTTCTAATGAACATCTGTGCGCTTAAAAATAAATTCTTCTTTCAAAGTGAAAAAATAAAATAAATAAATAAGAGGCAAACAGAAACCAGATAACAACTCAACTCAAACCGGCCGGCAAACATTGATATCAGGCAAACACAAAGCAACAGTTGGTGAGTATTCCCAAGTGAAATGAAAGCATATATATAAACAAATCGCAAGAGTCGCATACTGTACTTTGCTAACTAATAAGTCCACGAAAATATAACCTTATTGGAGAATTTTTTTTATTAAAAAAAAAAGAAAGAAAAACTCATTTGAAGGACGAACTCGGAGCTAATCACAAGCCAAAGGGACATGCTAATACCAAATTACTGGTATACATTTTTCATGTAATTATTTTGATGACCGCAGAAATATATCGATCGAATTGGATTGCATGAGCTTCGACGGCCTTGGTCAGTTAGAAATAATGGTTATGGTGGCATTACATGACAAGGCAAATTCTTATTTCTTCTTGGAAGTATTCGATGAAATCGTTGCAATACACACTCGAACATTCCTGCTTTAATTCGCTGGGGGTGTCTATTTGCCCCAAAAAACAGTTCCTTTTTATCAGTTTCACAATTCGCAATACCAACTATCAGCATGACCAGGCAAAAAATTTCAATAACAAGTAGCACAAAAACGGAAAGAGCATTTTCGTGGGCGACACGTCAAACAATTTGCTCTCTTAACGTCCAGAACAATCCATAAATTGCTTGTGAAATCGGAAAGCCCCAGGGCCCCAGACCTACGAGAGTTACTCATTTGAACATAATGCCGAAATCCACTGAATCATGGGAAACATGAGATCGTAAACACAATAAGTTCGCCAATAACTGGTTAGGTTAATTCACTAAAAAAGCCGGCCCAAAATGTAGCGTAAAATGTAGAGAAAGGTCACAGTGTTTGCCGCTGCAGATCAAGAGAACCAGTTAGACGGCATTGGCCAAGTATGCGTCACAAGCCAAAAAGGCAGCAAACCAAACAAGATGAAGAGCAGCGGCTAAGAGATTCAGACTTTAGACCCAAAGAGAATTGATGGGGCGTAGAGCGCCACCGATCTCTTATTCTCATTTCATCGGGTTATTCTGCCGGGCTGCCATATAAACACACTCATACTCGATATATATTTGCTCGATTTCGTTTGCCGGCGATTCTTATTTTGTGTACAGCTGCGTTGGGCTTCGCTTCAGTCAATCTCTGATCTCGGCTTTTGAAAAGAAAAATAACTGTTTGAATACAATATTTGAGAGCTGGAATATAAAAGCAAAAGAAAGTCCCCAATGTGAATCTCTTTTAATTTAAAACCCAGAATTTTTTACCTAACTGTTTAATTATACATTAACATTTATTTTTAAACTTTAAATATCTACAACCTACCTAATAATCTGAACATCAGTGTGTCCACACTTCCATTACTCACATTATCTTTTCAATTAACGGTATAGATAACCCAAAGCAACTTAGCACTCCACTTCCAATGAATGTCAAAATTATTAAGGCCGAATTATTGAATACTCTATCAAAATATATATGTATGGTTTATATGGTTAAGCAATAGGCCAAACGGCTTTCTCTCCTAGGCATAATTTGGAAGTGGTAACATAATGATCATAACTACAAAGTTCCTATCCCTCAAATAATATATCACATATGGGATCGTTCATACTTTGTACTCATGGTGAAAAAGTATCTTTATTTATTTCTAAGCTGCACCCAATATAAATATCTGATCAATTTGACAATGTCTTCCGCCCTACTCAACGCACATATTAATGAGTCATAATAGTTCAGCACTTAAATCAGAACATTTCCTTTATGATAACATTTGTATGTACTTATCGCCCGAAATAATAAAAGCTCGACCAGTATGCACCTGAAATTGATTATATGTATGTATGTTACTTCACACCAAACAAACGAAACTGTTCCGGTTTTCACTCATATCGCTATATAAGTACCTGCTATTCCCGGTTGTAGTCAGTCTTCGTTCTCCACTCCAGAGGTTAACACAACATCAGCTTTATTCAGCATGGATTTCTACTATATGTCAGGTAGCGGTGGATGCCGCACGGTCATGATGGTGGCCAAGGCTCTTGGACTCGAGCTGAACAAGAAGTTCGTGAACACCATGGAGGGCGATCAGCTGAAGCCGGAGTTCGTGAAGATCAATCCCCAGCACACCATCCCCACTCTAGTGGACAATGGATTCGCCATCTGGGAGTCCCGTGCGATCGCCGTCTATCTGGTCGAGAAGTACGGCAAGGACGATTCGCTCTATCCCAAGGATCCCAAGAAGCAGGCCGTGGTCAACCAGCGCCTGTACTTCGACATGGGCACCCTATCCGAAGCCTTCGCCAAGTACTACTATCCCTTCTTCCGCACCGGAAAGCTGGGATCCGAGGAAGACTTGAAGAGGATCGAAACCGCCTTCGGATTCCTCGACACCTTCCTGGAGGGCCAGGAGTACGTCGCTGGCGACCATCTCACTGTGGCCGATATTGCTATTTTGGCCAACGTCTCCACCTTTGAGATTACCGAGTTCGACTTCAGCAAGTACTCCAATGTGGTCAGGTGGTACGCCAACGCCAAGAAGGTGACTCCCGGATGGGACGAGAACGTTAAGGGTCTGGAGATAATGAAGTCTTTCTTCGAGTCCAAAGTTGCCGCTGCCAAGAAGTGATTTACCATTATATAACTTAACACTTTATATGTGATGCTTATTTACAATTTACAATAAAATATAAATACAGAATTCAAAGTTTGATAGAATCGTATAATGTGGGTTAATATTTGCAGTACATAAGGGTCTCCATGTACAGACAAATGGGGTTATTGTTTTAAAAAAAACTTAATAACAACATTAATATCAAAATGCAAATCTAATTATATGGGTTTACAATGTATACCCTGGGATACATGTACTTGAGATTTTAAATGTAGGTAGCTATAGCCATATGAACACACTTGTCAACATCTATGAAACTATATACTGTGGTTTATGCTCCAACAACTCCAAATATAATAGTTGCATATAATTAATGTTAAAAACAAAGCGAGCTAAATGATATTCTACCATTCTATGTTATATGTATACCCTCGCAGAGGGTATTATAATTCTAGTCAGAATTTTTATTTACGTAAGAAGAAAAATATCTGTCGGAATTAAATATGTTAAATTTTTAAGGTAACTGCAATATTATACAAAAATGACGAAATTTTAATACAAATTGGAGCGTTTATTTGATTTTCACATTTATGATAAAACTTAACTGGTAATTTATTATTTGATCAATTAATTTATACGCACTTATGGTAGTTATAATATATTATTTCAAGGATTATATAATGCAATGCATGTCCTACTGCCCTATTTCAGTCATGTATTTTATAAATCATAATATTTCAACACTTCAAATCGATCCACTTCCTTTACGTCAGCCAACTAATCATACATTTAAATACTAGCTCTAGCTGAATTATATATTATGCACCTGAAATTATCATTAGAGCTTCTTAGACTCCGCCTGTGTTAGTCATTAGTTGTACATACGTGTCCCTTAGCCGAAAATAACAAGTGCCCGAAATATGAAAAAGTTGGAATTGTTGTTTTGTGAACGTGAATATAAATACTACATCAAATGTACGGGGGTATAAAAAGGGTGAATATCAGGCTTATTCGAAGTACTTCTTGAACTCCAGGCAACCGGCCCAGTTGTCCTCCCATCCGGGGGTGACCTTCTTGGCGTTCTCGTACCACTTGTTCACGTTGGCGTACTTGCTGATCTCGAATCCGGCCACCTCGAAGGTGGAGACGGAGGCCACCAGGGCGATGTCGGCCACGGTGAGCGAGTCACCGGCGGCGTACTCCTGGCCCTCGAGGAAGGTGTTCAGGAACTCGAAGGCGGCCTCGATCTTCTTGAAGGCCTCGGGATCGGCGGGCGCCTTGGCGAACACCTGGGGGTAGTAGTAGTTGGCGAAGCTCTGGTACAGGGTTCCCATATCGAAGTACAGGCGCTGGTTGATCACGGCACGCTTCTTGGGGCACTTGGGGTACAGAGAGTCGGTCTTGCCGTACTTCTCCACCAGGTACACCTGGATGGCACGCGACTCCCACAGCGCGAAGCCATTGTCCACCAGGGTGGGGATGGTGTGCTGGGGATTGATCTTCAGGAACTCGGGCTTCAGGTGCTCGCCGGCCTGCAGGTTGAGCAGCTTCTTGTTCAGCTCGACGCCCACGGCCTTGGCGGTCATGATCACGGAGCGGCAGGGGGAGGAGCCGGGCAGGTAGTAGAAGTCAACCATTTTCTGGAAAAAGCAAGAAAATTTGGAGCTTAGTAAAGTATTACCAGTTGTAATAAAAAAAATTTTTTAAATTCCTTAAATATGCTTGACTAATCGACTATACTATTTTAAAACCTCATTGGAATTGAAAAAGAAATGAAGTCCGCCATTTTGATTGGGAGTCATAAGGAAGGCTTGAAAGCGTACACAAACTCTTTTTACTTTAGAAATAAAATAAAGAAATAATTTCATGCACACTTGTATAGGTCCACAAAAATATTATAATTTGTTTTCGTTTTATAAGGCAAGATTCGTATTTCTCTATTATACACTTTTCCTATATGGCGTGCAAAAAGGCGCACAGAATAGATCAGAAAAGATATGCGGTAATTAGACGCGCTCTATAATTACGAGTTCAGACAAAAGCGGACTTTAATTGGGCCGTCATTACAGAAATTCACTTGGCAAACAGATTCCCAGCGAATGATGTCATAACTCTTAACCATTTGAGCTTTTTGGTAAATTTCCATGAATATTCCTTGTACACATTGTTTCTAATTTTTTTCTTTTCTGCCTGGACACGGACACAACACCATCACAATAGTTATAGAGGAACAGTCGGAACTTACAGTTTTGTTTGTTGCAAATCTCGCGATGTACACTGTACCAAATGAGAAGTAGTACTGAACGGAATCCGGAGAGCGGGTCTGCTTTTATAGCAATCGGTGGCGGTCGCCATAATGCCGGCAAACAAGAGTTGTTGTTTGACGCCCCGAGAGGCGGCTGAGGGCAGGGGGCGTGGCGGGGGTTGGGGCTGGGGAGTCACCATGAAGAGAGACAGCCGCTAGTTGTTTTCGTGTCTGGGTTTTTTGTCTTTTATTTTCAGCCTTGCCTACACATACCCACTAATATCAGGCAAAAATGTGACGTTAGCAGCGTGATTAATACGAGTATGTGAAGCCGTGAGCAAGTGTGTGTGATTCGGTGGATGTTGCATTTAGCTCCCCCCGCTTCGCCCCTCGCCAAAAAGAAAGCTGCAACTTTCTAATGATCCTCCATTGGAACGCCGAGTTTTTTCCTCTCTTTAGAACAGATTTTTGGCTGATTATTATCTTACATTATCATATTTCTATAACCCTATAGAGGGTATTTTAATTTTTATAAGTTGTTACTTGGAAAAGTGGGGAGATATTTTTTTCTTTTATTTATAATTCTTATTCATCAACATTACCACCAAATAATACTTTTACAACTATCATTATTATCATATGTTGTTCCTAGAGATTGTATTCCTAATATTTTAACCAGATTATATTAGTTTTTAAACGAACGAACAACAGACAAAGTTTATTGACTTTTACCAAAACTCCAAGTGTATAAACACTTCGACTTACTAAGATTGCCTTTATTTTCGCGCACACTTATTGCACTCAATTTGCTTGGATACACATTTTTGCATTTCTAATGAACATCTGTGCGCTTAAAAATAAATTCTTCTTTCAAAGTGAAAAAATAAAATAAATAAATAAGAGGCAAACAGAAACCAGATAGCAACTCAACTCAAACCGGCCGGCAAACATTGATATCAGGCAAACACAAAGCAACAGTTGGTGAGTATTCCCAAGTGAAATGAAAGCATATATATAAACAAATCGCAAGAGTCGCATACTGTACTTTGCTAACTAATAAGTCCACGAAAATATAACCTTATTGGAGAATTTTTTTTATTAAAAAAAAAAGAAAGAAAAACTCATTTGAAGGACGAACTCGGAGCTAATCACAAGCCAAAGGGACATGCTAATACCAAATTACTGGTATACATTTTTCATGTAATTATTTTGATGACCGCAGAAATATATCGATCGAATTGGATTGCATGAGCTTCGACGGCCTTGGTCAGTTAGAAATAATGGTTATGGTGGCATTACATGACAAGGCAAATTCTTATTTCTTCTTGGAAGTATTCGATGAAATCGTTGCAATACACACTCGAACATTCCTGCTTTAATTCGCTGGGGGTGTCTATTTGCCCCAAAAAACAGTTCCTTTTTATCAGTTTCACAATTCGCAATACCAACTATCAGCATGACCAGGCAAAAAATTTCAATAACAAGTAGCACAAAAACGGAAAGAGCATTTTCGTGGGCGACACGTCAAACAATTTGCTCTCTTAACGTCCAGAACAATCCATAAATTGCTTGTGAAATCGGAAAGCCCCAGGGCCCCAGACCTACGAGAGTTACTCATTTGAACATAATGCCGAAATCCACTGAATCATGGGAAACATGAGATCGTAAACACAATAAGTTCGCCAATAACTGGTTAGGTTAATTCACTAAAAAAGCCGGCCCAAATGTAGCGTAAAATGTAGAGAAAGGTCACAGTGTTTGCCGCTGCAGATCAAGAGAACCAGTTAGACGGCATTGGCCAAGTATGCGTCACAAGCCAAAAAGGCAGCAAACCAAACAAGATGAAGAGCAGCGGCTAAGAGATTCAGACTTTAGACCCAAAGAGAATTGATGGGGCGTAGAGCGCCACCGATCTCTTATTCTCATTTCATCGGGTTATTCTGCCGGGCTGCCATATAAACACACTCATACTCGATATATATTTGCTCGATTTCGTTTGCCGGCGATTCTTATTTTGTGTACAGCTGCGTTGGGCTTCGCTTCAGTCAATCTCTGATCTCGGCTTTTGAAAAGAAAAATAACTGTTTGAATACAATATTTGAGAGCTGGAATATAAAAGCAAAAGAAAGTCCCCAATGTGAATCTCTTTTAATTTAAAACCCAGAATTTTTTACCTAACTGTTTAATTATACATTAACATTTATTTTTAAACTTTAAATATCTACAACCTACCTAATAATCTGAACATCAGTGTGTCCACACTTCCATTACTCACATT
Source organism: Drosophila takahashii (assembly GCF_030179915.1). Lineage (NCBI taxonomy): Eukaryota > Metazoa > Arthropoda > Insecta > Diptera > Drosophilidae > Drosophila > Drosophila takahashii. The sequence goes on from NC_091681.1 coordinate 21,314,512, forward strand.
ATCTTTTCAATTAACGGTATAGATAACCCAAAGCAACTTAGCACTCCACTTCCAATGAATGTCAAAATTATTAAGGCCGAATTATTGAATACTCTATCAAAATATATATGTATGGTTTATATGGTTAAGCAATAGGCCAAACGGCTTTCTCTCCTAGGCATAATTTGGAAGTGGTAACATAATGATCATAACTACAAAGTTCCTATCCCTCAAATAATATATCACATATGGGATCGTTCATACTTTGTACTCATGGTGAAAAAGTATCTTTATTTATTTCTAAGCTGCACCCAATATAAATATCTGATCAATTTGACAATGTCTTCCGCCCTACTCAACGCACATATTAATGAGTCATAATAGTTCAGCACTTAAATCAGAACATTTCCTTTATGATAACATTTGTATGTACTTATCGCCCGAAATAATAAAAGCTCGACCAGTATGCACCTGAAATTGATTATATGTATGTATGTTACTTCACACCAAACAAACGAAACTGTTCCGGTTTTCACTCATATCGCTATATAAGTACCTGCTATTCCCGGTTGTAGTCAGTCTTCGTTCTCCACTCCAGAGGTTAACACAACATCAGCTTTATTCAGCATGGATTTCTACTATATGTCAGGTAGCGGTGGATGCCGCACGGTCATGATGGTGGCCAAGGCTCTTGGACTCGAGCTGAACAAGAAGTTCGTGAACACCATGGAGGGCGATCAGCTGAAGCCGGAGTTCGTGAAGATCAATCCCCAGCACACCATCCCCACTCTAGTGGACAATGGATTCGCCATCTGGGAGTCCCGTGCGATCGCCGTCTATCTGGTCGAGAAGTACGGCAAGGGACGATTCGCTCTATCCCAAGGATCCCAAGAAGCAGGCCGTGGTCAACCAGCGCCTGTACTTCGACATGGGCACCCTATCCGAAGCCTTCGCCAAGTACTACTATCCCTTCTTCCGCACCGGAAAGCTGGGATCCGAGGAAGACTTGAAGAGGATCGAAACCGCCTTCGGATTCCTCGACACCTTCCTGGAGGGCCAGGAGTACGTCGCTGGCGACCATCTCACTGTGGCCGATATTGCTATTTTGGCCAACGTCTCCACCTTTGAGATTACCGAGTTCGACTTCAGCAAGTACTCCAATGTGGTCAGGTGGTACGCCAACGCCAAGAAGGTGACTCCCGGATGGGACGAGAACGTCAAGGGTCTGGAGATGATGAAGTCTTTCTTTGAGTCCAAAGTTGCCGCTGCCAAGAAGTGATTTACCATTATATAACTTAACACTTTATATGTGATGCTTATTTACAATTTACAATAAAATATAAATACAGAATTGAAAGTTTGATAGAATCGTATAATGTGGGTTAATATTTGCAGTACATAAGGGTCTCCATGTACAGACCAATGAGGTTATTGTTTTTAAAAAAAACTTAATAACACAATTAATATCAAAATGCAAATCTAATTATATGAGTTTACAATGTATACCCTGGGATACATGTACTAGAGATTTTCAATATAGAACACACTTGTCAACATCTATGAAACTATACACTGTTGTTTATGCTCCAAGAACTCCAAATATAATAGTTGCATATAATTAATGTTATAAACAAAGCGAGTTAAATGATATTCTACTATTCTGCAGAGGGCTTTATAATTCTAGTCAGAATTTTGATTTACATAAGAAGAAAAATATCTGTCGGAATCAAATATGTTAAATTTGTAAGGTAACTGCAATAGTATACAAAAATGACGAAATTTTAATACAAATTGGAAAGTTAATTTGTTTTTCACATCTTTGATAACTGATCCTAACTGGTAATTTATTATTTGATCAATTAATTCATACGCACTTATGGTAATTATAATATATTATTTCAAGGATTATATAATGCAATGCATATCCTACTGCCCTATTTCAGTCATGTATTTTATGAATCATAATATTTCAACACTTCAAATCGATCCACTTCCTTTACGTCAGCCAACTAATCATACATTTAAATACTAGCTCTAGCTGAATTATATATTATGCACCTGAAATTATCATTAGAGCTTCTTAGACTCCGCCTGTGTTAGTCATTAGTTGTACATACGTGTCCCTTAGCCGAAAATAACAAGTGCCTGAAATACGAAAAGTTTGTTCTAACCATGACTGGCATATTCAAACGCAAGACAAACACCGAACCAAGCAAGCATAAACAAATGGGGAGAGATAATTCCCCAAGCGTTCGGCTATAAAAGTCACAGGTTTTGCGGGACGTCGTCAGTTGTCGTTCTCGATTCCAGTGGAAAGCACTACCATATCATTCTTCAAAATGGATTTCTACTACATGCCAGGTAGCGGTGGATGCCGTACTGTCGTTATGGTGGCCAAGGCTCTTGGACTCGAGCTGAACAAGAAGCTTCTGAACACCATGGAAGGCGAGCAGTTGAAGCCGGAGTTCGTGAAGCTCAATCCCCAGCACACCATCCCCACTCTGGTGGACAATGGATTCTCCGTTTGGGAGTCCCGAGCCATTGCCGTGTATCTGGTGGAGAAGTACGGCAAGGACGACTCCCTGTTCCCCAAGGATCCCAAGAAGCAGGCCGTGGTCAACCAGCGCCTGTACTTCGACATGGGAACTCTGTACGATGCCTTCGCCAAGTACTACTACCCCCTGTTCCGCACTGGAAAGCCCGGAACTGAGGAGGATCTGAAGAAAATCGAAACCTCCTTCGGTTTCCTCGACACTTTCCTGGAGGGCCAGGACTATGTGGCCGGAGACCAGCTCACCGTGGCCGACATCGCCATCCTGGCCACCGTCTCCACCTTCGAGATTGTTAAGTTCGACTTCAGCAAGTACGCTAATGTCACCAGGTGGTACGAGAATGCCAAGAAGGTGACTCCCGGATGGGACGAGAACTGGGAGGGTCTGCTCGCCATGAAGGCATTCCTTGAGGACCGCCAGGCTGCTGGAAAGTAAATTCCATTCAGATAATTTATTATTATTTATGTTACGTTTGAATTGAATAAAAGAATATTTATTGTGTGATAAATATTTGAAAATGTTTTATGAGGGTGGATACTGAAAGAATAAGAAAAAAATAAAAGTTACTATTTTTCTTCGTTTTATTCTACACTTAAACACCACAAAATTTTGATTCTGTAAACAGATCTGATTTAGCTTTTCTGTGGTTCATATTTTAAAATATCGTCTTTACTCTGTCTTTGCTTTTGATTAGGACAATAAGATAACCACTTTTATAATACTCTTCTGTTACAGTCAAATATATATATATTCATTTATTATATTAATCAACATATCCTGTTGGGAATTTTAGCTACATTATTTTTATTACCCATCACTTCAACAAAAACCAAAGCACCTGTACTACCAAATGGGTATTTTTAAGAGAATTTGTTTTTCCTTCTTAAATTGCAAGCTTCTGTGGAAGCAAATTCGTTTATTTAGTGGTATACATACATAACACCCAGAAATTCTAGAAGCTCATTTTACAGAGAGCTCAAACACGATGAAATTGATATATTTTCGCGCATACCCACACAAGTGTAGGATTCTCTATCAAGAATACAATCAATTAACATGGCAAAGCATAACATGGCAAACAAATAGACTTAGAGAGAGCTCTTTTTTCGCTATGCCATACCTATGTATGTATGTATGAAAAAAGCTTTATAGGCACAAACCCGTGGGGGTCCCAAACAGTTCACTTTTTCCTCTCGAACGGGCAGCACGAAACGATCGGAGTTCCCAAAATGGATCTTTACTACCTGCCTCTGGTTAGCGCCTGTCGCTCCGTTCTCATGGTGGCCAAGGCCCTTAATCTTGACCTGAACAAGAAGCTCCTGAACACCCTGAAGGGAGAGCAGCTGAATCCGGATTTCATCAAGATCAACCCCCAGCACACGATCCCCACTTTGGTGGACAATGGATTTACCATCTGGGAGTCGCGAGCCGTCGCGGTCTACCTAATCGAACAGTACGGCAAAGACGATTCCCTCTATCCCAAGGATCCCAAGAAGCAGGCGGTGATCAACCAACGTCTTTACTTTGACATGGGCTCCATGTATCCCTCGCTGGCCAACTACTACTACAAAGTGTTTGTCACCGGCCAGTTCGGCAGTGACGAGGAATTCAAGAAGGTCCAGGACACCTTCGGTTTTCTGAACACCTTCCTTGAGGGCCAGGAGTATGTGGCAGGTGACCAGTACACCGTGGCCGACATTGCCATCCTAGCCAGTGTCTCCACCTTCGATGCCCTCGAATTCGACATTAGCAAATATCCGAATGTAGCCAAGTGGTATGAAAATGTCAAGAAGATTACCCCTGGTTGGGAGGAGAATTGGCAGGGAGCTCAGGATGTGAAGAAGGTGGTCGATGAGAAAAAGAACGTTGCTAAGTAATCTTTCTTGTGATATGTAAATTATTACATTTATAATAAAAATAATTGTTAGCTTCTATAGAAGCTCATTTTACAGAGAGCACAAACACGGTGAAATTGATATTATTTCGCGCATACCCACACAAGTAATCTTAAACTCTATCTATCATACAATCAACTAACAGGGCATAGCATAACATGGGGAATATACAGACTTAGAGAGGGCACTTTTTTCGCTATGCCATACATACACACATATGTATAAAAAAAGCTTTATAAGCACAAACCTGTGAGGGTTCCAGGCAGTTCTCATTTTCCGCTTAAACGAACAGCACGGTCGCAGTTCCCAAAATGGATCTATACTACCTGCCTTTTGTCAGCGCCTGCCGCTCCGTTTTAATGGTGGTCAAGGCCCTAGATCTAGACCTGAACAAGAAAATACTCAACACCCGGAAAGGAGAGCAGTTGAATCCGGATTTCATTAAGATCAACCCCCAGCACACGATCCCCACTTTGGTGGACAATGGATTTACCATCTGGGAGTCGCGTGCCGTCGCCATTTATCTGATCGAACAGTACGGAAAGGACGATTCCCTCTATCCTAAGGATCCCAAGAAGCAGGCGGTGATCAACCAACGTCTTTACTTTGACATGGGCTCCATGTATCCCTCGCTGGCCAACTACTATTACAAAGTGTTTGTTACCGGTCAGTTCGGCAGTGAAGAGGATTTCAAGAAGGTCCAGGACACCTTCGGCTTCTTGAACACCTTCCTTGAGGGCCAGGAGTATGTGGCTGGCGACCAGTACACCGTGGCCGACATTGCCATCCTTGCCAGTGTCTCCACCTTCGATGCCCTCGATTTCGACATTAGCAAATATCTAAATGTGGCCAAGTGGTATGAAAATGTCAAGAAGATCACTCCTGGTTGGGAGGAGAACTGGCAGGGAGCTCAGGATGTGAAGAATGCGGTCGAAGAGATAAAGAATGCTACCAAATAATCTTCCTTGTGATATGCCAATTTTTATATTTATAATAAATATAATTGTTAGATGCTTATAAGTTGTGAGTTTAGTCAAGTATTTCTGAACCTTGGGTAGTGGAAAATACTTACATATGAATAAGAATATGAACAATAAGTTTGATTTGTTTTTCCATATGCCAATACTCGCTATCTGAATTCAATGATAAGCGGTTATTGCTCTTCTGTTGTTTTATTTGAAGCACTATGCATATAATTAATTAAATACAATGACGAGCAATTGCCAAAAAACACGTTCGAGAACATCGGCCAAATCAATTATAAATAATCGTTTCGAGAGAGATATGAAATTTCACAACCATTTTGCTATATAAGAGAGAGCCCCTGCTGGTCCCAATCAGTTCAGCTTTTTCTCTTCAGCGAATAGCTCACAGTAATCGCACTCGCACCCGCAACATGGATTTTTACTACTCACCTCGTGGCAGTGGATGTCGCACCATTATCATGGTGGCCAAGGCCCTGAATTTGGAGCTAAACAAGAAGCAGTTGCGTCTCACGGAGGGGGAGCACCTGAAACCGGAGTTCCTCAAGATCAATCCCCAGCACACCATTCCCACATTGGTGGATAATGGATTCGCCATTTGGGAATCCCGTGCCATTGCCGTGTATCTGGTGGAGAAGTACGGCAAGGACGACTCCCTCTTCCCCAAGGATCCCCAGAAACGTGCCCTGATCAATCAGCGTCTTTACTTCGACATGGGAACACTGCACGATTCCTTCATTAAATACTATTACCCCTTCATCCGCACTGGCCAACTTGGAGATGCCGAGAATTTCAAGAAGGTCGAAGCTGCCTTTGAGTTCCTGGACATTTTTCTGCAGGGCCAGGACTACGTGGCTGGTGATCAGTTCACCGTGGCCGATATTGCCATCCTCTCCAGCGTTTCCACATTCGAAGTGGTTGAGTTCGACATCAGCAAATATCCGAATGTGGCCAGGTGGTACGCCAATGCCAAGAAGATCACTCCCGGATGGGAAGAGAACTGGGAGGGCCTGCTGCAGATGAAAGCGATGTATGAGGCTCAAAAGACCTCTGCAAAGTGAAAATATTTTCATAACTTATTTTATTTATTACTTGAATCTAAATAAACGCATTCGTGTGAAATAAAGAAAAATTAATATTATTTTCTTTAACTGAAAGCACTGAAATAACAAAGAACCTACTCCATAACCTACAATAAACATTTACGTACATAATACTTCTACCGGCACAATCTGCTCACAATCACAAAAATAAACACAAACAAATGGCAAATGATAAGGCCTATTTGTGGGTTTTTCTCTCATTATCGTTTAGTTCTGGTTCTTACCTCTAGCGGATAATACGTCAAACTTATGGATCTTTATTATACGCCTCTCGGCAGTGGTTGTCGCACAGTTCTCATGGTAGCAGAGGCTGTGGGAATAGAGTTGAATAAAAAGCACTTGGACACCTCAAAGGGCGAGCACCTTAAACCGGAGTTTCTGAAACTGAACCCCCAACACACCATTCCTACCCTGGTTGATAATGGACTTTCTGTTTGGGAATCACGAGCTATTGCTGTCTATTTGGTGGAGCAATATGGAAAAGACGACTCTCTGTATCCCAAGGATCCCAAGATTCAAGCGGTTATCAATCAGCTGCTTTATTTTGATATGGGAACTCTATACGTTGCCTTGGCCAATTACTATTACAACGTTTTTGCCACGGGACATTATGGCACTGCAGAGGATTTCAAGAAGGTGGAACAAAGCTTCGATCTTTTAAATACTTTTCTGGTGGATCAGGACTATTTAGCTACTAACAGCCTCACCATTGCGGATATTGTCATTCTTGGCAGTGTTTCTACTTTCGATGCTCTAGAATTCGACATAGGAAAATATGCAAATGTTTTTAAGTGGTACGCTAATGCCAAGGAAATAACTCCTGGCTTTGAAGAAAACTGGAAAGGAGCACTTAAATTAAAGAAGGTAATCGAGGAAAAAAGAATGTAATGAAATAATTTAAATACATTTCATTTACAGAAGTGATATTATGTATATTTGAACGGAAATATATAATTTTTGATCATTTAAATTAATTGAATCTTTTATTTACATATATGCTGAATTTATTTAAATTTTTGTAAAAACTAATCATTACAATTAATTTATACAAATGACAAATGATTTAATACAATATAAACAAACACAAGATAAGCGGATGAAGAGGGGCAATTTCACAACAACATTCAATCACCTGAATGTTTTTAAACCCACTGAAGAAGCGTCGAGCAAACAATTATAATCAGTAGTAGCAAGATATGTAATTTCACAACCGTGTTGCTATAAAAAGCAAAACCCCATTATTGTCGAAATCAGTTCTGATCTTGCACTCCAGGGAACAACACAAAACTAACCAAAATGGATTTCTATTACTCGCCCCGTGGAAGTGGATGCCGAACAGTGATTATGGTGGCCAAGGCCTTGGGCCTAGAGCTAAACAAGAAGCTAGTGAACACCATGGATGGGGATCAATTGAAACCGGAGTTCGTTAAGCTTAATCCCCAGCACACAATTCCCACTCTGGTGGATAATGGATTCTCCGTTTGGGAGTCGCGTGCGATCGCCGTGTATTTGATTGAACAATACGGCAAGGATGACTCGCTATTCCCCAAGGATCCTAAGAAGCAGGCTCTGGTCAACCACACCCAGAAAACAAAATGGACTAAAAAGGGGCCTAATTACCTAAAATTTTAGGAAATATGGCCAGAAAAACGCGCCAAGGCCATGCATTACCTAAAATGTTGTCCATGTGGACTATATTTTGTACGCAGTCTTGAATTTATTTCTGGTAATGGTTACCTAAAAAAATGGCTAGTGGACTAGATTTTTAGGTCAGAATTACCTAAATATTAGGTATTTAAAAAAAAGCTAGGATTTTTACTATTGATAGTAACATATTTGATTATTTTAATTGCTTATATTGTATTATTCGGAAAAGCAAATATTTTATCTTTCTGAAAAAACAATCACTTTATTTTGTCCTCGGTGGGAATCGATCCCGGGTCTTCTGCGCGAGAGTCCAATAGGCTAGCCTCTGGTCTACGGAACTACTTAAAGGCCCTGCGGCAAAACCAAAGCCTGCTTCAAGGGGCTCAGGCGAATTCTATTTTTAGAATAGGGCACTATTACCTTAAAAGTAGGAAAATAGTCCACGTAGGTATTGATTTTATATATTGAAACTTTTCCATCACTAGCTTTAAGAAAAGTCTAAAAAATTTTTTAACATTAAACTTAAAAAACCGAATAATTTGTTTATTAATATTAGGGACCAATAGTTGTATTAAGTTGTGAGTGATAATCGACTTTAAATTATTCCTAAATTTTAGGTCTTATGGACCAATTTGAAGGTTACGATGGGCTATAAAAATCTCTTTAGCTTTACCTAAAAAGTAGGAACATAGTCCACATGCTAATATTTTTAGGTAACCCATTACCTAAATCTGAAATTTTAGTCTATTTAAATTTTTTAGGTCATACGTTACCTAAAAAATAGTCCCACATTTCTCTGGGTGCAGCGACTTAACTTCGACATGGGAACTTTGTACGATAGCTTCGCTAGGTACTACTACCCGCTCTTCCGCACTGGCAAGCCAGGATCCGACGAGGACTTCAAGAAGATCGCTACCTCCTTCGAGTACCTGAATATCTTCCTCGAAGGCCAGGACTATGTGGCCGGAGACCAGCTCACCGTGGCCGACATCGCCATCCTGGCCACCGTCTCTACGTTCGAAATCTTTGATTTTGACCTCAGCAAATATCCAAATGTGGCCAGGTGGTACGCAAATGCCAAGAAGGTGACTGCCGGATGGGACGAGAACTGGAGTGGCCTCTTGGAATTGAAGGCAGTCTTTGAGGCCCGACAGGCGGCAGCCAAGTGAAAGATATGTACTCATAAAGACTTAATTTATTTGTATGTAAAGTTGATTTAATAAATTTGAAATAAGAATTTGTTTAGGCAAGCAAACGATTATATCCATTTATTTTTAGAAACGTCAAATAGCGTCCGTTAGATCGAAAGACAGGTATCCTAGAACTTTTACCAAACTAATTCCTCATAGTAATTTAAATCTGAGAAGTCCTAAAAACTGGTAACAATCTCTGCAGATTGAATCGGTTAATAAGGAACAATAAGTGGGAGTAGTCATGCGCACTGCGAAGAAATCCAAAGTGAAATGGTTGGTAGTTGAAAACCAAAAGAGACCAACATAAAATCTCTTTTAAGTAGGTTAAGATAAAGGAAATGAATAAATGGAAACGGAACAGGACCATTCTCAGAAGAAGACACGTTTATACTTTAGTATTCTTTCTGAATAATAACTCCATAAATATTATTTTTATTCAATAATTGCAAACTACTTCAGTGTTTCTTTCATATACACTTACACATAAGTAATACATTATTAAATAATAAAGAAAAACCAATTTAAATAAAAGAACAAGAACCGCATTAAATTATTTATTTCCCAAACAAACGAAATACAAACGAATGTCATATATACATACACAGATAATTATAATCAACAGGTAGATAGCTTCATAACAAGTTTGCTATATAAGCGGGAATTTTGGCTACTGCCAAATTAGTTTGTTTTCTCCATATCAGCGAGTCAGGCGGATTTATAACTCTTCTCACGATGGATCTTTACAATATGTCTGGTTCGCCGAGCACGCGTGCTGTTATGATGACCGCCAAAGCTGTGGGAGTCGAACTCAACTCGATACAAGTCAATACCTTCGTGGGGGAGCAACTGAAGCCGGAGTTTGTGAAGATAAACCCCCAGCACACCATTCCCACTCTGGTGGACAATGGATTCGTCATCTGGGAGACCCGAGCAATTGTGGTTTACCTGGTGGAGCAGTACGGGAAGAACGATTCTCTATACCCCAAGGATCCCCAGAGGCAGGCTCGGATCAACCAGCTATTGTACTTTGATATGGGCACCCTGTACGAGGGCATCGCCAAGTACTTCTTTCCACTGCTCCGCACTGGGAAGCCGGGAACTCAGGAGAGTTATGAAAAACTCATTGCTGCCTTTAATCTTCTTAACACCTTCCTGGAGGGCCAGGATTACGTAGCCGGAAGTCAGTTGTCCGTCGCTGACATCGTTATTTTGGCAACCGTTTCAACAACCGAAATGGTTGACTTTGATTTGACACAATTCCCAAACGTAGACAGATGGTACAAGAATGCCCAAAAAGTAACACCCGGCTGGGACGAAAACTTAGAAAGAATTCAAAATGCCAAAAAGTTCTTGGCCGAAAACTTGATAGAAAAGTTATAAATTATTTCAATTAATAAAACATTTTATTTAGAAATATCATTATTGAACTTATTTAAATACATTTACATTTTATTCAAACATGTTGTATAATTATTTTGTTCATGATTTTATTTTTAGCTCACGGCAATTAAAGCCCATTCACTAAAATACAATATATTAACAATAACTATGCATTTTTGTTTCTTTCTGCCAACTTTTGCTCCGCGAACTTCTGGAGCTGCTTAATACTCTGCAGGTTCTCTTCCCATCCAGGAGTGACCTTCTGGGCATTCTTGTACCACCTATCCAAGTTGGGGAATTTCTTCAAGTCAATCGGAGCCATTTCGATGGTGGACACACTGGCCAGGATGACGATGTCGGCCACTGTTAGTTGACCCCCGGCTAGGTAGTCCTGTCCTTCCAGGAAGGTGTTGAGGAACTCGAAGGCAGCATTAACCTTATCCAGGGCCGCCTGATCTCCCACCTTGCCAGTGCGGAAGATGGGGAAGTAGTAACTGGAAATGGCGTCATAGAGAGGTCCTATATCGAAGAACAGGCGCTGGTTGACCACGGCTCGTGTCTTGGGATCCTTGGGCAGGAGGGTATCGAACTTTCCGTACTTCTCCACCAAATAGATGACGATGGCGCGGGACTCCCAGATGGCAAATCCATTGTCCACCAAGGTGGGAATGGTGTGCTGGGGATTCATCTTCACGAACTCCGGTTTCAGTTGATCACCCGCCTGGGTGTTCATGAACTTCGAGTTTAATTCCACTCCCACAGCCTTGGCAGTCATCTGCACTGCACGAGTGCTCGCGGTTCCGGGCATGTTGTAGAGATCCATTCTTGGTCAGACGATTATACGTTCTAGGGCGCGGGATTGAAAAGTGTTTACTGATTGAACCACAAATGTTGTCCCCTTTTATATAGCAAAATTGCAGCAACATTATCTGTCATCCCTTCGATAAAGTTCTATAGCAATGTAATGTCATTTCTCCGATAAAGCACCACCAAAAACATGTCATTGTTTCACTTAGAGAAACTTGTTTAGCTATTTTTATTTAATAGAATATTAGTTTCAGTATTAATTATTATAATTAATTATTATTATTATAATTAAATAAGTACTAATTTATAATTTTATTTATTTTAACATATTTATAAAACTTTTTTTTTTTTTTGAATTTTTTTTTTTCTAATATGAATGTATGCAATTTTTTGGAAGTCACACTAACTTAGATTTGTTCTGCGAATTATAAATGAAAATTGAGCAACGTCTTTCCAGTCCTTTCAAGCAATTATATATATTTCTTATTTTATTCTAGTTGATTCTACCGACGTTTATAAGCTCCGTTACTTGCGTTATTATTTGTATTTTATCATGGTAATGACTTACACTATTGGTACTTTATCGTAGCAATGACAGATAATTTAATGGCAATTTTGCTATATAAAAAGGGATCCTAGCTGCTGCTCTATCAGTTAACTTTTTGCAATACCGCGACCTAGAACGTACTACCGTCTTACCAAGAATGGATCTCTATAACATGCCCGGAACCGCGAGCACTCGTGCTGTGCAGATGACTGCCAAGGCTGTGGGAGTGGAATTGAACTCGAAGTTCATGAACACCCAGGCGGGTGACCAACTTAAACCGGAGTTCGTGAAGATCAATCCTCAGCACACCATTCCCACCCTGGTGGACAATGGTTTCGCCATCTGGGAGTCCCGCGCCATCGTCATCTATTTGGTGGAGAAGTACGGAAAGTTCGATACCCTCCTGCCCAAGGATCCCAAGACACGAGCCGTGGTCAACCAGCGCCTGTTTTTCGATATAGGACCTCTTTATGACGCCATTTCCAGTTACTACTTCCCCATCTTCCGCACTGGCAAGGTGGGAGATCAGGCGGCCCTGGATAAGGTTAATGCTGCCTTCGAGTTCCTCAACACCTTCCTGGAAGGACAGGACTACCTAGCCGGGGGTCAACTAACAGTGGCCGACATCGTCATCCTGGCCAGTGTGTCCACCATCGAAATGGCTCCGATTGACTTGAAGAAATTCCCCAACCTGGATAGATGGTACAAGAATGCCCAGAAGGTTACTCCTGGATGGGAAGAGAACCTGCAGAGTATTAAGCAGCTCCAGAAGTTTGCGGAGCAAAAGTTGGCAGAAAGAAAGTAAATTGCGAAGCCTAGTTTTTATAATGTTCATGATAATTATAATATTATGTTTTTTAAATTCTTTCACAACCTTGCCCTTCCTACTTCTAAATAAGAAGTAAATAAATAATTTAATTTGATAACATTTACAATAAACACATGAAGTTTATTCAAATCAGTTAAGAATGGACAGATAAGTTGATTTAACCAGCAACAAGGCATTATAAAAATAAAATGGATGTTTCTGGAAAAATTGGAAATATGATAAGAGCGTAATCGTTATCAAAGATTTGTATTTTATTTGAAGACTAATGCCATGACAAATTTTATACTTTAATTTTTTTGTAATTTATGTCTTTATTAACTTTGCATTGTTAATTAAATCAATTTATATACATTTCTTGGATTGCATATTTCTTAATTTTTATTTAAGCAGTTATTAAGTCCGTGAGTCATTAAATATTAATTATTTAAAATTGGTTTTCAACTGACTTAGTCACAGCTAATTGCTGTTAACTATACGAAATGCCTAAAAAGTGAGTTCTAACAATGACAAACACTATTCATATTATCTTGTGTTTGGCCGATAACGCACTTGATTTTTCGCTATATAAACGGGGACCCCTGATAGGGGAAATCAGTTTACTATTTCCACTCGAGCAGCTCGCACGCTATAAACGCAATGCCCAACATGGATCTCTACAACATGCCCATGGCGCCGGCCAGCCGTGCCATTCAGATGATTGCCAAGGCCTTGGGCCTTGAACTGAACTCCAAGTTCATTAACACAATGGAGGGAGACCAGCTGAAGCCGGAGTTCGTGAAGATCAACCCCCAGCACACCATTCCCACGCTGGTGGACAATGGATTCGCCATCTGGGAGTCCCGTGCCATCGCTGTCTACCTGGTGGAGAAGTACGGCAAGACCGATTCGCCACTGTACCCCAAGGATCCCCAGAAGCGGGCTCTGATCAACCAGAGGCTCTACTTTGACATGGGCACCCTCTACGACGCCCTGGCCAAATACTTCTTCCCCCTCTTCCGCACCGGGCAACTGGGTGATCAGGAGGCCCTGGACAAGGTTAACTCCGCCTTCGGGTTCCTCAACACCTTCCTGGAAGGCCAGGATTTCGTGGCCGGCAGCCAACTGACCGTGGCTGACATCGTCCTCCTGGCCACCGTCTCCACCGTCACAATGTTTACGTTTGACTTGCAGAAGTTCCCGAATGTGGATAGGTGGTACAAGAGTGCCGCAAAGGTCACTCCTGGATGGGAGGAGAACCTGGAGACCCTGAAGCAGGCGAAGAAGTTCCTGGAGGACAAGATCGCTGAAAAGAAGTAAACTAACTATAATATTATAAAATATTTCTAAATAAATTTCTGTTGTTTACTCAGTGGCATGGGGGGTGAAAACATTATCGATACTAAGTAAGAGGTGTGAAAGAAATTAATAAATAGTTTTTTCTTTTTCACTCACTTTAAATTAAAACAGCTTGCCTTTCAGAAACAAATATTAATCTAAAGCATTTGATAAGGGCAGTGCATACTCTTTATATTATTCGTTCACTAAACACTATTCTAATAGCGATATTTAATCAAAGCTGTTTTTTACCATTAACCGTGACTAACTATAATTGCTATAGGTTAGAAGACACTATCCAAGAGAACACAATTAATATTCATAAATTAAGGTCAATTAGGTATTAATAAACACATCAAATTTGCATTTATACTTCTCGGAAATCTTTAAGGATGTGGACGCCTTGTGTGTAAGCCCTACCATTATTTAGAAACAGGCTTTTTGAGATTGTAAATCATATTCATTTACCTCGACTATACCGTTTACTGTTGTTTTTAGTATCCGCTATCGATCTCCCTGGGAAATAAGAAATTATTATTTATTTTATTTGATTAATATTATTAACTGTCAGCGACAAAATACATTCTTTCAATTGCCATACATTCTAGCTCATTTCGACACAGCTATTTTTTGTTTGCCCCAACGAAATGCAAAAAAACTGAGATTTAAGAATGACAGACGTTATTTGAATATTGTCAACGCAATTGCTGATAATTTGGCAGCTATATAAGAAGAGGCGGCAGCCAGAGTAGAGCTTGAAAATTATCGATAAATGATAGTATCGATATTTTCGATACTTTATCATTATCGTATCGATAATATCGATGTTTTCAAGGAAAGCAAAGACAAATTAAAAATAATTTTATAATTCTGTTAATACCACGTATTATTATTATATACATGCATAATACACTTACATTATTATTAATATTATTATTAGAAAAAATCGCGGGTAATTTATTTAATTTTAATTTCCGGTTTTCATTATTAAAATGCACTTTCAGACTAAAGGATCGTCCTCTTAAGAGCTCGTGGTTTATTTATGTTTGATCATTGAGTTGAGTTGCGTCACATGTCTAGAAAGACACCAATTCTTAGTCAAAGACATTCACGGCTTCTTAAGAATTTTTTTTAAAATATATTATGAGGAAATACTTATGTAAAAAAAATAGAACAAACCTTTGTTCCATACCATTTTTTGGTACTAAAGAAGAACAAATTCCTCCTCTTCTGAAGAATTCCCGGTTGCTTTTTTTTTTTTTGATCCTTTGCCAAAATTGCTCAAACGGTCTTCGTTTTGTTTGTTGTTGGTATTAAAAGAACGAGAGTTCCTCCTTTCCCCAAGAAATCGCGGTTCTTTCATTTTCGATTTTATGCCACAACCTATGGTTATTTTCCCCTACTTTAATTGATACTATACCATAAAGAAGTAAAAATTCCTCCTCTTCTGAAGAATTCGCGGTTGTTTTTTTTTGGATCCTTGAGTCCAAATCGCTCAAACGATCTTCGAAAAGCGACCAATTCTTATCAAAGGCTATGAATTCGCGGGTTCTTGAGATTTTTTAATAGCGGACAGAAGGTCGGTAGCTGCAACCAAGACTTTGTTTTTGGTACTAAAAAAACCAAAGTTCCTCCTCTTCCCAAGAACTCGCGGTTCTTTTATTTTCCATTTTTTGCCATAACCTATGCCCTTTTCGCCTACTTTTAAGTATTTCATAATATCTATGGTACCAAAGAAGAATAAAATACCAAGAACTCGCGGTTCTTGCATGGTAATTTGTCCCTACTTTAAGTGATTTTGTATTAAAAGTTATTTTGGTCCTCAGAATTAAAGAGTGAAATCTGTTCGTTTCTCTCTAATAAAACGTCAGAAAACATCGATATTATAGATAAATATCGATGTTTGAAAAATATCAGAAGTATCGATAATATCGATACTGATATCGATAATTTTCAAGCTCTAAGCCAGAGCCAAATTAGTTAACTTTTTCCACTCCAGTGCACTAGACGATTCCTATACGCAATGTCCACCATGGATTTCTACAACATGCCCGGTTCTCCGAGCAGCCGTGCAATTGAGATCAATGCAATAAAGTTATGTGTTTTATTTGTCGCTATATCACGCTGACATAAGGACTGGCTTCCACATGGTGACTTGGAACTTGGAAATTCTATTTTTTCTGGGTGCTAGATATTTCTTATCGTCAAGAATTAGTTGCGGAGGGCTTTTGATAATTTTATTTAACCCCAAATCAAAGCAATATAATTATTGATAAGAATGAATCAATACCTTCTGTTCAGGGACAGGGAATCCACCGTATGAGAATGCCAAGTCATATCGACAAACAGTTTTATTCCTAAAAGTTACGCACACAGATTAATCTTATCTTAATTAATAAATCCTGTATTTTGTATTATTTTTGTATTCTAGATCATTAATCTGCTTGACCGCTGTAGCATTGACCTTTCGTTCTCATGACATTCCATTTGCCCTAACGACCTACCATCAATTCGTAATTACTACATTCAAAAGAAATGACATTTTTAAGTAAATTCAAATTGGTGGCCGTAACTATTGCACGCGTGTACGCCTAAAAGTATATATGTGTTCATTACCTGGCCATTAGCTAAACAGTTCTAATTACACTGAATCGTTATCACCGATAAAGCTGCCACTCGGGAAAGTCGCACGACACCGGCTGACTATATATGGAAATCGATTTGATTGCGGGCGCCGTTTGCTCTGACTATAAAAGCCGTTGGAATTATTCCGCTGCGGTCAGTTGTGGGTAACAATCGCAGGACTTTTCATCATGGACTTTTACTACCATCCTGGCTCGGCTCCTTGCCGCTCCGTCATAATGACTGCCAAGGCTCTTGGACTTGAGCTGAATATGAAGCTATTGAAGGTCATGGAGGGCGAGCAACTGAAGCCGGAGTTCGTGGAGCTCAATCCCCAGCACACCATCCCCACCCTGGTGGACAACGGGTTTTCCATCTGGGAGTCTCGTGCTATTTTGGTCTATCTGGTGGAGAAGTACGGCCAGGATGACTCACTATACCCAAGTGATCCCGAGAAGAAGGCCGTGGTCAATCAGCGGCTCTACTTCGATATGGGCACCCTGTTCCAGAGTTTCATCACGGCCATCTATCCTCAGATCATGAAAAAGCAGCCAGCGGATCCGGAGGCCATGCAGAAGGTGGACAGCGCCTTCGGGCACCTGGACACCTTCCTGGAGGACCAGGACTATGTGGCTGGCGATTGCCTCACCGTGGCTGACATCGCCCTTCTGGCCTCCGTTTCGACCTTCGAGGTGGTGGACTACGACATTGCCCAATATCCGAATGTGGCCAGGTGGTACGAGAATGCCAAGGAAGTGACTCCCGGCTGGGAAGAGAACTGGGAGGGTGTCCAGATGATCAAGAAGTTCGTCCAAGACAACTGCTAGAAGGATTGATTTGATTAGAAGCTTTAAATGGATAATATTATACCTCAGCACATTGTTGCCTTGTACGGTTATATTGTATGAACACAAATAAAATACATTTTTATAAGCACCGAGATATATACTTTTCAAGATAAGTACAAAATTGCCATTTATGGTTGTGTTCATTCAGTTATCAGCCCATGTTTATATTTATTTCGTGCCTTCTTACTTCAAAACTTGATAATTCTAAATTTAGTACTAAAGAAGGGCGAAAAATCCGTCATAGTTATCAAGTTTTGGCATTTAAAAAAAGCTTTTAAATTGTTTTTTCTTTTCGAAAATATTTTCAACTTATTTTTATTTTGGTCTTTACTGCATCTTTGTTAACTGTTAAAAAATGAGCAATCCGTCAATTTGAGAAATAAAAGCGATCACTTTGTATTGCCAAGCTGTACAATGATGTATGGATCACATTAATCAGCCTCCATATTTGTTTAAAATTCCAGTCTCTGACATGGTTCATAAAAGTGAGATTGTGTTGATGTTAGCTCAGTAAATTCCGCGAACGCTTCACGACAATTGCCGATTGCAATTCCACCACTGCAGTTGAATGCACGCTATGATTTCACTTATAGTACTCACATATAAATCCACTTGGGCCCCTTTTCCCCCCAGAGAATTACGAGTGGACTGGGCCGTTGACCGGTCGACTGTTAGAACAATCGCGAGTTTAGTTAGCTCACAAACGTGCTTCTTGTGGCATTGAACGGGTACAAATTACATATGCAATTGCCCACATATTTTACATTGCACAGTGTGGGCTATAGAAACCGAAAGAGGGTTGGCAGAGAAGTTCTCAAACTATTAAAAAATATTATTAAAGCTATAAATGAATGAATAGATGGATTGCGCTATCTAAGATCATTGATATTTTTAAAAAATGTTTCTTGAAATATAGGAGCAATTACCCTTTGTTTCCATGTGAATTCCCTATTTAGAACTTTCGCAGAACCCCCTGTGACAGTAAAAAGAAAAATCGTTTTTATAGCGTCATTAAAAAATATATTTAGCATTCCACCTAATTTACGAGCCAGCACTAAAACTAATATCCGTTGGTCAACTCGGTCACCACCTCCGAGGCATCCACTATCTTCTGCAGCTGTTTGTACTTCCGGATGGCGTTGCGCACGAATTCCGTTGCCCGACGCACCCGCTCCGGGGTCATCTCCTCGGCCAGCATGCGACCCACATCCTGGGCTCCGCCGGTGCGCAGGATATTCACAGCTCGGGCGGGTATATCGCAGATCGGTGTGATCCTGCACAGGGCACTTGTGATGGCGCCGCCAAAGAGGATGATTCCCACGGCGGACAGGACAACGGCAGCGATGCGAAAGAGTGTGGACATCAGGATGGTGGGAAGCAGGTTGGAGATGAAGGCCACCAGTGGGTTCGAGGAGGTCGACTGGGGAGTAGCTGCCACCACAGTGGTGCTGTCCGACTGACCAACGGCATTTGCCGGCATCAGGAAGCCCTCGTAGCCCGTCTGCACGACAATGGGACCGGGATATGGATAAATGCCAGGTGCTGCTCCTCCAGCGGGAGTGGGATACGAGTAGGGAGCATAGGCCCCGTACTGGTTCACATACTGCTGGAAGGCCTCGGGAGTGATTGAGTAAATGGTGCTGGGATCAATGCTGCTTCCGCTGGCCACATTGTCAGGCTGTGGAAATGAAAATGAATATTTTGGTTATCTAAAAATTTAAACTATTAGTGATTTAATCGACCTAAACTTGTTTTCTTATAACCACGGTTTTTTTCGCGTTGGTTATTTGGCCCATTTTTATTAAATTTGGCTCTTTTTGCTAATAACGATAAAAAATATTTTAAACTTGAAAAAACGAATACATTTTTATATTAATGCATTTTTTTTTTGCAATTTTAAAAGTGATTAATGTCTGAAAACCAAAAGTGCTAGATCGAAACTAAATTGTTCCGCTGGTATGGTAATTTTGTATATGGTAAAAATTTGGCTCTTTTTTATTCCAAATGTGCTAAATTTTTAATCTTTTTTTGGCTCATATAAAAATTTTGAAGTGGCAACCGTGCTTATAACAAATATTTACTATATCCTAGATCATAAAATATATAAGAATTGGGATTTCAATTTATCTATTTCCACTTAACTAAATTAACTATATTTTAAAACTGGTGATTAAAGATACATTTTTTTTAAGATTAAATTTTCTTGGATTAATTAATGAATATTGTGTGTTACTCACCACTGGTGCCTCCGAATTCTCTGTAGATGCGGGCACTGTTTCATTGTTTTTTGTGGGCACTGCATTCTGGGGGGCAGTAACCGTCTCGCCACTTCCCTCGACCAGGTTATCTGACTCGTCGACGGTGTTGGGAGTGGCCGCCGGAGGTGCTGCATCCAGGGCTGGCACGCAAAGCGATCCCCGAATCGTGAGCACCAGGACTAGCAGCAAAAAGGATCTGCACTCTTTCAGGAACATCATCTTTGCTTGAATTTGAAATAAAAACTGATCCTGGCCAAGACACGATCGTTTCTTTTATAGCCTCGCTTAGATCAGCCATTTTGCTACCTTCTTTTGCAATTAAGGTGACATTTCCTTGGAATCCCGAAGGTCCTTTTTTCCCTAATCCTTCAGACAAAGAATTTTTACCGACCTTACCTGCCGGGGAAATTACCGATACAGGTAGAAGATGCCGCCGCCGTGGGACCTCGTCAACTGGAACATTTATGTCCTGGCTAATTACCACTGTACCGACCATGTCCTTGAGTAAAAGGCTCTAAGAAATGTCAAGCACGCGATGAAGTCGTGACTGTCGAAAAATGTTTGATGCTAACACGTCGAGTTTCAAGTGATGCCAATCAACAAAGCCCCCCACCAACTACTTTATCAGGCGCTCTGAATTGGAAAATCTGTTGGCAATCAATAAATAGGTGAGGGAAAGCATAGCTAGGGTTATTATGTAGACGTATAATTTTAGACACGAATGGGAGCCTTTTTGGCCGAGTTTTCGGGACAGCCCGCCTACACCTCCAACTCCCTTCTTTTGGGCGAACAGGTGAACACTCGGGCGGTCTGTCGTCCCTGGCAACGTTCGTTATGAAAACTAAACGAAAACAAATGCCCCCAAAAGACAGCGACAACACAGAGCTGGCGAGACAACATGCTCTGAAAATTGGAAAAGTCAGACAGCGGATACATCCGTGGACAGCGACGTCGTCGGCAAGTTGGGACAGCCGAGGCAGATTCCACCGCCGGATAGGATCCCACGCATTTCCGTCAGCTCCGAGCAGCAGGCCCAGCATCTGTGTTAGTCCTGCCACGGGAGTCCTTGTTAGTCCTCGACTGACACTCGGACTCGGCGACACTCGACGGCATACTGGGGAACTGCATAGACATCGACTCGGTGGCCGTGGTGCAGCACAAGCTGGTGCACAGAATAGTGTGAGTAGAAGGAGTAGTCCACCGGTTCGGTTCGGTTTTGGTTACGGTTTGCGGTCAAGTAAGGTCCAACGCCTTCTGTGCATATTCCATAATGAATAAATAAATGAGTGCAATTAAGTGCGGGCCACAGCACAGCGATTACCATTTCTAGATAGGAATTCTCCAGGGTATGAGTGTCGAAGTCTCGCATTACCTCTGTGATTTACAAAAGATTTATTAATAACTTGTTTTATATTCAAAAGTTATTATAATTTTTTTATTGCATTTTAAAAGATTTAAATTTTACACAATCTTTGGAATTTTACATGCAAAAACATGCAAAAAAAAAAACAATACATACTTTTCGGCATTTAGAAATTGAAATTTTTCCAATAAGAACAACATTTTTGAATTGGAAAAGTCAAGAAGATAGTTTTTCTTACCAAATATTACATTATTTCTAAAGATTTTAGTTCAGTTATGCTAGAATAATATAAATACTTTTATGTTTTTTAATCAGCTTCACTTTCGAATTGCAAAAAAACTTTAAATATCAAATATTAATATTTGTAAAGTTATTATTTCTTATATTGTTGGAAAAATATAAAAACTTTTTAGGTTTTATTAAAAAGTATTTAACAAATCTGATTTAAAAAAATGTTTTTTTCTAAACGTAAAAGAACCGTATTCTGAAAGCCTTTACAAACTTCGTTGACCCTCGTTTTGCAAAGTCTCAGGAACCACGCAAAGAACAATTGGCATTAATTAACCAAATGTAGACGAATAAAATCGATGCATTGATTATTTTGCGTTGACCACCAAGTTTTTTGGGGCTGCGTGTGCCAAAGTGGCCGTCTGGTGTTGGCCAACTTGGCATTCAAGTTCTGGCCAATGGGCGACACGAAGCGTATTGTAACCGAATTCGTTTATTGCCTGCTCCTCAGAGGTGGCAAGATGTCGCCGCCCGTGCTGTACTACCTGCCGCCCAGTCCGCCCTGCCGCAGCATCCTGCTGCTGGCCAAGATGCTCGACCTTGACTTCGAGCTGAAGATCGTCAACATCCTGGAGGGGGAGCAGCTGAAGCCGGACTTCGTGGCCATGAACCCCCAGCACTGCGTGCCGACCATGAATGACGAGGGTCTGGTGCTGTGGGAGAGGTGAGTCCGTCAGCCAGGTCAGCCACTTCTTGACCCAAATCTAATATTCTTACCTTGCAGTCGAGCCATTCTATCGTACCTAGTGGCAGCCTACGGAAAGAGCGACGAACTATATCCCACGGACATTAGGGTGAGGGCCTTGGTGGACCAGCGACTCCACTTCGATCTGGGCACCCTCTATATGCGACTCACGGACTACTATGTAAGTGTAGCGAATAAAAGAGTTTTTAATTTTATATGAAAATCTGTTAGGAAAAAATTGGCATGTTTTTAATAATTTTTATGTTTAGTAACTTAAATTTGATATATAACTATACAATAAATTTTGGATTTTTGATTAGATAAACTTAGATTTACGCTAGAATTTACATATCAAAAAATTTTAAATTTTTTAATCGGTTTCAAAGTTATTTTCAATATGATACACAAATATTTTCTTTGGAAAGCCTAGTAGTTCAGATTTTTAGATACAGCAGAAGAACTGAATAGTACAATTCCATTTTTAAAATTTCCACAAATATTTTTAAAGTATTCTACATTTGCCAATACATTTCTAGTTCCCCACAATGTTTATTGGAGCTCCCTTGGACGAGGGAAAGCGCGCCAAACTGGCGGAAGCTGTGGGCTGGTTCAACTCGATCATGGAGGGCAGACAATTTGCCGCCGCCGAGCACTTTACCATCGCCGATCTTACGCTTCTGGTGACCGTTTCCCAGCTGGAGGCCTTCGAATTCGAACTGCGACCCTATAAACATATCCGACAGTGGCTCGATCGCTGCAAGGATCACATGGCACCGTTCGACTACGAGGAGTTGAATGTCAGCAAGGCCAATTTGCTGGCCGATATGTTCAAGGCCAAGATGAACCAATCTGCAGGGTCATAGGATTTTTTAGAGCAGTGTTATACCAGTAGAATATTATAAACATAAAGTATCAGTTGTCTAAGTGTTGTATTAAATAAACGTGTTGTCCCTTAAATCAGCTCTGATTGTTTATTAAATATAAATATAGACGGTAAAGCCTTAAAATGGGAAGCGCAAAATATAAAAATAAGAACAAAAAATCGAAGCTTGTAAGTAATATACATAATTAAAAAACTTTAACCATTTTAAACTGTTTCTTCTTTAAGAGTTTGCTATATAAAAATCCAGTTAAAATTTGCCAATTGATTTTCAGTAGAAATTTATTATTTTCGATTTTTTTTAAACCAACTGAGCCTTTTTTTTTTGCACAGTTTCTGTTTGTAAACCAAATCTATAAACCTCTTCCTTTCTCCCTTTTTCAATTTGATATAAAAAACTAATAAGTATACTTCGGCCGGGCCGAAACGATATTTCCAATGTAATTTTCATCTGAATTGGCAGTTAACTTAATTGAGTTTCAGTCTCCGAAGTGTGACAATCTAGATGAATTGACTGGTTCAAAGGGGCAGAAATGAGCTGTTAACTGGCGCCCAGTCGCTCACAAAAAGACGACATGACACACATTTTAAAAATACCGCCACCCAAAAACAAAAGAGCCGTACCGAATGGCTTCAGGCAAATGGTACAGTATTAACGTGTGTTTGGTGGTCAAATAGAAGGGGGAGGTGGCCACGAGGTGGGGCATCAAACTAGCGGATGCTGATGGCGGCACCTGTAAAACCTGAACCTCAACTCAAATTTAATAGCCCGACAGCACAGAAGGGCAGAGGAGCACAGTTTGACGAGAGGAGCGGGCTATTTTTATACCGGACATCGGCAGCCCGCAGCTAGACGGCAGGATAATGGAATCCGGCTTCACAGTCTCACTTTGGCCGCTGACAATGGCGGCCGCAACTTTGGCCCTGGTATTGGGATTGAGCTTAGCCGTGGCTCTAATGGCCACCGGAAATGGTCAACAGCAACAGCAGCAGCAGCAAGTGGCCAACAGCAAGCAGTCGCATCTCTGGCTTGGTGGGTTGAAACTAACCAGTTGAAGTTATACTTCAAATAAATAAATAATTTATAAAAATGCCTACATAAACTTAAGAATTAAAATTTAAAATATATATAATTGTGCTATTTTTTTTAACAATTTGTATTAATTTACGTTGTCTTAAGTTAAATAAAATAATTTATTACAGTTTTTTTACAATTTGTATTAATTTACGTTGTCTTAAGTTAAATAAAATAATTTATTACAGTTATTATATTAAACCTTCTTATCGAGCAAAAATTATTTTATCAACACACCAAGTAGATGCTCCACCGACCTTTTGATTGTCTTCCTCAACAGATTGCTTCTGCCTCCACCTGACCGAGCGGAATGCCACCCAATGGGGCAGGTTAGCGATTAATGCCAGCCAGGCGCTGGGCGCCAAGAACAACTGCCTGATGATCTTCATCGGCGGAATGGACGACGAGCTGGTGGCCTTTCAGCTCGAGCAGTTGCAGCTGCGCCCCGGGTGAGTGGCAATGCTTCCGGCCAAATCCGGGATCGATTCAGTGGGGAATAGTAGCCGATTGGATCTCAAATCGGCGGACAGCTGCCAGCGACAGCCATCAAAATCGAATCCGTCGATGGATAAGGCTGGCGTCCATCGAGGAAGTGCCCGTGGCCAAATGTAGAATGGAATGGGGCAGAAGCAGAAGCCAAATGCAAATCCAAATCCCCACCGCAACGGCAATGTAATTAAAATACCTTGCGAAGGCCATGTGGGCGGTCCGTTTCGGGTTTGGTGGAGGAGCCGTGGCCGCCGGCACGCCTGGTTATTTATATAAAAATCTCGCAAATTTGTGTCAATTTATGCAAAATTGTATGCATCCACATTTGCGCCATAAAAATAACGCACACAATATTTCGGAATCGATTTGTCAATAAAATTGGAGAGCACTAGCCAAGCACATTTCAGTGGAACTTGGACCGAGTGCTCCGTCGAACGTATGAGTAATATTTGAGGTGCATCAGTCGGAAAGTCAGTAGGCTGGCAAATCGCGCGTCGAGTGTCCTAGTCGGTGGTTGGAAGTGTTTGTGCTCTAAATTCGTTAGGAACCATAGTTTTAACGCCGGTAAATCGAGTTCTAAAAGTGGCTTAAAAAGCTTACGAAAAGAGTTTTAAACTCAGAGAAAATATCACTAAAAGGTGTACATTTTCGTACACACTTTATATTTAAAGAGCTATATTTAACTGAGGATATTAAATAATTTATTTGAAAACACCCAATATACTTATTTTATTTTTATTCAATGAAAATGTATTAAAAATATTTAATTAAATAATGTGAAAAATGTAACATGATATATTCTAAATTTCTGTCAAGGATACGAAATATTTAAGTAAATATCTAAAGTGATATGAATTTGTTATTTTCTCTGAGTTTAGTTTTTAAGCCGACTTCAAAATTAATTTGTGAAAAATCCAAACAGTGTGTAGTGTAACAAAGCGTTCAAAATGTCGATGGATCCAACGGTTTCCTTAGAGGATCTGGAGCGAGTGAGTGAACCAAGTGAAAAACTGTCCATAAATGACAGTAATAAAATTTCCAATACAGCGTCGACGTCGCGCCAGTTCCGCCCGAAAGCAGTCACAAACTCCTCAGGTGCCCGCCCACCTGGCGGATTCGGAGGCCATGGCCGTGATCAACGAGATATTCAATCCCACGCTGAAAATACCCGAGTCCAGTGGCCACTACACGCTGCCCGAGGAGATGAGTGCCGAGGATAATGTGGCGCCCCATGAACTGGACATTGCCAAGCTGGCGGAGCTGAAGGAAGTAAGTTTTCGAGTGCGTTGAATGGCAGACTGGTTCATTCTCCGTGTCGCTATTCCAAGGTCTTCTCACTCTTCGATACGGACTGCGATGGATTGATCTCGAAGGAGGATCTGCGCTTCACCTACACGGCCCTGGGAAATGAGCCGAACGAGCAGCTGCTGGAACAGATGATGCAGGAGGCCAAGGAGCCACTTGACTACGAGGCCTTCGTGCGGCTAATGAGTCGTCGCACCCAGGAGCTGGATCCCGAGGATGTGCTGCTCGAGGCCTGGAGCAAATGGGATGACCACGGCACGGGCAAGATCGATGAACGCAAGTGGGTGCTGGGAAATTCCAAGTGGCTTACCAACCTATCATTTAAACACTCCCCAGAATCTACGAGGAGCTGACCAACTATGGCGACAAAATGACCCTCAACGAGGCCAAGGAGGCTCTTAGCCATGCGCCGATGGCCAAGCCCAAGTCCTTGGAGGAGCCGCCCATGATTGATTATCCGGCCTTTTGTCGCATGCTCAGTGGAATGCGCAAGCGAAAAGGGGAATAGCCAACTAGATGGGAGATCTATACAAAAATTCTACTTAAAGATTATAATAAATTTACAGAAAAACGTTTAAATGAGGGCTTATTTGGTTTACAGACAATTTATTTTTTATAGAATTTTAGATTTTATTCATTTTTACTTATTTTTCTAATAAATTCAATTAAATTCTCAAAGCATTTAAATGCTTTTTAGTTTCTTAAAGATATATCTTTTCTACAGACCCCAATCTCCTGATTAAATAAATTGAATCATTACGATATTGTTCAAAGTCCACTTTCCACTATATCTTTTATTAATTGATAAATTTTTAATATTTTAACTGGATAAGCTCTCATTTCCTGTTCTGGTCAAAATTACTTGAAGTCCCGAAGCAGCTGTGCCGATGTGACAATCGTATTAGCCTTAACGCCAACTTTTGTTCGACTTTTTATCAAAATAAATCGTGAAGAACCAGCAGAGCGTTGGGAATTATTTCTTAATGGCCATTTGCTGGTTGCAAATTATATTTATAGGGAGGCTGGCTGACCAACGAGCCAGCCCCAAAAGTATCGGCCAATAAATTTTAGACATCATTACGCATCTGCTCTGGCCAATGCAAGCGGCCAGCGGAATTCCTCTCTCTGCTGGGGCTTTTCCGTTCATTTCCCTGCCTTACCTCTTCAAATGCAATTTCGTGACAGCTGCTTGGACAGCATGGACGTCTTTCCCTATTTGCGGGAGCCCGTCATCGAGAACGCGACACTGGCGGCGGACACCTTTTGCCAGCACAGCCGGAATCGCAGTGCCACGCCTATTTATAGCGCGGGTCGATTGCTGGGGCTGCGCCTCCGGTTCCAGCAGCCGCCCATGGACTTGGCCCGCTGGAACTTGACCCTCACCGCCAGCTATCGATTTCTGAAGCGAGGTGAGTTCACTTTAATGACACAATTATATCATGACACTACACCAGAATTTTAGAATTTCATTTAAATATTTTTTTTATGATTTTTAATATTAAAAATTATAGCTGCTTTTAATATATTTTTTACGATTATAATTAAAACGAGGATAGAAAAAACGATTAAAATAAGGACACTATTTCCGTGGGAAATCGTTTTACAAATTAAATTTTTTTAAATTAAATTTTATTTGATTTTTGGTTATTTTTATACCCTTGTAGAGGGTATTATAATTTCACTCAGATGTTTGCAACGCAGTGAAGGAGACGTTTCCGACCACATAAAGAATATATATTCTTGATCAGCACCAATAGCCGAGTCTATCTAGCCATGTCCGTCTGTCCGTCTGTCTGTCTGTCCGTCTGTCCGTCTGTCCGTTTCTATGCGAACTAGTCACTCAGTTTTAAAGCTATCGCGATGAAACTTTCCCGAAAGTCTTCTTTCTATTGCAGGTAGTACATATGTCGGAGAGAGCCGGATCGGACCACTATATCTTAAGGCTCCCATAGGAATATTCAAACAAATATAAGAAAATTCATTGTAACTTTGTAGGAAGTAGGCGTTTTGATTCTTGACTACTTAAAAACAAAATTGAAATAAATAGAAACGCTGAATCTGGAATCCCCGGAACTGCACCGAGTGAGCATTCTTTTACATACAAGGGAATATAAGCTTCGTCTGGCCGTAGGTAGCTTCCTTTCTTGTTTTATATTTATTTTTCAGCACCCAGTTTCACCACCTAATCACAGCACAGTTTCATCACCTACTTACTGCCTACTTTCAGCACCTAATCACTGCAAACTTTCAGCACCTAATCACTGCCTACTTTCAGCACCTAATCAATACCCAGTTTCAGCACCTAATCACTGCCCAGTTTCATCACCTACTTACTGCCTACTTTCAGCACCTAATCACTGCCTACTTTCAGCACCTAATCACTGCTCAGTTTCAGCACCTAATCACTGCCTACTTTCAGCACCTAATCAATACCCAGTTTCAGCACCTTATCACTGCCCAGTTTCATCACCTACTTACTGCCTACTTTCAGCACCTAATCACTGCCTACTTTCAGCACCTAATCACTGCTCAGTTTCAGCACCTAATCACTGCCTACTTTCAGCACCTAATCACTGCAAACTTTCAGCACCTAATCACTGCCTACTTTCAGCACCTAATCAATACCCAGTTTCAGCACCTTATCACTGCCCAGTTTCATCACCTACTTACTGCCTACTTTCAGCACCTAATCACTGCCTACTTTCAGCACCTAATCACTGCTCAGTTTCAGCACCTAATCACTGCCTACTTTCAGCACCTAATCACTGCTCAGTTTCAGCACCTAATCACTGCTCAGTTTCAGCACCTAATCACTGCTCAGGTTCAGCACCTAATTACTGCTCAGTTTCAGCACCTAATCACTGCCTACTTTCAGCACCTAATCACTGCCTACTTTTAGCACCTAATCACTGCTCAGTTTCAGCACCTAATCACTGCCCAGTTTCAGCACCTAATCACTGCTCAGTTTCAGCACCTAATCACTGCCTACTTTCAGCACCTAATCACTGCCTACTTTCAGCACCTAATCACTGCTCAGTTTCAGCACCTAATCACTGCCTACTTTCAGCACCTAATCACTGCCTACTTTCAGCACCTAATCACTGCTCAGTTTCAGCACCCAATCACTGCTCAGTTTCAGCACCTAATCACTGCTCAGTTTCAGCACCCAATCACTGCTCAGTTTCAGCACCTAATCACTGCCTACTTTCAGCACCTAATCACTGCTCAGTTTCAGCACCCAATCACTGCTCAGTTTCAGCACCTAATCACTGCCTACTTTCAGCACCTAATCACTGCCTACTTTCAGCACCTAATCACTGCCTACTTTCAGCACCCAATCACTGCTCAGTTTCAGCACCTAATCACTGCCTACTTTCAGCACCTAATCACTGCTCAGTTTCAGCACCTAATCACTGCCCAGTTTCAGCACCTAATCACTGCCTACTTTTAGCACCTAATCACTGCCTACTTTCAGCACCTAATCACTGCCCAGTTTCAGCACCTAATCACTGGCCAGTATCAGCACCTAATCACTGCCTACTTTCAGCACCTAATCACTGCCTACTTTCAGTACCTAATCACTGCCTACTTTCAGCACCTAATCACAGCCTACTGTCAGCACCTAATCACTGCCCAGTTTCAGCAGGATCGGACCACTATATCTTAAGGCTCCCATAGGAATATTCAAACAAATATAAGAAAATTCATTGTAACTTTGTAGGAAGTAGGCGCTTTGATTCTTGACTACTTAAAAACAAAATTTAAATAAATAGAAACGCTGAATCTGGAATCCCTGGAACTGCACCGAGTGAGCATTCTTTTATCTACAAGGGTATATACGCTTCGGCTGGCCGAAGGTAGCTTCCTTTCTTGTTGGTATAATATTTGGCAAATTAAATAAATTTCCAATTAATTTTCTAAACTTATGTACCTTAGAAAACTTCCGGACGGATGGTCGCCTGGTGCCGCATAGCTTCTGCGACTTCTACTTCTTCGCCAGTTTGTCCGGCGAGGAGGGCAATCTGGGTCAGGGCTACTTCCACTCCCCCCAGTTTCCCGCCCACTATCCGGCGCACATCAAGTGCGCCTACAAGTTCATCGGTCGCCCGGACACCCATGTGGAAATTCTGTTTGAGGAGCTGCAACTGCCGCCGGTGGCCAGCGGTGGATGCCAGTTGGATGCACTTACTCTGTTCGACGCCGAGTCAGCTCACATGAGCTCGGTCATCGATGTGCTCTGCTCCAGTCGACCCACTCGCCGTTTGGTTAGCAGTGGTCCAGATCTGCTGCTCGAGTTCAATGCCAGTTCCAATCGCACGGCCAAGGGATTCCGTGGGAAGTACAAGTTCGTGCCGAATGATCTGGGAGTGCCGGAGCCGTCGCCCCCACCACCGGCGGTTTTGGAGGCAGCCAGTGTGGCGGTTAAGCAGGAAAAGCTCCAGCAGGAGCAGCCCTTCGCCGCCAAGGCCAACAGTCTGCCGACGGATGTGGAACTGTCGAAGCCCGGACGCTCATTTGGTGAGTTGGCGCCCCATAAATTAGCCTAAGATTAAGCGAATCAATAGCCTCATTCGCTGCTCCCCACACACTGAGACAAAATTACGACTCAGGGATATCTCATTATAATATTTTTAATATTATCATATTATTAGGAAAAATGGAAATTTATTTCAAAAAATCCCACATAAAGCAGTCAAATCTAAATTAAGAAGAAAATAAGAACCAACTTTAATTAATCCTAAGTCATAAAAAATGAAAAAAATAAACCCAAATTTTTTGAGCTATGAAAAGGTTCTTGGTTACCTGAAAACAAAGGAATGAAAATATATTCTGAGTAATCGATATATCTGAAGAGCTTACATCAAAGTTTTCAATCTTTAAATTTCCAGATATAAATGGGAACATTATTTTTTTGTGTGCCCCCAATACTACCCCTTCTATAGACCCAAGACCCAATCGAATTAAGTTAATCGATGGAAAATGGCGGCAAAACTAGTGTACCCACACCCACCAACGTTCGACAGCTTCCGTCTGCTGGGAACTTGGTCGGTCCGGATTCCGAGGCGGAAACGGATGTGGCCAATTCACAGGGCCTCTGACTGAGTGGTTGGCCATGTAAATGGCTTTGGGCCTTGGGCTTTCGGCCTGGCTCAGTCTTTTGCCAACTGTTGTGCCGTTCAAATGGGGGTCTTCGCGTCGGTATTAATTCTCTGGTGTCTCTTCGTTCCCCAATCGCTGGCATCCTGTTCACCTTCGCCCACCAGTGAGTCTATCAATTTACACTTTCTTCCAAAACATTTATTAAACTAAAAGCTACAAACATACTTCCTTAATCTGTGTGTGTGTGTGCCAGTGATTGTGTTGTTTGTTGATTTATATGAAAAGGCTGAATAGGCGTTTCATTATGGACCACAAAATGGCGGCAGCACCGCTACATAAAGTGAACTGCAAGAGTCGATGGAGAAATTTGAATCTGTGAAAGAAAAAGAGAGATTTTTAGAAAGATTACGTTATATCAATAATCTAAAGATGAAAATTAAATCAAATATCCTTAAATCGGGTAAAATTACCTTATTTCTATTTAATTTATATAGCCTTTGATATATTAGTATATTCTTATTCTTAGCAATGAAGTTTAATTTTCCCTATATTTAAATTTCCCCCTCACCTTTTGTAGATCTTTTGACCCCTCTCCAAGGCCTCCGGTCCTGGTTCCTCCTTAGCGAGATAAATGCGAACTCCTGCTAGGGCCTGTAGGAAGTAATCGTCCCAGTCAACGCTGCCCAAGTCAAAGTCGTAGAGCTTTCGATCCTCGGCGGACATTCGTTGCCACAGCTTGAGGGTATTGGAGGTATCAAAGTGCCAGGAGGTGTCCACAAAGGGAGCCAGAATGTCGATATTCTTGTGTATCTTGTCGTACAGCTTGATCATCCGCGGCTTGCGACCCCGCAGACGTAGCACCAAATCGATGGCATAGCCGGGTAGCAGGTGGTAGAAGAAGGCCAGGAACCGGAATAGCCAGGGGATGGTAGTGCAGTGCAGGAACGGCATCCACATCATCTTGGACAGCGGATAGTTGTACCTTAGCAGCGCCGCCTTGTCCCGAAATCCGCCCCAGGTGATCAGGTTATCATCGGTGGGCGTCAAGTTGAAGATGGGCGGTTCGGGTGGTAACTTTACGCCACTTTCCCTTGCCGTGTTCCAGGCACAGGTCAGCACCATATTGACGCAGTAGTCCACCGGCACAATGCCAGCCTGGGCCTTCACATTCAACCGTGTGATGCGTAGTACTCCAAAAGCTGCTCCGTATAGAACAGCAATGGGTCCGTAGGTGTTGTCTATCCAGCCGGCCATGGGCTCCTTGTAGCTGGCAATTACTGGGGAATAGAGGTGTACGGATTATTAGAGTCCCTAAGATTCAAACGCCATTCACCTACTAACGCCTGGACGAAAGATGCAGATCGGCAGATCCCCCGACTCCTGCTGGAGCAGCTGCTCCGCCAGAGCCTTGGTGTAGGTATACGTATTGGGATACCTGCCCAGCAGCGCTGGTGTCATGCTGTCCAACAGCTCGGGACTGAGGCTCTCGTACAGCTCCAGGATCTTCGAGACAGGACAGGTCAGGTGCTCCGGATAGAAGCGCTCACTGACGTTCTCTATCACGCAATTGGAGTACGCTGTGGACACATGGACAAAGGCCTCCAGGCGGGGCATCTCCTTGGCCAGTTGAATCATTAGCCGGGTGGCTCGTGTGTTCACCGCCAGGGCGATGTGCAATGGCTCCACAAAACGCACTGTGGCCGCACCGTGGAGCACGATCTGCACCTCATCGACCAACACCTGGCGGTCGGAGGTGCTCAGGCCAAGATCCGGCTCCTGACAATCGCCGGCCAGGGGCACCACTCTCTGCAACACCCCGGGATCCACTTTCATAAGATTCTCAAAGACCTGCAAAAAAAAGTTTATCAAGAAATTTTAATCAAGAAATGACTATAAAGGGGTCAGAGAATTTATTAAAAAATACCATCTTAAATATGGAAATCTTACCGGGTCCTTATCCCAGGCAGCACATCGCTCCTGCATTTCCTGGCCACGCTTGGATCGGAGCAGCACATAGATCCTTTTCACCTGGGTGGTGCGGAGCAGCTTCTCAATAGTTACTGAAAAGCCAAAAAAAAAGAAATTGTTCTTGATCTTGAGCCTAAGATGATATGGAACCGTTCCAGCTGGTTCTGCGAATCGCTAGTTTTTTGTTTCACATTCTTAATAATAAATAATTGTAAAATCAAACTAATTCACTTTAAAGAAGTTTTTTTTATTAGGAATTTTAAAAATCACTTTAATAGCCCGACTTAGTTGTAATTAAAACGAGTAGTACCTTTTCCCAGAAATCCACTTCCACCCGTTAAAAAGACGACTTTGTCTTTGTAAAATGTTTGTATTTCCGTTGCCATTTTCGGTGGACTTAAAAAGTAACCCCGATCGCGAGCATACACTGGAAATCCGTAATCACTTATCCGTAGACGCGACTGATGCTTGAATGAGAGGTGCTCAGTGCTTTTAGCCGTTATTTATACCCAACTGTCTTACAGGCAGAGGGGATCGTAAGTATCGGGTCGTAAAAATCTACTTACCCGCCAGAGATGTGGAAGATCCCCACCCCGGAGATCGTTACGTATACGCCCATTCGAACATGGCCCATTAAAGCCTGAGCATTGCGGCTGACCTGTCAAGTAAACAATTAGGTTTGCCGATCTTACAATGAAATTGGAACCCGAGGCTTTGCCACTTTGTGGTCCAGAGGATCGTCTCCGCTCAGGTGTCAAGTAGCGTGGCGCCCTGTGAACCCTCCATTTGGCTAATTGGAAAACGATGTTGCTTTGGCCCCTTCGCCTCCAAGCGGGAGATGAAGTGCAGCTCAGGGAAAGGGAGGGAAACCAGGTAGTTGGACAGACAGAACGGAACGGAATGGATAATTAAATTCGAGGGTCCGCACCCATGTGCTGAGTGTTTGGACAGTGAGTGTTGCTCCAGCCCATTGAATGTGTTCCGTTAATGAGTGGCTTGTGACTGCCTAATTTATATGGAAAATCGAAATGCAGACGTGATTATTCTATTTGCTATTTCGTAATTATATAGTAGACCCACGCTCCGATTACTGAGGCGCATTTGAATATTTTATATACATATTTCTTTACGTGGGCCTTACGTAATACGGATATTGTAATCGACAAACTTAGACCTTTTCTGCACAACACGTGTGTCTTTTTAAAAACCTTTCCCAAGACAATGAACCATTTTTTTTTCGCCTTTTACCTTTTTATTAAATCGAACTCTAAGCTGAATTCCAGCATAGTAACTCATAGTAAGGCCCTTAATTAAATGCTAGTTTTAATAGGAACCATATAAAGGCACCAGCTATAAGAACAATAACTGATGTAAGCAGTCGATCCAATACGTAAAACCTGTGAAAGCCAATGAGCACCGTAAAAATCACTCTGAATGAAATGGATTACCACTCACTTGAATAAAATCTTCTTGCCCTCGGCAATGGATTCTGGTGTCGGGGCGTCCTTGAAGAAATACAATCGAATTCCGTCCATGACGCCCGTGAAAAAATCTTTCCAGTCAACGGTCGTCATATCAAAGTTGAATATTTTCTTATCCTCCGGCGACATCGACTGCCACAGCTGGTCGGTATTTTTTGTGTGCATTATAAAGTCTTTCTTGGTAAAGGGTGCTAGCATTCTGCCGCCATCGTCGATCTTGCGGTAGGCCTTTGCCATTATCGGCTTTTGACCCTTTAGCCGCAAGAAGAGATCCATCAGAAATCCCGGCAGCGTGTGGTAGAACATGGCTCCGATATTGTAGACCCACGGACAGGTGGTGTTACGGTTGAATGGGTACCAAATCATCTTCTTATTCGGCTCTGTAAGGCCAATTTGGTAGCACTGATCCTGTGCAAACCCATAGGTCACTCTATTGGATTGGCAAGGTGAAAAAGCGTAAATAGGCGGTGGACTATTTTTATTCAGCTTAGAGAGCTTGGCTATCTGGACAGCTGTGGCGATGGCCACGTTGACGCAATAGTCGGCTGGAACTAAGTTGCAATGGACTTTACGATTTACAAGCATTAAGTGAACCATTCCGTAAGCAGTGCCATAAATCAGCCCCATCATTCCTTGCAGGCTATCAATCCAACCCCGCACGGGCTCGTTATAGGTGGATAAAACTGAAATTTATTTATACTTTATACTTTACAAAACAGAAAAAGATGTGGGCTCCAGCCCTATTTTAGGGACTCTTCACACAAAAAAAACTTGGTAAAATTAACCAATATAATTGTCAAAAAATAAGTCACAAAAATTGTCAATTCTACCAATTAAATAGTTACTTTCACAACAACAAATACACACAATCAGCAAATACACATACCCAAAGCAAAACAAAATAGTATAAATATTTTTAAAATACTCGTAACTATTTTTTATAGTTACGTAACTATCGGTATAGGTAAATTTTACCAATATAATTTTTTGTGTGCAAATTCTATATTAAGCTATGAAAATTTACGCACCGATGGCCGGTCGGTAAATGCCGACTGGCAGGTCCTTCGCCTCCTCCTGAATCACCTGTTCACCCAGAGCCTTCGTGTAGGTATATGTGTTTGGGTAATTTCCGAGCAAGGCTGGTGCCATCTTCTCTATCACCTCGCCGCTGAGAGAATCGTTCAGGTCGAGAACCTTATCAACGGGACAAGTGAGGTGCTCGGGATAGAAACGCTCGTGGATTTCATACACCACACAGTTCGAGAATGCCGTCGAGATGTGGACGAAAGCCTCGAGGCGCCGCATTTCCTTGGCCAACTGAACCATCAGGCGCACCGCCCTAGTGTTGATGTTCAACGCCTGCTGCAGTGGCTCCAAGAATCTAACCGAAGCGGCTCCATGCAGAACCACCTGCACCTCTGCGGTCAGTGTCCTTCGATCCGCCTCGCTGATGGACAGGTCCGACGAACTGCAGTCTCCCGAAATCGGAGTCACATGCTCCAGTGCGTGCGGCTTCTTCTTGAGGAGAACTTCAAAGACCTGCAGAGAGTATATTTTTCACAGGACACCGAAAAGCCTCGCCTTCACTTTCACTCGCCTGATCACTTTTCCACGCCTTAAACCGTCCTTCCACTTTCTCACCCCGCTTGGGTCTCACCAGGAAATATATACGTTTCACATCCGTCGACCGCAATAGCTTTTCAATGGTCACTAAAAGATTTGAGGGCAGAACAATGATAATAATGTCCTTTCGTTTTTTACACGTTGCGCACCTTTGCCCAGCAATCCTGTGCCTCCGGTTATTAAAACAGTTTTGTCCTTATAAAAACTTAAAATTTCACTCGTCATTTTGTTCTACGACAATTATATTCACTTGGTGGGTTCACTTTATCAAATGAATATTTCTTCTTTACTTACATTTATTTATACCATTCCAAGCGTGGTCTAATATTATGTAACTTGCAACGATATGCACGGCGACCAGAAAATAGGAATATTTCAATAGTTTCTGAATAAATTTGAAAGTGTTACGAACGGATATACATATAGATATATATACTGTTTTATCGCTAACAATATTTGTAGTGTCAAAATCGCATTCATAGAATAGATCTGATTTTCTTTTTTATGAAACATTATGATATAAGACTTAATCAACCTAAAAAACTTTTTTAGCATTAAAAATGTTATAAAACCTTTGTTAAAAATCCAATTTCCACTGAACTGATGTGGTTCTTTTTTAATAATAAATGTTCGCCATTGTTGAAAATAACAAAACAACTAAGTTAGGTACATATATTCCTCGATTGAACAAGAGCAAAATCAAAGTCGATTCAACAATTTTACCTCCTTGTTTCATTAAAACACTTCTTAGGTATTTATAACATCTTAAATAATAATGTCAATAAATTTAATACAACACAGTTAACAAAGTTAATTAATTTGTATCTATGATGAAGATTAGTTTCTCTGAATCATTTTTACCCAAAATCCAGTTTTGGGCGCCAACTGAAACCCGGAACTGGCCAGCTCAAGTGGGATGCAGGATTTCTTGGCAGGGGCGAAACGGTATTCCTTCAAAAGATAGTAGATGACGGCCTTTGCCTCGAGAAGGGCGAATCGGGAACCTATAACGAAAATATAGGAGTAAGAAAAATGATTGGAAAAGTAAAATTCAATCATCTTACCAATGCAGTTGCGTGGACCCAAACCAAAAGGATAGTATGTAAATGGTTGAATGGCATCCTTGTTCTCATCGC
Source organism: Drosophila takahashii (assembly GCF_030179915.1). Lineage (NCBI taxonomy): Eukaryota > Metazoa > Arthropoda > Insecta > Diptera > Drosophilidae > Drosophila > Drosophila takahashii. Next base: position 21,351,862 of record NC_091681.1, read on the forward strand.
TGAAACGTTCAGGATCAAACTTCTGGGGATTCTCAAAGTACTTGGGATCACGATGGAAGCCGCAAGTGGGCAGCCAGATGACATCGCCCTTCTTAATCTCCACTTTCTGGCCATCCACTTCATAGGTGATATCCTTGTTGCACTCCCGATCAACGGCAATGGCTGCTGGCCACTTTCGCAGCACCTCCGAAACAACCTGATCGAGATACTTCATGCCCATGATCGCCTCGTAGGTCAGCTCCTTGCCCTCCAGCTCTTGGTCAACTTGCTGCACCTCTTCGAACAGCTTCTGCTGCACATCCTCGTTCTCCATCAACTCGTGAGCCGTGAAGCACATCAGCACAGCTGAGGTCTCGAAGCCGGCAAAGAAGAAGACGAAGCACTGGGCCACAATGTCCCGATCGCTCCACTCGCGAACTGCCGCCGACTTGGTCTTCTCCGTCTGGATCACGCCACGCGCCTCCATCAGCATGTTGATCATGTCGGGACGGATAATGTTGTGCTCCTGTCGGTACTTCATGGCATCAAGCACCAGACGCACGAAATACTGAGTACTCTTCTTGTCAAAAAGCTCCACTTTCAGGACCTTCAAAGAAAAGGAATATGTTTATAGGGTCTGTGCTATTCCCTAAATATTCTACCAACCTTATTAAGACTCTTCAATGCGAAGAACAACATAAACTTTATGTTTTGCAAGAATGAAAATGTTGTCAACTTTTTGCCCATCTGATAAAAGGTGTTCTTTCGATCCTTAAACGAATTCACCTGCAGCCCAAAGGCTGTCGAGGCGATTACGTCATTCGTGAATCGCGTACAGTAGTCCTTCATGTCCAGTTCTGTTTCTTGGCCAGATGACTCATCCTGCTTCAGGCAGTCCACGGCCTCCTTGGCCACCTGGTTCATCAGCTGGAACATCTGACGCATTTTGCTGCCAGTAAAGGCTGGACTCAAAGTGCTTCGCATATCCTTCCAACGGGCATCTCGCATGGAGAACAAGGAGCTACCAAAGAGGTTGCTCATGTCATGCGGATCATCGTCGCTGCTGGTGGCGAACACGTTGCGATGATTAATGAAGTGATCGAAGTCCTTTATGGTTATCTGCTTTATGATATCTGGGTCGCGTACCATCAGTAGAGGTTGTCGCTGCTCAAAGATACCGAAAAATCTAAAATAAAATAATCAATGTTAATGAACGATAAGCCTTTTGTGACTCATTTGCTGATAAATTAAATATTTATTCTTAGGTGCAATAAAAACAGATTAGAAAACGATAACACAAATTGGTGTTTTATGGATGGGTATATATTGTTCATTACCTATCCTTACCTATTTTAAATTAACCAAGCTAATCTCTGTTTATACTTGACGGTACCATAAATTACTTGTTTAGTCAAGATTAGTGATTCATTTCATGAAAGTGTTTTTATTTTAAAAGAAAGTTTATATGCAACATTACTAAACATTTTGAAATTGATGCACAATTTAGATAATTGCGTTATCACCAAACAATTTAGCAAGAACGTTATCAATTAATTTTCTTATCTAAATAAGGACACAGTGCTCCGTAACAAACAACATTTAAAGCTGTCGTATAATCGATAAGATTAAACAAAATTCAACTGATAAACATAACAAAGCGTTTAGCAAGCCAAATAAAATTATCTCCTCAATTAAACATTTCGATTTTATGATGAAAATAACTATCTATAAGGCAGATCAACGGTTTTACACAATTTTGTGAGAGTATTCCAGAATTCAATAATTACTCAAACGCAGCCGCACCCATCATATCACATATGCGATATTTGTAGGCTCACATTTATAGTTAGATCACTGATTTGACCTTGAATGTTAAACAAACATAGATACACAAATGCACCGAACGAGTTTTAAATACAAAGTGATTATTACAATTATCTTATTAAATTTAAATCAATGACATCTGTATACTCACTTGCTACTTCCGCCCTTTGAGTACAGATCACAGACTATATCAAACATGGCCTTCCTCCTCAAGAACATGTCGCCCATGTTGCCAAAATACAGTGTTGGCTTCTCGAAAGGGATGCCCCGATCCTTGAAGAAATCATTGTTGGCGGCAGCCCAGCGATAGAACAAGGCCAAGGCGACTATAAAGAGGGCCAGGAATTCCCACAACATGCTGAATGATCGTTTCGTTCAGCGATCCAGGCGTCCAGAAGATAACTAACTGCGCCACAAACATTTGGGAGCGTTTTGTTTTCCCTGACCAGAGCTTTTGATTAAAGCTCTGGCGCCAAGTGCACGCGTATGTACACGGCATTTGATAATTTTATCAAAGTATTTACTTGTTCTCTATAATATACACATATATTCGGTTTAATCAAGCATGTACGAGTAAAGTAAAAAGTACGAGTAAAATCGATTTAAGCAGGCACTCAGTGTTTTAACATCACCGCATAGAGAGGGAAAGGCTGACGACTCTGGGACTCGAGAGAGGCTTGGAGCCAGCTAACATTCAAGTGCCGGCAGCTGCGTCGATAGAGAGGTCTGGAAATAAGCGAAAACAAATTAATCAAATCGTATTTTTAGATTAAATGAATCTCCAGACTTTACCTAAGCTTCTCCAGCTCCATTGCCTCGTTTGTACTATAGAATACCAGATTGGCTTTTCGCGGTTCTGTGGTACAAGATCCGCCATGCAGTGAAAATTCTTCCCTCAGCTTACTGGAATCTTTTACCATTGCAAAGTGAGCCACCAAGCCTGCAAATAACTTGCCTTTTGCATCTGGCGATTTCTTCTCTTCCTTTGGTTCTGTTTTAATAGGCGTTTTGGTCTCCTTACTGGACTTAAAAAAGTCCTTCATTCCCTTTTGCGATGGCGACAAGCTCCGTTTCACTTTCGGCTCCTTGCGATTTGCTTCTTCCTCAGCATCCGAGCCTGTTTTGGACCTCTTCAGTTTCTTTATGCTACTTGTCTGACTGTCTCCTAATTTTTTATCTTTTTGTGGCGTCTTTTCGACATTCAGCGCTTCCTCGTTCTTTCCACAATTGGCCAAGAGCAGATCCACGTTTACATTCTTCTTGGAGGCATCATACAGATCTTCCAAATGGGCCAGATCAGTTGCCTCTTTCGGCGATTTGTCGCTGCGCCTACGGGTAATCCTGGGGAAACGAATCGAGATGCCAGACGCCGTATGCGCTTCGGACTTGGTGAACTCTGCGCCCGTGATCTCCCACACAGGCATTTTCATCGGATCCTTGGCCAGAACATCGGGCACCAAGGACTTACTGCACAGCAGCCAGTCGGGCGTTGCGTTGGCATCGGCCCGTTCGGTTAGCTTGATAAGTGAGTCGTGTACTTCCGCGTTGGTGGCATCGTCCAGGCCAGAGTGCACTTTGGTCACCGTCTTCCACAGACGACCGAATGTATCGTAGCAACCCATGAGGAAAATGCTCAGCACACCACCTTTTTTCCCTGATCCATACCATGCACCCAGGACAACCAAGTCCGCCGTGTCAGCCATCTTGCCATCGAAGAGGTAATCCTTCTTAACCTTTAGCCAGTTTCTTTTACCGGGCTGATAGGGACTCGTTGGACTCTTCAGCACCACACCCTCGAGATTAGCATGCAAAACCTTGGCCGTCATAATGGCCAATTCCCGCGAATTCTTAAGGAATTCCGACTCCGAAAGCTGTACGTGGGACTTAATGGGTTGAATGTTCTGTTCGAGGATCTCCCGTCGCTTGCGGAATGGCCTAGAAGATTGAGGATGATTATAAGCAGTAATTCATAGGGATATAGATAATTCAATTTAACAACCTTAAACCACTTACAACTGAGTCAAATCCTCGCCGTCGTACAGTATGCAATCAAAAACAAATAAGCAAACGGCAGCATTGGCAAAAGTCTGTTTCTTGTGGGCGCCCAAAGAGCCAAAGGGCAGCAGTGCACCCGTGTCAGTGTCCACCAGAATGATTTCCGAGTCCAGAATCATTTCCCCTGCGCCCGGAAAGGCACGAGGTATGTGCTCCTTCAGAGCTCGTATCTTGTGATCCACAACGGGCTTTAAATTCCGGCTGAAGAATTTAAAGTCCTCGCCCTGCTTGTGGATCTGAACCCGCTCGCCGTCGTATTTGATTTCGCTGTACAGACCAGAGGGGCTCTTCTTGAAGGCTTCCTCCACCGACTTGCAGGGACTGGCCAACATGGGTGATATGGGCGTCATCACCTGAATGCCACTTGCGTTCGCCTTCTTAGCCTTCTTAACCGGACTATTAGCGACCTTTTTATTATCCTTGCCACCGAACTGCTGCACAATGGCTGCCAAATCCCGGGAAGACTGATAGGCGGGATAGGCATCAGGACCAAAGGCATCCAGGATGTGCCTGGCCCGGGCATTGATCCTTAAATCATGCTTCACCAGCCGGATGAAGGTGCGCAGATCCAGGTCGGTGGCTTTCTTGCACAGCTCCTGCAGCAGTTCGGTCTGCTCATCCTCCTTGGTGCGCTCCACCAGCTTTTGGAGCAGCTGCTCTACTTCCTGCAGATAGAGTTTGCTTTGCGCCTGGGGCTTCAGCTTCCTGGAGGCAGCAAAGTGCTTGCTCAGCGTCTCCGAAACGTCGCCATCTACGAGAAACCAGAGGTTAAGGATGCTTCATACAATCTCTGAATTTCACAATATTGTGAAAACATATATATACTCTGTATATCTCACCCTGTTCCAAATCCAGATGCATTTGCTGCTGGTTGGCGTTGAAAATGCGCGAGAAGAGCTTGATTAGCGCCTTGTTCTGCAGATTGTAGACTCGCTGGTCCGCCGCCGGGATGAGGAACTGCACCCAGAGCAGGGTGTCGCCCTCGAAGCCCTGGCCACTGGTGCCCTTGTCGAAGAACCGCTGCAGTTTCTCCACCTTCTTCAGGTAACTCGGCTCGCCGGCTATTTCATCACAGATCCTGCGGAAGGTGTCCAACTTGTTGTCCTCATTGTGCATCCGTTTGCTGGCCATCTTTATGCTGACGAGTCGAGTTAGGAATCTGGCCTGCCTTGTTAAATGGCACAACATGCGCACTGGCGATACAAATTGAAAGTGATTTCTGTTTCCAACTATTTCGTAGAAATATGCAAGCAGACCTTCGACTCGCGGGTAAACAAAAGCGGGACGTTCGACAATCAGCTGTTGATGGCGAAGCACGCTCTCGGCGGCGTTATAATTGGCGGCTCGAGAGTCCTCCAGTGCCGTTACGATTTTGAAGCCCAGCCGCCGGAAAGGGTGCAGATCCGATTCCATGACTTCAACGTGCCCACGGAGAACGAGAATTCCACTGGGTGCCAGCCGGGGGATGCACTACATGTGGTCACCGAGGTGCGCGGACGGTACGAGACGCAGGAACTCCTGTGCGGCGCCTTTCTGCCCAAGCCCCTGATGTCCAGCGGGTCGCAGATGCACCTCCAGTTCGTCGGCAAATATCCACCCACCATGACCAACAAGGTGCAGTACTACGGATTTCGGGCAGAGTACCGCTTTTTAACCAGTAAGTGTTTCCACTGATTCACTTATAGCCTAATTCCACTGATTTTAAAAATATCTTTTTTTGAAAAATATCTTTTTTCTAATTTATCACTTATGTAAGACCCGTTTGATTCGACTTTATTTTGAAACACAATAGAAAATATCGAAATTATATCTCAGAAAAAATCCATGCTTTCGAATCCATTTCTTTACCACCTAAAAAACTCTTTCATCCAAGACTATGGCATCATGTCCGGCGTTCAACTGGACGATTGTTCCTTCGTCTACAACAGCAGTGAGCGAATAAGTGGCCTATTTCACTCACCCAATTTTCCTGGCTATTATCTGGAAAATGTTGTGTGCAATTATTACTTCTACGGAGCCAGTGACGAGAGAGTTGTGCTGCATTTCACATATTTCGATGTTGAAGGAATTGGAGCGTAAGACCTTTTATGTTTAATTTTCTGAAATTGTTTAATAATTATATTTATTAACCAGTTGTGACCACCAGACTGCCAGCGACTACATTGAGTTTTCCAATTTCATGAGCACAGATCGAAAGTACAGCAGATACTGCGGAAAACTGCCCGATTTCGAAATGCGTTCTGAGGGGCGCTTCTTTCGAGTCACCCTGCATTCAAATGATCGCTTTGTGGCCATTGGTTTTCGCGCCCTATACACTTTTGAAACCATCCCGGAGAATGACTCCGATCTGCGAGACAATGCCTCCATGCAGAGCTTCGTTTCGACAGCTTCATCTCATTCGGTTGTCGACTTAACAAATTTAATATTTTATATCATATGCATTTATAAAACATACCAATAAAATAGTTAAAATATAGCAGTAACATAATCAAGTTAATAATAACCTTATAGAATAGGTGGCACGAAAAGGGTTAGTATATTTATTTCAACATAAAACCAACTTAGGAAACTAATTTAAATTTCATAATTGGCGCGAAAAGTATCGCAGTAAACAATATTCATCGATATTAAAGTTTACACGGTCTTTGGATCAATCATTAAATAATACGCGTTACGGAAAAAGGTAAAAATATATGAACTAAAACAATAAATAAGTAATTCCCAATTAATAAAGTGAAAATGAATATTGCACTTTAAGAAATAATTTTTGCCCATTACTGAACATAAATAGATGTATATAGATACTTCTTACGAATTGGAGTTTTACCATAACGGTAACCGCATGAACGTACCACTTGTTGCTATCTGCAATCGATCTTTACCTGAACGATTCAGTTTTGTGGAGTCACTACGCGACAATCTGCAATAAATACAGCTGTTAGTGGGCGCGATTAGCATTATTAACATTTTGCCAGTCGCTCGGAGCAGCCGAATTACCTCTGGGTGTGGAACTGATAAGACTATAAGCGAACCTCTATTTGTGACCTCTGGAATGGCGGCCAAGAAACTGGATGCCATCATCTTCGGAGCCTCCGGCTTCACGGGAAAGTACACGGTTTTTGAGGCGGTCAGTGTGCTTAAGGGCCTGCAATGGGGAATCGCCGGTCGCAATCGGGAGAAGCTGCGCCAGGTGCTCCAGGAGATGGGTGCAAAGTCCAAGACGGATCTCTCGCAAACACCCATCGTCATTGCGGACGTGAACAACGAGGCGTCGCTGCTGGAGATGGCCAAACGCTGCCGGATCGTGGTCAATACGGCCGGACCGTATCGATTCTTTGGCGAGAAAGTGGTGAAGGCCTGCATCGAGGCGGGCACCCATCATGTGGATGTCAGCGGGGAGCCCCAGTACATGGAGACCATGCAGTTGCGCTACCACGATCTCGCCAAGGAGCGTGGCGTGTACGTGATCAGCGCCTGTGGCTTTGATTCCATACCCGCCGACATGGGCGTCACTTTCGTGGAGAAGAACTTCGACGGAGTGGTCAACTCGGTGGAGAACTTCGTGCACATGGGCGTAAAGGGCGGCACCAAGGGTACGGGCAGCGCGGCCCTGAACACCGGCACCTGGGAGAGCGCCATTCATGCCATCGCCAACCGCAGCGAGTCGGTGGCCATCCGAAGGAAGCTCTTTCCCGAGCGCCTGCCCAGATTTCAGCCGGATCTAAAGGCACGATCGCCGCTCTCGCGGGCCGTCGAGGTGGACAACAAGGTTATCCTGCCGTTCCCCGAAACAGATCGCTCGGTGGTGATGCGCTCGCAGCGCTTCCTCTACGAGCAGGAGAAGAAGCGCCCTGTCCAGATGCAGGCCTACATGACCTATCCCTCGTGGTTCGCGGCCAGTGTTGTTGTGCTCTTCGCCTCCGTCATTGGAATCCTGGCCAAGTTCTCCTTCGGCCGGCAGCTGCTGCTCAAGTACCCGGGCGTCTTCTCCGGCGGCATGGCATCCCGCGAGGGGCCCAGCGAGGCCAGAATGGAGCGCTCCTTCTTCAGGATGACCATGAAGGCCACCGGCTGGCCGAAGACCGAGCAGCTGGCCGAGAGCTCGGATCAGTACAGCTCGCCGCCAACGAAGACCTTGACCGTGAGGATTACTGGTCCCAATCCCGGCTATGGATCCACCTGCGTTGCCCTGCTCTCCACGGCCAAGACCATCCTCAACGAAAGCGACAAGATGCCCGGCACTGGCGGAGTCCTGTCCCCAGGAGCCGCCTTCCGTAAAACGGGCCTCATCAGCGAGCTGGAGAAGCACGAGCACGGCATTAAGTTCGAGATTGTGGCCAACAAGTGAACGTGCTTTAAATTACTTATTTAATTGATCAAAATAAAAGTATTTATGAGATATGTTCCTTGAAAATTGAATGTTTTTATTAGTTCAGTTCCGCTTTTTGAATTTAGTGGTTCAACTAGTTCCGTTTTTCCCGCGGTTTTTAAGGTGTTTCCGTGCACGGTCACACCGATAGCAATTTATCGGATTCGTCATCGCTATCGCTTGGGGTACCTTTGTTGTTTACCTTTTTTACCATTGCCATTACCATTTTGGACGCGAAAATATACAAATCATGAGCGCTGAAATATCCGGCTTCCGACGGTTCCTGCACTGGGGACCCATTACGGCCCTGAGTAAGTACTGACTGGGCTAATCCTAGTCAGCGGTTCCAGTCGGGGCACCCACAACTGGCTGTCTGTCTGGAAGGGATGGGCTCCAATTTGCAGAATGGGTGAAAGTGGACGCGGAGTGAATGAACTGCACCCCCTGCCGCCTTCTGTCTGCGCCATATCGTGTTTCATATGCCAACCCACACAAAATCGGTTGTCCACCCACTTGGGACTTTTAATTTGCTTAATGTGCCGCGCTAATTGCGTTTTAGTTGTGTGTCGCTTGGCCTTTTATTGCCCGGAGTTTTTGGGTCCTTGGAGCCTATCTGGAATTTCACGGAGCCACCGAACATGGCGTGCAAATTGCCCGTTTGGCCGCCGGCTGGGCAGACGCCATAGGACTTCCGGAGCTCAACGATATCGCCAAGTGATATACAATTGTTCCCGGCATAATGGCTTTATTGGACGCCGGCCGCTTGTTGCTGTGAAATGCTGCTCATAAAAAGGGATCTGGGATCGGAATCAGTCGCAGAAAGGCCGAAATTACTCATTACTGGACCGTGGTGCCGGCTAATCAACTCGAAAAGCGACAATAAACTAAATAAATGAGCCTTATTTCCTGCGCACGCAATTGCCAAGCCAAGCATGGCCACCAAAGTCACCCCATCCGAGCGAAAAGAGGGCTAGGTCGACTTTCCATTTATATGAATATCAAATTTTCGGACATGATTCACTCTAATGCTTATCTACCGCTTCTATTTTTCAGGCATCATCAAGTGCATAACGCTGACGACGCTCTACATGAACTCAATGTGGTGGCCGCCGAATGAATCATTCGCCGGATTTGCCCACCAGGCGCTGTTCCTGCTCCTCTCCACGCTGGCCACCTTCAATTACGTCATGGCCACGTTGACAGGTCCCGGACTGATGCCAAAACAGTGGCAGCCGAAGGTAACTGGAGTGGGCAGAAGCATTTGTTGTGACACGACACCTGTTACCATTGATAATGCCTTCCATTGGCCCCGAAAAGCGGTTGTCAAAGCACTTTGCCCCGGGGGTGTTTTCTCAGTTCCTTTGTGCATCGTCATTCCAAAGCGGAAACAATTGTTTAGCTTCTGAAGAGTAGGCTCCCTCGGTCTCTGCGGGGTTTCCTTGTCCGAGTTTCGGCCCAGACAAATGGGCCAACCCAGCCCATTGGCGTGTGTGTGACTGCTTATCGCATAATCCGCGCCAATTAAACGCTGCAATTTATTTTAAAGAATCCGGGCGATCCAACCGGAGGATCCGCAAGATGTCGTGCAAGTAACGTTTTTCGTCGCCCATTCATTTTGTCCGGCCGTGGCGCGACCCAAATATAATTTATTAGCGGCGACTCCTGCACGCGAACGCATTCAAAAGGGGCCCAAAGTCCGTAATGCAATTACCCGAATTTGCATAAATGTTTTGTAGGCGAGCCCAGACGCAAGAGGGGCGGTTTAGTTGGGCTAGTTGGGTGGTTGTGGGCAATGGGAGGTGGTCACTTAATGAGCTGTGCGTCGTTAGGTTTTGTTGTACCTGGCCGTTTCGGGAAACGCGCATAAATCACAAATAATATGCTCGTTCTCTGTATTTTAATGAATTTAAATTTTTGGCAGGATCCCAAGGACGCCGAGTTCCTGCAGTATTGCAAAAAGTGCGAGGGCTACAAGGCCCCACGCTCCCATCATTGTCGCAAGTGTAAGTTCGCCGTAAAATATTAATTTGCATGATAATTACAAATAATTTAAGCAAATTGAAATCATAAAAGCATGCTTAATTATATACAATTTTAACAATAGCTTTGAACTTTAAAAATACGTTTTACATATCAATTGCCATATCAAAATATTTTAGTTCTTACGTAGATTTATGCTATAATTTTAGATTTATCCTTGCACATTGAAATCTTAATTTATAATAACATTTAAAAATATCAAATAATTTTAAACACAACTTTTAACACAAATATAAGAGGCTTATAGCATTAAAAACCCTAATTAAAAATATCAATAAATTTTTAACACAAATATAGGAGACTTATAGCATCAAAGACCGTAAAATTGTGCATAAAATAAGCTTCTTAATTTTAGAAATAATTTATTTCGAACGTTGTATAGATTTTCGAAGACAAGTGAAACCTAATCTTTAATGACGTTTTACTATATACTTGCAAAAATCAGGTGACCGCTGCGTAAAGAAGATGGACCACCACTGCCCGTGGATAAATCACTGCGTTGGCTGGGCCAACCACGCCTACTTCACCTACTTCCTGCTCTTCTCCATCCTGGGCAGCTTGCAGGGCACCGTGGTGCTCTGTTGCTCCTTTTGGCGCGGCATTTACCGCTACTACTATCTCACCCACGGGCTGGCTCACCTGGCCAGCGTCCAGTTCACGCTGGCCAGCATCATCATGTGCATTTTGGGCATGGGTCTGGCCATCGGAGTCGTCATTGGTCTGAGCATGCTGCTGTTCATCCAGCTGAAGACGATCGTCACTAACCAGACGGGCATTGAGATTTGGATAGTGGAGAAGGCCCTGTACCGCCGCTACAGGAATGCCGACAGCGACGACGAGTTTCTCTATCCCTACGATCTGGGCTGGCGCCAAAATTTGCGACTGGTGTTTAATGATGAGTGCCAAAAGCGAGGCGATGGCATCGAATGGCCTGTGGTCGAGGGCTGCAATCAGTATACATTAACGGTGAGCATGTAAAAATCATCTTTCTAAAACCATAAACCAAACCCTCTTCTCTTTACAGCGAGAACAACTGGCGCAGAAGGAGGAGAAGCGGGCCAGAACGCGCACCTTCAGATGCATCAGACCCGTCACTGGTCGCTGGCTGCCGATATTCTCGCAGGGATGGCGGGTCTGCGTGGCCGCTCCCTGTTCCGATGAGCCGCGCATTCGCCTCCGACCCGACGACGTGATTAGGGTCACCCGCTTCCGCAACCACTGGCTGTTTGGGGAGCGAGTGCCCTCCGAAAAGGAGCTGATTGGCGGGAAGAAGCACCAGCGTAGGGGTCACATTCGCGGCTGGTTCCCACGCCGCAGCGCCGTCGAGGTCATTGAAGCGGTCCAGGAATGCAGCGGCGATAGCAACAGTGACGGTACGTCACCTCCGACTCAAAATGGCAACGCCCACAGCCACTTGAAGCAGCAGCAACGAAACGGACACGCCAAAAAGTACATGTAGCCCGAATCGGGCAGAGAGCAACTCATGGCACTCCATGCTTGTAAATAGATATAGATACCGCTTGGAGACTGGAATCTCGCACGCTTAGCCAGGCCGCCGTCTCGTTTACTCTGTTAACACTGTCGACCAATAAAAAAACAAACGCGTAAGTTGATATCAGCTCTTGATGTGAATCGAAGTTAATCAAGTTGTGTATCAGCATGTGGTCAGCATTATCGCTTGCCGTTTTCAGATAGCCATTGCACCTTAATTCTTTTGCCGAAGTAATAAATTATGTGTATATAATATTAAATAGCCCACGCTACTCTTTAAAAGGTTAATCAAATCTTCAGTATAGTTAAATAGCTTTAAAGATATTTATTTATTGTATATTCCATAATTTGATTATGATACCAGTATATAACATATGCATAAGTGTACGATACTTTTTCCAAGCTCTAAGCCTGCAGTTTATATTTAAGGCGAGCTCATAGCTGCCTCGATTTCCTCAACTGTGCGTGGCACAATGGCAAAGTTCTCGACGCCAGTTTTTGTGATTAGCACGTCGTCCTCGATGCGCACGCCTCCAAATCCACGGAAGCGGTTGAACATCTCTACGTTGATGTATTTAACAATGTTTGGATCGGCCAAAGCTTTGTCCATCAGCCAATTGATGAAGTAGCAGCCCGGTTCGATGGTCACATACATGCCGGCTTTAAGGATTCGGGCAAATCGCAACTTGCTCAGCCACGGCTCACTGGGGCGACTCGGTTCCGTGGGCAGGTAACCGCCCACATCGTGCACATCCAGACCAATGAGATGACCCAGACCGTGCGGCTGGAACACGCCGGAAACTCCTGCCTCGAGCATCTCCTCCACGTCGCCGGTTAGCATGCCGCCCTCCTTCAGCTGCTGCAGCAGCACCTTGCCCGCCAACCTGTGCATGTCCACCCAGGATACTCCATCCCGGGCCGCCTCCGTCACCGCATCACGTGCAGCCAAAACGGCATTGTAGATGAACTTCTGATCCTCGGTGAACTTGCCGTTGGCCGGGAACGTGCAGGTGATGTCTGCCGCATAGCCGCAGTAGTTGGCTCCCATGTCGAACAGGCAGAGATCGCCGTCCTGGACGGGCCGGCTGTTGGGTGCTCCCGCATGACCGTAGTGCAGAATCGCTGAGTTCGTTCCGCTGCCGCAGATGCAGGTGTACGAGGCGTGCCGGCAGCCGCCCACCGAGTAGGCGTGGTGCAGGAACAGGGACTCGCCCTCGAACTCCATGCGACCGGGACGCATAAACTTCATCACCTTGATGTGGGCGTCCGATGAGACCTTGGCCACATAACGCAGCACCTCGATTTCCGCCGGTGACTTGATCACCCGGCATTCGGAGAGGATGGGATAGAGCAGATCGCAGTCGGTCACGTACTTCTCCTTGCCCTCGAACTCAGGCGGCTGGAGGGTGAGGCCGCTATCGCTATTGGTGCCACTCAGCGTGAGTATCAACTTGGGCGACGCCCTCTCCAGATAGGCGGTCAATTCGTCGGCGTAGAGCACCTCGTCCACCTCGTACATGTCCTTGAAGGCCTCCAAACCAAGCAGTTCGCCCATCCAGGTGCCGTACTCATCCGGAAAGCGGGGAACGAACAGGATGCTCTTCTGGGCGCCCGTCTTCACATCGATGGTGAGGATTCCATAGCAGGCGGGCTCCTTGACGCCAAACAAGTACTGGAAGTAGGACTCCTGCCGGAAAACGTAGTCCACGTCGGTGTTGTACAGGCTCTTGTCCTTGCCGCCCTCGAGCAGCACCAGCAGGTTGCCCGCATCGAACTTTAGGCCCGGAAGGAGCTCCTTCAGGATCGCCTTCACTGCGCGATCCCTGTTGTCCCGGAAAAGAGTCATGGGCACGGCATGGCCCGATCCCATTTGGTAGGCTGACATGGTTTCGCTGGGGAGGACAAAGTTTAACTGTGGCTCAGCCCAGTAAGATTAGCTGATGATAGGGGACAAACAAAGGCAGTAAATTATGTGCTTTTATCAGTGTTTCTTGTTGTTTTCTGCAGCAGTATGACCGTCTGCCGAACGCCAAAATAAACTGAAGTTTCTTGTTGATCGTGAGTTTGAGTTTATAATATAAACTTGATATTAAAAAAATATATTTATTCTAGAATTAATTACCTAAATTCACACAATCTTGACATTTAAAAAAAAATCAGTAATTTATTACTATTTATAAAAACGTAAATTGAAAAGAGATGAATCCCCCCAATGAACTAGTTCCTTGGAGCGACGCTCGATAACTATCGATTACCTGCGGCATCGGCAGCATTCCCACGTCTGGTCACACTCGAGCTGGCTTTATTGCAAATTTTATTTTCATAATTCAGGAGAATTTGCATTTTAAAGCGAGAAATAGGCCAATTCTGCGCCCGAACCGCAACCTACCGCACAGCCAACTAGTAAGAGCAGATTGTGGAGCAATACCAGTATTACGTATCGACCACCGAACCGAAGTGACCCGTTTCCAGCCCGACACTCAATGTCGGCGTCACAACGCGGCGGATGCAACAACAAATGAGTCGTTCTGTTCTAAGCCGATAAAGTGGTCCGCCGACTCCAATGCGCCGCTAGCGGAGATCAGGAGCAGTTGCCGCCATGTCCAGTTCGGTGTTTACGGAGGCGCCCAGCGCCCGGCCGGCGGCAGCCGACAGTGACTCCAATCTGGTGGTGGTCTACAGCAAGAATGGAGTCTCCTTCGACGAGCGCGCCATCGGGAATATCATGGGTGAGTGCTCCGTCTGCAGTATTCCATTGCTCCCTAAATGACAAGCGTTTTTTGTAGAGGAAAAATCGATTTCCACCATCAGCGTGGTGCGTCTCACCTCGCCCACGCCCAGCATGGTGGACCAGGAGGAGGCCGAACGGCTGGAGGAGCTGGCCAGCTTCATGGACGCGGCCACGGACTCGGAGCTGGACAGCGACAACGGCAGCCAAAGTGGCGGCGGCGGCGGTGGCGAGGATACCAGCGATGCGGACGCCCAGGACGAGGATAACCAAAACACCGGCGGGGAGAGTCACAATGGTGACTCCACGGAGACGGAAACCGAAGCCCCGCGCACCCGCAGGCGTGCCGGCCGAAAGCCCAAGACCATCAAGAAGCGCAAGCGACGCAGGCCCAAGGAGCGACCCCAAATTGTGGGCCTGCGGGTGGAGCAGTTCTATGCGGACAGCACGGCTGATATGGTTGTGAAAAATGCACTGAGTAAATGGCTTGCATAGACTAAAAATAAACCCTTGCAGCCTCTTAATTATTTATATTCTCTTCACAGAGCTGGCAGGAGTTTCCGTCTACAAGAGGACTGCGGAGACAGACGCGCAGCTGGAGGTTATCCGCAACGACCACAACTACACACCCTTCACGTCGCCGGAGCAGCTCAGGAATCACAAGCGAGCCGAGAAGATGGCCATGGAGGTGCAGGCCCAGAGCCGCAAAATCATTATGCAAGCACCGGGCAGTGTGAAGCTAATCAATGCCAAAAAGCGCGTCCAGGCTGTGCCCTTCAGTCCGCTGCAGGTGAAGGTCCAGCGAGTGGCCGTGAAGCCACAACAAGTTCCGCAGCCGACGCAGCTGCAGGTGATCCGCAAGCCCATCCAGCCGCCACTGCCACAAAAGCCAGAGATTATTGCGAGCAGACCGAGACCCACACGCGCTCCCGTCAAAGTGATTGCTCCAGTGCAGGACTTCATCGAAGACGACGACGATGCGCATAGCTCGGATCCCGCGGACGAGGAGAACGCCGACAAGTCCTATGATACGGAGGAGATGAGCGAGGAGAGCGATGACTTCCAGGAATCGGACAACGACCGCGACAGCGACATGGACTTCGATATGCGGCGCAGCGGCGGCCGCACTGCGAACAAGAGGAAGCGAGTGAGGAAGGTGGTGAGGCCAGCGGCTCAAAGCAAACCAGTGAAGCCTCTGCACCCGTCGCCCTCCGCACCGCAGCACTTCCCAGAACTAAAGAAGCGGAAGGAAGTCGTTGTGGAACAGAACAAGGCCCCGCAGATTGGCCAAATCATTCAGTTGCCCACGAAAGCGGCGGCGCCCACAGTGTTTGCCCTGGGCAGAGGACTTCCCAGCACCTCGTTCTTGAAGATTCGACCCACACATCAGACGCTGCCGGTCAAGAAACCACCACTGCCAACGGCGGCACCCGCAAATTCCAATGTGCGCCGCATGCCAGCCGTGCAATTGGGCAGGATCATGAACTCGCCGCAGGAGGTCAAGGAGATTATCATTAACAAGAACATGGCCAGCCCCAAGGGAGTGTTTACCAATTTGAACAGCCTGCTGGGCGAGAACAACAATGCTACCATCAAATCCTCGCCTGATCCTCTCCGCCACCGTGCTGTGATGTCGCCCAGCACTCCACGGTCGAGCTACAGCCAGCAGATGCCCCCGATTGTGGTTCCTGTTCCTGCTTCTGCTGCTGCTCCCTCGCAAGCTTTAACCCCGTCCAAGGGGTTCATGCCCATCGGCGTGGACACGGCTCAGTCGCACAAGTTGCCCGCCCAAATTGTGATCGAGACCCACCAGAGTTCCTCCGAGTTGGCGGCCGAGAATGACAAGCAGCTGGATCTAATCAACTCGATTGTGCAGGACGAACTGCTGAAGGCGACGCTCGTGGAACAGCCGCCAGTTAATGCCGATGAAGATATACCAAAATTGGTTAAGATGCTGGAGAGCACAGCGGCGGATTTGGGTCCCCAGTTGCCACCGCAAAACTTTGGTAATTGCGGCTTGCAGGGACCAGAAAATCCCATTGACATTATGGAGACGGCGGACGAGGATGAGATTACGGCAGATTTCCTGCAGCATGTGGTGGGTCTGATCGAGGAGGACAAGCAGTTTGAGGCCGAGGTGGTGAAGCAAGTGCTGGCCAGCACAGAGCCGGGTACCCTGGATGACATTGTGTCGTTGCCTACGCAGCCTGTAATCTTATCGCAAGGCTCAACCGTTCAGGTAGGTGTAGAGCTTCCCCATTCCCTGCATGAATGGATTTAATGAATTATTTTGAATTTGTGGTTTTATATGTAGGAATTAATTAGAATTTCGAGTTTAATAGAATTTAATGAATGAATGGCATGAATTCCGAAATAATTCAAACGACCATTTCTTTTGAAGAAGAAAGGCCCATAATTTTGTGATTAAATCTACCTGAATTTTATTTACTAAGCAGTTAACATTGATTTGTTAAAAAATTTCCACTTTTTGTTCTCAAAAAAAAACACAATTCATAAAAATTATTCATTCAATTCGAAATGAATTAGGAAAACATTCAATTTATTTCACATAGAATTGAATCAAACAAATCAGAAATTTCATGGAATACTATGATAAAACACAAATTGAATGATTCACGCAGGGCTCTAGTAGCGTTTTCTATGTTCTGAGATCAAAGCTCAACTTTATATTTATTTTTTTCAGACCCCAGCGAATCTGCCTGCTCAAGCTGTTCTTGTAGAGCCCTCGCAATCGATGACCTCACTGCCCATTGCCTGCAGTACTCCTTCGAGGAGCGTGGCAACAACACCTTTGGCTACCTCGGCAAAGGTTGTGCGTGGCAACGGTCGGGTCATTTACCTGCCTCCCATGGAAGCGCCCACAACGCGTGCCAAGCGACGGGCACAGTTTCCCGCAGCCTCCGGAATAGCCACTACTAGTAGCGCGGATCTGGGCAACGTGTCCTTTGGTGAAACGTCTCTGGATACAAGCATTAGTCAGCTGGCCAATATCAGCAGCCTGAGCAATGACAGCCAAACGGGAGTGGGGCCAAAACGACCCAATCCCAGGGAGCCATCGCTGGCCAGGCGCTCCGCGGTGCCCAGAAGATCGAAGAAGCTTAACACGAGTCAGAGCAATGATCCCGAGGCCTCAGAATCTCAGGAGGATGACGATGATCCCAATAAGTAATACTTAATAATGCAATAATTCTGAAATATTTTGTATTAACCATTTATCTTTTTATTCCAGGCTCTGGTGTATCTGCCGTCAGCCCCATAATAATCGTTTTATGATCTGCTGTGACTTGTGCGAGGATTGGTTCCACGGAACATGTGTTGGGGTCACCAAAGCAATGGGCACAGAGATGGAACACAAGGGCGTCGACTGGAAGTGCCCGAAATGTGTTAAGAAACAGGAGGAGAAGGTAAAATCAGTTTAAATCAAATCAAATCTGCTTAAAGTTATTAATTATTTAACTTTCCAGAGCCAACCGCGCATAACGGACATGTTGGTTAGCAAAACATCCTTAGCACCAGCTGAGGAAAAACCAAATGAAACCAAAGTACCATCGTCGTCGGTGGAATTTGTTCAGGTTACTACGACTCCTTCGACGCCCAGAAGAACACTGCCGGTGGGGGTTACCGTAGCCAGTTCCCCCATGCGAGTGCCTATGATAAAGTCGGCGAAGAAATTCCCAAGCAGTGCAATCCCCAATCAGCAGCAGCCGCAGCTTAACTTTATCAAATTGGGACCATCCCCTAACCGCATTTCGGAGTCGATTTGTGTTGTCTGCAAGCGGCCGGCGAGCTCCAATTCCGTTTACTGCGGCGAAGAGTGTATACGGAAATACGCCCAAAGCGCCCTTCACTCACACTCGGTGGCCAAAGGTCCAGAAAGTCCGTTGCCGCAATTTGCCAGCGTTCAATCGCCTTTGAACAACTCCCTGGAGGCCAAGAAAAACAAGAAGAAGGATCTGTTTGAGGACGTGCTGAGGCAGGCGGACTCTGTTTCAAAAGTGGATCGTGTAAGCAATAAGCCTAATCTAATTTTAGTTTCTTTAACTATAAAATAATGCTCGATCCTTTCAGATAAATGTGTTTGAGCGCAGAACGGGACGTGTAATCACCGGCCACTTGGCACCAACTGCACATCAGTTGCGAAAATGGCTGCAGGAGAATCCCACCTTCGAGGTGCTGCCCTCGGGAACACTTCAGTCAACCGACGCAGAGGTAAGTTCTGCTTGCTTTTAAATCGAAATTCAAATAATTCACTAATTTTATTGATAGAAGCGTCAGCTAAAACGAGCCCCGGAATTATCCACCTCCGCTGAAGCTGCCGCAGTTGCAAATGCAGTTCCAAAAAAGCCGATTGAAGCTGCGACCAAATTAAGCCAACCAATTGCAGTTCAGGCTAACTCAGTGGGGATCTCTTCCGTGCGTAACTTGCCCAAGAAGGAGAAAGAGAGGCCTTCAACTCCAGCGCAAGTGGCCACGCCCAGTCGAAGCGCAGGCAAACCCGAACCCGTTCGAATTGGCATTCGACGGTCCCTCAAAGAGCAGCTGCTGTCGCGGATCAAGGAGGCCCAGGCTGCAGAGCTGACCTCAAGCCAGGAGGCAGCAACCCAGTGGCTGACGGTACTCGAAGTGGATCAGTTCGTGAAGAACGTGGAATTGGAAATGTTCAATTCGTTTGGACGCGACGTGGGTGCCAAGTACAAGGCCAAGTATCGGTCGCTTATGTTTAACATCAAGGATCGCAAGAACCGAACGCTGTTCGAGAAGATATGTGCCAAGCAGGTGGAGCCCAAGCAGCTGGTGCGAATGACGCCCGAGCAGTTGGCCAGCCAGGAATTGGCCAAGTGGCGAGAGGAGGAGAATCGACACCAGCTGGACATGATCAAGAAATCCGAGCTGGACATGCTGTCGTGTGCCCAAAACTATGTCGTAAAGACGCACAAAGGAGAGGAGGTGATTGCCACGAAGGTGGATGTTACGCTGCCCGAAGAGGATGTCATCGAAGCATCTGCGGTTGACAAGAAGCAGTCGTCAGTGGTGAGTGAGCCAGATACCTCCATACTGGAACGTTCCTCCTCCAGGGAGAAGTCGGGGTCATCGAAGGAGAAGCGCCACAAGAGCCACAAGCATCATCACCGCAAACGGAGTCGCAGTCGTTCCAATAGTCGCGGTCGAAACGTCGAGAAGCGCCATCGTCGCCATCACAACGAAGGGGATTCAGCTGGAGGAGGAGGAGGAGAATCGCGAGAGCATCGATCCCGCGAGAAACAAAGCAGGGAAAGAGATGAGGTGATGCCCAAGAAGAGGGAGGAAAACGATCAATCGCCGGTGCCCAAAAAGAAAGTAGAGCCCAATGCCTACAACCTGATTGATCAAATTCTGGAATCTGAGAAAACCGTTGAGCAGGCAGCGAATTTGGGCAAACCGAAACCTTCACCCAAGCCACTGCCAACTCTGCCAAAGGCCGCCGAGCCGCAGGACAACTACTCCCGCTATGTGCAAGGCCTGACCATGAGTTCCCTGTGGTCCGGCACCCTCAAGATGATCGACCTGGCTGACTTTGAGATGGTCATGTACCCCGTTCAGGGCAACTGCCAACAACTAGGCAGCCTAATGCCCAGCCAGATGGATGTAATCGGTCGCATTACCCGCGTAAATGTCTGGGAGTACATCAAGAAGCTGAAAAAGAGTCCCACAAAGGAGGTGGTCCTGGTGAACATATTTCCCGCATCGCCCAGCGAGACACGCAAGTTTGATCTCTTCTTCGAGTACCTCGACTCGCGTCAGCGGTTGGGCGTCTTGGGAGTGGACTCGGATCAGGTGCGGGACTTTTACATATTCCCACTGGGCACCAACGATGAGTTGCCGCCAGCGCTGCAGACCCCAGAGTCAGTTCCCTTCTTCGAGGACGCCCAACGACCCAACACGTTGCTTGGCATCATCGTGCGCTGCGTGAGCAAGCGACCTGCAGAAGCTCCGCCAACGACACCATCAGTGCCTTCTCCGGTTCCCACTGCCAGCAGCAAGGTAGCAAGGGTAGGGATTTCTTTTTATCAGTAAGCTTTACCGACTTAAATACTCTATCCCCGTTGCAGAAATCTCGCAGCACGACCGTGTTCACGCCCCAAAGCAGCCCCAAACGCAAGGCGAGCACCCACTCGACCAGCTCCAAGGATGATGAGTTCGACATCGATGCCATCATCAAGGCGCCAATTGCAAAGCTGCAGAAGAGTAAGTATAATCAAAACAGGAAAAGAAGCTAGCTTCGGCCAGCCGAAGTTTATATACCCGTGCAGATCATTTCTATTAATTTACAATTCGCAAATTTCCTATTATTTTGACATTATTTTTTCTGACCTTCCTATGGCAGCTTTATAATAAAGTCGTCAGATTTTTGTTAAATTTAATTAATTCGGAAATATTAAAAAAAAGTCATATCCAAGAGTAGGAGAGAATACAATAAAAACCAAAGAAGCTATAATTTATTTCCTATTATTTTCCCAATAATTTTCCGATCGTTCCCATGGCAGCTATATGATAAAGTCGTCCGATTTTTTAAATATTTTATCCGAAATTCAGAAATATATAAAAAACATTGTTTCATCGTAGAAAGTAATGTTTAAAAAAAGACCGAAGCTAGAATTTTGTTCCATTATTTTTCCGATTAATCCTATGAGAGCTATAGGATATAAATGTCCGATCCGTCTGGTTCCGACTTATATACAACCTGCAATAGAAAGAAGACTTTTGGGAAAGTTTCAACCCGATAGGTTAAAAAACTGGGAGACTAGTTTGTTTGTTTTACTGCGTTGCAAATTTCTGACTGAAATCATAATACCCTCTGCAAGGGTATAAAGATCATTAAAGGGCCTTATATTAATGATGGATATTTTCAGCTGTACCCAAAGCGGTGCCCCTGCCAACGGTGACGAACGATGCCGATGACGAGCCCTATTCGCCTGGCGGATCCGACGACGAATTGGTGCCGACTGCTCCAAGAATCCCGAACGATCTTGAGCGGCAGGTGAATGAAATTAACAAGCAAATAGCCGCGCAACAAATGGAAATAGCCGGCTTGCTTAAAGTAGAGCCCTCGGTAAGTATCGGTATTTAGACAACCCAGTCTAGCATTTCTCTAATTTCTTAACTCGTTTTTCTGCAGGGATCAGCGTCCTCGTCGAATGTTCTAGCCGGCATATCAATTCCACCAAATCTTTCAAAGATCCTGGCCAGCATCAAGGACAAAACGGACCTGTCCTCTAATGCTGGCGAAGGAGATGAGGAGTACAACCCCGAGGACGCAATCACCACGGCCAGTTCAATGGGTGAGTCGACTGGAATACCCACTAAATGCAGAGTTTTATCAACGATTCCCTTGCAGCAGCGAAGCCGAAGAGCAAAGGTCGTTTGGCGCATCTAAGTGAAGCTGAGCTTCTTAGAATGGCGACGGACAATATGGCAGGCGTGAGTCCCAGCTCGTCAAGGAGCCGCCACCAGCATCATCCACCGCCACCGCTTCCACCACCGCCGCCACCGCCTCCGGGTGTTTAGGGAACACCACCAACTGGAAGTAGGCTAACCCGCGCGCTAATCCTTTAATCGTTATTAGTTTCTGAATGAAATTCACGACACTCTTGATTTGAAATTGTCCCTCGCCCTCTCATTGTGTACATTCTCATCCAGCGAATTCGATACCATCTATGTATTATATCTGGCCAATCGGAACTATTTAATTTTCAAACCCCCACTTAATCAGGATCCTCTGTCGCCTTGCAATGCAAGTTAAGAATCGGTTTTTCGCATCATACTCTTTCGAATCCTGTACATTTCCTGGAAAATAAAAAGTGCTACGTAACATTTGTTTTAGGGATACGATAATCGTGACGATCTCTCTTTATTTTCTTAGTTAGTTGACCGCTTAGTTGACCTCGCAGGGATCGTCCTTGCCGCTAAAGTGGGCGCACGTAATCTTGGGACCGTTGTGCACCCGTGGAATGGCGATGCGGAAGAGGGTGCCGTGCGGCATGCACACACAGATCTTGTACTGCACGCTGCCCGTGCGGAGTCCCAGTTCCGAGCTGACGATCGGGATGCGCTCCATGTCCAGGAAGATCCCTGTGCCCGCCTCCAGGATGGTGGCGCCCTGCGTGGAGTTTATCAGGACATGATGCTCGGCCTGCATGTCCACGCTTGCCGCATCGAAGTAGACGCCCTCGGAGCCCCTGATGGCCATGCGTCCGTCGCTCTCGAGGACGAGGGACTCGTCGATGGGACTCGCGATGCCGCTGGCACTCACCACCTTGGCCTGCAGCGCCTCCACTCCGCCAGGAATATTGTACTGCGGTCGGTGGGTGGTGAAAATGGGCTGCTTATCGATCGGGTCCTTGACCTCAAACAGATTCGTGGCCTGGACGAGGATGCCCTCCCGGTTCAGGACAATCCTATCCCGTTCGTTGGTAGCACCATTGCCATTGCGAAAGACCCGCACATGGACACCACTTTCCTGATCTTCAACGGCATCGCTGCTAATGGTCACCGGAACGTCGGAGAAGCCGTGAATCTGCCCAATCGAGTTGGTCTGCACCCGCTCCAGGTCCGTGGAGCCATAGAACTTGACCACATCCACCTCGGGAATCACCTCCATGCCCTGGACACCTTTGCCCAGCCGCAGCACACCCACAATGGTGAGGGTCAAGATCAGATTGCCCACGGTCAGGACCAAAAGGAGAACCACTATGGTCCAAAAGGCGAAGGTGTTGCGCCCTTGGTGACCGGGATGCAGGCGCGAGCAGCTGTCGCTGTTGTACTTCTCGTCGAAGTAGTCACCCGTATCCGTCTTGGAGTCGTCGCGGCAGAAGTCCAGATCCGCGACCGCTGCTCCGATGGGCAGGGTGACGGACAGCGCGTTCTCCGAGTTGGCATCGTCGGAATAGGACGGCGAGGGTCCCCGGATGAAGGTGTTCTCAAAAGTATTCATCATTGGATCGAAGTATTCCGAGTGTGCTCCTCTTGAAAAACCGTTCGCCCAATAGCTGTATCCAGTGGAATAAAAATAGTGAGTGTACATGTGAGGTATACAATTCTTGGACATGCGCAGAGGTTCAATCCGCCAAAATTTAAAAAATTTCTAGATTTCCTGAATTTTTAAAAAGTGTTTTAAAGCAGTTTTTGAGATAAAATAAAAAAAGGTAAGTGAAATTATTTATATTTATAGTGCACCTACATTATTTTTATTCATAGCAACTTTTCAAAATATTTTTTTTGAAATTAGTAAAATTTCTGATTTTTCTTATATTTTTATAAAGGGAGTATCTATTGTAATAATATAGTAAAATATATCAGTTAAAAAGAATTCAAATAATAACCAACCGTTAATTAATTTTTCTGTCAGCCCTGGCTTTGAAAAAAAAAAGGTGCTTTGAACTAGTTTAATTTGAATATTAAACTTTGGAAGTTTGAATATAAATATAAATGTAATTAATTCAATGCAATTTTTTTTGTTTGCTTAAATAAAAACAAAATAACACATTAGGGGGATTCCCTAAACTGTTGAATTGCTGAATTGTTGAAAATTCAACAAAAAGTTTCAGCAATTAAGGGAACGACCCAAAATGGGTTCTGTTGAATTTTCAAACAGCTGTTATTTCTTGAAAAATTTCACGGAACTTTAAGCGTGTAAAATTTAATTTAATATTGCTAGTTACTGTCTAAAAGTGTTTTAAAGGTAAAAAAACCACAAATATGTTTTCTAAGTTGATTTTAAAATCAATAATGCGTACTGGTGATACTAAAATGTTACAGAGTTGCCACGACTTTTAAAAAAAGGTGACAACTCTGGCTTTTCAGCAATTCAACAAAATTTTCAACAGCCCCGAGGCTGATGAATTGCTGAAATTTCTGAAAGTTGACTTTGTATGGAACAGCTGATTAACAGCTGACCAAAATTCAACAATTCAGCAATTCAACAGTTTAGGGAATCCCCCTATTAAATAGTTTGGAACCGAACCAGTTCCGATTTAAGGGCATCCTGTAGCCCTGGATTAAAATACACTAAGAAGGGGGCTTGACTTCGGTATTTTTCGAAGTTCCATTGGCGGTCACACTACCTGTCTCCATTTTTGCAAAGATGTCCTTTAAGGTGAGCTTTTTCCGAAAATCCAATTGCCACTGGCTAACCACTGTTCTCTTACGATGACACAGCCCATTGATCCGAAGCGCGATGAGATCCGGCGCTACCTGGAGCGCGGCAGCGTCCTGGACTCGCTGACCAAGATCTTCATACGCGTGATTAAGGAGCGGCCCGAGAATCCGATGGAGTACATCCGCAACCACATCGGCGTGGTGCGCCACCAGCACGACAAGTACGAGCGCCTGCAGCAGGACCTGCAGCTGGCCAACGAGGAGATCCAGCGGCTGCGTGGCATCATCAACAGCATCAATCCCGAGGTGCTCCAGGGCCACACGCCCTTGGTTTCCAGTGAGGTGGTTGTGGTGCCGGAGGTGCCGCAAGAAGAAGCCGTGGCAGAGCCCACTGAAGTGGTGGAGCCGCAGGAGAACGGGGAGATCCAGAGCCCAGAGAAGCCTGGAGAAAGTGCATCCGCCGTGGCCGAGGTAACAGCTGCCGTGGAGGCCTGCCAGATTGAGGAGAACCCAGTGGCTGCTGCTCCTCCTCCTTCCAATGTGGATGCCCCTCAGCCCAGTTCATCCGTCCAAGAAGAGGCCACCAGCTCCCAGGAGTAGATCTCATCACACTAAAAAGACATCCCATTAGAAACGCATCCATTTAGAACAAATGTTAAGTATTTTCCTAAATGTAAATGTAAATAAAGCGAAATGCAAAAAAATATGCCGAGAATTATGGATTTTTCAAATGTTTATTGAAATCAGTTTCATAATTCATACACGTTTTATATCATTTGTTTATTAATACAAAGGATTATTGATAATACATATTAATAATAGTTAAAAATGACGGGAGAGAGATGACGAACGGAAAGGGGGAAAGTTGTCTCGTTGAATGCAACAAAATAATAGATTTCTTTGATTTGGGGTGCAGGTAATCAGTAATCTGGGTAATCAGACGGCAATGTGGACGAACAAAAAACTGATTCAAGGTCGAAACTTAGTGTTTATATTTTATTCACTTCTTGGCAAGCGTTCTCCTCGATTTCCCTCCTCCTTCTTCGATTTTTCGTTTTGTTTTGCTTCATACGCTCTATACTCTTAAGGCCAAAGAGCGCTAAGGGGCCCCCTTTCTGTGTATATGTATGCTTTGTGACCGACTGAGAGGTCCAGTCGCTCTCCGTACATCTCCGTACATCTAATCCAATATTATGCTGGGTGCTCTGCTGCGTACGGACCTGTTTACCTAGTGTTTAAAATTTGGACAGAACCTATAATCGCAGGTGTAGGCAAGGTGTGTGTGTGTGTGGGTGGTTCGTATAAGTATATGCGGGGCTATTAAAAATAAATATGTATGTGGCTTTTAATCATGGTATTTGTCAATGTGTTTTTGTAATTGCGAATAAAATCTCAATGGGGGAAGGGAAGGAAAACTTCATTCTCTTGCTGGGGACCCAGGATGATGTCCTTTGAGGCGCAGCTCCTCCATGCATTTCGCTGGCTGTTTGTCGAGGGATTTTCTTGTGGATTTTGTTGACTCGCCCCGGCTGCCGATGATAAAAGTGACCGAAAAGCAGAGATAAGGTTGGAATGAGAGTGTGATTCACGGGGCGATTGTTCAGTCTACACTTACGTTTTTCATCCATGATCTGATGTGGTTTTCTTTCAAAGCATTTGCATTTTATTTCGGGTTGTTGTTGGGTGTGTTTTTCTTGTTGTTTCTTGATTGGTTTTGGGTTGTTTTCTTATTGATTTTGTTTTTTTTTTTAATATAGAAAAAGACTGCTCGTGGTGATATTACTTTTTACGCTTGTCAGCGGGCTTGAGGATCTGGAACGAGCACATCAGCGTGTCGTCCACGGACATCATGGCGCCGGCATTGTCGAACTCGCCGCAATAGTTGGGCGCCGAGAAGAGGGTGACCAGCTGGCGCTTGGCGAAGAACTCGTAGCCATCCTCGACGACCTGATGGGCCCGGCAGATGAGATCGAACTCGTGCTTCTGCAAGAACTTGGCCACCACCTCGGCGCCGAATGTGAAGCTAACGCCGCGATCGTTTTCGCCCCAGCCCATGGTATCCTTGTCGGGATCGGACCAGAGGAGATCGCAGAGGAGGCCCTGATCCGGGACATCGGTGGGCCGCATGATGCGGCGGATCTGCTCCATGGAGGTCAAATCGGGACTCAGGCCGCCGTGGCAGCAGAAGATCTTCTCGTCCACGATAGCCGCCACCGGCAGGCAGTTGAAGCAGTCGGTGAAGGTCTTCCACAACTTGATGCTGTAGCGACGCTTGCACTCGTCGTAGAATCCGTATATGCGATTAATGCTGGCGCACTCGTGATTGCCGCGCAGCAGGAAGAAGTTCTCCGAGTATTTGATCTTGTAGGCGAGCAGCAGGCAGATGGTCTCCAGCGACTGCTTGCCGCGATCGACGTAGTCGCCCAGGAACAGGTAGTTCGACTCCGGCGGGAAGCCGCCGTACTCGAACAGACGCAACAGATCGTAGTACTGGCCGTGGATGTCGCCGCAGATCTTGAGCGGTGCCTCCAGTTCCAGGAGAATCGGTTGCGAGAGGAAGATCTCGCGCGACTTCAGGCACAGCGCACGAATTTCGCTCTCCGAGAGCTGGACATTCTTGCCTGGCCGTGCCCCACGCACCTCCAGAAGTCGCGATATTATGCTGTCGATGTTCATCACGTCGCCCATGTTTGCGCTGGCGTCTTGTATTTAACTGCTGCTGCTGCTAATGCTGCGTGTCGAGGTTACCGCGAACGTTCGTTGGTAGCGCCGAAATAGCCTCGAAATCTGTAGTTTCCCAAATCTATTTCTGCTAAATACTTTTCACAGCTAACTAGTATGAAAATTTCTCCAGTGTGTCCACATTACATTGACCGAGCAGCAGGAAGGAACGAAACAGGCAGTTAGTCATGCCCCACACGCCTCTTGTTGTCCCGCTCTCGCCTGCTCGCTGCCCTTCTGCGTCGTGCGGTGTTGCGTGTGTGGGAGAGGGATAGCGAGTGTGCACCTGGGAGGGGTGGCCACATCGACGGAAAAAGAATATGTGGCCAGAGCGAAGACGCCATCTTGTCTAGTCGATTATTCATTTTGGCGCCTCCTGCAAGGACTTTTGGCGGGCAATCGGTTAGTTTATCGGCTCTCAGGGAGGACTGCTATTTTGTTATTTCTTATCTATTATAATTTATATTATTTATTTTATAGAAGGGCTTTTAGCGTAAATCGAATGGAAATTTAGATTTTAAAACAGAGGTGCTAGAATTTTCCTTATAAACTAATTAATTAATAAACTAACTAATTACAAATGAAGATATTCATTTTACAATGTAAACTTATTTATTTCCTATTGATTCCTATCGATTTACTATTCGATAACTTTCCCTGCCTACGCCCGTCTATCATTTAATTAACTGTTAAATTAGGCGGGTTCGAAATTATAAAAAATGCTTTTGACCGATATTTTAAGCCGAAAAGTGGCTAATGCCGTCTATATTATTGCGGAAATTGGTCAAAACCACCAAGGCTGCCTGGAGACAGCCAAAAAGATGATTTCCGAGGCCAAGAAAGCCGGCTGCCATTGTGTAAAGTTTCAAAAATCCGATTTGGCTACAAAGTTTACGCGATCCGCTCTAGATCGCGAATATAAAAGCGAACACGCCTGGGGAAAAACCTACGGGGAGCACAAGGAGTACCTGGAGTTCTCCAAGGATCAGTACCTCGAACTGCAGGCCTACAGTAGGCAAATTAATGTGGACTTTACAGCTTCCGCTATGGATGAGGTAGTATCCACAAATTCAATTGATCTTAATTGGTGGTCGGTTTTTTAATAGAAATTTTAACCCGCTCTTTAGCCCGCTAACAGTTATTTTTCCTAATATTTTTCCTTAAAAGTTTTACGTAGAAAAGGCCGTTTCGATGTTCTAATAAGATAATTTTCAAATATTTTTTCTTCAAAGCATATATGCTTTTTCCTATAAGATAATACATGCATGATTAATTTATAAGATTGTTTGACCTGATATAATTTCAAAATGAAATTACAGTTTGGTATATTTTTGATATTATGGTTTTCTAAAAAACATACCTATTATAAAATTATATTACTTATACCAATTTTTATTTCAAAATTCTGTTACACCCAAAATAAAAAATTAAAAATTACTACAAATTTTTTAATTTTAGATTTCGTTGCAATTTCTGGTCGATCTAAATGTTCCTTTCATTAAAATTGGCTCCGGAGATGCCAACAACTTTCCGCTGCTTAAAAAGGCAGCCAGCTTGGAATTGCCATTGGTGATCTCCACCGGAATGCAGACCATGGAAACTGTGGAGAGGATTGTGCAAACTATGGCCGAGTCTGGAAAACAGAACTACGGTCTGATGCACTGTGTTTCATCATACCCAACTGCCCCCAAAGATTGCAACTTGCAGTTGATTTCCATGTTTAAAAAGCGCTTTCCCAGTGTGGCAATTGGTTATTCGGGTCATGAGCTCGGAGTGGTCATAAGTCAGGCCGCAGTTTTACTCGGAGCACGCATAGTGGAGCGCCATTTCACGCTGGACAAGAGTCAGAAGGGCTCCGACCATCGATGCTCCCTGGAACCGCAAGAGTTGAAGGCTCTAATTACAGGAATTAATCATTTTGAACTCTCGGCAGTTGCCTTAACTCCCAATGAAATATTGCAAAAACTAAATGGCGGTCAGGAACTGGAGGACGCTCTTCAACATGTTGAGTACAAAACCATTTTGCCTTGCGAGTTGCCCTGCCGAAACAAACTGGGCAAATCAATTGTGGCAGCCAGGAGTCTAGAAAAAGGCCACAAACTGCAGATAAGAGACATGGCCATTAAAGTTAGTGAACCCAGCGGCCTCACAGCGGAGGAATACTTGGATTTAATGGGCCAGGAAATAGCACAGAATATTGGTGAAGATGAACCCATAGTAGGGAGTAGTATAATCAAGTTATAAGTTCAGAAAATACGAAATGTGGAATATGAAATACAATTGTAAATTAGTAGCCTGCGCTGATTTACTCGGCTCCATCGTCGCTGCCCTCCTCCTCGTTCTCGTTCTCGATCATCTCGATGTCCTCCTCGAGGTCGCCCTCCTTCTTGTCCGTCGGCTTCTCGTAGACAGCGCTCAAAGGCGAAACGCACACTCCGTTCCAGACGGACATTTCGCGCACAATGCTGGTGTTGCCCTCCAGTCCCAGGATGTGTTTGTAGCCGCCGTGGGCGAGCACACGGAGCAGCGTCTGCGAGGTGTAGCAGCAGACATCCTGCTGCTCCAGCGTCATGGCGGTGTGCACACGGATGTGACCAGGTTCGGTGGGATCCGTGATGCCAGCCGAGCCGGGCAGAAAGAGTCCGGCGGAGAGGAGCTGAAAGACGCGACGGAAGGCCAGGTTGATGGGCAGCGCCTGACGCGACGGGTTGTTCATGATGGCCAGGTGGGCGATGAGGTCCAGCATCCAGGCCGACAACGGCGCGAAGGCGTCGAAGCGCCTGGTGAGATCCTTGAGTATGCGAATGAGCACCTTGATCGAGGAGTGGTGGGCGTTCTCCTCGAACCAACGCGTGTGCCGAATGGCGGCCAGATGGCTCTGCATCAGCTTGTGATCCAGGTGGATCTCCGGCTCCAACTTGCGCAAATTCTGCGGCAAGGTGGCGATCAGAATCCGCACCTTGGCATGGACGTTGGCGATGTCGAAGCCGCGCTCGTGAATCTGCACGGTGTGCTGGTCGCCCTTGGTCAGCACCTCGGTCTTCATGCTGGCCTTCAGGTCAGCCTCCACCTTCTTGGCCAGGGCGTCGACCGACTCCTTGGTGGGCAGAGTCTTCAGGATGACCACCACATCGGCCACATTGTTGCCGGTGAGGATGGTGCCCTTCTTGAACGAGCCCACCTGACGCACCTCCTCCAGTTGCTGTCGATTGATAAAACGATATGATATATATATATGCTATATAGTGGGTTAAGTACTATATTTAGGGTATTCAATTGCGTTGCAAAAGTGTAAAATTTGTAAGTATGCCAGACGAAAATTGTCAACGACATGTTTTTCAAAAATCGTTGCAAGATATTGACGTACAAACATAAGTTAACTAAAAAAAGAAATGCAAGGCAGGCTTTGCCTAAAATTAAACTGACATATGTACAAAAAAATGTCCCCCTTTTTACTTTATGTGAGAGGTACGCGACTTCTTGGTCATTCTTATTTGGTTTCACTAAAAATTTGGTTAGGTCGCGAGTTCTTTAGTTGATTGGGTGGCCAATTTCTTGGTCAAGAATGTCATCTTATCTAAACCCTCAGTTAAATATCACAAATACCGAAAATAAAGCCGCGAATTCTTTGGCACATAGATGCATCTGTATCGTTTAACAATACCATTTACCAAGAAAAAAAACATTGGTCGCCAAAAGTAGAGCAACAAAATTTATACGCGAATTCTTAAGCGTCAATCGGCTTTTGGGTTGACATTTTAGTATTTTTTTTAGTATTTAAAACCTATATTTTAAACCATTATTTCTACACAAGTACAACAGATTTCTATACAAAGGAATGGAAATTGTTGTTGGAACTGCTTACACTTTTACAAACGTTTTACAAACGTTTGCAACGCAATTGAATACCCTAATTGTACTTACACAAGTGGTCAGATCGCCGGGAGCCACCAC
Source organism: Drosophila takahashii (assembly GCF_030179915.1). Lineage (NCBI taxonomy): Eukaryota > Metazoa > Arthropoda > Insecta > Diptera > Drosophilidae > Drosophila > Drosophila takahashii. The sequence goes on from NC_091681.1 coordinate 21,383,178, forward strand.
CAGATTGTCCAGCACAGCCTGCACCTTGGTCACCAGATTCCCGATGGCCGTCTGCTCGCTGGGCGTGGGACTCAAGTCCTGGTTGCGCTTCAGCAGGGCCTGCAAAGCAAATCGAGATCGAATTGTAGCCGGCGAGGCAAGGCAACGCATGTGCGTTTATTGATTTACCGCGGTGAGAGCCGAATCGTCAACGGCACCGGCGAGCGGAACTTTGGGGAAGAAGACCTCGGCCAGGGTCAAGTCGAACGGGTGGCGGGGCACAAAGGTCTTCTTGAACGGCGGACGAATGCCCCCGCGCATGGGGCGTCCACCTCGGAGAGCTCCACGAACCATATTCCTGTGAGGATGAATTTTTGATTGTTTTCGCGACGCCGGAGCGTTCTATTTTTTATTATTTAGGGTTGAGAGCAGTGTGACCGCTGAGTTGACAATCAAAAATACTTCCTATACCAGTTGTACTAATCTAAATATACCAAAACGTCGGTATTTTTAGAATGTCAGGTGGGTGCCACCGATAAGTTAACTGAAGAGGAAGAATGATGGCGCCTTAATTCAAAAGTACTAAAATAATGTTTAGCTTTTTAATAAATAAATAATGTTATCATTTCATTTTTTAGCTTTATTATAAAATTTATAAATATAATATAAATAATAAATCCGCTCGTGTTTCACGGCTTACTTGCATTTCCCTTTTAAACAATGGAAGTTTAACAAAAAAAGCCTAGAAAGTGAAAATCTTCATACAACATTTGGTTCTTTAACTTTTTTATATTTTTACTTATTACAAATTAAGTTCCTTATGGGTTTTTAAGTGGCTCTTTAGAGTTGAACCCTGGTTAAAACTCTTAGAGCAGTGGGAACAGCTATACGGTCGCTCGCCTGTGTGAATTCGAATGTGTACCTGAAGATTTCCTTGATTTTTAAAGCCCTTTGAGCAGTGGGTGCACTTAAAGGGCCGTTCTCCTGAGTGTACGCGCAAGTGGTTCTCGAGAAAAGCCTTTGTATAAAAAGTTTTTGAGCACTGGGTACACTCAAACGGTCGTTTACCCGTGTGGATCCGCATGTGTGTTCGAAGAGAATCGCTTCTCGTAAAAGTTTTTGGGCATTCATTGCACTTAAATTGTCGCTCCGTAGCGTGGACTGCCGAGTGAATCTTTAAGTGTGTCTTATTTTTAAAACTCTTCGGGCACTCGGTGCACTCAAAAGCACCTTTTATTACGTGTGTAAGCATGTGTGTTTCAAGAGACCCATTGCTAACAAAAGTCGCTGAGCATTCAGCACAACTGAACGGTCGTTCCTCTGGGTGGACTAACAAGTGAAGCCTTAAATCGGAACTGCTTTCAAAAGTTTCTAAGCAGATGTCACATTCGAAGACTTCTCCAACATGACATTGCAAGTGATCCTGAAGATATTTGTTTTGTGTGAAATCCTGTGGGCAACGAGTACACTTAAAGGGTCGTTCTCCAGTGTGAAAACGCAAATGATTCTGAAGATTTGACTTTTTAGTATAGCTCTTTGGGCACTGGGTGCACTGGAAAGGTCGCTCTCCCGTGTGCGTTCGCATGTGATCCCGAAAATTGGCATTTTTCACAAAAGTCGCCGAGCATTCAGTGCACTTGAACGGACGTTCTCCTGTATGAATTGCCAAGTGAAAATCCAAGTATGATTTCCGTCCAAAAGTTTTCGGGCAGTAGGGACACTTCAAGTGATTTCCCAAATGCAGTTGCATGTGACGGTAAAGTTGTGCACTATTTTTATAATCGTTTGAGCAGTGGGAACACTTGAAGGGTCTTTCTCCTGTGTGTATACGCAAGTGGTCCTGAAGATGTAATTTACGTTTGAAGCCCTTAGAGCAGTAAGTACACTTGAAGAGTCGCTCATGTGATTTTATGTGTTCTTGAAGAGTTCCATTGGTGGGGAAATCCTTTGAACAGAGGGTGCACTTGAACGGTCGATCCTCTGCGTGAATTAGCATGTGGCGCTTAAGATTGGTTTTCGTTGTAAAAGTCTTAAGGCATTGGGAGCATTTATGGGGTTTGTTATTTTCCCCATCCTTAGATTCAGGCTCACAATATTCATCATTTCCATAATCTTCATCTTCCTCGATCTTCACTTGACCTTCGGACTGATTGTCGTAGTCTGAAAAAGGACTAGCACTGTGTTCCTCCTCGAATGCGTCTTCATCAAGAGGTTCGTTCTTCACCTGGCACAGGTCTGGTTCAGGTTCCTCTTTGATTGGACAATCTTCGTCTTCTTCCTTCACTTGTACTTCACACTGAAAGTTAACAAGATTCTCCTCATTGGAATTATTTTTTAGCTGGCTGTACAACAAGCTGCTCCTTTCGTAGGTGTTCTTTATATTGAATGCATTTTGCGCATCCTGCAGGCAGGAAGTACAAATGGTTTGGGAAAGTCGATCCCCTTTCTCAAGCTTAAAGCCGGTGCACTCAGAAATCATATCGGAAATGGAGATTCCAGCTTCATGTGTCCCTTCAAAAATATTGACCATGTTCGGATGGCTCTCCAGGCAAACACGACATACTGACGTGTCCATCTCTCTGTAATTGAGTACAAATGTGTCAGGTATCCACTGCAATTGTATCTTTCTTACGAATACAATTTAGATTAATTAAACAAATCAGATGTTTACTTCCTGGACGTTGCACTAGAGATGTGTGGATTAACACTATCGGCTACGCTATCGATAGGCAGCCGCACAGTGGCCTTTAATGTTTATTTTTTGGTCAAATATCCGTATAAAATCGTCCATATATTATAGGTCCTGACTAAGAAAAGAGTAGGCAGGCTGTTGAAAATTAAGGAGACGTGAAGGAGACGTTTCCGACCACATAAAGTATATATATTCTTGATCAGCACCAATAGCCGAGTCTATCTAGCCATGTCCGTCTGTCTGTCTGTCCGTCTGTCCGTTTCTATGCGAACTAGTCTCTCAGTTTTAAAGCTATCGCGATGAAACTTTCCGGAAAGTCTTCTTTCTATTGCAGGTAGTACATATGTCGGAGCGAGCCGGATCGGACCACTATATCTTAAGGCTTCCATAGGAATATTCAAACAAATACAAATTGTAACTTTGTAGGAAGTAGGCGTTTTGATTCTTGACTACTTAAAAAGAAAATTTAAATAGAAACGCTAAATCTGGAATCCCTGGAACTGCACCGAGTGAGCATTACTTTATCTGCAAGGGTATATAAGCTTCGGCTGGCCGAAGTTAGCTTCCTTTCTTGTTTAGAAATTTTAGTCATAATTTGGTGGATTTTACCGAAAATATGCTTAATATTAAAAAAGACGACAAAAAAGTATAATTTGGAATAAACTTTAAAAGCCACTGTGCGGCTGCCTATCGCTACAGTAGCCGATAGTGTTAGTCCACACATCTCTAATGCAACGTCCAGGAAGTAAACATCTGATTTGTTTAATTAATCTAATTTGTATCCGTAAGTAAGATACAATTGCAGTGGATACCTGACACATTTGTACTCAATTACAGAGAGATGGACTCGTCAGTATGTCGTGTTTGCCTGGAGAGCCATCCGAACATGGTCAATATTTTTGAAGGGACACATGAAGCTGGAATCTCCATTTCCGATATGATTTCTGAGTGCACCGGCTTTAAGCTTGAGAAAGGGGATCGACTTTCCCAAACCATTTGTACTCCCTGCCTGCAGGATGCGCAAAATGCATTCAATATAAAGAACACCTACGAAAGGAGCACCCTGTTATATAGTCAGTTCAAAAATAATTCCAATGAGGAGAATCTTGTTAACTTTCAGTGTGAAGTACAAGTGAAGGACGAAGACGAAGATTGTCCAATTAAGGAGGAACCTGAACCAGACCTGTGCCAGGTGAAGAACGAACCACTTGCTGAAGACGCTTTCGAGGAGGAACACAGTTCCAGTCCTTTTTCAGACCACGACAATCAGTCCGAAAGTCAAGTGAAGATCGAGGAAGATTATGGAAGTGATGAATATTGTGAGCCTGAATGTAAGGATGGTGCAAATATCAGTCCCCATAAATGCTCCCAATGTCTGAAGACATTTACTTTGAAAAAAAGTCTTCAACGCCACATGCTAATTCACGCCGAAGACCGACCGTTCAAGTGCGCCGTCTGCTCAAAGGATTTCGCTACCAATGGAACTCTTCAAGAACACATACAATCACATGAGCGACTCTTTAACTGTACTCACTGCTCGAAAAGCTTCAAACGTAAATTACATCTTCAGGAGCACTTGCTTACACACACGGGGGAAAGACCCTTCAAATGTCCCCACTGCTCAATGGAATTTAAACGTAGTTCAAATTGTCGTTCTCACATGCGAAAGCATTTAGGAAATCATTTGAAATGTACATACTGCCCAAAAACTTTTGCTCGGAAGTCAGGCTTAAAATTTCACTTGGCGACCCACACTGGAGAACGGCCTTTTGAGTGCACTGAATGCTCAGCGACTTTTGTGAGGAATTCAAATCTTCGGGAACACATGCGAACGCACTCCGAAGAGCGACCCTTCCAGTGCACCCAGTGCCCAAAAAACTATACTAAAAAGGCGCATCTTCAGGATCACATGCGTGTTCACACTGGAGAACGACCGTTTAAGTGTACCCATTGCTCCAAGGATTTCACACAAAGCAGACATCTTCTGGATCACTTGCGAACGCATGTTGGAAAAGTCTTTAAGTGTGAGATCTGCTTAGAAACTTTTGAAAGCTGTGGAAATTTGAGGCTTCACCAGCTGCTCCACCCAGAGGAACGAACGTTCAGTTGTCCTGAATGCTCAGCGACCTTTGTTAGCAATGGGTCCCTTAAAACACACATTCTAACAACACATGCAATTAAAAGACCGTTTGAGTGCACCGAGTGTCCAAAAAGTTTTAGAAATAAGACACACTTAAAGATACACTTGGCAGTCCACGCTACGGAGCGACAATTTAAGTGTACTGAATGCCCAAAAACGTTTACGAGAAACGATTCTCTTCGAATACACATGCGGGTTCATACGGGTAATCGACCGTTTGAGTGTACCCAGTGCTCAAAAAACTTTTATACGAAGCCAAAGCTTGAGGCACACCTGCGCGTACACACAGGAGAACGGCCGTTTAAGTGCGCCTACTGCTCAAGGGCATTTAAAGTCCAATCTTGCCTAAAAGTACACATTAGGATTCACACAGGAGAACGACCGTATAAGTGTCCCCAATGCTCAAAGAGTTTTTCCCAATCTACACCTCTAAAACAACACTTAAAAACCCATGAGAAATAAAAAATATTTTAAAATCAAGTCGATTAACGCATTGATAATTATTGTTTCTGTAAATTTTATAAATAAGTTGGAAATACCTATTTTTAAAAAATCGGTTGAAATCTCTGGAAAAGACGAAGTTGACACAATGCGTGAAGACAAAGAACTTTTCCCAACATGTTTGAATTTTTATATACAATCTGATGCAATATTTTGTGTTGAATGATAACTTTAAAAGGTTTTTCAAAATAACCTCGAGCTTAAATTCAGGATAAAGGATGAGATTACAGGGATAGCTCATCCGGGCGCAACGCCTACAAAAAGGACATTAAAATGTGTCTGGCGCCTACATCTTTAAAGATTTCTGAAAAGTGCAATTTTTATTGTGCTGAATAATACCTATTGAAATGTAGAAGAAATTTTTCAAATTTATTAAAAAGTCTTAAGCAAATAATGGAATTTAAGCAGTCGTTTGGCGACTCTTTCTCTTGTTTGTTGATAAATTTGTCACTGATGCCAGCATGAGTGCTTGACCATGACAATTTAATCAGTATTTTGCAAGACAGTTAATTCATTATTTATTAATAAAAGTTACATTATTTTTTAAAAATTTCTTTCATTCTTTTAGTGGGAACATTATGTTATAAAATCAGAAGAGCGTGACCAAATATGCAGAGACCGAATATGCCTCTTTTGGCATTCCGCCTGCGGTCACACTGCGAACTGCGCCAATTGCTGTGTCATTTTTGTTTCTGTGCAAAGTAAGTCGGCTTTTTTATTTTACACATCAAATTACTGCTGCTGAGGCCCAGGAAATATGGCTACCGAACGCTACAGCTTTTCGTTGACCACGTTCAGGTGAGAAAAACGAGATGGCCGCTAAGAAACGGTTGATTTCCCCCTCGGGGAACTTAACCAGCCGCCATGACTGGGCAATAAGTACAACTTTCGGTTTTTTTGCAGTCCTTCCGGAAAACTCGTCCAACTGGAGTATGCATTGGCGGCCGTGTCCGGCGGAGCTCCATCCGTGGGCATCATGGGTAAGTATCCAATATAATCTCGCTTGTGCATTCAGTTAACCCTCCCCATTTGGATGCAGCTTCCAACGGCGTCGTCATTGCCACAGAGAACAAACACAAGTCGCCGCTCTACGAGGAGCACAGCGTGCATCGCGTGGAGATGATCTACAAGCACATCGGCATGGTCTACTCGGGAATGGGTCCGGACTACCGTCTGCTGGTCAAGCAGGCCCGCAAGATCGCCCAGACCTACTTCCTGACCTACAAGGAGCCGATTCCGGTGTCGCAGCTGGTGCAGCGCGTGGCCACGCTCATGCAGGAGTACACGCAGTCTGGGTAAGCATGCTGCATCTGCTCTACAAGTTCCCATACTAACCGAATTGCTCCTCCAGTGGCGTCCGTCCTTTCGGCGTTTCTCTACTGATCTGCGGCTGGGACAATGGTCGTCCGTATCTCTACCAATCAGATCCCTCGGGTGCCTACTTCGCCTGGAAGGCCACCGCCATGGGCAAGAACGCAGTCAACGGCAAAACCTTCCTGGAGAAGCGGTTAGTACTGATCAAGTGCTCTAAGTAGTCTGTAATTACAAATTATATATTTCAACTGCAGCTACAGCGAAGATCTGGAGCTGGACGACGCTGTCCACACCGCCATTCTCACTTTAAAAGAGGGTTTCGAGGGAAAAATGACTGCCGACAACATTGAGATCGGAATCTGCGATCAGAACGGATTCCAGCGTCTGGATCCCGCCTCAATCAAGGACTACTTGGCCAGCATCCCTTAAACGTTAAACGCCCCGCTAAGATTTACCCAAGCTAAGCTTTTTTGATAAGTACGGGACATTAAAGAGAAATAAAATTTACAACTTGGTGTTAGTTGAAGTTCAGATATTTAATAGAGGATCTTGGTGGAGTGGTTTACTTTGCTTCGATGGTCTCGATGTATCCTGCACAAGTCTCGGGGTCGAATACGAAGAGATTACGGTGCGGCGCTTCCATTTTGGTAACCACCTTGATAACTTCTTGGGCCACGACGCCGCCAACTACGGCCACGGCTGGAGAGATCTGCGCAAAGATCAGGCCCAAAGCTTCGTCACCCAAGCCCGAGTTCGGCAACAGTTCGTCGCGAATGCCGCGGAGCAGCTCCAGGTCCGCCTCTCTGGTCTTGTAGCTTGGATCGCGCTGCTGGGTGGTCCGGAACTTTTGCAGAACACTCAGCAGCAAAACGCCCGGTCCGTTGCGTTTCAGTGTGCGCGAATAACTTGGCGCCGAAACATCGAAATCAAGCCAGGCTGAGTAGCCGGGATAATCCAGTTCGCGCTGTGTGGGAATGGACACGGTTTCATACTTCTTTTTCTTGTCCGGATTGGAAACGAGCTTGTGTTTGATCACATCCCTGGAAATGATTAGTTATAATTATATTTTCTTAATAGACTTAGGACTGTAAGCATACTCGACATAGCTGTGTTTCTGGAGGCTGGCAAAGTAGAATCCAAACGTGCCCCAGACATCGGTGGCTATAAACTTGACGCCCAGCTCCCGGCAAATGGTGTCGATGCGCAGCAGCTCCTCGTTGGACTCGCCATTGACCACCACGACGTCGAACTGGCCGAAGAACTCGGAGGTCTTCTCCTTCAGGGGTTCCTTGTCGGCTGAGATGTCCACCATGGGATTGAGAGCACGCGCCCGCACCAAGGAAGCCTCGGCGCGGTTGCTGTTCAGGGACTCACGTGCGGCCAGGAACTGCGAGCAAAAGTCCGCCTCGGTGACTGGTTTATCGTCTAATAGCTTAACGGAGTTAACTCCGGACAGGATAATGTTCTTGGTTATCTCGGCACCCAGGCCATTCAGCCCGGCGATCAGGATTCTGGCCGTGCGCAGGCTGAAATTCACAAAGTTTATTGCAGCGCCATTGCAAAAAGCCGGCTTTTCGGCACTTACCGCTTTTGGGATTCCAGTCCCCAGAGACGGATTTGTCTGTCATACAGCTCGTTCTCCGCCTCCGTGAGCTCCACGCCCGTCTCGTTAGTTTCCATTTCTACACCCATTATTTATTTCAAGTGATTTAAACCTTTTTCAGTTGTTCAAAGCCAATTTTTTGCAATAATTTAAGGAGACGCCAGCAAAACGCACTAACGCCTTTTGGAAGCACCTGAACGCCATTAGCCAATCAGTGTTGCCACTAATTGGCAAATGTCACATTTATTATTAATAAAATCTGGCTAGAAATTGTTTCAAGTTAATTTTTGGGTACTTAAAATATTAATTCTTTTTTCTCTTTCAAGCTAAAAAAATATACAGTTTAGCTAGAAGAAGTACTTAAAATAATAATTTTTTGTTTTTCTTTCGAGCTAAAAAAATATACAGTTTAACTAGAAGAAAACATATTTTAATATTAATTATTTATTTATCATTTGAAAGAATACAATACCTTATTCCTTGTGCCAAACGAAATAGCTTTAAAATAGCTGGATATGGCGGAAACAAGCTAGAAGGCAACACTACCAATCGTTCGGTGGCAACCCTGCAACACAATTACCATTGAATTGTTTTTACGAAACTTGACGAATATTTAATTTTCCGGTAAGCATTCCGCTTGTTTTATAATTTCTGGCGGACAATTGATTGCTATTTTACAATAGACAATGTTGCGCAAATTTGGCAGACTGGTGGCCCAGCAGGTGGGTCAGCAAGCACGTTTCACCACAGCCTACCGCCCATTCTCCTCGACAAAGGCGCTGCATAAAGGTAAGTTTGCCGGAAAAGCCGGTGACATAATGTGGGAATATGCACAGTAACCGTGACTTCTCCAGATCCTGCGGCCCAGGAAGCGGATGCGGCACCTCCCAAGAATATCCTGGTGGAGAAGGACAAGAACATCACCCTGATCGGCATCAATCGTCCGCAGCAGCGCAATGCCATCGACTCGCTCACAGCCTCGCAACTTTGCGACGCCTTCGCCAATTTCGAGGCGGACGACACCTCGCCGGTGGCCGTGCTCTACGGCGTGGGCGGATCCTTCTGCTCCGGCTTCGACATCCTCGAGATCAGCACCGACGAGAAGGAGGAGATCAGCGTGGACATCCTGATGCGACCGGAGGGCTCGGTGGGACCCACGCGGCGCCAGATCAAAAAGCCCGTCGTGTGCGGCATCAATGGCTACTGCATAGCCAACGGTCTGGAACTGGCCTTGATGTGCGACCTGCGCGTCATGGAGGAGTCCGCCGTACTGGGATTCTTCAATCGCCGCTTTGGCGTGCCAATGCTCGATGCTGGCACTATTCGCCTGCCGGCCATGATTGGTCTGTCCCGCGCTCTAGATCTAATACTCACCGGACGTCCGGTGGGCTCCCAGGAGGCCCACGACATTGGCCTGGTCAACCGGATAGTGCCCACGGGCACTGCACTGGGCAACGCCCTGGAGCTGGCCACCTGCCTGGCCAAGTTCCCGCAACGTGCGCTCATCCACGATCGCAACTCCGTCTACTCGAGCACCTTCGAGACCTCCACTTTCCATCAGGCGGTGCAGAACGAGGTGATGTTCACCTCCCGAGAGATCATCGAGGACATGCAGAACGGCATCAAGTGGTTTAACCAGAGTAAGTTGCTTCAGTTTAATTAAATGTTTACTTGACTTACTCTTACGTATTCCCCACAGCCTTTAAGCCGGACACCACGCACTCGTGGCTAAAGCGGGACCGCTCCATGGCCGATTGGGATGATGAGGAAGTGGCTGAGGCTGCTGCGCAAAAGGAGAAACTGAAGCAGGAACAGGAGGCTGCCCTCGCCGAGGCCGAAAAGCAAAAGCAGGCCGAAAAGTCGCAGAAAAAGTCCAAGAAGGCGGAGGAAAAGCCTGCTGAGAGCGCGGACAGTACAGATCCTAAAGATAAGCCAAAGGAAAAGTAGTGATGCCTTATCCAAAAACAAAATTAACTGTTCCAAATCATTTAATTTAATTTTGTAAATAACACTCATAAGCAGTTCCAAACTGATTCATTCGACTTTGCTAACTTATTGAAATACATAACTGTAATCAGAACGAATTAATCGCTTTTATCTGTTAGTTCTAAGCCTTGTACTTTAATCCAGTTGCCTACAAAATTGAATTGTCAATACGAAATGATTTTTTATGGAGAACTCAAGTCGAGTCTAATGTGTCTGGGCAAAATAAGTCTTTATAGTCTTGGTCTTAAAACTTTGAAATTTAACGTTTAATCTCTAACAATATCTGGCAATTATCTTTTATTGTCATGAATCCACAGTGCTAATAAGGTCTTAATTGTTCGCAGTTTTTATAATTCATTATTCGCCTGGGCTAGTGTAGGTTCGGCAGGCACTAATTAATACCCTTTACCTGTAAAATGTCAATTTGAATTTCGCTAAAACTAATGGTAATGGCCTAGTATTGACTAAACCATTTTTGTTACATATTTTGCCTGTTTAAGGGGCGCTTTCTCGTCCGCTTGTTAAATTTCCCATAAGATTTCAAGGTTTTCCCTACTTTACCATTAACAAATGGACAAGAAAACTAAGGTTCTCTCTAAGGTTTTTAAATTAAGTTTTGATTTCTGTTTGCTGAGTTGCTTACATACATATATGTATGAAAGCGCTGCGCAAATTGCTTCCGCTTTATCATAAAGTACGATTTCATACAGTTGCATACTAAGCTAATTATAAAGTCGTTGATCTAGGGTTAATACTAGGTATATAAAAGATTTGTGTGGGGTTAGAAATATGCTTCTAAGCAGTGGAATTCTCAAATTCAAATCGTGTGGGTTGCTTTAAATGCTTAAGCTATTGCATTTCCTGCATCAGTTGTAGAAAAACGATTGCTTAGCTCGGAGTGCAAAATTTAAGTAAGGTCGGTTGGTCCTTGCATTTCTTCCAAACATTACGGTTCGAAAGTGGTAACTTTAAATGCGCAGAACAGGATTGTAAAAACATGGCTCCAAACCCGAAAATGCACACCAACTTCGAATCCTCGGAGCAGACGGGTGTCCTTTTTGAGGAGGATGTGGAAACTGTCGACGGAGACTTGATTACTGATAGATTTCAACACAAACGGGCTGAGGATCGGAAGTTAGCCTGGGTCTGGCGCAATATAACCCTTTTCGCATTCGTTCATCTGGCTGCCTTATATGGCCTATACCTCATTATTACAAAGGCAAAATTAGCCACTACACTATTCGGTTAGTCAAGGTACATAGCTTCGATTTCTAGAAAATTATTATACTAATGGATTTTTTAAAGCTGCCTTCTTGTACATTATTGGCATGCTGGGCGTTACGGCCGGAGCTCATCGTCTCTGGGCCCACCGCACCTACAAGGCCAAGTGGCCCATGCGCCTGATTTTGATCATCTTCAACACGATAGCCTTTCAGGATGCCGCCTTCCACTGGGCCCGTGACCATCGAGTGCATCACAAATTCTCGGAGACCGATGCCGATCCGCACAACGCCACCAGGGGCTTCTTTTTCTCCCACGTGGGCTGGCTGCTCTGTAAGAAGCATCCGGATGTAAAGGAGAAGGGTAAAAGTCTGGACCTGTCTGACCTTCGAGCCGATCCAATTTTGATGTTCCAACGAAAGTAAGTTAAAACGAGCGGGTTGGTGTCCCGAATATTTAATACCCGTCACTCAGCTAAAGAGAGTGCGAGGGAGATGAATATATAACATTTTTTGATTGCGTATAACTTTTAAATGAATGGTCCGATTTGAAAAATTTATACTTCTCGGAAATCTTTAAAGGTGTGGGCGCCAGACACATTTTAAAATCGTTAGTGCGCGATTGTGGGCGTTAGAGGGGGCGTGGCGCTCGGCTGAAATAAACTTGCGCTGCGTAGGAAGCCCAAGAATATGCTTGGGAAATCTCAACCTTCTAGCTTTTGTAGTTTCCGAGATCTCAGCGTTCATATAGACAGACAGACAGACGGTCATGGCTAGATCGACTCGGCAGTAACCCTGATCAAGAATTTATATACTTTATGGGGTCGGAAACGCTTCCTTCTAGCTGTTACATACTTTTGCACGAATACAATATACCCTTTTACTCCATAAGTAACGGGAATAAAAACTTTATAACAATACATTTCATTGATATAGGCACTACTTTATGCTGATGCCACTTGCCTGCTTCGTTATGCCCACTGTAATACCCATGGTGTGCTGGGAAGAGTCGCTGGCTTGCTCCTGGTTCGTGGCCACCATGTTCCGCTGGTGCTTTCAGCTCAATATGACCTGGTTGGTCAACAGTGCGGCCCACAAATTTGGAGGACGCCCATACGACAAGTAAGAACTGAGTGATTTACTATTTTCAGTAATTAATTAATATGCGTTCTGTCCTTTTCAGGAGTATGAATCCCGTTCAAAATGCCTATGTTTCCGCCTTTACCTTTGGCGAGGGCTGGCACAACTACCATCATGCGTTTCCTTGGGACTACAAGACATCAGAGTGGGGTCGCTACTCCCCAAATGTAACCACAGCTTTTATAGACATGTTTGCCGCAATTGGTTGGGCTTACGATCTTAAATCGGTGGCTCCCGACACAATCAAGAGACGGGTACTGCGAACAGGAGACGGCTCCCACGAACTGTGGGGCTGGGGCGACAAGGACCTGAAAACAGAAGACGTGCTCTTTTACAATAAAAATAATAACCCATAAAACCTAATGAACTTCTATATCTCTCTTTTTATGGGTTATCAGAGAATGTATTTCTCGATAAGGATCAGAATCGTGATCGATGTCTCTGCTGAAATTTTTTTGAGCTGCAGATTGGAGGTGTTGCTCACCTCACCTCATAATAAGTGAGATTATGTCATATAGGTTTCCTACCTGCTAATTCCAGTACATAGACCGCAATACTAAATATTCATATTAAGGAAAGATTTACATTGTGCTTTGCCAGACAGTGCGTTAGCACTCAGTTGAACTTTGCGATTCCCTTTCTGTACGTTTTTCGCAAAAAAAATCATTTGATGGGAAGGAATGGTCGAAAGTTTAATGTACATAATTTTTTGTTTGTTTTTTTTTTGTTTGTTGTAGTAATTAATTTAATTCCTAGCATTTAACTACTTGAGAAAGAAAGTCATAATATCAGCAAACGAAAATAAAAGCCATTATCTTCCGGATGAAAAAGCTCCCGGCAGAAACTAAAACTTGATCAGGGCCTGCAACACATTATTTACAAACCAATTCAATAACCCAAAAATAAAACAAGAACACCTGCTGAAAAATAAACCATTCAACTGCCTATTTATCAACTGATATTGCTTATCGAATAAGGGATTTCTCCGTGGTGCTGATGTCCCGAGGGTTGAGGGTTGAGTTGAGCAGGTCGGATGTGATAAGACTAATCGGCATGTCTGTAGGAAAGTTTTAATTTTGTGACGTCTGGAAATATGTATGTAGCTGCCTTAATTTTCTCCTTGACATCGAGCACGTGCAGGATTACCTCGGCCAAGGCTTGGACATTGACCCCAGCCTCCAAGAGTTCCAAGCAAAGGTCAAAGGCCGTCTTGGATAAACGGGTGTGGATGAGGGCCGACATTCCATGGAGGGCTATGTGCAGCGGCGGCGAAGTGTGAAGGCAAAGAAAACTACCAGAGGTCGGCTGAGCCTGTTTCTTTAATTCCGGATCTATTTCTGGCTCGGTTCCTTGCGACATTGTTCTGATTTTTTCTGGGGTTTGGCTGGATTGACAGTTTAAAACGTGCAATAGTGATATTGTCCGGAAACGGCAATCAGGATCAGTCCTCCGGCTACCGATATCTTGTGCCAGAAGTTAAAGCACTCTAGTGCCCTGGAGGCTGGCGAGTTATCTTCGACGTACGTAAGTTTCCACATTTTTGTATCCAGGGAGTAGATGGCCATCAGTTGGATCAACACTCCGGTGCAGATCTTCGTCCGGAAGCCCACCATTATTAGCTCCAGCATGTGCTTGAGGAGACATTTGAATTTCCAGGTTCCAGGTGCAATTGAGGTACGTGATCAGCAGAAAAGTGACAACGGAGTGACGATGTGATTTCAGCATTATCACCAGAAGGGCGCTGATCAGTCCGCATAGCTCCATATACCTGTCCAGGTTCCACAGCGTCGGATTGGCGGCCATTCGCAGGTGGGCCGCCAGCCACAGGATTCCAGTGGCCACGAATCTCCGCCTGAGGGCCACGATTAGCAGGGAGGCAGTTAATTGGGAGATCGCCAGAAGGCTTATATAGACTCCGGCCGCCAAGTAGCCACAGTGCCAAATATTATTCAGAGCACTCCGTTCCAGGTTAAAATGCCGAAATGTGCACACGGATTCCGCCACGAACTTCGACACTATAAGGATCCTGGCCAGAGAAGCCAACAGAAGCCGCAGCGTCCTTTTCAGGTGTACGTCCATGATGACAGGATCTATCGCCATTATCTTTTTGAGCGGCTTTTTGAGCGTTAGCCTATATAATAATAAATAATTACCTAAAAAACATATATTTTTTTGAATTAACAGGAATGCCACGGCTACTGGGTTGTTGGCAAATTTGACTCAAGATGCTAATAAATGTTCAGATTTCTTATTATTATTTTACAAGAATATTTTTTAAAATTCCGTTACATCGATTAATCAAACACATACATAGGTAAATGTAAATTTGTCAGTGTTTTTACATGTAAATTACAGTCTTCAAAATACATAAGTTTAGTCAAAATAAACAATGTTTAAGGTAATATAAATAAATCGTTTTAATGGTTTTTGGTTTTAATTTATTAAATATTTAATAAAAGAGATAAGAGATGCTATCGATAAAGCACGATAAAACTTTCTATCGATATTTGCTTGCTCATTACTACGTGGACGGCTTTGTCATCACTGAACAGAAGATTTTTTAGTTGTGTTTTTTGGCGATAAAATTATAAAACTATAGTAATTCCTAGAACCTGGATTAAATTTGGGTAAGCTTACAGCAGCCGCGGCATTATTGTAAAGAATTACTTATCGTAAGCAATTGTTGACGCGCACGTTATCGCAAGTCTCGCTGATCGCCGGCGTCTATTTTATTGCATTGTACATAACTGATTAGAACATTGCCGATTATAATATAATGGAAATTTATTTAATAGATTGTAGTTCTGTGGGCAGTGCAATGCACCGAAATTTGTTTACATGGGAAACTGGCGCGCGCACGCCGCGGTGACGTCACCCCTCATGTTCCTATTCCCCAAGCGAATTTAACCCTTTTGAGGGGCATTCAGAACTACGCATACCGGGTTCCAATCGGAATCCGATTATCAGATCGTTTTACTAATACCCTTGAAATGAGTTTACGTGTGCCAATATTTCTCAGAAACTGTTTAATCTTAGTGCGTATGCACCGCCATATTTAAAGTTAATATTTAAACCCTTGTGACTTCTTGCTTCCAAAAGATTGTTCATAGTTTTTATCAATAAATGATAAACTAACCAAATTTACTTCTGATTCATAAGATTGCTTGAAACAATATACAGTTTTTATTATTCATCCAATTTGCGAATGTATAAAGAATTCTTATCATGTAATTATAATACAGTAATTAATTAAATTATTTATTATGCTGTTAAATTTGAAGTACCCGATGAAGGGTATTGCTGCTTCTGATCTTGAATCTTAAGATTCTACTCTTTTTCAATTGACGTCCAAAATATTAACACGTCAGGCATCTGATGATCACATTAAAAGATTGTACATTTTCAATGCCTTATTCCATCTATGACAATGTACATGTGATTCAAATGCACACCTTTCTTCAGATTTAAAGCTCATCTTTTAACTGCGCACTTTAAGCACTTTGTTGTCATCTATTAATATATGGATGTACATTAAATAGCACATATATTTTTTAGAACGTAGTTTATTATTTTTAATAAATGGTTTTAATATAGTAATAGGTTCTTTTTTTCCTGAAATCGGAGTCAAGGTTGTCGGCTCAACTTAACCTTCTCAAGTTTTTCTTGCATTTCCTTTTGGCGCAAGCAGTTCGGCTGGGCATTATGTCATTACCGCGTTGACATAAATATGCAATTAGATAAAGGCGCTTGGAAAGCTTAAAAAAAAATTTGCGTGTCACTTAGTTTCATCTTCTGAATTTTTGGAAACAAGAAAAAATATGCAAAGCAGCCTTGTTTTTGTCCATCTTCATTCGAATATGTAAAGTTATTGGTCGAGAAGGTTGATCTTGCCAACTGGTTTTGGACCGGCCAAAGTACGAGAACCGTAAAATTATCTAAAAAACAGATTATGAGAGGCCAGGTGTATTCACGGCTAACCCATTATCATGGAGAGCCGGCAAACAGCCAGGAAACATCGATTAGATTGGGTTAAAACAGTCCCAAACCTGCAGCGGGATCCAAAGTGCGAAGGCTAACCTTAACGGCGATGTGTTGGCCCTATTTTTACCTTTCGGTAATTGTATTGTTGACAGGCCTAATCGCAATTTACTCCAAAACTTCACCGCCTTATATCGGTTTCAATTACTCACTTTGGTTATAGATAGTCGGGGTCTCATTTCGCAGATGCTAGCAATTTCATAAAGATTAGGACGCCCGATTGGGCTACGTGCATGCCGGTAATCTGGGGGAAGTCGGGGGAAATAGCCACAAAATGCACACGACGGCGGAGAAAAGCTCTGACGTTGTCCCGCCGATTTGCCTAATCGATTTGTTTTCGTTTTGGCAAGTGTGCGAATGGTTGGTCAGTTCGAATTGAAATCGCCTAGTGAGCGGACGTGTGCTGTTGGCACTCCTCCACAGAAATATAGTGCAAATATTTGATACCAAAGAGACCTGACCACAGATTTCGGACAACCGACTGTGCGTAGTGGAAAAGCGCGAGTTTAAGAAGTTGTTGCCTGCCTTTTTTGGAGAAGCAAACAGGTTGGTTTTCCAGCTGGCCACTTGTTGAGCCATTGCAACAGGATTTATCTGCATAATATTTTCCTGGGGCCAGTGTTTACGTAAAGCCACAAGAGGAAAATCGAGAAAAGCCACGCTACGCAAGAGTTTCTCGTAGCAACTCTACACTTGTGAATTTCGCTTTTAAGGCCCTCTGGCTCTACGATCTTGGCTCGAGTTAATGTAGCGTTCACTCTTCGTTTGTCAAGGTTTCGGCTGAACGGTCACTGTGTCTATCGGAAGGTTAGATTTTGGTTTCTTTAAATACCTCTGCATATGGTGATTTAATTTATTCCGTGCGTTAGCAGCTCGGGTAATAAGAATACACTTGGTATCCTTCAGACTATGTAAAGAGGCAGACTAAGAACTCTTCGAGTTCTATCAGATCGTTAGAAATGAAGGGCATTGTATGCATGCTAAGATATCCATATGATTTAAAGAACAGCAAAGCTTTTACATGCTCCTCAAGTTTTGTACTTTAGTGCCAAGTTAACACAATTAACATCCAATCACATTTGCAAGGGCAATCGAAAGTTCTGCACCCAGCACATTCACTTTATCCGTGCTCTATTTGATTTGTCATATGAATTAATTTTTTCCTGTTTGCCTTTTAATTAAGCTGGGCATTTTCTCTTTTTTTACGGTGAACGAACTTTGACTGCAATTATACATGGATACGCTTAAATTGCAAATTTGTTGCTTCGAATTTACGAGAAGTCATTTGCCACTCTTTGCGCTACAGTTTGCATGTCCGGCAAAAAAGTTTTACAGTTAAAGTCTATTTGTCAAATTAGATAAAGTGCAAATATTCAATTACCAGATATAAAATCTAAACAAAACGACAAACAACAGAGCAAAAACCGTACTTGAAAAAATACTTAACGATATGAGTAAAATAAAATATCTAGTGACAACTTTTAAGAATTTTTACAACTTTACTTTCATAAGTATTTGTAAACAGGCACACAATTTCATAAGCCAAATTGGCTTTATATTTTAAAGTATTTTAATTAAAGTGGGATCAGGAAAACCTACGCACTTTTTAAAAATTGTAAATGCTTTTAATCTACAAATGTAAAATACAAAACTATTTTAAGAATCGTAGATGAAATTTCTTCGATTTTTAGAACGCTCTGTAAATTTTCTTTGCGTGTAATATCTCAGTCAAGCATCACGCTTTTGCAACGTGATAACGGACCACAAAAATAACAAACGGAAAACTACTCTCTCCCCATCCCCCCCGTCACCCCACTCTCTCCAACATGTTCTCTGCTTTTATTACCGCTCTCTTTCTCTCTAATGTAAGCTCCCACGCTTTTGGCTCCGCAAAAAATATTAAAAAACTAAGCAAAAGCAAGAAATTGGCAAAAGGCCTCGGAAAAATTTCAAGTTCAATGCGTGTCTCTGATAAATGGCTAATGTTTGCTGACTTTGCATCTGTTTGCTGCCTTTTTGGTGGTGGCTTTTACCGGTTTTCGGCCACATTCGATAATATGGGGCTCTCTTTTGGGGCCCAGAAAACAATCGGCCGTTTTGTTGACATGTTGGCGGCATTAGCTTTTTCTCTCTCTCCCTTTCTCACCATCCTATCTCTGGCCCTTTCTTTCGCCATGTCAAAAGCTTTCGCTTGTGATCTGCTGTTCTTGCATTACAAATATATGTTTGCTTGTGTGAAAGCGGAATTCTTGTTCTTTCCACCATATCTCTCGAAAAGCAGGGGCGTATGTAGTCTATTTTAAAAAAGGTGCACAAAACCTATAAAAAATTAAAATATTTACAAAAATGTAATAGCCAAATTTAAGTTAAAAATAATAAAAAACTCATTGGAACATCAACACCTATCTAAATAGTATCTAGTACTGTATAAATTTTTTCAACCTTTAGGATGCTAAAAGAGTTTTTTTATTGTATCTTAAAGGATCATTTAGGTTGACCCCCTTGGTGGCGCCTCTGAGCGCCACTCTCTTCTAATCACCTTTCTGGTGTCTATTCCCATAAGCATCGTATGATTTTTAAGCTCTTGCCTGACCACAGGTTCACGTGTTTAATTGGATAGGGTTCGAAGTACATGCTCGACTGTCCGGTTCTGTAATAACCATTTGTCTGATGAAACCGCAATTAGCGGCTGATTCACATGTGATTGGATAGAGATTGGGATAGCTAATGATAAGAGCACGCCGCCATCACGCGACAGGTGGTTAAGGGCCGCCAATTCTACGGATTCCGATTAGATTTCGGACCCGCGTCTAGACTTTTCAAATCTAACCCTGACCTTAGCAATAGGCAAAAAATGGCCAACACCTAATCTAAGCAAACCGCACCTGCAAAAGCTTTGCGGCGACTAATCTAGAGCTTGCGAGCGAGCTTTTCGCCAACGGGCCGCGATTCTTCGTCGTGCGAAACTTTGGCACATCAGTTTTAAAACCCAAGTTAACCAAAACGGCTTGTCGTTAATTTATAGCTGGCTCTAGCAAATAAAACATATTTTTTGGGTGTAAACCAGGTATAACAAAATAAACAACGGGTGGACGTGGAGGTGGGGGATGTCTCAAGTGCAGTTCGTCGAACGTGGACAAGTGTTTGCTGAATAGTTTGCAATTCTTGTTAATTCGGCAAAATTCCAGCGTTTGCGTGTATTTGTGTGTCTGTATACAAAAAAGCATTGCTAGAGTTGATTGAACAAGGAATTTTCCACGAGACGTGTCACCCGCCGCGTTTGGTTCATAACCTTGAGCCAAGGTTCCGTTCCGTTATGTTCTGTTCCCAGTGACCCACAAAACACATGTTCCACTTCCACATCCACCTGGTGCTTGTATTCCCACACCGGCTTTTTCATTATTCATGCTGTGCTGTGCGAATCCTTGCAGCAGTGTTTATTGATTTTTTTCATCCATTACCCATTAGCCGATTAAAAAAAAAACAAAATCCGCATTAGGCAAGAATTTAATATCAAAAGGTACTCACGACACCTCGGGGTCTCTGGCCATAAAGAGCTGCTCGGAATCACCTCCCCGAAGCGTGTCAAGTTCAGCTGGCTAATTGCCCCAGCCACCAAGTTGGCTCACACACTAATTGCTCTTTTGTCAATTTCGTCACTAACATGCTGTTTGCTTTGCTCTTTTTTTTGTTGTTGTTTCTAACCCACAGTTGATGCAAGATGCCGCCCAACGCCCAAGCTGGTGCCCAGTCCATCACGGACTCGCTGCTCGCCGCGGCTAGTGCCGCCGCCGATGCGGGCCAGAGCCCCACCAAGCTGCAGGAGGACTCCACCGGAGTGCTCTTCGAGTGCGATGTGGAGACCACCGATGGTGGTCTGGTCAAGGACATCACCGTGATGAAGAAGGCCGAGAAGCGCCGCCTCAAGCTCGTCTGGCGCAACATCATCGCCTTCGGATACCTCCATCTGGCCGCCCTCTACGGTGCCTACCTCATGGTCGCCTCGGCCAAGTGGCAGACCGTTGTCTTCGGTAAGCATCTATGTCCATTAAAAAATTTGGGTCCCAAAAGTTACAAGTGAAGTTATAGCTTAGCTAAAAGTCCACCTAAAATGTAAATTAATTTTCTAGTAGCTGTAATAATAATATAGGGGTTCTTAAAACGTGGGGTTATACAAAATGTGTCTTTTAATTTAACTATTACACCAAAGTCAAGGTCAAATTAATAAAAAAAAGAAATAATTACTCAATTATAAAAACACTTTCTTAGAAGCGCACTTCTCAGAGTGAACTTCTTCGACCTTTAAAAAGCAAACATCATATAAAATATTCAAAACACTTTGTTTGAATAACATCCTACCTATTTATGTGTTGACTCATGGAAAATTTTGAAATTAAATGCAACTTGCTAAATTCATTGGTTGCCATCTTCCTGTCGCGTGGCAGACACTCGAATCTATAGGGGTTATCTACGGCTTCGGCCCTGATAACCTTCACCAAGCAGCTATTATGGGTCGCCAGTAAAAACATGGCGCAGACTGCTGATCGGACTTTCCTTAAATGCGATTACCTTTACGTGCTGGCACTTGTTTTCATTTTAAATCGAAACACCTGTTACTTGAATGTTTATCTCTTAGAATAAACTTGGAGAAAAACAGTTGAATTAAAAATTAAAATAAATTCTTATCCTATCTTAACTAATTAATTTCCTTGGTTCTTTCAGCTTATTTCCTGTATGTGGTTTCTGGTCTGGGCATTACTGCCGGAGCCCATCGTCTCTGGGCGCATCGCTCCTACAAGGCCAAGTGGCCCCTGCGCCTCATTCTGGTCATCTTCAACACGATCGCCTTCCAAGATGCCGCCTACCATTGGGCCCGTGACCATCGAGTGCATCACAAATACTCGGAGACTGACGCTGATCCGCACAACGCCACCCGTGGCTTCTTCTTCTCGCACGTCGGCTGGCTGCTGTGCAAGAAGCATCCGGAGGTGAAGGCCAAGGGCAAGGGTGTCGATCTATCCGATCTTCGCGCCGATCCCATCCTCATGTTCCAGAAGAAGTAGGTTTTAACTGAAAGCATTTTTGTTGTGGCGAAGTCTAATTGATTTAAATCCGTGCTCAGATACTACATGCTGTTGATGCCCATCGCCTGCTTCATCATTCCGACCACGATTCCCATGTACTTCTGGGGTGAATCCTTCATGAACGCCTGGTTTGTGGCCACCATGTTCCGCTGGTGTTTCATCCTGAACGTAACCTGGCTGGTAAACAGTGCTGCCCACAAGTTCGGTGGCCGCCCCTACGACAAGTGAGTGCCTAAGACCTGGACAACATTTCGATCAGCTACTTACTGGCCTAAACTCTTTCCAGGTTCATTAACCCTTCGGAGAACATCTCGGTGGCCATTCTGGCCTTCGGCGAGGGATGGCATAACTACCACCACGTCTTCCCCTGGGACTACAAGACGGCCGAGTTCGGCAAATACTCGCTAAACTTCACCACCGCCTTCATCGACTTCTTCGCCAAGATCGGCTGGGCCTACGACCTGAAGACCGTGTCCACGGACATCATCAAGAAGCGTGTCAAGCGCACCGGTGACGGCACGCACGCCACGTGGGGATGGGGAGACGTGGATCAGCCCAAGGAGGAGATCGAGGATGCTGTCATTACACACAAAAAGAGCGAATAGACAGGCTGAGCTTAGGGCTAATCATGGGAGGGTTTAGAAGAAATCAATCAAATTCAAGTAAACAACAATGAAACATAATTTTCCATTTTGCACATGTCCGCGGAACAAAAATTTCCTAACAGAGCGCAAGAAGCCCATTTAATTAATTCTAAGATAAAACGTTGATGATAACTGTTTGTTGTATCTCGAAAACTTTATACCGTCTGTGTTAAACCAGCTCTGGAAATGTTTTTATTTCGCTCTGGCGTTGCTTTTAAAGAGAGACGCAAACTAACTTTGTATTTATACATGCATATAATTGCTTAAAACCTGGATATTGATGTACAATAGACGGCAATTGGAGCTTTTCATTCACTGTTATCTCGAGGTCACTTTGGAATTTGAGAGAAATTTTCAGTTAAATAATATAAAAGATTATACAAATAATGGAGGAGAACTTTCCGTTTCAAAGAAAAAGAAATACCTGCAAATGAAAGATTTTAGTATTTAGCGTAAGCCAAAAACACAAAAAGAATTATCAAGGAACTAATATATAAAATATATAATAAACGATCGATGTTAGAACACTAAAAGGCACCTTCACCTATACATATGATATTTCTTTAAATGTTATTAAATAAAATGCGAAAACGCCTCTGGGAAACCGATCCCAGTAGACTTTTCTATAACCTGAAGTCGAAATATTTTTGAAAAGTTCAGTTGAATAACACTCTTCTAACGTAATAGAAGCATTTCTAACCAATCAAAATTATAGTATTGATTAAACAATGGACCCCTTTAAAGTGCCAAAAAAGGTGAACCGTAATGTTCTCAAGGCTTTCTCCACCCTCCAATCGTCACGAACCGATTTTATTCGCGTTGTTGATATAACTAACCAGGTAAAGATCCAAATGCGCAATTGCGTACCGGTTGCCGATGTAGAAGGAGCTGTAAAGGAGTCTCTGTGCAACATGACCAAGCTGGGGATCCTAAAACGTCTTGGACCGGCCAAGTATGGACTTAGCTGTCCAGTTTATGTCCGTCTGGGAAGGGCTCTGCCTAATCCAACAACAAATGTACCTGGTAATCCTGGTACACCATTGCGACGCGCTGTTCAGAATGCCGTAGGTTTGCTTAAATAATTTTCCAACTTAGGATAATCATTAAATCTATTTCTCAGCGTCGCAAGCCGAGTTTCGGAAATTTGAATCCATGGAGGCCGGCCACGAAGATGTTAAGTGAAGAATCTCTATCTGGCAATGAGATGGACAAGACTCGTAAGAGAATGCGCAGCAACACCAAGAAGATTCACAAGCAGAAAAAAGAAGTCGCCCTTCCGCGACAAGGTCCCAAACAGGCCAAAGGCTTCCAGAACCAGAAATTTAATGGGAAGGAGGTGATCAATAATAGGATCAAGGATGCAAAACCAGGATCAACTACTACAGCTACTTCGGTTGAAGTTGGTACTTCTTTGCCTGCTGGAAACTGGAAACCACGAATTCTTCAGGACTTGCCAGCAGTCGTTTGTGACGAATGTCGCCATGCCTTTCCCATATTATCCCGGCACTATGTCAGCCAGTCGAGTTCAACGAGTACGTTATGTTGCAATACTCCTATTGGCTTGAGCGTTAGGCCGACAGGGTACTCATCTGGAGAGGAATCCGACGTAGCAAATGCTTCCGTGCTCGGGCTCTGTGGCAGTCCCTTTCGCTTGCGCATGGAACAGTCCTTATCGCCCAGTTACGTCGAGAATGAAGAGAGATTACCAATTTTTCAAGGAGACTCAATATTCGATGGAGCGCAAAGGGGAACATGTCAGGAACCTAGTTCAAATACCCAAGAATTCCAGCCAATTAATGTTTTTCAAGATAAGCCAAATTCAATATCTGAAAATAACGATAATATTTCATGTTTAGCAGAAACAAACAGCTTTAATTCCCCAAATTTATTGCCAGTTCCCTTGGATGTTCAAGGATCAATATCTAAAGATGCTTCGAGCCCTTTAAATATGAATAGATCTATTTCCCAAGGATTCATATCTACTATCGCCCAAGAAAACTTAAATTTGACCGGTGAAGACGTCAAAATTGTAAAGTCTTTAAATATCCAAACAGAACAACCGTCAAACTCTGCAAAATCTGCGCCGAAGTGCGTCTGAATATGACTTTTATAAATGATTTTGAATTTAATAAAACTAATCGAGTACCCGCGCCAACTTCGACCTATCGATAGTTCTCTCGCGTGATTGTCAGAGATCGGACTCACGACTTTACGTTTACCTGTGTGTGGGTGTTCTCTCTTTCAATTCCTCTCAGATTTTGTTTTTAACTACTCTTCTGTAGTGAGAGTCCATTAATTAAGAGATAAGAGTATACAATCCCTATTTAAACAAACTGCGCAGATAATATCATTAAAGATTGAGGCTTATAAAGAAATACTTTTTTAAGAAAGTCGAACGTGGTGTAGGGTTCAGGGTTTGAAGCGTACTTTAAATCTAACATGCGGATGAGAAAACGGTCCTTAACGGTCCATTCAAAAGTCGCCTGGGGTTCCCGTTATTAGCGTTGCCTCTCAAAGTCTTTTTCCATTTAATTCATTAAATTAGAGATAAGAGTATACAATCCTTATATAAACAAACTGCGGAGATAATATTATACAAGATTATATAAACATACTTGCTGCTTTTACAAATACATTTTTAAGAAAGTATAATTGAAGATTAGTATTTTTAAAACTATAACGACACTAAGGTGGTGTATTAAGATAACTTGCTGTTCGAAAATATAAAAAATATTAAAAATACTAGTTTTACAGACCTGCCCTCAGATCAGAGACTATATTTATTAGACCAACCGACGTAGAGCATACAAAAGTCGCCTGGCGTTTGGCTGGGGATTCCCGTTATTAGCGCGTTGCCTCTGGAAGTCTTTTTCCATTCAACTCTCAGTCCTCGGCGCGTAAACATTGCATTTACCATTTGTGCTCAGTGTTTTGCTTTGGGTTTTTGCGTGATTTTATTTGTGTTGTATTTAAACCGTTTGCATTGGGTTATATTGTTACATTGCTTTCGAGAAGTGCTAAATAGATGCGGCCAGTTGAATCTGCCTTTTGTGGGATTCCTAGCACTAATTGAGATCGAGAGAGTCGCAGTTCACGCCCCCGCCTCTCTTGTGACGTCGTCAAATGCAAATGCAGTGCGCGCGGCAAGTTAATTGAATTCGTTTTGATTGTGTTTCGATTGCAACTAGCGGCGAGGAAAGATATAGCAGCATATAGCATATAGCAGATAACAGATAGCGCCATGGATTTCAAATTCCTGATGATTCTCATCCTGGGCTTCGGCTTTATGTTCGTCTTCACGGCATTCCAGACCATGTGTAACATCGAGGTAAGTTGTTTCGTTTCCTCGCTCTCTTCCCGCTCTCCTCTCCTCGCTCTTTCTATTTGTATGTATGCGTGGGCGTTGTTGTTGTTGATATCCTTGCCATTGGACCTTCGTCCTTGTCCTTGCCAATAGACATCGCAGTGCCCTTGCTACGCCCACCGCCCACAACGCCCCCGCATCACAGGATGTTATAACGTTGCCGCCATTCATCGCAGCAAATTGTGCGCTCGTAAATTACCCCCTGATTTGTGGCGGTGTAAAGTGGCGAGGAGTTGCTTATTATTATTACGATTTAATATACTGCTCCAAAGGTCACCAGTTCGCCAGTCATTCGGCCATCCATTGTTCGCTGTGTATTTGTAGAACACATCTGGGGGGCTTCAATTGATAAGAAGTGAGCGGAGCACTGTTGTAAACTCATCAGCCGTCATAGAGCAGTTATCGTTCGTAATGCAAATGGAGCCGGAAAAGTTGACCCCAATAAGGGAATAGGCCTCTCATAACTTTCTTTAAATTATTTCCACGTAACACACACTTTCAGCTGCTTGAATTGTTGTATAACTTATGATTACACCGTGGAAGCAGTGGAAAACCATTGAAACATTAAACAAGTTATCGTAAATAACGCAAATACAGCTGTAGAAGTCAAAAATTTACCCCAATAATCAAATAAGACTGTTTTTAGACTATTTCCCCTTTGCAGCGTTGTATACAAATATTTAAACAAGTAAAGTTTAAAATGAAAATACAAAAATTATAAAATATATTCGAGATAAATCATCTAACCGCAAGCATTAACATTTGAGAGAATCGTCATTCTACTGATAAATTCCGAAACAATAATGTATCCACCAGAATTAGCAAAGATGATAATGGAATCAAGTTTTAGCGAACAATCAAAAGTTTTGTTCGACTTTACTTAAATATATAAAATAATTCTGCGTATTGGACTTTGGCTCATATCGAGTTATACAAATTCCGTTGTATTTTAGTCAATATTATTTCCAAGAACCTGCTGATGAAAATCCCATTCATGGGCAGATTTGGGGGCATAGTCAAATCTATCGCTATATTGAAGTGACAGCGATTACCTAATTAATATTTGCAAATAAACACAGTGAATTACACTTATTGGTAATGATGGGCATAGATAACTCCAGGGACGCGTTCATTGACTGGTTGCATTATAACGGCTCATTTCGTTGATTATTTATTGTCAGTAATAAAAGCCGTAAGATCAAGGCCAACGGCAGGCAAAAGCAAAAGCAAAACCAGAAAACAGACTTACCTATTTATATACTATATGCGAACCACCCGATTCGTGAGTGTGGATTCATTAACCAACTGGATTGTCGGGTATGCGAAAAAAATACGTTCTTTTTCACGATTATCTCGTCTTATTACGTATGCGACGCTTTTTTGTTGTGCCAAACCGACCACCAAATTCGGTCTTTGTCATTGTTTTGCAAACAGCTCATTTTTGAAGCATTTTGTTATGGTTCAATGCACTGTATGAATATCTTCTGATAAATAC
The DNA here is from genome assembly GCF_030179915.1 of Drosophila takahashii. NCBI lineage: Eukaryota > Metazoa > Arthropoda > Insecta > Diptera > Drosophilidae > Drosophila > Drosophila takahashii. Next base: position 21,410,378 of record NC_091681.1, read on the forward strand.
CACAAAAAATTGTTTTGAAGCGTTGTAATTTGTTCCTTTAGTTTTATTTCATTGCTGGTTTTTATTTTGGTCTTTCAACGCGGCAAGCGGCGCATGCGCAATAAATTTTTTCTGTCTTAGTGCCTGCCCTCCAGTTAGTGTTTCTCTTTATAAACAATTTACCACGGCAGCAGCAACAAAAGCAAAAGTGACTTGGAATTCCAATCAGGGCGTGCTTCAACGTAGTTAGCCAAAGTTATAGACCACACCGGAAAAAATATAGATCGATGTACATAAGTGGTTAATTATCATTTTGCCAGTTTTACGGGAATACTAAATCTTTTATTTGAAAACTTATATCATTTTAGAGATTAGGTTTTATCTCGAGTGCTTATGCCACCATAATTATTGCAGTTGTATAGATGTTTTTAGAGCCAACTATTGACTTAAATTATGGAGAATTTATTAGTGTATTTTGTGTATTGTATTGTGTTTTTTTTTTTTAAATGTGGAGCTAGGAAAGGTACATTTAAAGCTATAATTATTTTCTATTTCAAGAAATTATATATTTTCTTGAGTGTAGTTAGCCAAACTTATAGACCAACAATCGATCGATCGATCGGCCGGTCTTTGGCCCGTATTCCATGCCCATTAGAGAGCAATTTTGAAGCGAGGCCTTGGCTCATATGGTGCAATCGTTGGAGTGGCACAGAACACTTTCAGAGACCGATGGAACCGCTTTCCTTTCCACCTGATTGCGCAATCGATATCAAATGCCCAGCGAAAAACGCGTCAAGCAGCTAAACTCTTTCAATGTCATTGCAATTGCAAGTTCGTTGCACAAACCCACACAGTCGTCAGGCTCAAGGCCACGTCAGCAATAAACTAAGCCCGGTTGACCAACATATGTATGCTCAAGTGTACGTATGTATGCACACATCAATTTGGCCAAGACGGTGGGCAATTGACAGGCGGGGGGTGGCGACGGGTGGAGCGCCTGCGCCCAGACGGTTGCACAACAACAAAACGAAAAGTGGGTGTGCGCCGACGAGCCCACCACTCACTGCCCGAATCCAAATCCAAATCCAAGCCACCTGACCCCCCGTACCACAAACCACCTTTTCCACCAGCAGTCGTGTGCAGCAATGTCTGGCCAAAAAAGAGGGGCCAATCAAGTCTATCTTACCACACCGAATGTATGGGATACCCTATTATTTTCCAATGGTCTTAAAAAAAAAAGGAATTATAGTTCTAACATTTTAAAAAATTAGAAAATACCAACACAAGGAGTATATTATTTTAATATTTTTGTAATAAATACAAATTAAATTACCCATCGTTTATAACAAAGTAGTTCTTCAAAATGAAGTGATTTGAAACTAAAATTTTAACTGAAAATGGAATGTAATTGCACATTTAACAGTTCTAAAAAGTAATCCTATATTTTTTTTTAGAATTTTATTTAATGTGGTTAAGTTATATCAATTCCAAAGATTTAATATTTTTAAAAATATTTTAAAAAGTAAGTTCTCCAAATTGCTTTAAAAACTCTTATTAAAGGTAAATCGATCTAGTGTGTCATAGAAAAACATATCAACTAAATGAAAACTTTAAAAACCACAAATATCGGAGCACAATTAACATTTCGAATCCAACAAAATGGAGAAGTTCCTTAGAAAGAGTATTGATTTCGATATTGAACGCGAACGGGAGCTGGTCGATCATCGCACCTATGGATTTATGCGGGTCGTCAGGTCGGATACTCCGATTCCCGCAGCCCAAAAACAATTAAGTGCCACAACTCTGACGGAAAGGTTGCACTCCATTCACGGAAAAGTGTCCATGAATCTTGAAAGCGAGGCGGAGTCAGATGAACTTGCGTCCACTTTGGCTTCAGTGGGATCCATCTCAGGTCAATCCAGGCAAATGACATCCTTCGAAATGAAACGGAAACTATTCGATGAAGCCGAGTTCACCATAACACGGGGCAAGATACTAAGTGACAACACGCATCCTGAAAATACTGGCGTAGTTATTTCCCTTAAAGAGCCAGAAAATGCTAGTCTTGAAGAAATCGAGGCTTATGCAGATAGAATGCACATAAAGTTTGCCAAATGATTCACGTTTTCTTAGATATATTTCTTGTTACATTGTTTAAATTGAGTTGATCTAGTTAGAAATACCAAAGTGTCACTAACAAACTAACATCCAATCTGGCAATATATAAATACACGTTTACCACTACAACAAAATGTCTAAATACTTTAAGAAGGATATTGATTTCGATGTTGAACAAAAAAGGGAGTCCATGGATCGACGCACCTATGGATTTATGAAGACCTTAAGATCGGATACTCCACTCCCTTTGGCTCAGAAGAAAATCGGTTCTTCAACACTGTTGACTAAGCTAAAGAGTTGGCACGAAACCGTCGTTGTAAATGATGAAAGCGACTCAGGATCAACTAAAGAACCGGGTCCTGTATTTTCTATTCAGCCAAAGTCTGATCGATCAAACGCAATGACCTTTGAGATGCAACGAAAACTATTTGATAGAGCCGAGTTCACCATAACACGAGGTCGGAAACTAAGTGGACACATTCATCCGACCCATTCAGGAGTAAAACTGAATTTCAAAGATTTAGAAAAGCAATGTCTGGAAGATATGGAGGCTTACTGCCGAAAAATGAACATTAAGTTTGTCAAATGATCGATTTCTTATTTTGTGTACAGAAAAAACGCTACAAATAAAATCAAATCGAATCTTAAGTCGTTTTTTTTTGTGGTGCATCCCAGTTTTACGTAAAAGTCATTATACCTTCTGCAAGGAAAAACAAACCAAACTTGTTTCGCATTTTTTAAGTTTTTCGTGAGTCGTTGTGCCAGTTTTTTTGCGTAACGAATAAACAAAGCCAAGTGTCGATCGACTTAATAAGTCGTTCGGTACATTCTCCTGTAATTCTGCGTACGCACATTACTTTCTTTATTGCATTTCGACTTTCTTTTGACTTTTGCTTGCACACAACTTGACCCAATTCTCTGGAACGGAGGTGATTATGTCCCACAACCCAATAATAAAGAGATCAACAATTTTTCATTGAGCTCCATTGGTGTTGATAAGAAATACTTGCACTTGAAACTCGAGATTTCTTATCAGGACCGTCTTATAGTCGTCTATAGTACTTTGCTTTTTATGCTCTACCATACCATAAATATTATACGTTACGTTAGAAACATTATAGCCGGCTAGAACATTTGTGAAATCCCAAAAGTGGCTTTAACCACTTTCTATAGATAGATTTATAAATAGTTCCTGAATTCTCAAGGGCACTCAACGCATGCAATTAATGTTAGCTGGCAAATCAGTTCCGCTTCTCGAGTGCAGACAAATAGTTCTCGACTTTCACTTGTTTTTAGCTCCCTAGTCATACATAACTCTTTGATTAGCACTTTCAAAGCATTATCAGCTATAATAACCTCTCAAGTTGGACTTCAAAATGGGCACGAGGACCGTACCAGATTTGCAGCGCCACTTAATTGATGCAAATAGAAATCGAAATCGTGTCAGAGTCAGAATTTTTCGCCGAGATAACCATATCAATCGGTCGTTCACCGAGATGCGTTCTTTAGAATGGAAAATTTTTTAGCTCAACCCACAAACATGTTTCGCCTGTGCAGCTTGTAATTTTCCATTGACATTCGCAAGAATTGTAAAGTTGCACTTGAATCTGGTTGCAGAGATAGTTGAGATCAAAGTCTGGTCGAATCGGATTAATTTTTTTAGCTGCTCTTTTTTTTATTTTCTCATCAAGATATGCGTGTTGAGACAACTTTAATCGATCATCAATAATGATTGATTGAACATAAAAGTGGTTTAATAATATTTTTAAAAGCTATTAAACAATTTCAGATTAGACATTTTATTTATTTTCAATTACTACACCTACGTCACTTATAAATAATTTAAAATTGAATTTAATTCAAAGTAAATACTTACAAATAATATTACAAATCGCAGAACCTGCCTTATATTCCTCTTAAGAGAAAAACCAAATTAATAATTTTGTCAGCTTTGGTAAGGTTTTTTTAGAGAAATGTATTTTACCTCCAAAACGTATCCGGACAGGAAATACCTGTATTGTGTGTACTTGAACCGAGAACACGTTTACCGTATAACATTTAAAGAAAAACAATAAACCAAAATGCGTTGCTGCCGGTTCATTGGCATGCAGTCGTCAAAATGGGTCTGGCACGTTTCCAAAATGCTAATCGTTTCACTTTCCGATCTCATCTAACCGACAGAAAACCATACTGGATAGCATTTCCCAGGAGGATGATAGCTTCAAGGGCGAGGGCTACACCAGTCTGGCCATCATCTACCTGTTCTTCTCGCTCTCCAACTGGCTGGCACCCTCGTTCATTTCGTTCACCGGACCCCGAGTGGCCATGGTCGTGGGAGCACTGACCTATACGTGAGTAGAGACCCCTTAAAGCAATCCATAAAACGTATAGTAACTGATATCACCCATTTGCAGGGCCTTCATGATCACGTTCATGTTCCCGTCCACGGTGCTGCTGTACGTGGGCAGCGCAGTGCTGGGACTGGGTGCCTCGATCACCTGGACGGGCCAGGGAACCTACCTGGCGCGCTGCAGTGAATCCACGACCATCTCACGCAACTCCGGCGTCTTCTGGGCCCTGCTGCAGTGCAGCATGTTCATCGGCAATCTGTTCGTGTACTATCAGTTCCAGGACAAGACCCGCATCGACAAGGAAACGAGGAATCTGGTCATCGGCGTGCTCACCGTGATCGCCATTCTGGGCATCGTATTCCTGGCCGCCCTGAGATTCATGGCCGACAATGCCGAGCACGACAACGAACTGGAGCAGAAGCACACGGGCTGCGGTCAGGCCATCTACGCCTTGAAGTCCGCAGGACAATTGTTCCTCACCAAGAAGATGCTGCTACTCAGTTTGGCCTTCTTTTATACAGGTTGGTTGAAAGTATAAATCATTAGTTTCAGAATCCTTTCATTCACTTAACCCCATGAACATTATCTCAAACCGAACTCCCGACAACGCATTAAAATCATCTCATTTCTTGAAAAATCAAAATATGAACGCTGAGATCTCGGAAACTACAAAAGCTAGAAGGTTGAGATTTCCCACACATATTCTTGGACTTCCTAAGCAGCGCAAGTTTATTTCAGCCAAGCGCCACGCCCACTCTAACGCCCACAATCGCTCACTAACGATTTTTAAATGTGTCTGGCGCCCACACCTTGAAAGATTTCCGAAAAGTATAAATGCAATTTTGCTGTAGGTATAAATATAACCTATCGAAATGTAGAAGATATTTTTCAAATCGGACCATTCATTAAAAAGTTATGCGCAATCAAAAACAGTTATAAATCCATCTCCCTCGCTGAGTGACGGGTTTCAGATAGTTGATCATCAAAAAGCTAATTTATCTATATTTTTCAGGTCTAGAGCTATCATTCTTCAGTGGCGTTTTTGGATCAGCAATTGGATTCACCACGAAAATTGCCGAAACCCCCAAGGAGATCGTTGGCCTGGTGGGCATTTGCATTGGAGCCGGCGAAGTCTTCGGAGGAGGACTCTTTGGCATACTGGGCAATAAGACGACGCGTTATGGACGCGATCCCATCGTGATCGCCGGCTATGTAATGCACATGGCGGCCTTCTTTATGACGTTCATCAACCTGCCGAATAGCGCACCGTTCAAAGATACCACCAATATATCCTACCTGGATCCGCCCAGAGCCAGCATTGCCCTGATCTGTGCCTTCCTTTTGGGCCTGGGCGATGCCTGCTTCAACACGCAGATCTACTCGATGCTGGGCGGCGAGTATGTGAACAATGCCGTGGGCGCCTTTGCCCTGTTCAAGTTCACCCAGTCGGTGGCGGCGGCCATCAGTTTCTTCTACTCCTCGCACTTCGGGCTGTACGTTCAGCTGGGCATCCTGGTGGTCATGGGAACCATCGGCACCATCGCCTTCGTCTTCGTCGAGTGGGGCTTCAAGAGGCAGCACCGCGAACAGGAGGCCCTGGAGAAGTAATTCCGCCCGGAATCGTAGGATTTAGAGTATTAGATGCAGGTCCTTGTTAGCCAGTTGTCCGTGTTTGTTGAATTCCTCGGAGTGATTTAAATCCGTGCGACTGCGTCGTCTTCCTAGACAATAACTGATAACTGTTGTTGCGCGCTATTGTTGCTAAATATACGTATTTTAATGTTGGCATTCCAAAACGTAATTGTAATCTAGTTGTCTATGTTTTTATATGTGTGTATTGTATATGTGCGTTTATTTATTTTAAGCCGCTATTGTGCAATTGTAAATTAGTAAACCACAGATTCGGAGTATTATAAGAAATATAAAACGAATTTTAAGAAGTTTAAGAGTGTTTCAATGTGGTAATTTGGCTTCTAATATTTGAAGCTGCAACCAAAAAGATATTTTCAAACATTAATGGTGAAATATGATGCCTTAAATTTTGAGTTTTATTAAAAATATTTTTTACTAAACAAAAATATTAATTAAATACAACAAAATATTTATTACAGAGCTAGTTTCAAGAAAACTAAATTTATTGTATTCCCTAATTTCACATTTTAAAATTCTTGCTTTGACCGTTATTATACTCGATTGTGAAATATTCGATACCTGCGAAAATCGATAGCGCCATGCGCAAATATCGATTGGCTGCCCAGGAATTCGTATCCCGCCCATCGCTAATAAAAAACCACTCCGATCAGAATTGTAGAGAATTTGTATAGAACCATGAAAAATGGCCAAGAATAAGTCAACGGTGTACCTGGGCTACGAGGATGAGGAGGTTACGGCCAAGCAGGAGCAGTTCCTGAACAGCAGCACCAACAAAATCGGCGGCACACCCGTAAGAGCGGCGATTACATGGACCTTAGCGACAGCTGATAATTGAAATTGATTTTTACCCACAGGATTGGCCCAGACACGAGGTGACCATTCCCTCATGCCCGCTGTGCGGTGCAGTGCGTCCGCTGATCGTCCAGATGTATGCCCCGCTGGATCGCTCCCAGTTCCATCGCAGCCTGTATGTCTTTGGGTGCATGAGCCCCGCCTGCTCGCAGAATCCAAAGAGCTGGGCCTGTGTGCGCACCCAGCATTTGGATCACCAGTTCGAGGTCATCAGCGAGCAGTCGCCCAAGGCCACGGCCACTGGAAAGGCGCACTCAAAGAAAAAGAGCAGCAAGTCCAGCGGATTGCAGGCGGTCAACTGGTGCAGTGGAGCGGACGATTGGGGCGATGGAGCCATCGTGGCGCTGGACGAGGCCATGGACATCACGGCGGACGACGAGCAGAACGAGAGGAATGGCAATGTGCGACCCAATGCCCTGCAGTACGCAAAGGCAGATATGGATGAACCAGTAAAGCTGGAGCAGCCTATAGTTAACGATGAGAACGACGACGACGAGGACGAGAGCACCTCGCTGGAGAACGACCTGATCTCGGGCTTCCATCAAATGGACATGATCTCGCCGCAGAACGGCGACGATGATGATCCGAATGCCAACTGTGCAGCGGCCGCCGCACCCAGTTTGGATGGAGCCGGCGCCAGTGCAGCCTCGGCGGCCATTTGTGCCGAGATCGAGGGCCCCGAAACGGATGTGGTGCTGGTCGACACGCCCAAGAAGCCGGAACGTGACCTCATCGCCCTGCTGAAGCACACGAACTCGAGTTCGCTGTCGCAGATCAAGGATCTCACGCTGAAGTCCTACTACATTGCAGTGGATGTGGAGAGCAAGACGCAGGCGGAGGAGTACGAGAACTATGGCGGCGCTCTGGGCATGGACCATATTCGTGATCTGTACCAGGAGTACAAACTGAGGGACGGGGAGGCGGCTCATTCGCCCACAGGCGGCGGTGCCTCCGGCTCGGGGGAAGCGGGCGAGGAGTACGAGTCCTACGAGAAAGCCCTGCCAGCCCATGGCGACATAGTGTTTCACAATTTTATCACTACCATCCAGCAGAATCCGGGCCAATTGTTGAGGTAAGCTTTCTTATAGATTAGTGTTGGGTAAAAACTGCTCATTTGGGTGAACATGTTCACTTGTCCCCTTTTTTCCCATGAGTCAACTCACTCAGTTTGCTAACTTGTTCACTTGCTTACTTGTTCACTTGTTCTGTCCTTAACTTTTTTACTGGCTCTGAGAAAACAGCTCATTGTCTGTAAAACCGTATGCAAAATGCATCCTAAAAGTAAAAAAAAATACTTTTCGTGCCAAAAACAGCAAGAGAGCAACTGAGCAAGTGAACTAAAAAAATCAAATAAGAGAGTCAAACTGAGCAAGTGAACAACAAAAAGTAGCAAGTGAGCAAAAATGAACAAGTGAACAATAAAGAACAAGTTCGAAGGAACATGTTCACTCACTCAGTTTAGTGACCAATTCTTTTTTGTTCACTCACTCATGAGCAACCCAACACTATTATAGATCCTTTTAGTTTATCCGTGTTCTTACGAAGCTCTGTTCTCAGGTATTCCCGGGATGCGCTGCCGCTGCTGGTGGCCCCGCTGACGGAGCCGCTGCCCAAGTGTCAGAACTGCAAGGGAGAGACCATCTGCGAGGTGCAACTGCTACCGACACTCATTCCCAAGCTCCGGTTTCAGGTGAACGGCTGCAATGCGCCAATCGAGTACGGGAACGTGCTGGTCTTCACCTGCCTCAAGAGCTGCTGGGACACGCCCGACCTGATGCGCTACGAACAGATTGTGGTGCAGTCCGAATCTTAAAGCCATTAGAACCCTTCGCTGTAGCTGCTTCGGTTGCAGACTGGTGCAACGAATTTTAAACGTAAACTGCAGAGGAAAAGCTAAGCTTCTCGATTGTCCTAGGAAGATTTTATGCTCTAGTTGTTAAGAACGTTGTAAGCTTTTTAGACACTCCGTTAAGGATAGTTGCTAATAATATCTCGTTATTTCCACTCCCCCTCTAAAAGGGTTTCAAATCGTAGAGTTTTATTTCCCCTTTTCCAGGAAGCTTATCGAACTTAGGCTAAGGGTGCATCGGCATCCAGGTGATAGCTCTTCACGGCTGAGAATCTCAGCGGAGGATACTTCGCCTCCGTCAGGTCGAACTCGGAGCTGGTGTCCACCTTGTTGCGCTTCTGCACGAGCGTGTAATGTGACCACACCAGCTGGGCGCAGCGGCGCTTGGACGCCGCGATGCGCAGCTCAATCAGGAACTGCGAGGAGTCCTCCTCCAGTGGCATAATACTGCCGCGCCTCTGCCGTATGTGACTGGCTGCCCGGGACTGCGACTTCTGGAGCACCAGAGTGACTGTACTGCCAAAGAGCCTATAGCGACCCCTTAGCATTTCGGGCCTTACATTGTGCAGATGCCGGAGCTTGGAGACACCCTGCGCCGGCTCATCGGCACTGGTCATCATCAGCACCTTGCCGTCGGGCATGAATCGGATGTAGCGATAGTACTCCACCAGCTGCACAGGCCGGTAGAACTGATCCTGGAAGCTGTTCTCGCCCATTCGCAGGTACGTCGTCTTGCTGATGTAGCAGCCATTGAAAAGCACTCGCTCGCGGCGTATGAACATGTCGCGCCAGGAGTAGTAGACGTTGCTGATGTCCGAATCCTGGGCCTCCAAGGTGCCAACGTTGTGGCCCCAAACTCTGTAAGAAAAAGGTTTATTAGTTATATTATAATATAATATAACCACTAATTTTTGTTTACATGTCGCCGCCTATAATAAATCTTAAATTTGGACTCTGTCGACCGAAAAAAGTTGAAAAATCCGAACTTTAAAAATCCACCATAAATCCAATTTTCCATTGATTTGGGCCATATCCGGCTTGTTTTATTGCGTAGGATGTAAACTTTAAGTTTGTACTCATTATGATTTTTCAACGGATTTATTTCGAGTTTTTATGATATACATATACAGCCGACTTACAGTCGACCAAAACACACATTTTTCATCTTTGTCGAGCTGCTGCGCTGCCATTATTTATCCAATCATATTGATCTGTATGGCAAAGTTAAGCTCTGATCTATTGACTTAAAAATAAAACGAAAGCTGGACCAATTGGGTGGATATGAGTTGAGATATAAGAAGAAATTCGAAAAATCCGAAATTTAACATTTCAAACTTTAAAAAAACTGTGCCATCGAAAAAAAATTAGTGGTATTTTCGTGAACTAAGGAGAGCATTTCGGCTGTAAACTAATGTTATTGGTTGGTTAAAAGCCTTCCTTACTTGACACAGGCTAGCCTCCAAAGCTCCTCATCCCGGGCGTAGACATAGAAACCCTTGGAAACGGCGGCACACTGTTCCAGCGACCGCATGTCCAGTTGGGCGGACACCACCCAGCGCAGGATACGCATCACAATCTCGGGCGGCAGGTCGGCAATGTGAAGGCCAGTGGTCAGGACACTAGGATCGCGGTTGGACGCGATCATCTTGCCGTTGTAGATGTTGTCCTGCCGCAAGTCCTGCTGGAACTTTTCATACAGATTGTCGACGATCTCTTCTTGGTCCTGCGAACCATCCGGCTGACCCAAATCCAGTTGCTTGGCCAGATCGCTGGCCAAATTGTGGTACTTCTTGCTGGCATCGCCGCTGAGCTGCTGCTTCTGCTGCTCGTAGAACCGGAACTCGATGTCCGGAACGATCTGGGTGGCCTTCCGGTAGAAGGGTATTGCGTCGTAGACCTTGCCACGTTGCTCTAAGAGAACGGCGGTCCGGAAGAGACTCTCGGCCTTGGCCTGAAGGAGCTCCGCTTCGCTGAGATTGGAATTGGCCAGCGCTTGGGGATCCCCCGCCTCAGGATGACGGCTCCTGGCGGCACTGTTCATGTGACCTTGAAGCTCCCGCTGCCAGCTCTCCCGGAACTCATCCAGGGCACTGGTGCCTGGTGCCGTCTCCTGGCCAGGCGCCTCGCCATCCGAGTCCACATCCGACATGGTTGGTCTGCAAATGAGAAAACAGAGCGTTAAAATAGATTCCTGCGCATTTATCTGACGCAATTTCTAACCTGAAAGGCCTTAGTACTCGTACTCGTCGACGTTAGCAGATGGGGAACTCGGGCAGGAGGCCAGAATATAACTTATAATAAAGGGCCGCGCGTACTGCTGACTTTGGCCGGGCTTCACCCCAGAATTCGAAGTAATCGCATGCAACTGGGAGCAACATGTGGCCATTGGTAAGACCCCAAAGATTAAGTTTATTTAGATACGCAAGCGGGAACACTTCTACCTGTGTAAAGTTTGTTTTTACAGTGTGGACGAAGCGGTTTAGCAGGGAATTCTCAAGGGCACTTTCGGTCACATTTTGTTAAATTATTATAATTTAAAAAACTTTAATTACCAAGTAATTTTGAAATAATTTTCCAAATAGTTTTTAAAGATTTTCTGAAGATCTGTTAAGAGATCTTAATATCGATTTGTTATCGATACTTTCCGATGAACAGCTGACTCCAACGCGGTTCTGTTTTGTTTTGGTTGCCCATTTGTTTGATCCACATTATCAGCAGGTAAAATTGTTTGTTATTAATAAAAGAGAGAGATTAATGGAAAATTTTAGGTACCTCCGGCAGGAACCATGTCCGCGGACTACTCGCATCTCAGCTCCGCCATCCTGGAGCAGTGCTTCGGCAAGGTGGTGCAGGCGGTGGCCGACTGCCTCTTTTCGGCCACCACGAGGACCCTGGGACAGATCACCACCACCACCAAGTTCTCGCGCAAGGAGGTGGGACTCGCCCTGGCGGTGCTGGTCAAGTACAGACTGGTCGACTTTGCCGCCTCCAAGCAGAATCCCTTCCTGGCAGAGTACGCCCTGCGGCGCGAGGATATAATCTGCCTTTTGCGGTATCCTCGGTGAGTTCTGTTACTTCTATCCTGTCAAAATATCCAATAGCATTTGCTTTTTAGCTACGTTCACCTGGTGCAAACAAAGTACGGAAATGTGGGTGCCTCCATCGCCGAGGAACTGATCAATTCTGGTTCGGATACGGCCAGTGGAATCCTGATCAAGTGCCTGACAGAAGGCGAGAATAAGGCCGAGAGCCCGGAATCCTACCGCAACACCTTCCTCCAAATGGTCACCGATCACTACATCATCAAGAGACCCGAACTCTTGGTGGGCGACGACCAGGACGAGAATATACCGAAATTCGAGACCAACGAGTGCGATTTCTTCAGGCATCCCAATATTGATCTTCAGCTGCTGGCCAAGATACGAAAAGGAGAAGCCACCCTGGCGGAGGCCAAGGACAGCACTATGGTGTGGAACCTTAACTACGATCGTTTCCATCAGGACTTTCGCGACACCATCATGGTGGATGCAATTGAACGTAAACTTGGCGAAAATGCGGCAGAGTGCTTTCGTTTTATATTGAAGATTATGTATAATACAACCGATCCGTGGCAGAGAGTAAGTTACTAGTTATTTATACGCATCGTAAAATATAATTAATATCGTTTTTCAGAAACTTTCCAACCAGATAACCTTTGTGGAAATTAAACAGGCCATCGAAAGGAAATCCAACAACCTGGATCTTATGAAGTATTTGGACCAGTACATTAGTCTGTTGAGTGGGTATACTTCCCTATAAACTGTGAAAACATTGTTAAGTTGGTTTTCTTACTTTCCAGCCGACGACTCACTGGGTTTCTTCCGGAGAGTGGGAGACATGGGTGGCGGGGTGTACGTGGTGGACATGGAACATGCCTTCGAGTCACTTGCCTTTGCCTGTGTCGAGTCTGTCATCACCGAACGCTTTGGCTCAAAGGCAGCCCGCATATTTCGAGTGATTCGATGCAAGAAATACATAGAACAGGAGGATCTGCAGAAGGAGGCTATGATTCCCTCGAAAGAGGCCAAATCACTGGCGTATAATTTGTTCCAGGAACAATTTATTCACGTGAAGATTATTAAGAAACCGGGCGGCGGCAGTAATGGTCCCGCCAAAGCCTTTTATCTGTTCCAAGTCAAGGAAAAGGATGTAAGTAACGATGGTTAGTAATCAGTGGGATTTCACTAACATCTTATATTTCAGACCGTGAGAATGATGCTGGATGCGAGCTACAAGTCTCTTTATAACACAATAGAACGATCCAACTTTGAAAAAAACGAGCACAAGGGTCTTATTGAAAAATCGCAAAGATTGGATAGTATAGTTGAAACAATGAAGGAACGGGGCGAAACTGACGAATATATTGCAGAGGTACTTATAATTAAAAGCGAAAGTAAATCTATTTTTAACCGACTAATTGCATTTCAGATTGTGGAAACTTTCACGCCACCCGAGTGTGAGATCCTTAATAAGGTTAAAAATCGGATTAAGACCTTGTCCAAGGCAGAACTGACCCTGGATGATACCATCTTCCTTTTGCAAATGTACCAGCATCATTGCACTTCGCTGCCAACAGGTATTCGAAAATTTAAATAAAAGATATTGTTAGGGAAAAGGATTGTCTTATTTATTATCTTCGGTGCTAGAGAAAACTAAAATTTTGGTCATTTTTCTTATGAATTTTGTTGAAACATATATTTTGTTCATTTATCAGAACTTATGAAATGAACGGAATATTAGATTCAAATTTATTAAAACGCATGTGGCGAATAAAAAGACTGCACACTGAATCACAGGCTACATAAATAAGGTATGCTTAAGAAGGTTAGTTACTTTCCGGAGTAATTACACTCCGTTTTCGGTGTACAATACGTTGCTCGCGGTGCGCTCTCTGTAATTTGATGAAGTGTTGTTCCAAGGCATCGAAATCTATGCCGCTTTTGTACTCCAATGAGTTGCGTTCATCTCTGTGGGTAAAATAACAATTACATTCCAAAAGATAGAAGTTGAGGAAACATCTTACATGGGATCGTGACCCCAATAGTTGGGGACGCATTGCAGGCGATTCCGAAGAGTATCAAAAGCCTCTGTCTGCGGTAGCAACATGAGGATGCCAAACAAGGCGTGCGCCAAGTACTGAGCATCCGCGCAATTATTCGCCTTGGAAACGAGCGTGAGGCGCAAAGGAGCGAAAATGGGGGACTCTATCAATTGAACCAGTTTGTCCAATTCGGTAAGCAGCTCTAAGGTGATTTCAACATCAGCACTAGAAGATAGACACTTAATAAACTTACAGACGAATTATTTCTATCAATAACTTACAATAAAGTAACCAAATGGGATACATGCTGGTAGCTCTGGGCCAACAGGCACAAGGACAGCGTGGACACTGGACAGTGGGCCCAACTCTTGTAGAGGCATTGAAAGAGATCCGCTGACTTTTCGTTGGAAATGTTTCGCAGGCTGGTACGCAACTCGAAGAGCTCCGTTGAGGTGAGCAAAATGATGTTCAGCAGGCGCACAACGGTGGAGGCAAACTTTAGGTTGGGCACCTCCTCCGCAATTATTTCCGCAAAGGTGCGGTAAATGTATTCGGCATTCAGCAACACACAAAGTTTTCTAAATGAAAATTGATTAAAAATTATTATAAACAATATCTTTATGTAGTTACCTTATAATAAGACTGGCTCTGTTCTCCAAGATGAGTTTCTCTTCGTTGAAGAGATTCAATAGGCTAAGTAAAAACTTACGATAGTGCGATTTGTTGAAGTCGTTCAACTCTGCATAAAATATATATTTAACTAAATTTCGCTTAGTGTCCAGCAGGAATTTCTTACCCCTGTTATCCTGGGAATTTACGATTTCCGCCAAAACAGATAGACTTTGGAGTACCACCTCATCCGAATTATCGGCCAGAGTTGAGAGCAGGTTATTATTTAAGTTACTCGCATGCACGGACATTTCGTTAGGAAAGTTGGTGAACAGATGATGGATCCACTTGAGTACAGCGATCTTTGTGTGCATGGAATTGTGCGTGAGATACTGAGAAAGGACGTCCATAATTGAACGCAAATCAATTTTGGCCACCGTCTGTGTTTTTAGTTCCTTGGTGGAAACCAGTGACATCATCGAGTTGTTGACCGATACAGCGCACTCTTTAATGCCTAAAAAAGTTGAATATATATTAAAGACATGATTTATGTGAATAAAAGGAAACCATCTTACTCCTTTTGGACTCCACATTGTACTCCAGACAAGGCAATATTGCCGTAAATATTCCGCTGGCATAGGGCAGCACATTGGGGCCGAATATTTGGACAAACTCCCGGATCCAGGTGATTGCAATTGATTTGATCAGCTCATTGGGCGATTGAGCGTGGGTTATCAGCGTATTAATGGTGTCCTCCATTCGCACGGATGACGAGTCACTCCTTATGGACTTCAGGAACTGACTAATCGTGGTCTCACACATTCTCTGGATCTCGGGCGTATTATCCTCGAGCATTACAAATAGCCCATCCAGAATTTCGGTCAAATAGTTGACCATATTAATGTCCGGCACGGCGTTCAGGATGGATATCCATGAGATCACATACTGACGGGCAAAGGCATCCTTCACATAGATGTGCTCGCGCAGCAGAGGAATGAAGGCCTGCAGATTGAAGGTCTGCGAGGATTCCGTGACAATGTCCTGTGGAAAATGGGGGTGATATTAATACGCATATTTTTTAGGAATTAAAAATTATAAATTATATGAACCTTTAGCAGGCGATCCAGTAACTCGCTGCCGTCCTTAACCATCTGATCGGAATCGGTGACCAGGCGGGATAGAGCCGCAAAAAGCTCCGGAAAGAAGGGAATAATGGCGGATCGGGCCACCTTGACCACGTTGTACAAGGACTCGCAGGCAAAGTAGCGCACACGCAGGTCGGGATCCGAAAGACACGTCATTATGGGCGTCACCAGGCCCTGGACATACTTGTCCGAGTCCTGGAAAAGCAAGAGATGTGTCAGCTATTTGCCTATGAATCCGATGACTAATGGATTTACCTTGCCAAGCCCCAATCCCGTGGCTGCGAGACCGATAAGCGCCCCTTTTCGCCGGTTTGCATCCCGTGATGTCGCATAATCCGTGGATAGCACTTCGATCAGCTTACGGATCTGGGCCGAATTGTTCTTGTTGTTGAATTCAGTGACCATTCTGTTGGAGAGTAGGATTTTCCAATTGGGGGTAAGGAATCTTGGTGACGCCATGCAGTGGGTTACTCACTTCTCGATTTCCTGGGAGGCCAGCTTCCGTTTCTCGTACACCTTGTCGCCCAGCGCCTTGGCGCAGGATTCACTTAGCGGGGCGTACGGCGGCTCCATTCTGTAATCCGTATCGGTAATCTTATCAAAATAACAATATTTGTAGGCGGGTTTTCGGATTGCTCTGCATCTCACTGCCAACAGCTGATTTAAGGGGCTGCCAACTCGTGTTCTGAAGTTGTTTCGTTGGGCGCAAAAGCTTTCAACAGCCATTCGCCAAAATTAAAGAAATTTTAAAATACCAGTTCATAAAAAACCTTTTTTATAATGTTCAAAAAATTTAAAAATTGTATGTAAAAGCACATTTCAGTAACTTTGCAACTAATTACTGTTATTATGTTTTACTTAGTTTTCTATGCAGCTCTAAAAAAGCCCCCCCGTTTCGAGATATAAAACGCAATGGAGTTATGTTTATAAAGTAAGATAAATAATATATTTATTTTTCATATTGCTAATTAAGCTTTTATAATTTGTTGCTAACTTAAGACTGGAATAATGTAGTTATTCTACGAGAATGGCAATCAATTGATTTATATCACTTTTAGGAACTTCAACTAACTAATGATAAGACTCTTTGGCTTAGTCCACCTCCTCGACTGTGGGTCCCGAGTAGCCGCCAAATCCTCCGGCCTGCTGGCCACAGTTGGCTCCTGGGCCACCTGCTGCTCCCGCTCCCGCTCCCGCTGCCTGCTGATGCATCTTGGTCATGATGGGGGAGCAGTGGCGGGTGAGCTCCTCCAGCTTGTGGTCGAACTCCTCCTTCTCGGCAGTGGTGTTGCTGTCCAGCCACCGAATGATCTCGTTGCACTTCTCCAGGACGGAGCTCTTGTCCGCCTCGTCCAGTTTGCCAGCCGGCGCCTGATCCACAGCCTGCTTCACGTTGAAGACGTAGCTCTCCAGGGCATTCCGAGATGTTATGCGCTGGCGCTGCTTCTCGTCCTCATCCGCGTACTTCTCGGCCTCGTTCACCATGCGGTCGATCTCAGCCTGCGAGAGGCGTCCCTTGTCGTTCTTGATCGTGATGTTCTTGGCCTTGCCCGTGCTCATCTCCTTGGCGGCGACGTTCAGGATTCCGTTTGCGTCCATGTCGAAGGTGACCTCTATCTGGGGTACCCCTCTGGGCGCAGGGGGAATGCCGGACAGATCGAAGGTGCCCAGTGCGTTGTTGTCCTTGGTCATCGCCCGCTCGCCCTCGTACACCTGGATGGAGACTCCTGGCTGGTTGTCCGCGTACGTGGAGAAGGTCTTGGTCTGCTTGCACGGGATGCGGCAGTTGCGCTCGATCAGCTTGGTCATCACCCCGCCGGCGGTCTCGATTCCGAGTGAGAGCGGGGCCACGTCCACCAGCAGCACGTCCTGGATCTTGCCGCTCTGGTCTCCGCTGAGGATGGCGGCCTGCACCGCCGCTCCGTAGGCCACCGCCTCGTCCGGGTTGATAGAGAGGTTGAGGCTCTTGCCGTGGAAGAACTGCTGCAGCAGGCTCTGCACCTTGGGAATGCGCGTGGATCCGCCGACCAGCACGATGTCGTGGATCTGGCCCTTGTCCATCCTGGCGTCCGTGAGGGCCTTCTCCACGGGCTGCAGGGTGTTGCGGAAGAGGTCGGCGCACAGCTCCTCGAACCTGGCGCGGCTCACCTTGGTGTAGAAGTCGTGTCCCTCGAACAGGGCGTCGATCTCGATGGTGGCCTCGGTGCTGGAGGAGAGCGTGCGCTTGGCCCGCTCGGCAGCCGTCCTGAGGCGTCTCAGGGCACGGGGATTGGAGCGCAGGTCCTTCTTGTACTTGCGCTTGAACTCCTCCGCCAGGTGGGTGACCAGCCGGTTGTCGAAGTCCTCGCCTCCCAGGTGGGTGTCTCCGGCGGTGGAGCGCACCTCGAACAGGGATCCCTCGTCGATGGTCAGGATGGAGACGTCGAAGGTGCCGCCGCCCAGGTCGAAGATGAGCACGTTGCGCTCTCCCTTGAGGTTCTTGTCCAGCCCGTAGGCCAGAGCCGCCGCCGTGGGCTCGTTGATGATGCGGAGCACATTCAGACCGGCGATGTGGCCGGCGTCCTTGGTGGCCTGGCGCTGGGAGTCGTTGAAGTAGGCGGGCACCGTGATGACCGCGTCTGTGATGCTCTCGCCCAGATACGCCTCCGCCGTCTCCTTCATCTTGGCCAGCACCATCGAGCTGATCTCCTCGGGGGCGAACCGCTTGGCCTCGCCCTTGAACTCCACCCCGATCTTGGGCTTTCCACCGTCGCTGACCACCTTGAAGGGCCAGTGCTTCATGTCCTCCGCGATCTTGGGGTCGTCGTACTTGCGTCCGATGAGCCGCTTGGCGTCGAAGACAGTGTTCCTGGGGTTCATGGCCACCTGGTTCTTGGCGGGATCGCCGATGAGGCGCTCCGAGTCTGTGAAGGCCACGTAGGATGGGGTGGTGCGGTTGCCCTGGTCGTTGGCGATGATCTCCACCTTGCCGTGTTGGTAGACACCCACGCAGGAGAACGTGGTGCCCAGATCGATTCCAATAGCAGGCATTGTGTGTGTTTGGGTTTGCTCCTTACTTGGATAGTATGGATAGATGGGTACGAGATAGTTCCTTCTTGTCTTCAGTAATAGCTTCTTGGTTAAGTTTGGAATTTACTTTACTTTAATCACTTTAACTTTAACAGTTTGTTGCAGATTGTTTAGCTTTTTCAGCTGCGTTTGGTTTGCTTAGCTTTTGCTTAGCGATGTTTTCAGTTTGCTTGTTTGAGTTGAATTGACGCTAAGAGAACCGAGCGGCCCTATTTATACTCCGGCGCTCTCTTCGCGAACATTCGAGAGCGGCGCTCTCGAAATAACGAGAACTGTGTGCTGTTGGTGGTGCAAGATAGCAGTCTTTTAAGAGAGGGTGGACGGCTGCACTCGAAATTTCTCGAATTTCCCCGAACAAACAAACAAACCTACCGCAACAAATGGTTGGGTTATTTTGGTTGTTTGGGTTTCTGGAATATTCGCGCGATTTTATTTGTTTATAATAAAGACCAAACACTATCTAAAAGTTAGTTTAAATTTAGTCGTGAACAGAAATAGTTGAAGGGCGTTCGTTTTCCTTACCTTATCTCCTACTAAAATAAACTAAAACTATTTATACCCGTAACTCATAGAGTAGAAGCAAAGACATTAGAATATGCATATATATATAGACCAATATATAGATTATATTGGTCTTTGTAAATACCCACGCCGATAATACAGTGGCTTAAAATTCAAACTCGTATAGCTAACAAACTATGTATACGATTATTTACCAAAATTTAAATGCAGTTATGTTAGGTAGTATTCTGGCCATTATTAACCCACTTCTTTATTTTTAGATTCCATAGAATAACACTTAAAATTAAAAAAAAACTAAGATCATTGACTTTTTTAATGTCAAAGCTTATTTCGTGCAAACCTTTAAAATTATTATTATTTGTAAATTATGGCTAAGAATGTGTTTTTTTTATTTCTACATTGAAGCGCCTTTACTAACAATTTTTTTTGGAATTTTAATTATGTCTAATACACTAAAAAAAAAGTTACATGCAAAAAAAATAAAATAATCAATTAAAATGTTTAAATGTATATTTTCGTATTAAAAATTTCGAAAAATGTATCCCAAATTTGCAGAATTTATTGGGCAAGAACCCAGTTCTCAACTATCCATGATCAAAGGCTTCTTACGAAGGAATTAAGTGGTACCAATAGGCCCAAAATGCATCCTGTACAATAGTATCTGAACCGGAACAGACTTAAAATTATTAAAAATGTATAGTAAATTTAACAGTAAGGGCTTCATATTCTAATGTCTTTGGTAGAAGTCCTTTAGAAGTTACTTCACCAATATGTGTTTTATCGCCTTTTTATCGTCTAGAAGGGTCTCTTTCTGTTCACGACTATATTTAAACTAACTTTTAGATAGTGTTTGGTCTTTAATATAAACAAATAAAATCTCGGGAATATTCCAGAAACCAAAACAAACCAACCATTTGTTGCGGTAGGTTTGTTTGTTTGTTCGGGGAAATTCGAGAAATTTCTTTTACAGCTGTCCAGCCTCTCTTAATAGACTGCTATCTCGCTCTGGTGCACCACCAACAGCACACAGTTCTCGTTATTTCGAGAGCGCCGCTCTCGAATGTTCGCGAAGAGAGCGCCGGAGTATAAATAGGGCCGCTCGGTTCTCTTAGCGTCAATTCAACTCAAACAAGCAAACTGAAAACATCGCTAAGCAAAAGCTAAGCAAACCAAACGCAGCTGAAAAAGCTAAACAATCTGCAACAAACTGTTAAAGTTAAAGTGATTAAAGTAAAGTAAATTCCAAACTTAACCAAGAAGCTATTACTGAAGACAAGAAGGAACTATCTCGTACCCATCTATCCATACTATCCAAGTAAGGAGCAAACCCAAACACACACAATGCCTGCTATTGGAATCGATCTGGGCACCACGTTCTCCTGCGTGGGTGTCTACCAACACGGCAAGGTGGAGATCATCGCCAACGACCAGGGCAACCGCACCACCCCATCCTACGTGGCCTTCACAGACTCGGAGCGCCTCATCGGCGATCCCGCCAAGAACCAGGTGGCCATGAACCCCAGGAACACTGTCTTCGACGCCAAGCGGCTCATCGGACGCAAGTACGACGACCCCAAGATCGCGGAGGACATGAAGCACTGGCCCTTCAAGGTGGTCAGCGACGGCGGAAAGCCCAAGATCGGGGTGGAGTTCAAGGGCGAGGCCAAGCGGTTCGCCCCCGAGGAGATCAGCTCGATGGTGCTGGCCAAGATGAAGGAGACGGCGGAGGCGTATCTGGGCGAGAGCATCACGGACGCGGTCATCACGGTGCCCGCCTACTTCAACGACTCCCAGCGCCAGGCCACCAAGGACGCCGGCCACATCGCCGGCCTTAATGTGCTCCGCATCATCAACGAGCCCACGGCGGCGGCTCTGGCCTACGGGCTGGACAAGAACCTCAAGGGAGAGCGCAACGTGCTCATCTTCGACCTGGGCGGCGGCACCTTCGACGTCTCCATCCTGACCATCGACGAGGGATCCCTGTTCGAGGTGCGCTCCACCGCCGGAGACACCCACCTGGGAGGCGAGGACTTCGACAACCGACTGGTCACCCACCTGGCGGAGGAGTTCAAGCGCAAGTACAAGAAGGACCTGCGCTCCAATCCCCGAGCCCTGCGACGCCTCAGGACGGCTGCCGAGCGGGCCAAGCGCACGCTCTCTTCCAGCACCGAGGCCACCATCGAGATCGACGCCCTGTTCGAGGGACACGACTTCTACACCAAGGTGAGCCGCGCCAGGTTCGAGGAGCTGTGCGCCGACCTCTTCCGCAACACCCTGCAGCCCGTGGAGAAGGCCCTCACCGACGCCAGGATGGACAAGGGCCAGATCCACGACATCGTGCTAGTCGGCGGATCCACGCGCATTCCCAAGGTGCAGAGCCTGCTGCAGCAGTTCTTCCACGGCAAGAGCCTCAACCTCTCCATCAACCCGGACGAGGCGGTGGCCTACGGAGCGGCGGTGCAGGCCGCCATCCTCAGCGGAGACCAGAGCGGCAAGATCCAGGACGTGCTGCTGGTGGACGTGGCCCCGCTCTCACTCGGAATCGAGACCGCTGGCGGGGTGATGACCAAGCTGATCGAGCGCAACTGCCGCATCCCGTGCAAGCAGACCAAGACCTTCTCCACGTACGCGGACAACCAGCCAGGAGTCTCCATCCAGGTGTACGAGGGCGAGCGGGCGATGACCAAGGACAACAATGCACTGGGCACCTTCGACCTGTCCGGCATTCCGCCTGCGCCCAGAGGGGTTCCCCAGATAGAGGTCACCTTCGACATGGACGCCAACGGAATCCTGAACGTCGCCGCCAAGGAGATGAGCACGGGCAAGGCCAAGAACATCACGATCAAGAACGACAAGGGACGCCTCTCGCAGGCCGAGATCGACCGCATGGTGAACGAGGCCGAGAAGTACGCGGATGAGGACGAGAAGCAGCGCCAGCGCATCACCTCTAGAAATGCCCTGGAGAGCTACGTCTTCAACGTGAAGCAGGCTGTGGATCAGGCTCCCGCCGGCAAACTGGAAGAGGCGGACAAGAACTCCGTCCTGGAGAAGTGCAACGAGATTATCCGGTGGCTGGACAGCAACACCACTGCCGAGAAGGAGGAGTTCGACCACAAGCTGGAGGAGCTCACCCGCCACTGCTCCCCCATCATGACCAAGATGCATCAGCAGGCAGCGGGAGCGGGAGCGGGAGCAGCTGGAGGTCCAGGAGCCAACTGTGGCCAGCAGGCCGGAGGATTCGGCGGCTACTCGGGACCCACTGTCGAGGAGGTCGACTAAAGCCAAAGAGTCTTATCCTTAGTTAGTTGAAGTTCCTAAAAGTGATATAAATCTATTGATTGCCATTCTCGAAGAAAATCATACTTAACTAAGTTATAACTATAGTATTCCAGTCTTAAGTTAGGCAACATAATAATTTATAAAAAACTAAATTATAAGGAAATAAAAAATGTATATATTTTAAAATTAAAAAATATCATTTTGTTTTTCTTTTTGATATGATGCATTGATATTGCATTGAAAGATTAACTTTTAAAATCATGGAAATTATGGTAACTAATGGGAAGTTTGAATTTTACAAAACTGATGGGCTCAGGAATTTAGCATCCATGTTTATGATAATTTAAGTAATAAATTATTCAAAGGTTTTCAACCTATAGTTTTTGAAAAAATGTTTACAATTTAAGATGTGTTCCCAGAAGAAAGGGTTATTGCCGTTTTTAGGATACCTACATTGGTGAATATATCGAACACAGACTTAGTTTTTATCTGTTTTTATGAAAGGTTTTTATGTTATTATTCATTTACAGATTTTGTCACTGTCTTTTAATATTTACCCCGTTTACCCATTATTATTACAATATTACCTGAACAAAGGACAAACAGCTTTTAAAACACGTTATTTTCACACTTTAATTTGCAATAGTTTAGTTCAGCAAGTACATTTAAATACATAGCGATATATGGCCTTACACACTTAGACACACGCACATACATAGTACAGATTCTGAGACGGGATGCATTACTTGCTCAACGCAAACCAATTCAACTAGAAGTACAATCAATTTCCTTTACTATCACAAAAGTCGTCGCAACTCAGGAGAGAGGGGAATAGAACTAACTAAATTGAAATAAGTGAATCGATTTTACAGCGAATAGCGAAATTTCCTACAGCTTGCCAATTTTGGTTGTTCAAAGTTCATTCTTGTTTACCCATTGGTAGATTGTCTTTCTGCTTGAAAATTCATAACGTCACCTAGACAATTCTCATTCATTCTCTATTTTTTCTTTACATAATTTCGATTGCGTAATTCATAATTTTCAATTTTATTTAACTCGATTATGTAGATTTGGTTTGCTAGTTTTCTAGGATACATATGATACTTAATGCTATAGGTAAGATTATGGCATTTCACTTTTTCCATGATTTTCGGTTCTTTTGAGTGTTAAAATAAAAGTGGTAAAGAAAAGTTTCTCCAAATTCGTTTTTTTAAAATATGTTTTTTATAAACTCAAATTAACAAATGTCTATTCAGAAATGTGGTCCGTAGTCTTGAGAGCAAAGACAAAGTAATAACTTTCTCAGAGAAATGAATTCACAAATGGAAGTAAAATAATCGATGGAAATAGTGTATTATCTTCGACAGGCCGAAGGACCTTACATGATTCTTACAATCCATTTGACAACATTTCACTTTAAATTGGAATTTTTCTATGCATAGAGTGGCGCGCTTACTAATTGGTTTTTATTTTTTATCCCATATATGTATATTTTTTTTACGTATATCTCCTGTTTAGTTGGACAAACAACACTTATATATGGATAGTATAGTTCCGGGGCAGCATTGTCCCTGCAACCGCTGCTTGGCGGGCTCAGAACACAACTTTAATTTAAATTCCCTATCGTTGCTTAAATGAAATTGTACACGTATACATAAACACACATTGAGTATTGCTTAGCTCCAAGGATTTTGCTTCTGGTATTGCCGTCGCCCTTGTTTTCCTTTGCTTTCCTTTTTGTTTTTCTTCCTTTGGTATAACGATTCACTCAAGTATTAAATATCACTTATAGGGGCATTGTTCCATATCGAAGGGGGGATGTGGTTGCGATGCATAGGGATCCGGTCTAGACGTAGTAGGCGTTGTAGGGATTTCGTTTCTCCAGACAGGGCAACACACACTCGAGCGTATTGCGGAATGCCTCGCGGAAATCGCGATTAAAGTAGGCATATATAAGCGGATTCAGCGTGGAGTTGAAGTAACCGATCCAGAATAACACCACGACGAGCACATCGGGGCAGGGGCAGGCGGGTCCGCAGAGCGATGTGATGACATACCTGGATGGGAAGGCAGAAGTGTGTAAGAATGAGTATGGGGATGAGCCGCCATAAGATGTCGGCCAACCGATTACCGACTACGGATTACGGATTACGGCCTATCACTCACCACAGAAAGAAGGGCAGCCAGCAGAGCAGAAAGACGCCCATGATGATGCCCAGTGTGCGGGCGGCCTTGTGTTCGGCCTTCCATCCTTTGGCCGGTCGCACGGAGCCGCCTGTGGGGGCAGATAAAGAGTTTAGGACCGAAATGAAAGAAGGCAATTGGCTGATTAAGTTCAATTCGATACGATTCGATTCGATTCGTTTCGAAACGACTCGATTCGCCCTGGTGCGACCCATTCTTTGGGACTTTGACCAGAGTCAAGTTCTTATTGAGCCATTGCAATTGACAGTTTTCTGGCTCAGTTTTAAGTGTGTGTGTGGGTACACTAGGAAAAAAAAGATGCACCCTTTTAACAAGTTTAAAATGGTGGATTAGGCGTAATATTTTATGTAAGTACCTTGAATGATTTAATTTAATTTGAAGTGATTTGCGATTATATTTGTATAATTTGTAATAGCAATTTCATTTGTTTAATATGTGATTACCCTAATCTTACGAATATTTTGTAGAGAATTTAATAGTAATTTAAAAATGTGATACATCTTTTAATTTACTATATCCTGAGTGTAAAATGCAACAACAAAAAAACGGTTTGTGTTCATTTTATTATGTGAGAAAGAAGATGCCGGCATGTTGCGTATACGCCGTGTGTCTGACTGTGTGTGTGACTGGTCGTATCCTGGCATGTTTCACTTTGACATTAGTAATACTTTGGCTGTTGTATGTTGTTGAGTATCGATGGCATTTCACCCCGTCCCGCCCCCTGCAGCGCCCACCTTGCAGTAACTGTCATTAAACTGCTGGAAAGGCCAACATGTGTTGTATCTCGGTGCTCTGGCATGTGCGTGTGCGGGGAAAAGTAATAAAAACGAGGCAAACAATTGAAAATATTTACACAGGACACTTGTTATCACAAAGACATACAATTCCCCGCATCCGTCCGTCCAAACATAAACATAAACATCTCTGGAAAGTGGGAGTGCGAGGGGGGCAGAAGGAAAAAAACAAATCAGACAGACAACAGTGAGCAACAGGAAGCGGTGGGCGAATCCCCACCCATCCAGTTGGCCACCCGACACCATCCACCATTCATCCCCTGATGGATGCCACTCGGAGGTGGCCAGCAACCAGGTGAAATCATAATGCAAAACGAAAGGCAGTGTGGAGGCGCAATAAAGCAAAGCAAACGCACGTGCAAACGGAAGCAATTATGTACAGCATGAGGGCAGCAATGTAGGAGGGGGAGGAGGAGGGGAACGCATGAGGTCTGGATGATATGACCCTCTGGATTTGGTTGCCTAAGCTGGTTAGCAGGGTATCCAGATAAGAAGGTGCCAAAAACTGGCATTTGTGTGGGGATTTGTCAGTCAAGCTGGATCTTGTGCTTAGGGGTTTCCAAAACTGGGGTAACTCTTCGGTTTCACCTTGAAATTGATATAATGATATTTAACTTGGGGATTTGCTAGCCATTACTCAAAAGATTAGGAATATAGGGAGGTTAAATTTAAAGAGCAATAGCCTTTTTTCCTTATCTACGTGTATAACAAAAGTTCAAATGAATATAACTTTTCTTACGTTAAACTAAATATCTCTATCTGTATAAAATCATATGTTCTCACTTAAATCTCTAAAAAAAAATGTTTATATAAGTATATATGTTCAAAATTGGAAAATTCTATTAATAGAAATGCCAAAAATTATGATATGAATGATGTATTTTGTATAGATGTAAAAACTGTAGTTAATGGAAGTATGGACTTGGTACCCAATAAGGAAAAATGGCGAGATATTATGGATTTGACTGTGAGATGTCAGTAGGAAATCTGCATTGTGAGAAATTGAATGATTGACTTTGATAGGGGTAGAATCGTGAGGGGATGAGACAGGTGCTAAAGCTGAGACAAGCAAAAAGACAGAGACAGAGAGAGACAGAGAAAGAGAGAGCGGGGGAGGAGAGGAGGGGATACGACAAGACTCACCGGTTGCACCACAGTGACTGCATCCGGTTTTGAAGCGGCGCTTCCGGTTCTTGCTCTGCTGCCAACATGCTGTGACCGCCGCCGTTCGTTTGTGCCAGAAGCGAATGGAACTGGACCCGGGTCTGGACCTGGACCTGGACCCATCCCTCGGCCCCTGGCCAAGATCGGGAGTTGCCTCGTGAATACTACGTTTACTACTAGCACTTGCATTTGCACTTGCA
This sequence comes from Drosophila takahashii, assembly GCF_030179915.1. Taxonomy (NCBI): domain Eukaryota; kingdom Metazoa; phylum Arthropoda; class Insecta; order Diptera; family Drosophilidae; genus Drosophila; species Drosophila takahashii. Next base: position 21,437,247 of record NC_091681.1, read on the forward strand.
CTTGCACTTGCACTTGCATTGGTGGTTTCAGTGGTGTCGATTGTGGTGCCGGCGTTCGCGTTTGCGGTGGTGGTGGTGCTGCTGATGTCGGCGCCGCAGAGCGGACACTTGGGCAGCGGACTGGGCACCGCGGCGAAGGTGATGCCGCGTGGCCGCTGCTCAATGACCTCCGCCTCCTCCTCATCGACAAAGATGCAGATGCCGCCGCGTCGGATCAGCGAGGATTTATTGGAAAATTCGTGCTCTGCTTGCAGTTGGTTGGGTTGGTTTTTTTTTTCAATTTGGCCACCGCATTTTTGGGTTTTTTTTTTTGGTTTTTGTTTGGAGTTGGTTTGGAGTAGAAATTTTTTTTGGTTGGACATAATTTGGTGATTTGATTTTACATATATACACATACAACACACATACGAAATGGCGTGGAAGAGAGATATAGATAGAGAGATAAAGAGAGACAGATAGAGACGAGTAGTAGACAATGTACAATAGGTTTTAGTTCACAGGACAGAGAACAGGACACTGGTTTTGGGCACACTCTTCGGATGCTCTTCAGATCGCATGCACGTGCGTGCCATGCACCGGCAAACGCAAAGGATCGGGTTCGGTATCGGTATCGGTTATCGGTATCGATAAGGAGGGGATTCAGGACTCTATCCTCGGATTTCTATCTCTTGAAGTAGGTGGTCCCTTTCTGTCTTCGTTTGCAGGTGCAACTAACTAGAAGCTGGCACTATTCTATTTTAAGCTAGTCAACTAAGATTTCAATAGATTGCATTATATTTTGACTTCTCCAATGAAGGTTGATAGGCTCTATAGTTTGGTTTGGTCTGTGGCTTGGAAATTCGCACAATTTTTGTTTAATAAAATGTTTCAAAAATACTCCAAAAAATTTTAACTAAAATCCCATCCAAAAGAAAATTTTTTTTCTTTAAATACAAAAACAGGAATTTTTCGTAAGTTATTTTAAAATTTAGGTAATGGGTTCCCAATTTAATTTTTCTTTTCAGATATTGTTAATTTGCAATACCAATTATACTTTTTTTTTGTAAATGTTTTAGTATTACTAAAATTTTGAGTTTTTAAAACTATATATTAAGTTTACTAATGACAAAAAATGGGTTACAAATGTTAAGTACATGAGAGAAGTTTTTAAGTAGGTATATAAAAAACATCGATTAATTAAAAGCAGTTAGGTATACCTCACAATCAGAAGAAAATTGGTAAATAGTTTAAAGAAACCCCTTAAATCACTTGCATGTATGGCATCAAATAGACAAAAACAGAGCGAATTTCGCAAAGGCAGAAGTAAATTGTCTTAAACGAGCTACTTAATCCAGGCACGAACTGCAACAGTCTACACGATAACCACAAAAGCGGGACTACTCACTTGCTGAACTCGTGGAAACGCGGCCCATGGGGATGTAGCTGCGACTGTCGCTGTTCTCCTGCGAGAAGTTGATGACATTCACGTCGTAGGTCACCACGGAGGCCTGTCGCTTGCGCACGGTCTGGATGCCATCGTAGCCGGCCAGGATGCTGCAGCGTCCTTGGCGGCCATTGCCACCACCTCCACCCCCCAGTCCCCCAGCCAGGCCGCCGGAAATGCTCACGTCCGCATCGCCGGCGCTATCTTTGCGCTTGAACAGCGGCGACGTGACATCCCGGTGCTCATCGCCGCATCCTTCGACGGGCGACAGCGTGGAGTCGAGTATGATCTCCGGCTTGGGCGATATGTTCTGCCCGGCATTCGGCTGCGGCACTGGGACGGGCATGGACATGGGCAGGCTGGTGACCACATCCAGGGAGACGGTGGAGGCGTCACTGGGCGTATAACCCGGTCCGGCGGCATGCGGCGGCGGCGACAGGAAGTACACATTGATGGACGCCGATTGCTGCGCATTGGCGGCATTAACCACGGCGGCGGCGGAGGAGGAGGACGAGTCCAGGACAGCAGGAGCCGGTGTGTTCGGTGGGGACATCAGATAGTTGGCGCACACCTGGTCGCTCAGCGTGCTCAGGCGTTGCGGAGCACCAGCAGGTCTGCCCAGCGGAAAGCTGAGCGATCTGAAGATCTCGGCCAGCTCCGAGCTGCTGGCGATGAGCAGGCCACTTGGTTCCTGGAATTCCGGTGGCGACAAAGAAGGAGGCGGCGTGGCCGGCTGCTGCGGTGACTCCCCAAAGCAATCGGCCAGCTGGGCCAGCTCATCATCGCTGCGGTGCCTCTCCTGCGGCGGCGTCTTCACCTCGCTGAAGTCGATCAGCTGCACACCGTCGCTGAACTGCTGGATTACACTGGCACCGCCACCGCTCTGCTCGCTGAGCACATTGATGTCCAGCAGAATGTCCGGCTTGTTGGGCGTGGAATCCGTGTCGCTGTGCTGCCGCTGGCGTCGCTCAAGTTTGCGTTCCTTGCCGCCGCCGCATCCGTTGTAGCTGTGCGACAACTTCCGGTTGCGGGAGCGCCGGAAGAAGCTGGAGCCCTCGGAGTTGGCCTGATGCCGCTTCTTCTCCAGCGCAAAGCACTCGGTGCTCGAGCGCTTCGTCTTGGCCAGCAGCGAGAGGATGTTGAAGCCCTTCTCCTTGACACCCGGTTCCGGCTCCGCTGGATCGGCAGCTCTCGTGGACTCGCTGATGGTGCGCAGGAACTCGGAATCGCTGGAGGCAAAGGCCTTCCTTCCGCTGGCCGTCGCCCCCGCCTTCAGGCGAATGAAGTCCGTTTCGCTGAGGGCCGCGTACTTGCCGCCACCAGGACCGCTGATGATGGTGCCGCCCGTCTGACGCTTGAAGTACAGATAGTTGTCCTCGATCAGGCGCTTCAGCTCCTTGTTGTCCTCGGCCAGCGGCAGGTGGGTGTCGGTCAGGTAGAGGTCGTTGCCCTCGCTCTCGTCGCTGTTGAGGCCAAAGACCCGGTAGGCCGTGGACTCGGGCTCCGGTTCGCTGTTCCCACTGCCGCTCGTCAGGCTGAGCTGCTGCTGCGGCGCCGAGGGATGCGGGGGATGGCCCTCGTGCTCCTTTGATCCCTGGATCAACTTGCCCTCGGTCCATATCTGCGGATTGAACACTGGCGCCGGTGGCTGCAACTGATTGTGAGAGGAGGGCTGCTGCTGCAACGCCATCATCGAGGGGGCGCTGTCCGTGTGGGTGACCTTCTCGTACCGCTCCTGCTCCAGGTCCCGCAGATCGATGCTGCTGCGGCTGAGGCGGCGGGGCGGCGGCGATGGCACACGCAGTTCATCGCACTCGTCCCTGTCGTCGTCCTCGTCGGTGGCCGGCTGCAGCATGTCCTGTGGGTAAGGGAACAACCATGCAAACAAACGCACACGACAGGAAGTCATGTTGGCACATTAATTACGCAGAGGCACAAAGGATAAACTCTCGAGCGGAGTGCCGCCCTCCATCGTTTAATCTAATCACTTTACATCCTCTTACTAATCATGAAAAAAGCCTTTTTTAGTCTTTAATTAAAATGCAAACTTTAATGCATTAAATCAATATTATTCCCGATTTAATGATTAGTTATACCTTAATTAATTTTTATTGCGATTTGATAATAGATATTGCAAATTGTTCCCATATTATTATAGTCTTTAATTAATTACTTTTAATTGCAAATTGAAAACAGAACATCAGTATGTTTTCATTGCTGTAAGCAGCTTTTAAACGATCGAAATGAATATTTGATTAATTAAATTCATTAAAGTGAATTTTCTGATATTTTTATGCAGTTTCAATAAAATAAATCAATTCAGTTACTACTGAATTCAATAAACCGTTTTAAGTTGATTTTAATTTTAAAATCTTTGCTAATTATTTTGCTATTAATTGAGCATATTGCATTATTCTATTGAATTCATGAAGTGGATTTTCTGATATTTGTATGCCAAGTCGCAATAAAATAATTCAAACCACTATCAGTTACTACTGGTTTTAATAAAACGTTTTTGGCTGATTTTAATTTTAAAATTCTTTTTTTCTAAACGGATTTTTTGAAATACCAGAAATTGGTTTTACAGAGTTAATATCACTTTCTTGCCCTCTCAAACATAATAAACAGATTTTCCTAGTCCCAACCCAATCCCAAACTCACCTCCAAGTTACTCAGGGCACTGTGCGTCTCCTCGCGGGCGGAGGCCACGTTCAGATCGCAGTCGCTGGGATGCAGATAGCTCAGGTTGGTGGGCTGCTGGGTGTGGCCCATGTGGACGCTGTTCAGCAGGATGTTCGAGCTGGTGCGACTGAGGGCCTTGCGCTGGCGTATCGCCTCCCTGCAAAAACCACAGAGGACAATTTAGCAACCCATCAACCTCGACCGGAGGAGGAGCCTGCAACTCACTTAAAGATGCGCCAGTACATCACCAGCATCACGACGCCCGGTATCCAGAAGCTCACCGAGCTGGAGATGAGGGCGTAGGCCTTGTTGACCACAAACGAGCACTGGTCCGGATGCAGCGAAACCTCCCGCAGATGCTCCTCCGTCGTGTACCAGCCCAGGAAGATGGGCGTGAAGGATATGAGGGCGGGCAGGATCCACACGTTGGCGAGCATGAAGCAAACCGTTTTGTGTGTCATATTCAATGGATACTCCAGCGGACGCACGATGGCGTAGTATCTGTGTCGAAGAGCAGAAGCAGAGGGGGCATCTTTATTAATGGAAATGAATTGCGGACAGGGCCTCCCCGCAAAAGTGCCAGGTGGCTTTCAGCCTCGTCCTGCCGTTCCTTTTAGCACAATAATTGATTATCGCTATTCGGTTGGCTGGATAATTGTGTTTCGGCACTCAGGTTGCCATGCAAAGTAATCGATTTATTTAAGTATTATATAGAATTTAGTGGTTTAGCAGTATTAATAAAATAGCTTTTATATCTCGAATAAATCTATTTTAATTTCCTCTCTTATTTAGAATTAATTAAAACAAAAGAGTATCAATTTAGGATAAAGACAATACAATCTGATGATTAGCAGTTTTTTTTCGAAATATGACAGATTTATTAGTTTAGCCATATTCCCCTCAGTGGCCATCATTAATTTTCTAATTTCGATTGGTCTGGCTGTGTTTTCCTTTGTTTTCGGTATGTTTTGCGGCCCATCGAAAGGTGAGCGAAACACAAATTAATTAAAACAGACAAAGGGCCCATGCCAGTGTCCATTGGCCATCCTGTATCCTCCATTCTCCATCCTCGTTCATTGTTGTTGGTCAGCCCGAAAATCGCAGCTGTTGTAGCTCTTCACCAAGTAGAAATGGCGCCCAATTAACGGGAACCTCGCTTGGCGGCAGGGATATTGGGTGGAATATCTCGGGGCAGCTGCAAATCATTTGGGCCGCATTCATCATACGGGCGGGGCCTAATGTTTGCTTTTGATGTGCGCGCCTTTCACGGTAATTAATTGTTTCTTCTTGGCAATGCGCCCGGGCTCTCTGGTATTGAAAGTGATTTGGACGCCAGGCATCTGGGCAAGATTAATGGTTTTGCGGTCGATTTAAACGCAGCTCTCGGCGCCCCCCGCCACAATTGACTTTAAGCCGTTCAATATAGATAGATATAGTGACATAATTGGGCACTCACCTGTCCACCGATATGCAGCACAGATGCAGTATGCTCGCCGTGGAAAAGTAAACATCCAGGCTGTTGTACACGTTGCACATGAACGGTCCGAACATCCACTTTCCGCCGGACAGTTCCACGGAGGCGTTGAATGTCATCGCACAGAGGGCCACCAGCATGTCGGCCATTGCCAGCGAAACAACAAAGTAATTGGTTATCACCCTGCGAACGAAACAAAAGCCCAAGAATTTGTGAGTGAGTGCTTTTCGTGGGGATTTGCTAGGTGGGATTTAGCCGGACGTGCGGACTTCTAACCACCACTCGTCACAGAGCAGCCACGCCAAACGGAATGGCATATGGCATGCATCATATGTAGGTGGCGAGTCCGGTGGATTTAGCTCTTCGGCTTTGGCTTTGGCGTTTCCTTCCCTTCCATTCAGCTGGCTAAACATTGCACTGCTTTCCATTTCCATTTCCGCACTGCAAGGCAGCACAGGTCACCGGTAGTATGCAGCAATTTCCTTGGCTGTCATAAGTCATCCGAGTCACTAGGCAGCTGCCACCTTCAGCTGGGAGCCACTGCCAGGTGAAGTTATTATCTTGTCTTCGGGGCAAGTGTGTACTTATAGGGGGAGGTTTATGCGCCAGCGTTGTCTTAACCATTAATAATTTTGGCAAAATTAATACGTAATTCGGAAAAGTAGGTACTGTTTCAAAAGGAATTTTCAATTTAATAGAAAAACAAGAGAGAACGCTATAGTCGGGTTGGTGTCCCGACTATCTAATACCTGTCACTCAGCTAAAGGAAGTGCGAACGCGGGTTGGTGTCCCGACTAAAATTCGTAACTCAGCTAAAGGGAGTGCGAGGGAGATAGATATATGTAGATATATAAAAAATATACACAACAAAATTGCATTTATACTTCTCGGAAATCTTTAAAGATGTGGGCGCAGGACCCATTTTAAAATCGTTAGTGGGCGATTGTGGGCGTTAGAGGGGGCGTGGCGCTCGGCTAAAATAAACTTGCGCTGCGTAGGAAGCCCAAGAATATGTGTGGAAAATCTCAACCTTCTAGCTTTTGTAGTTTCTGAGATCTCAGCGTTCATACAGACGGACAGGCGGACAGACAGACATGGCTAGATCGACTCGGCTAGTGACCCTGATCAAGAATATATATACTTTATGGGGTCGGAAGCGCTTCCTTCTAGCTGTTACATACTTTTGCACGAATCTAATATACCCTTTTACTCTACGAGTAAGGGGTATAAATATTATATTTTTTAAATTAAAAAAAAAAGTACCTCGACTATCAGATACCCTTTACTCGGCCAAAGGAAGTGCGAGAGAGATGGGGGGACTTGAATGCAGTAAAGCGACTGCATTATTTGCTAATAACTGTTTAATGAATGGTCCGACTTGAAAAATTGTTTCTACATTTCGACACATAAGTATAAGTATATATGTTTTCTATTTTCCTAAAATTTAAAACAAATGTCATAATTATTTCACATAGAAAAATTAAGCTAAGGCCTTATCTTGAATGCGGATAATCAAGGTTTAAATTTAGAATATCCAGAAATAAAAACCTTTTAAAGTGTTAAATTAATCAAGAATGAAAGTTATAATTAATTTGTGCATATAGAACGGATATTTCCAAGTGATAACGCTTAACGCACCTCGCATTTATTTCTTTATACTCCTTAAGTACCGATTCATATTTTAATGTCTTAACGCGATCCTATATTGCGAACCGTCTACGTTATATAAAAAGGGTAGTAAACGATAATCGGAGCACTTTAAGCTGCCTTAGTGGTATCATAAAGTCTTTAATCAGCATCTACCCTCGTTGCAGAAGGCATAAACGTTGCGCAACATTAAACGAGGTGCCGTGGGCGTGGCGAGGGGGCGTGGCAGTGGCAGTGTCATAGGGGGGAGGGGGTTCGAGCCATGCGCTCAATTGTATGCTACACTTATTTGCACTGCACTCTAGGGCGTCCTGTCATCGCGACGCTGTCATGGCAGCGATGGGCTTGTGTGTCGCATTTAACTTCGTTTTGTGCTTTATTATTCCACTTGTCGCTCATTTAAATTACATTTATTACGCTGGCAAAATGCGAATACTGCATGCGACCCAGAGCCACCATTGTAGTCCGTACGACCCCTGCGGCAATGGCCGTCAATTAAACGCAGGTGAATGGATACTGAGATCCCGGGATCCTGGGAACAAAAATAATTGCACATAAAGACTTACCGCAGCTTTCGATTGCGCTGCACCGAAATGATGACCAACGCATTGCCCAGGACGGCGGCCAGGATAATTGACGAGAAGATGAATCCTTTGAGCAGCAGCAGCGACAGATCCAGCCAGCTCTCCTCCAGCTCCTCGGGGCTCTCGACTCCGACCAGACTGCCATTGGCCGTGATGTTTGGGCCAACTGTCGCGAGGAACTCGAACGGGGACTCCGAGGAGGACGAAAAGGACGAGGAAATGGAGGCTGACGATGTGGCTGTTAATGATAGCGAAGTCAACGAGGCATCCACAAATTGCGATGTTGTAGGCAAACTGGTCGTCGTCGTTGTTGCTGCTGCAATGTGGCTAGTTAATGTTGCAGGTTGCAGGTTGCTGCTGCTGTTCTTCGTTGATGCTACTGCTGTTGTGGCACTAACTGCAATCGATGTTGCTGCTGTTGATGTGGCTGTTATGGGCAATGTCATTGTCGTGGCCAGAAGGTCGGCCACGTTAACCCCTGACATCTCTTCAATTTCGCAACCTGATTGAAGCGCAGCTCATTCAAGTTCCTTCCCCAATACTTTTTCGCTGCACTCGTGGTTTATCCTTGCTGTGCGTAATTTAAAACGCGAGTAATTGCAATCTGCAATGCAAACAAGTCTGCCGAAGTTCGCCGTCATCCTGGTTGCCTCTGTTGCTCCTCTTCCGCAGTTCGAGTACTCGAACGACGAGTACTTGCTCAAAGCCCCGACCGGGCACCTCCACTCCATTTCCCAATCCCAATCCTCCACAGGTCGTTCGGATCTCTGCGATGTTCGAGCTGTTGGCAATGGCAAAAAGTCGATTCGGCACTCAAGCGCGCAACAGTCGGCGACACGGGAACTGCAAATGAATAAATAAATAATTTATGAAATAATCGGAGAGTGTGAGCCTGTGAAACTGCATGAAAATTGGCAAAATGAGAATGCCAGGGGGTTTTTATGTGTGTGTATATACAAAATTCAGGGGCCATAAACCCCATTACCTATCGATTTGCCGAGGAGAAGCACACAAAAGCGAAATATCCCTTGGATGTCCGCCACTTCAACATTAAAATAACAGAAATATATTGCGTATACGCAGTGTGAACGCTCGGCATGCATCTGCATTTCTATATTATATCCCCAGCGACAGAAGTGCCGTCAAGTGCTGACACTTGTGGGGAGTGCACAATGTACATACATATATATGCATGTGCCATATAGACAAGTTGTTGCCTTAAAAGCGAGATTAAAGCGCAGATTATCTCCGCAGTGAAAGTGGGAAAAGTTTTTATAGTGGCTCACGCCCGGCACAATGGAAACTCTGCTGCAAATCCTTTGCGCTGGTTATAAGTAAAACAAAAGACTCTTCATAATCTCGGGTAATCCGTAAGTTTATATTATTGCTAGCTTTCAAGCGTCTCAATTTGGCCGTAAAAAAGCTAGCACATCATCGGGGAAATGCTAAAAACAAGCTTACACTTTGGTCCCACCACTGAATTGAAGCTAAATCCGTCCTTGGCACTCACATAAATCGCTGGCTACAAGTTTTTATCCCACTTGTGTGTGTGGGGGAGCGAAGAGATTGCTCTGCTTATCCTTCACAGTTTTGATTTCAATATTTTTAAGGATATATATGTGTACGGATAACCTTGCCGAATTGATTGCATTGGAGCTCCTGGCATTGTCCTTGAGCTGTCGATTCGACTTGTTTACCAGGACCAGCAGATTGGCAACTAAATGCTTTAATGCCCGGCTTTCAGCTGTAGAGAAACCACATCAGTGCGTTCTATCCTGCTTGGCTTATAAGTTTCAGCAGCCATTATTTATTGGTCGCTTGACTGCCAAAGCCCTTTGGCCCACTCACACTCTATTTGGCTTAATTATTGCCATCGCGGAAAGTTTACAAAGCCGCTGCCCTTCCGGCAGTTCCGCCTAAGCGCAAACGTCAACAGAGCCCAGGGTCCTGGATCCTGGGTCCTGGGTTCAGGACCTCGAGTATCTTGGGCCCAGTTTACCAGGTCGAGTGGGCGGGGTGCAAAGTGCAAACTTCAAAGCGCCGCGCGCACAGGACACGACTAATTCAATTAAATCCCTTCGCCATCCTGAGCCTGGTCGAAGGACACACGATGGGCGGTGGTCGGTGGTCTGGGGGCGTGGCGTCGAGGGGCATTAGCTGCCGCGCCATTTGAGGGCTTAACTCCTCTGGAGCATTAGCAAACTGATAAAGCGAGCAAGAGCAAATAATTGATCCACTGGCAAATTCGAAAAGCAAACACCGAAGCCAGCGACTTATTGAGTGTCCTTTTGGCCTCAGCTTCCCCTTTCCCCTGGTCAAACTGATAGCTGACCGTAGCCCAGGTTACTGAAACTGACAGCTGAAATTAAGTTATCAAAATGGTAAATGAACGAGAAGTTGGTTTTCGATTGGCAGTGCCTTCAATTAGTTACTATTCTGGCTACATTTTATCCAAAATCCAATATAATTTGTTTTTAATCCTTCGCCCATTGGCCACTTCTAATGGAAAATAAGCCCTCAGGCTTATTGCATACGTGCCGAAATAAATTGTGTTCCGCTCGAAAGCTTTTTTTGTGTCAAATTAATTAAATAGAACTTTGTAATCTACTGGGGATTTAATCTAGTTATTGTAAATACCAATAGAAAAATGTTTTTATCTATAGGAAAAAATTGGCAGGTGAAACTAATATCACATCAGAAGAAACCTGCAGTTGGCTGTCCAATTAGTTACTCGGAATAATCTTCTGATAGATGACAGGTAGCAGAAATGCTGTGCAAGATAATCCCCCAGTTTCGGTTTTGTCAAATGACATTTTTCGCAACTTTATGGTTGCTTATTTTTGTTGGCTTTCAAGGATACACTCTCAGCAGTTGGCAAATAGATAAATCCTTCAGTGCTCTCCGGCTGGAAAAGAGGTCACCCCACGTACATAGAGTTACTAAATAAATAAATGCCAGCTGGGGGTCGTCAGGTTCGTCGGGTTCGTCTGTGGGTCGTGTGTCCGGGTCATGTTTGTGTAAATTAGTGGCACAAATAAACACTCGACCAGCAGCTGCAACAGATGCACGGACTAGTTGGACTACATGTGGACCGAGAGCATCCAGAAAAACACTCGATTGATGGATTGTTGATGTCTGCGGAGGGCCCGAGTTTAGTTAATTGAAAATCCTGGTGATTTGCTGCCTGCTGCTGCTATTGAAACCCGACCAAGTGTGCCGAGCTTATATCTTCCGGCGAATATACATAAGCAATTCGATTTGACTGCCCTGTTGACCCATTCTCGCCGTTGACAGTTGCCAATCGGAGTCCTCTGAATCTGAATGCGAATCTGATTTTAAATGCCTGCTGACAGGCAGGTGTGCAAGCTGTTTGCCCAACAAATTGAACCTAATGCGGCTCACGAATGGCATTTAAATAAGCCAGGAGCTGGGACACCAAGCCTTTCCCCCATCCGCAAACAGCCAAACAGCCCAACAGGGCCTCAAGCTACAGGGGATACATTGCGAAGACAACTGTCAACATTTAAATAAGATTGATCGATTGGCAGCGTCAACGGCATTGACATTGCTCCGACGTGGGCGTTGGCCCTAATGCTCTCGCCTTCTGGGGCGTGACGGACTTTACACGCGCTTTGATTTCCATTAAACAGGATGCCCCACGGTTCTGCTCGGTTGCACGGCGAAAACGATTATTAGATTCTCTCAGAAAATAGATTAGTTTCCTTGAAAATATTTATAAGCGTACTAAATAGTCATGGGAATAGCCATCGTATTTTCTCAGCTCCATTATCAAGTATCATCCAAAAGAAACGTTTTTATGATAGACACTTATAAATGTACACTCTTCAGATTTATTTGTGCAATTGTTTCTGGGCCTCAAGATAAGATTTTAAAATGCAAAGCTGGAATTTAAATTTTCCGCTTTAAATTGAAAATAATTGTACACCTCATTTGTATTTATTTCGTGTATACTGAAATTTGTTGATGCATGTGTGTGTCATATCTTTTGACAACTTAAAAGAGCAGCTTCTGTCTGTGAAACGATATGTCACTTATCAGAAAGCAAGCATTTAATATTTTTATTAAGCCGCCATAATAAAACATTTCAAGGCTTGACGAGCAATCTACAGCAGTGAAAATTAATATCCCCTCCGCATATTGATGTGAAAGCTGGTCTACAAATATGAGTTTAATTTTTTCGAAATGTCAAATTGATGATAAAAAAATATCTTATTTATTTATAAGCGCATATATATTTTCGTGGTAATTTTTTCTCTGACTGCAAGCTGACAATTAGTTTTCCAATTTGAATCCCAGTCACTGTGTCCCGTTTGACACTCGCTCTGTGTGCGACAAATTGGTGGCGCTTCCGTTTGGGATTTGCCGCTTGATTCGCCGCCCAGCTTGTTTACCAGCTGACCAGCGGGCTGCCTTTTGCCGGCATTAGAGTGCATAACAAATCACTTAGCACCCGTCCATCAGCGACCTAATCAAGCTCGCATGGGGGCCCGTTCGCAATTTGGCTATAAAACTTGCGGATCGCCAGGCTGCTGGCATCAGTTGTGCCCCAAAGCAGTCCCAAAGCGCCACGCGGTCCCATTCGGCGACTATATAGAGTTAATAGGTCCAGAGTGTCCTGTCCTAGGAGGCCAGTAGCTCGTAAACGCCAGAAAACCCAGAACGCCCCAACGTCCAGTTATGTGTGGTCCCAGTTATTGCACACTGCTGCTAATCGCGGCTTCCTGCTACGTCCTCGTTTGCAGTCAGGCCAAGTCCTTGCAGGTGAGTCCCTGGCATCCTGTGTTGGGTGCTTGTTGCCCCAACAAGCGCCACTTAATTAGTGTTATTTGCCCAGGCACAAGTTCGCCAGCTTAGCGTGATAATTTCCAACGGCTGCTAGCGTTCTTGGATTTTATGAACGGAAATTTCGGGGCGAAAAGTTCTTTCTCCGCCGTGTGTTGGCTGCATTTTGTGGCAGTCTCATTTCCGCGCTGTCGACGGCATTTGAAATGCAACCAATTAGTTTGCAGATGCTGCTAGTTTCCTTTTTTTTGGTGCCAGCAGGCAATCGATTCGCATCCAATTAACATTTGGTATGCAGATGGCAGCCGCAGTGCGTAAACGTATTACGTAACTAGTTCTTACCACTAATTAAATTTAGTTGATCATGGTGTTTTGCTTTGAAAATTTGGTGAACGCCAATAGGCCGCCATTAATCAAAAGGCCAAAATTATATCAAGCTTATCACAGTTCAAAGCATTTCGAATTTGTGGTTGAGGACAAACTGCTTAGCAAAATGTAGGTTTCAGTTCAAGTTTTAGCAAAGTGTTGATTATTAAATTCTGTACACTTAGAGAACAATTTAAAACAAATGTTCTAATATAATTGAAAACAAGCATACAAAAATATATATATCTTTAAGTAATATAAGTAATACAATTTAAAAATATAAGGGGATATAAAATGTAAAATTTTTTTTAAAAAAGATATTTGTTCATATACTCATTTAAAATATTTGAATATCATTTAATTTAATTTTTATACCCTTGCAGAGGGTATTATGATTTCAGTCAGAAGTTTGCAACGCAGTGAAGGAGACGTTTCCGACCTCATAAAGTATATATATTCTTGATCAGTATCACAAGACGAGTCGATCTAGCCATGTCCGTCTGTCCGTCTGTCCGTCTGTCCGTCTGTCCGTCCGTCTGTCCGTCTGTCCGTCTGTCCGTCTGTCCGTCTGTCCGTCTGTCCGTCTGTCTGTTTCTACGCAAACTAGTCTCTCAGTTTTTGAGCTATCGGGATGAAACTTTCCCAAAAGTCTTCTTTCTATTGCAGGTAGTATATATGTCGGAGCCGACCGGATCGGACAACTATATCTTATAGCTCCCATAGGAACAATCGGAAAAAAAAACTTTAAAAAATTCTAACTTCGGTGTTTTTTGAAATATTACCTTCTACTTTTGGGGATGTTATTTTTTAAATATATCTGAATTTCGAATTAATTATTTAAAAAATCGGACTACTATATCATATAGCTGCCATAGGAACGATCGGAAAATTAATGGAAAAGTAATAGGAAATAAATTCTAGCTTCTTTGGTTTTTATTGTATTATCTTCTACTCTAGGATATGACTCTTTTTAAATATTTCCGAATTTCAATTTTAATTTAATCAAAATCGGACGACTATATCATATAGCTGCCATAGGAACGATCGGAAAATTAATGGAAAAGTAATAGGAAATAAATTCTAGCTTCTTTGGTTTTTATTGTATTATCTTCTACTCTAGGATATGACTCTTTTTAAATATTTTCGAATTTCAATTTTAATTTGATCAAAATCGGACGACTATATCATATAGCTGCCATAGGAACGATCGGAAAATTAATGAGAAATATTAGAAAATTGAACATTTTTGCGATTTGTTTTTTAATAGGAATGATCTGCAAGGGTATATAAGCTTCGGCTGGCCGAAGCTGAATTTCGGTTTTTTTGTCTTTTAAATCGGATCACTATATCATATAGCTGCCATAGGAACGGTCGAAAAATTAAATGGAAATTAATGGGAAAACAATTATGTCTTTGTTGGTTTTTATTACAGTTCCTTCTACTCTGGGATATGACTATTTTGAAATATTTCCGAATTTCGATTTTAATTTTTAAAAGATCGAACTACTATATTATATAGCTGTGATAGAAACGATCCAAAAATTAATGTGAAATAATAAGAAATTTAACATTTTTGCGATTTGTAAATTAATAGAATGATCTGCAAGGATATATAAGCTTCGGCTTGCCGAAGCTAGCTTCCTTTCTTGTTTTTTAAATATTTCTGAATTTCGAATTAATTATTTAAAAAATCGGACTACTATATCATATAGCTGCCATAGGAACGATCGGAAAATTAATGGAAAAGTAATAGGAAATAAATTCTAGCTTCTTTGGTTTTTATTGTATTATCTTCTACTCTAGGATATGACTCTTTTTAAATATTTCCGAATTTCAATTTTAATTTGATCAAAATCGGACGACTATATCATATAGCTGCCATAGGAACGATCGGAAAATTAATGAGAAATATTAGAAAATTGAACATTTTTGCGATTTGTTAATTAATAGGAATGATCTGCAAGGGTATATAAGCTTCGGCTGGCCGAAGCTAGCTTCCTTTCTTGTTTCTTGTGTAATCTAAAATGCTGTGGCAAACGAAGGTTTAATATCAAGTATACGCCCACACAGACAGCCGCTTAGAGAGAGCGTTTATGGGCGAAGTGCGATTTACAAGCCGATTTCAGGTGTTGGCATTTCAATCTACATTGAGTTGTCTAATCAAGCGGCACACGCTGCTCAGCCTGGCTGTAAATTGAAACAATAAAGTGCTTGACTCGCACATTTGGGGCTCACACATCCTGGGACACCCACCATCGACTGTGTGTGTGTGCAGCTCACGTACGAGTATGAGCATAAATAGGCGGCATAAAAATAACTTAACACGTGTCGACAGTTTGGCAGCCAGGGTATCCTCAAAAAAAAAAAGAAACAAAAAAAAAACAGCCTCCAAGGAAATATCTGAAATATTTAGCCCCTTTTTTCATACCTCTTGCGTGCTGTTTTTTGTGCTTTGCTTTTGTGGCACTTTATTTGTGCAGGGCACGAGCAAACTGGATTTGGGAAATCACATCAGCGCAGGCTCTGCAAGAGGATCATCATCATCATCGTCTTCTTCGGCGGGAGCGATGAGCGAAGGGCGCCAAAAACGCGCCATGGGCGACTACAAAGAGCTGACTGACATCATTGACGAGCTGGAGGAGAATAGCCTGGCCCAGAAGGCGAGTGCCACAATGCCGGCGGCCGCCGTGCCGCCACAGGGCCAGGAATTCGATTTGGATAGCATGCCGCCACTGACCTATTACCTGCTGCTGCAGAAGCTGCGACAGCGTAAGTTGCCCCGAGGGGATCACACTGCGTATACGCAACGTCCGGAGGGAGATGGACGCGTGCTAGAATGTGAACCAAAAATATGCGTTGGAGCCCTTCTAATTGGATCCCCAATCACGTTCACATTTCACGCCACCATCTCCATCACTTTGGCATACTTTAACCATAAGCTTTTTGCCTCATTTTTGCACAAGAAAAAAACATACATAATATGAAAATCCTATTGCCATTTAATATGCATGTCATTTGACTTGTTTATTTTTCATTTCATTCTCAAATCTGGAATTATTATTCATTTGACGTAAAATCAAGACATTCACCATGATTGTGGGAGTTCTTGAAATCTGCCAAAACCTTGTAACAACAGTTGGTATAAATAATAGCTTATTCTTAAATATTAATGGTTTATTAGTTAAATTATAATTTAACTAATTTAAAATTATAATACTTATAATTGAAGTACCCCTTTGTCGTCTTGAAATGCTCTACAGATTTTAGGAAATTCTGAAAATACTTCTGATTCAGTTTTTTAAATTAAATATTTAATTTACCTAAAAAAAAACATTTCTAACTTGAATATTCCTCAATTGATAACTTCTTTTTTTATAATATTCCTTTCCCTTTACACAGTGCAGAGCAATGGCGAGCCCGCTTATCGCGTGCGGACGCCACGCCTTGGCCGCAGCATTGACTCCTGGCGACTCCTGGACGGCGAGGGAGCGCCGGAGGAGGCCATTGGCGGCCAGTTCGTGCAGCGAATGGCCAAGAAATCGGTGCCGTTCAAGCCGCGCCTGGGCAAACGTGCTCAAGTGTGCGGCGGCGATTGAGTCACGACAAGGACGCGAGGACATGCCACGGAACCGGACGGAGGACGAACCCAGGACAAGGTTGAGGCCAGGCGACTGGCCCTCGAGCTAACTTAACCAAAGCAAACCCCCCCAATGGCCAGCTGAATTCGACGCGACGCAAAAATAATCCACATATGCATAGTGAATGACTACTAGTTACCAGCGCTATAACCCTGTTTTGAGAGGAACTAATGATGTGTATATATAGTACATACATTTATTATTTATTTGAATAAATTGCAGCCCCCAAAACTTTTGTTTACTCGCGATGCGACAAATTTGCATGTCAAATGCAAAGCCGGGAATTAAATAAACATGGCAATTTCATTTACGCGGACCTCGCAATAACCTCTCACTTCTACTGAGGTTTTCTTTTCACCATTATAAAAATAAATTATGTTTTCATTCCCCTGATATATTAATGAAAATTTCATAAAACCAGTGATAGGGCGCGTAAATTGGAATAGTGCAACCACCATCCGTTTCCACATCATCCACGAGTGTTGGCCATGTTTGGCAACTGCAGTTTGCAGTTTCCAGTTGGCCCATGTGTGCGTTTTGACTGATAAAATATCTCAGTACCCACACCCGCACGGAAAATCCGGTGCCACACACTTTGGGCCAACCAAAAGCTGCTGGCTTTATTCGGCCTGATGAAGCATAAAAATATTGTGCGGTGCTTGCAATGAATGCCGAAATGGTATTCATTTCATGAATTTATTTTCGGTTGAAAACTTTAATTTAAAATACATACTGAATATTGATATTTTCTACTAAAAGCTTTTATTCGTAAAAAATATTGGCAATAAATAAAATGGAAGTGTATATAAGTGTTTTTAAGTCTCACTTTATAAGAAAACATTTTTCTAAGAAATACATATACTTCCGATCAAGAAATTTATTAATTACCAACAGATGCTGTGAATTTAATCAGGAAAAAGAATCCTGAAAATTCGATGTCATGTACAAAAGAAAATTTTCATTTTAATTATTTTTTTTAATCGTCTTACGAATTAAAACGAAAAGTCATTTAATTCCTCTTACATTTCTAAATCTTGCTGACGCAGCTGTTTTGACAGCCTCGGCAGCTGGAAGTTTTTGCAACTCATTAGAAACTTGCCACATGCCAATTAGTTGGCCTAACCAGGCCTTCTCCATCCGCTCCAGTAGCCTTGATCCACAATTCTAGTTTACGGCAGCGCCAATTATTGACCCCAGGTGGTTGAGGATTCACTGCCAGTTAACCATTTTATGTTGGTCCCAGCCAAAGGGCTCGCATGCATCCTGGTACGGATCATTCATCACGTAACCGGCAATCTAAGGAGCAGCTAAGCTGAGGATATAACTACATACATACATATATCTGAATCGTGCTTAAATTGCGATAATGGCCACGCAGGCCGGGCCCCGAAGGAGATATAGATATTGAAACATTATAACTGCAAAATGGTAATAAATTTATCTCCACCTCTTGGGGAAATGAACCAAAAAAAGAGCAAGCCAGGAAGAAGTCGCGAGCCAGACACGCACATGAAAGCTCTGTATAAACCAAAAGGCACTTTAAAAAAAGTTTTCATATGAATAATTCTGATAAAGGCCTACTTCGTTAAATTAATAATATTTATTTTAAATCAACTTGGAAAAAAACTTAAACTCAATTAGATACAATGCAGACACTGAATGCATACTTTTCAATCAGGCCATTCACGCTTCACAAAATGTTAAGCATTTGCATTCATGATTCTTGCTTTAATTTATTCGCGGTAAAAGTATACATATGTGTTTTTACATTTCCTATAAAAACATTGTTATTATTCAAAATAGGTAATCATGCGCAAACCTATCAAATTAACTTAATAAATTTAAATGACTTCGTTCTCTTGTGTTTTGAATCTTGGACCGGCTTATAATTACCAATAAAAAATTTGTTTAAATTAAGAGCATTTAAGACCAGTGTCAGACCAGCTTATCATTTTTGTATGCATTTCTATACAAAAAATTTAAAAATCTTAATTTTTTGTAGAATTTTTGCAAATTATTTTCATGGCAAATTAATATTTATTAAAATATTCCAGTTATCAAAAAATTTGATCTTTTAAATTTAACTGTTATATGGAACTTTTATAACAATTTAATAGAGTTGCTTGGGATTCAATAATATTTCTTGATGTGTAGAGGACCGGGAATCGGCAGGAACTTTGCATGATAGCGGGCGTAGATTTACAGTCGGTTCGTTGCGTAAGGTTAAACTACCTTGGCATCAGCTGGCTTCCTGTCTACGTGGGAATGGGCTAGGGAGTCCTTTGCTCCTGCTCCGCTTCTTCTTCTTCCAAGTTTCTGCCCTATCTGGCTAACAAATATATGCATACATATGTGCAAAATGATAAGTTGATTGTGCCTAAGTACGCGCGTGTGCGTGTAAGGCGAAATCACTTTGGCTGATTAAACGACGCCATTCCGGTTCAAACATTCGTTTTGCCTGGCAGCGGGATATTACTGGATGTCTGAATGTCTGGTTGTCTGCGGACCCGGCTCACTCACCTCGGCCAAAAGCGATCTCCGCCATTAAGGTGAATGGTTAAAAATGTCTGCTAATATGGCGACTGCAAACCTTATTTATGGCACCGCAACCGACTGATTTAAATTGATGGCCCCATTTCGCCCCCCTCGGCGGGTGTGGCACTCACTTAATCAAATTTCAGCCAAGCCGAAAAAGGCTTCAAATTGGCTTTGTGTGGATGTTTCGACCACAGAAGTGGGCAAGATTATTTATGTGCCCTGCATTGTGTTTGCGGGTACTTTGATGTTGAGCACATCACCTGGCATAAAGGCGCACTGCCTTTATCGAAACTCTGGCATCAAATATTAATTAGCTGGGGCTACCGACCTGTCGAAGTGATTGATAATTCGAGATTATCGGCTTCCTTGAGTGGGCTATGATATGGCCAGAACTTACTAGCATTGACTTTGAGTTGGCAAAGGAAATTGACAAGTAATTCGGTTGTAAGTGGTAGCTAGTCAAACTGTCAATCAGTTTTCAGTAACCATCGTCATTATCGTTAAGTATCGTACCACCACGTAGCCCAACAAAAAGTAATTATAAACTTTTCTTATAATCTTTGTTTAGCTATGAAATCCTTAGAATTTCGTCTTGAAATTTAAGAAATATTTGGGCCACATTTATGGGATTTCCCAAGTCTTCGGACCAACTATTTCGTTCCGGGCTGATAAACTTTTCATACGGCTTTTGCTATTTCTGTACTTCCAAAGTACACATAGTCCCCGGCTCTGACGCGTAGCCAAATACTCGTACCGAAAGTTTGGAATGGATCGCTGGCAAAATCCCCCTGCCAAAATGCAGTTACGCCAGAGTGGAAGGAGCGAAGAGCTCTTGGCTATAAATCCGGTGATGGACAGGTGGACGACGCCTCCGCCTCCGCCTGCGCCACTTTTCAGCAAACTAAAGCTGCAACTTTTTTTGTTGTTTTTTTTTTTGTTGGGGCCATTTCCATGGACTGCTTGTGCTTCTTGTTGCCACTGCAATTTTTGCTGCCCTTGCATGGCATCGGGAATTTAGAAATTGCAAATGCAGCAGCCACATTACCACACACACACACATCGAGCAGCAATTCCAACACAATTGAGGCCTTCCGAGGAGGACGAGGTCACCACCCAGGGAGCGGGAGCATAAGGCGACCGAAAACCAATCGAAAATCCGAAGCCAGTTTTTGGCAATACGCGTCAGGGGCCCTTGGCAATGGCAATGCCAGAATGGCTAGGGCTTTGACGTGGCCGCTGACGGTGGCACTGACATTGGCATTTGGAAATCCCAGCCCTGACACGCCCCCTGATCCCTGCCAGCATTATTCTACAGTCGGTCGCCTCTAATCCGAACAATTACAATGTGCTACAGTAGTACATTCGAGTGGATGTGTGGCATATGCCCCTGTCCATCCATCAAAATCCTTATTGAAAACTATCATAAATACTGATTTTTACCAATTTCCTATTCTCGTTTGTCAGAATTGTTATAATATTTGAACGTAAATGTTGCCATATATATGTCAGAAGAAAGGGGCTATAAATTGTATAATATCTTTAATAGAGTATCTGATTTTGACAGTTTACCTTAAGGGCAACTAAGTAGCTGCAACTAAGTATGTTTTCAAATCTGTTATCCCTGCAGTTTGCATTGAAATCCTTTCGCTAAGTAATTTTACGCTAAAAACTTCATTTGAGCAATTGAGATATTTGAGTTATGAAAGTTCAAAGTTCCCGCTATTTCACAAAGTTTTGCCGTTAAGCTGGCATACAAAATTGTAGTACTTTGAGTAAGTTTGACTTAGAGAAGATCGACTGTAGCTGTTGCAGGGCGGGGACTGTAGTTGCTGTGTCAGAGTGCAACACTTTGTTCTGTTGATTTTTATTTAATATGCGAATGACTCTGCAGGTCCCTGGCATGACCAGCCCCAACAATCCCAGTAATCCACGCTGGCACACGCATGACTGAGCTGTTGCTTAGCTGCCGAGTTGTAACCCCAGTCATCATCCATCAATTTGCCTATGACATCCAGGCTGATGTGGCAATTTTGCCGCCACTGTGGCTCTCTGCTACCAGCCCGACCTATTCGTTTTCGTTTAATTACTGTCAATTAGACAAACATTGTGGTGCCGGCCAGAGCAGCAAAGGCCTGTGTGCATATAATCAAATTACATGCCACATCTGGATGGCAGGATGGTTGGATGGCTGGATGGGCAGCTTAAATGTACATAGTGCCGCGCCAGCAATCAGATAATCGCCTGGCCACAGACCGATTCCAATAAACGTGGCGCCACAAGGATGCGAGTGCGACTGGAGGTTGCCCTTGAGCAGGACGAGAGCTTTCCAAGGAAGTCGCTTTCAATTACGCCCGTTCAGTTCACCCGGTAGCCATCCTGTCGTGACTTTTCCTGCCACTACCAATGCCACGGCCACTTTCGGCGGTGCTGCTGCCATGTGAGTGCCTCCGACTGAGTGACAGACTGACAGGCCGACGGTATTGGGGGTTATAAATATTTGTTCGATTTCATTTGGCCAGCCCACTTGCTCCCCGGCGGAAATCTGTTTCGTGCGCCGCCTGCTTAATATAAATACAAATCAAATGCGGCCTCCTGACGGCCATTAATTGTATCGTGAATTCATGCATCGTGCCAGAGTTTTTCCTGCTCGGCTCCTCTGCTTTTCCCCCTGGGAGCCGGGAGCCACTGGGAGCCACTTGGCGTGCCGAGTTTGTTGCTCCAAGCCGACGGGGCAGGTAATGAAAAAATTAAATGAATCAGCACGCAAAGTGGATGTATGTCCGTGTGCTTGCTTAAAGCCAGGCTAATGAATTAAAGGTATAAATAGTTTAAATACCCATAAAGTAGTGCTGGGCAGGAAACAATGGAAAAGTCTATCTTTGGAAACTGAATGTCTACAACTCAGAAGCCATAAACTCGTTTAATTTTATTTTGTATGTTTTAAACTTGAAAAACAAGCAAAAAATGGCATTGCATGTATTTAAAACTTTTTTATTAGTTGTATAAAACTAACAAATATTTAAAAATAATAAACATTTTAAAACTAATAAGAAAATGTATAAAGAAGTTAATAGGCTTCATACATTTAAGTTTAACTTTTATATTTATATTTATTCATTATAATGAGGACCCTCTTAAGATATTTTTCCCACAATAGATATTGTTTAGGTACACGGACTAAAAAATGTCAATCTTGATATATGTTTGAACTAAGTATGTGATGCATTGTTTAATATACAATGTATATATTTCAATTTAAACTTACAATTAATTATAGAACTCCAGCAACTACAATATTTAACCATCAAATAAGAATTTGAGTATTAAATTTGTAAATTCCTCATTCACGTCAGCAACCATTTCATATTACAAAACAAATTAAGTGGACATGTGATTTAAAATAAATCGCCTGCAAATATCTAATTCCAGAGCAGTTGATGGGGAAAATGCAGTGAATGAAAAATGCATGGAAAAGTGCATCGAGCACTCGACTGGATGGCGTGACAATGCCAAATGCCAGGCCAACACCACCCACCCACTACCCACTTTTCCTCGGCTCTTGGCACTGAACTTCTGTTTTGAGGGTCGATCATGGATTTATTGATAGATGACCCTGCCATTCAGGCGGGCTTTGTTGTTAATGGACATTTATAATTGACAGCCTATTGCTCGTTTCCTGTTCAGAAGTTCAGGAGCCGTTCGATTGGCCGGTTAGAAATAATAATAATAAATTGCCAGCGAATTGGTAGCAACCAATCGGTGGAAAATGACAGGAGCAGATTGCAGGCTTAGTGGCTGTTGGGAAAACACACGCTTGGTAATTAACTTTTTAGTTGATTTCGGCCTGGTTTTGGTCGAATTTTTGTTGCTTTTGTTTTTGCATTTGCGTTTGCTTGTCATACCTTTTATGCTTCAGGTAATTTGCAGAGGTCGTGGCTTTGGCGGTGATGCATGGCAATTATGACGTGATTATGACGTTGGCCATATGCAAATGAGCATTCGACGCGTTGGCTTCCTGGCTCTGGGGTCGTTTTGTGACTTTTAATTGCTCTTGTGCGAGTCGATGGGTCACTTCCGTTGCCCCCCGCCCCGTTTTGTGGGCGTGGCTGGTGGTTGGCCATTTCGGTTGAATATTGACAGCTGCAAAGTGGGCAAAAAGCAGTAGCAGTAGCAGCACCCATCAGAAACCGCTTAAAGTGTCAACTTTAAAACGCTCAGCTAATTGCACTCAACGTCCGGAATAAACTACGGACCAAAATTGTTGCACTTAATGAGCAAATTTACAAAACATTTGAGCACAATTACCGAGCAATTTAAGTTAAATGAACTGTTCCTGATGTTTTTTGTTCTGTTTTTTTTTTGTTTGCTGCCCCAAATTATTTATAAGGCCAGGAAAAACACACAGACGTCGCTGATGAGGCAAATGAAGGGAAAAAGGATCTCAGGGAGAAGAAAATAAATAAAAAGACAGCTAACCGGATTAGCGTGATTATGTACATATATTTTGTACATTCTGGCAGAATAATTACTTCATTAGCCTTTGAATTGGCCTTATTTTCTGCAAAATCTTCCAAGTCCCCAATTATGACCTTAATAAATTGCAGAGAATTCTGTCAAATTCGAAAGTTTGAAGGCTGCAGCAGTTTAATTCAATTTTATAACTTAGCTTCGCAGCCATTTGTCTTATGAACTTTTAAATAGTTATCATCGAAGTTTGATCTTTAATAGTTATAACTTTTGCATTACAGCTTTAATGACTTTCCGAACAAAAACTTTGAAACTGGCAAATCATGTCAATAATAACTGTATTGAATGGCTTAATGCTTTGTCTGTAATAACTTTATTTTAGGGTTTGCTTTGCTCGAATACAAACAGTAAATTAAATTTACTACCTCTGTGTTTCTCTGATAATTTATTTGTATCAAACGTTGCCTTAACTACCCTCTGAATTTAACTTTCTCAATGGGATTATTTTGCTGTCCTTTTTCAAGGGGAACATAAATTTTACCTCCGAGAAAAGTTTTCTATATTTCTTTGTTTCGCTTGGCTTTAGTTAAGTTTATTATACAGTAATCGTACCTCCTGCAGCATAAATATATGCATAAATATATATGGGCAATGCGAAGAGAGGATAAGTGGGGGAACTTAAAACCAACTGGCTGCCGAGTTGGGAAAGTGGCTTTGGGGCTAGTTTTCATTGCTGGCACTTGATGGCAGTTTTATTGATTTGTTGTTGCAAACTTTTCCTTTTACATGGCCCGAATTTATGGCCCCAACATCAACAAACAATGGCGACCGAGAGACCCTGAAAGCGCCGCCAAAAATTTGCATTCGCTAGCAGCCAAGGCTGCTGTAGTTTGTTTTTTTCCTCCACCTCGGCGGCTGGTGCTGTTTGCTTGGTGTTTTTCATTATTCCATTTTGTTATTCACATTTTGTGCGGCACAAAAATGTTGACCAACGAATTTAAACAGCGTACGCCCATTTACTTGCCGTTCCTTTGATATTAACGATCCCTTCTGCATATAATGTTCATATATTCTCATTTTTTTCATTTCGCTTTGTAACGCGACGGGGGAAGACAAAAACATTAGCATAAAACGCTTGTGAAGCAATTTCGTGCACTGCGCGCAAAAAAGCGTGCTGTGGGAATTGTTTGAATCGTTTGGGGCTGGAGAATTCTGTGGCGGCAGCACGCATCAAAACCGCACGCGCTAATTAAAAGAAATAACCAAACAAAAAACTATGAAAACAAAGGGGTAAAAATGCGGAAAAGCAGGGGTGGTGTTTGCCAGAGAAAATTACTCATACGCCGCTTGGTACGTGCGCCTGGCTGGCAAATTGTTTTTAATTAATTTTTATGACCTTAAACTTTACTCCGCGTCCTGTGATTCAAGGCGGCGGTTGGCCCGTGGTTGACTCATTATTAAAAATAGAAAGCAATTAGATTTGTTGGCCGAAAAGGCCAAACAATGACCACTATAAAGAGTTCTCTGCTCACTATAAAGCTCGGTCTTTATTCAAGTTCAATTTGGCCAACGTGTTGGCAGTGGCCACTCGAAAAGGGATAGGGGAAATGGAAAAGTCAATATGGGAGAATGGAGAAGGGGGAATCATCGAAGCGTTAACGGTGACAGACAAGGTCGTACTCGAGATTCTAGGGGAGGGTCCTTGGCCAGCTTCATTTAACTTTCACTCACGATTCCGCCTACACCCACATGGCCACTCCCACACATTGTTGGTGGCCGGCAACTATTGCAATAAATATGAAGGCCATAAATGGCTGAGCCACAAAATGTCACGTGTTCGCCGCGTAGGCGGACTTTGGCTGTCCTGGCCAATGTAGCAAAATCAGAGCTCATATCCGGGAAAAGGGGCTTTAAACAGTGTACAGGATGACTTGGATAACATAAATCAACTCACCATCTGCCACATATTGGATCACATGCGATTCCACATAACTTTGAAAAAGTTTAAAAACAAGCTTTGTTTCTATGATGACTTTTGCTGGTTAGGATTTAAGGATCAAACCGTTTCGGAAAAGTAATTTTAAATTACTGATTCCTAAGGTTTGATTTATTTTTAGAAAGTTTTTCGTATTACCTCTTTTAGATATCCAGTTCTAACAAGCTTTATTTTTAATATATTTTTATATTTAATACCTTATAAAAAAATTCCAAAAAAATATAATTTTTTTAAAAAATAGAAGAAAGCGAAAGTTCAACTAAGGAGTTTTGACTGTAAAGTAATTTCAGCGGACCCTTAGCCCCAGCGCTGTTCATTTCACCTAAACCTAACCCAACAGCCTTTGGCCATCCGGCAATGACTTTTTCCTGCTTACTGGTCACAGGCTACTGGGAAGGGTACTGGCTGCTTTTTAATCTGTTTCCCTTTTTCCGGGCCGATTTTCATTTTTATTTTTATTTTTGCAGTTGCCAGGCGAACGCCTCGTCAGAGGCTTATAAAAAATGTAGACAAGAGCCGCCAAGTGCCAAGTTCCAAGTTCCAAGTGCCCGGGGCAATTGGGCAACGCATTATGTCGTAGATTATGGCTTATGCATTATTTATGTGGGTCAGCCGACGAGCGGCGAAACGGCCTTTAATTGGATCGCAAGTGGGCCTTAATGTGCAGTCTGGAAGGACGAGGCTTCCAACAGCAATTTTGAAGATGCCCACTCGAATATTTCACTCGCAGCCGGCGGCCCGTAATTTTCCCGTGTGTAATTCTGGCTTAATGTTAATGGGCGAGTTCACTAGAAATTAAATCTGCACACTTATTACCTGGCTCAAGCGGGTGAAATTAATTTCCGGATTGCTGAGTTACGTAGTTATTACGGGGATAAGTCCGTCTAGGGGTTTGCAAAATATACCTATTCTTTACAGAGCTTATAATTTAAATAGTTGCATTCTATGTATTTAAGAATTATTTAAATTATAGTCAAAATATAAAATGGAAATATGGATCTTATACCACTATTTTATTACCATTTAAAATATCTTAAAATAATAATTTTATGTAGGTATATAAAAGTAGTCAAATGAATATATTAAATTTTTAGTAAACTTTAGTAAAAATGCAAAAATTTCCATTTCAGGTGGTCTAAAAGTTGGGTTCATATACAAAGTACTCTCTTACAGTGAATAAAATTAATTTGGCGCTTGCTAATTTATGCAGAGTTAACTCAGTGCGAAGTGAACTTTTTGGGTGAAATAGAGAGGAATTTCGCGTGTGGAATGCTCGCACACAACTGGCCAAAAACGGCAGGAAAAACATGTAAGTTGCAGCTACAACAACTGGCACCGTGCCAAGGTGCCTCGCTCGCTGCTGGAAAAGTGGAGGAAATGTTGGGAAAGTCGGGGGCCTGGGGAAGCGGCCTAATGGTATTGAAAGGCGGGCAGGCCAGTACAACGGCCAACAGAGAGAATTGCACGCATATTAACACAGCTCCCTGCACACGACCAAAGGGCCAGAAAAGAGAGAGAGTCACCCAGCGTTTTACTCAATGAATCATGGCCAACAGCTGATTTATATTTGTGAGCCAACAATACCCTGACTTGTGTGTGTGTGTGTTGGCAGCGATTGGTGTCCTTGAAACTGTTCAAGTACGCTCGACAAGTGCACCAAGTGTCTCATTGTGCATTTCCCTGTGTGTGCGAAGGCCACTGCCAGTGGCAGCGGCAAGGCAATGCCATTAGGACCTGGCCAGAACAGAACGGAACGGAACAGACTACCGACTACCCCTTAACCATCTCCCCTTTTTGAGCCACATCCTCGGGCACAGCCATGTCCCTTTTCCCAGCTGAATGGGCAGGAAGACAAAAGTCCAAGCCACTGCAGATAATTGACAACGAGCTGCTGAAAATCAATTGAGTGACTTTGCATGTACGACTTTACCCCCGAGCGGACCACTCGCTATTGTTAGTGCTGTTGCGGTTGTTTTAGTGGCCACTGTGGCTAGTGGTGACCGCTTTTGAGTTGAGGAATAGCAAAAAAAAGGACATACGGAATATTTGTATAATGCTAAATAAGAAGCTTACGCTTTCGGATTAGTGGAACAAAATGATGCCACATTTTCTATTCGATTAAACTGGAAACGGAATAGAGTAACATTTAAGAGAATAAATTGTTTCTAATATGGGGTTATAGCTAAAGGATGTTTCTTTATCAACTTGAAGCTGACGGCACTAATAATAATTATTTAAATTGGTGTAAGTTTTAAGGCAATTAGAAAAATGATTTTTATAGGTTGGTTTGAAATGCAATTTGTAGAAATTTTCTTAAATTTCTTCTCAAATAAATTTGTGTATTCTTAATCAATTCCTTTTAAAAATGACGTATTACCCCTTCCAGAAACTGTAAACAAAATATAAAGGTCATCGGAGCTCTTATACTATTATCAAAGAAAACGGAATTTATACCAAACAAGTACATTATTTGGGTCAAACCCATTTGAGCTGGGTCCTTAAAAAAGAAATGGAAAAAAATAATCCTGTTAAAATGACAATCGGCTGAAAAAAGGCTGATTTGTCCACACTGGTATTTTGATATTTGGTATTGGTTGCCATGGGACATTGTTCTGGTGGCCAATACATCGGCACAAAGACGGAAAGCGCGCTAAAACTGAATGAAGTCCCGCCGCAAATGTCGTTGGCATCTTTCGTTACTGAATTACTGGGTTTGCTGGGTTTACTGAGTTTACTGAGTTTGCCGAGTCTGCATCTGTGTTTGCCCGCCTGCTGTTGTGGTTTTGTGGCCCACTGCTGGATGGTTCCACTTAACCAGCGGGGCGCGCACACACACATACACCCCACCTGGTACTGGCCCAGTCAGACGGTATATCGGAGCCCACACACAGGTGTTCTTGGTGTTCTTGCTGTTCTGGGTGCTCCATTGGCCAGGTGGGCGTGGCGGGATCGCATTGTTCGCCGCCGTGGGCATGGGGTAAACACGCTGGGCACAGACGGCGTGTCGCTCGCTCTCTTTGCTGTTTGATTAACGTTTTAACGATTTGCGCAAACAATTGCGGCAGTAACAGCAATCACTAACAAGGAGCAACATACACCTTGGCGGATTACCACTTGTGGGCTCTGCATGTTTTCGCAGCCAACTGAAGGATGTGCTGGTATTATTCTTTGCCTTGGCAAAGCAATTTTCGGCGTTTACTCAAGCGCATATGGGTGGGGAAATTGTTTTATTTTATTAAGTGTATTTTTTATTGCTTTGGAATGTATTATATTTGCCTGAGGAATACTGGAAAAAACAAGATACACGGAACTGGGTGAAATTCTTTATCAAATAGTAAATACCCTAACAAGATAATGAGCTTCCGAGCTTTTTCGACCACAATTAATTAATAAACTTGCACACGATAGTAAGAAATGTAACTATTTTGCTTATTTTTGTTAGTTTTAACATTATAGGATTTAAGATTGGGTGTAGAATTTCTTTATCGCGGGTTTAACAGCTTCCGCGATTGCCGGAGTTCGAATTGCAACTGTTTTGGGAGACAACTTTCGGCAGAGAGGTGGAAAAAGATTGAGAGACTTATCATAAGCGTTCGAAAGAGTAAATTGATGCTCTATTTACAGAGAGTAGTACCAGCTGAAATTTTGAAAAACAGATAATATTGGTATATAATAAACATGAGAAACATATTTATTTATTATTTTAACATTAACCAAGTAACCAAAGCTTCTTATTACCATTTCATAAGTAGGTATACTTTTGAAATTATAAAACAATTAAATGTTGTACTTTATGCAGTTTTTAATGTATTCCATTATTATATTTCAAACGATTTAGTTTATTAAATAATAGGCCAGAAGTACCCTTTATCAGTCAGGCTTTTTCCTTAGGTTTTTCTTGGCTCTGTTACTAAGATTTGCTCAAAAACAATACATCCTTGAGAAAGTGTCCCTGAATGTACATAATTGCAAGAAGTGCATATATAAGTAGAATGTTCTGCGCTATAGTAAGTGGAATGTTTTCCCCGGAAAACTTTATTTGCTGGCTGGCGTAAATTGAATTCCATTTGGTATGCACATTTTAAATTCGCAGTCGGTGTGTGTGCTTATATGCATTTAATTGCAGTCACTGCGATTTGGGGCAGGGGAAAACTTAATTAGGCTGTTTAATTAAAGTACCAGTATCTGCAACTGGGGCAGGGATTTTGCAGTTTATGGGGGAGAGCTTTATCACTGTGACAGCTAAGGTTGTTGCAGCATCTCCAAGGACTCCTTCGCCGAGGGTTTATTTTTCTCCAGCCGAGATCGGGACAAACAAGAGCGCTGCTGGCAATCAATAGTGGCTTCATTATGACGGTCTATTTGCGGAGTGTGTACCCAGTTAGCTAACTAGCTTCGGGTTGGCTTGGGCCCTCATTCTCAGTACTTTGCATAACTGAAGAGGGGAAAAGGGACAAAGTGGGACTGCTGCTGCACTTGGGCTTATTGCCTACGCGCAGCCAGCAGCCATTTCAGCCATTCAGCCATTGTTGACTTGTTTGCAAATTGGTTTCACCAGCTGAATTCTTCGAACCATGTCCTTCTCAGCATTGGCAGCGAACGTCGTCTTCTGTCGCTGGCATCCCGGCATTCTGGCATCCTCCTTGCCGCCTTCATTTCAAATTACTTCGTTGCGTAAATTAGGTGGCTGTTGGCACCCCCGACTCCCTTTTCTTTTTCCGCCGCCTGTTGACATTCCACCATGTACTGTACTGCTCACTCGCGTTCGTGGCAAATGTATGTGTATTTTTCATCTTCTTTGTAGTACAAAATTTGATTTTGGTTTTGTTGAACGCGGCTAATTTCATTTCGTCAGAGACCTCGACCTCGCACTTGTACTGCTTATGCCATCCCAGCTGAAATTCTAATGCTGAGTGATGTGGCAGGCCTAATTTCATTAAAAACGGTGCAAAAAAGAAGCGAAAAGAAAAAAAAACCAAATGTTTAACAGATTTCTGGCGGAGACAAAAGAATGTACGAAAAAACAAGTAGCAACCCGGCTCATTTTTAACTTTCTCTGCGCTTTATTTAACTTTAACCTTTTTTATGGGTCTGCCAGTAAAAGAGAGAGTTTGTGTGTGTGTGAGTGTAGGCTCCTTAATTAGAAGCCATTTTCACTGGCAGCACTCAAACACCCCCATACCATTCCATACCATACCATCCTTATTCCACCCAAGCCCCTCCAGTCTAATGAGCCTGAGCCTGATTCGGATTCTGATTTTGATGTTGATTCCTTCGGCTGTTCTCGCTTCGTCGCTGTTAAACATAATCAGGGTTCAATAAACACAACCCCAAGTGGCAGGGGTAGGGGGGTGTTGCCAGGTTCTATGAACTGCTCGCCTGAAAATGCAAATCAACAGCTTAAAATTTAATTTAGGCGTTAGCAATGTAAATAAACCGGGGACCTGGGAGGGGGTCCCCCGATTTCTCCGCGAAATGCTGTGTACTTAGGAGCAGCTCGCCTGAGTGACCATTTATGATTTGGGCCAGGGCCCAAATTCAATTCCGAACATTTGGTTAACTTTGTTAAAAAGTCAAAATTAAAATAAGGCAAAAAGTCGCTGGCTTGGCTAAGAAACGGCGACAGCAACGAGAAAAAAGGAAAATGCGTTGACCGCATTGGGGTTTTTTTTTTGGTAACCAAGTTGAAGTTGCGTATCCGCCGCGTGTTACAATATAAATTGAAAGAAAAGCAAGCCAGTAACTTTCAGTTTCTCACTCAGTCTAGCGTTTTTCATTATTTTCGTTTCTTCTTTTCGACAGAGACTTACAAATTGCACGGCTCAAAGGGAAGTTGATGAGCTCGCGAAGTTGGCCATAAATTTCGCTGAAGAATGATTTCATTTTGTGCCCGGCAATGGCGACACGTTAATCTGCCGCCGGTGGCTCCCAAAAGGGCGAGTCCCGGGCACGGAGTCGACTCTATTGAACCCACATATAAAATCAATAATAGCATAAATAATATACGTGTAGAGTTCTGTGGGAAAAGTGAAAAAAA
Organism: Drosophila takahashii; assembly: GCF_030179915.1. Lineage (NCBI taxonomy): Eukaryota > Metazoa > Arthropoda > Insecta > Diptera > Drosophilidae > Drosophila > Drosophila takahashii. The sequence continues at coordinate 21,468,902 of NC_091681.1, forward strand.
CAGAAAAAAACGGAACGCCTAAGAGACAAAGGCCTAGGCCGACAAGGCAAAGCCCATGGGCCATCGAAGGACCCGGGCAAAGAGAGCCTGATTCCCCGACACATTCCTGACACAACACAAAAACGAAAGCTAAGCCAAAAAAAATATTGGGGCGGATATGGGTGGCAGGGGAGGCAAACATGAACAGGGCCACGCTGAACCTTTAACTAACACACAAAAGGCTTTCTCAACGGTTTCTAAAGTTGCAAGCTACCAACCAGTGGCAGGACAAAAAACCGTCTACACCGAAAGGAATAGGTAATTTCCATTCTATTATTCGGAAATTAAAGTTTTAGATGCCTGGAAGCTCTTTCTGATTTGCAATTGTTTTATGATCTTGAAATTTAAAAAACCTTTATGCTGTAACAAGAGTTAATTATGAGTTATAAACAGTATTATTAGTATTAAATAGTATGATTAACGACTAAAAGTTTTTCATTAGAACGTTGGTATCTATGTTCATTATAATAACAAGAATTCTTAGAACAGAAACTCGAGATCGATAAGATAAAATACTATCTTGACCTACATTGAAATATTTTTAACTATGTCTTTTATATTAAATTCTTATTTTTTTGTGGTGTAGTGTACAGTAAAGTGAGAGCTCTTGCGATGCTGTTAGGGGGTGGCTGTCGGGGAGTAGGGCGAGTGCAAAGTAAACATGTCGAATGAAGGATACTTAAGAAGCTCTGCAAAAGAGGGTCGCCCGAAAAGTTGACTCGCTGCTGAGTGTACTCATTTGCTAAGTGACTTTGAACTGGCTGCGGGCTATTTTTCAGCGATTCGCTTTCCTTAATCTTTAATATGCATACGTAATCCTCTTATTGATGTAAATTCTTTTGGTTTTAAGGTTAAAAGATTTTTTAATTTGGATTTGTAACTATTTAGAACGTGGTTTTTGATAAAAAAATACTTTTCCTTTTTTTGTTTTTATAATTTTAATATATTACACAGGCCGACAAAATGTGACATGGGTCGATGTCCAGGCATGCCACCATTTTATTTCGATAAATTAGGCTTTTCTAAGCATAAGTTGGGCTTTGGGGGCTGAAATGCCTGAAGTGTAATCCCCCTCCAGCTTTTAACTTACGCCCATGTATAAATATTTTTAAAGCAAGGGTCACTTGTGCTCAAAAATAGTTATTAGTTACGTAAAATAGTGACAGGTTTGGGCACTGTTTGTGAATCGTCACTGTGAAGGAAGGAAGAAAAACAATTTTAAAAATTCCAAAACATTTCACAAAAACCTGATGAGTGTCCTAAAAATTAAGGACATAAGGTGTCTTTGGATCAAAAATGCATCGTAGAAGAAAATATTTTTATTTAATTTTTAAACGCTGTTCACAAATGAAGATTTTTAAACTTTGCTGTGACTTTGAAATTTTGAATGCGCCAACCTTCTCTTGTGGTTCAGTTAGATTTAATTTTCCAAAACGACCGTATAAAAGAGACGTGTAACTATTTAATTCCGAAAAGATTACCAAAATTGGTTGACCACTCTTGAAGATATATCCCAAAAGACGAAGAAAATTTGCGATTTTCTTAAATTAAAGATACCGCAAATACCAGAGCTGATGGACTATAGGCGTAGTGGCAACCTATGCTTAGAAAAGCCTAATTTATCGAAATAAAATGGTGGCAGGCCTGGACATCGACCCATGTCACATTTTGTCGGCCTGTGTTATTTGTGATTATGTTTTTATTTCTCCAGTCTCTACTTTTCCATTGACCCTCGCCCTGCACTGCCAGCACTCCACTTTATTTGGCTTTGCCACATTACAATATTATAAACAATAATCCGTTGCAAAGGGCGAAACACAAATGGAACAATTCCTGGGGACACAAGGAGGGCGCCCAGACACTTTGACACACTCTTCCGAGCAGACTCGCCCAGATGTCCCGGGATGTCGAGCGCCACTTAATGACATAAACACTGGCAATGGCCGTTGGCCCGTGAGTTGTGGCATCTGGGGTTGCGGCATCTCGGGCTTCGTGAGCATCTTGAGCATCTCGGGACCAGCACCAGCCCATTTTGAGCCGGAGCCCCGGCGGAAGTTGTCCTAATGAGAAAAGCGTTGAGCCGCCAATCCGCCATTGTCGTCCTTGCTCACGAACAACCACAAAGGGGAAGGCAAAGGGGAATCCCTGGCACTAATATTATTAATTTGCAACTCTTGTTGTTGCCGTTGCGAGAGTTAAGTCAAAGGCAAATATCATTCATGGCATTTAGTGGGCAATAAAATACGCAGAAAAGGACGGCGAATTTCCATTCCCATTTCCATTTCCAGTCGAGTGCTCGGGGAAAATGCGAAACTGATTTAAATGCTTTCTTAAGCGTATTTCCGGCTTCGGTTGTAAATATTTGCTCAACTGATTGCACAGAGAGAGAGAAACACTTTTTCGAATTAAGTCCTTCTTGCTGTTCAGATTGCTTTTTGTGGTTGCTTTATACTCGTTTATTCTGAATCTCCGTGCTTCGATTTTTGCAATTGACATGTTTTTATTAAACTTCTCATCGATTCGACAGCAAATGGTGTGCAATATGAAATTCGAGACTGGTGGTGGACAACGCAGACGAATTTGTTAAGCCAAACTTGCAACAAAGTGCGAACAATTTGTGGTTAATAAAAACCATTAAAAGCAATCTCGAACAGAATGTTGATAATTGAAAATCAAATACAGAGTGTCAGGCAATGATTTTTGTCAATATACCGAAGATTTCCTGTTGCTGATTGACAACATTCTTTAATTAAATCTTTGAATCTCGGGCAAGAAATGCGTTTGCCAGCATTCAAATCGGGTACAAATCGCATCATTACGCCAGCTATGAATTTGATTAGCTTATGGCTAAATCCATACAGACACGCCAATCGGAACAACAATGGCATGCCGAAATGCCTCAAGGCATTCATTCTATTTATCATTTATCCAGCCATTTATCGAGAGACATTCGAGATGGCGCCCGAGGTGGGACGGGGATGGGGACGGGACTGATGAGATATTTGGCTGAATAAATGGAGGCATTTACATTTAAAACATTTATGTGCAAATATTTGCCGGCTTTAAGGGCATTAGCCGTATCGGGCGAGGCATATTGTCTTTCATTCGGTATGGGTAACGGTCTGTGCACAGAAACATCATCAGAATCCGAGTCCCACTGAACTTGAAACCATTCGAAAGTTTCCAGCAAATAAAACATCCATACACGAACGCATATGTATGACTAAACAATCTGAAACTCGACTGTATTAGTTGAATTCAAACTTTTTCGAGCGTAACTTGAAAAGTTTCAATTTGTGCATGACAATCTCCGTCTGTCTGGCGGTTCGGTCCGTCAGTAGTCCTCTGTCTCTATCCAACTGTCTATCTGTCGGCGCTTGTACGTGTGGGTTGGACCGTATGCCTTTTCAGTTCGCTATTGCACTGGCGGAAAAACAATCCTTAAAATTATTTGGCCCACTTATCAGAAAATGACCCTCAAAGTGCCTATACCAATACTTCAATTTGTCTTGACTTTAAAATAATATTTCCACAACTGAAAAGTTATAACTGATAATTATCAGTGATAACATTAAAATAACAGATTAGTAGTCGATTAAAAACTTATAAAAATACGATGGACAATTTGTGGTAGAACTTTTCAGTTATATAAAGTGGATCTTTTAAGATAACAAATTATTGAGTCTCATATCATAAACTTAGAAATAATCTAGCTTGTTGGGGTAAAAAAGGAAATGTCCTTGGGCAGTCTTAAAATTTTCTTAATACTCAGAGTAAATTTGTTCTGGCTTTAAGGTTAAAATCAACAATGCTTCAAATCGCTTGAGATTTCTCCAAATTCACTGCAACCAATTCTTGTTATGTTTGTAATATACTAAAATGTTTTCCCATCTGCACGAAGTTTAGAAGCGAAGCAAAAAAGTTTATGCAACTCACAGAATGAACACAGAGCTCTCAGGCAATCGGCAAAGAACTTTGGGGCTTTTGCTAAATTTGATTTGAACGGCGGCCTGGCCGAATTTCAATTAAATGCAGGTGCACTCGTAGGTGCAAATCGCAAGTCGAGAAAATCGATAGCCAGACTCAGGTGGCATGTAGTCGCCTTCGGAGAGGCAGAAGTGGCAGCCAGCCCATTCACGAATGCGAAAAAGGCCAAAGGCTGGTGGCCAAAGGTGAGCCACTCGGCGGGGTTGAATGGGTATGAGACTGGGAATGGGAATGGGCCAGTGCCGCCGGCTGAGCGAATCAAGTGGCAAATGCCAAATGGCATCCTGACCTGACCCAGCGGCAGTAGCAGGAGCAGGAACAGGAGCATCAGCAGCAGCAAAAGCAGCATCAAAAGCAGCAGGCAAGTCTGTGGATGAACTCGGCTGGCGGCAAATGGCACTCTGCACTGTGATACGGGAATGGAAAAACTAACGAGAGGAAATTGTGTTTCAGAAATGCAATGAAAAATTATTGTGCAGCAGTGAAGCGGGCACGGATATTTGTCAGCTGCGAAAAAAGTTGATATGAAAGCGCATCAAGTCGGGAGAACGATATTGTGCACGTGCACAATGTCTTACTACATTTCAAATTAGAGCAATAAATGTGTTTCGCACAAGATGCGAGGGTAAATGGTGTGAAAGGAAATGGAAAATTGTATCTATTTTGTTTAAAGTCAGACCATGGATAAATTTAAAGCTTTTGACCGAAAATGCACACATGCTCAAGACATGTCAATTAAATTTAAATAAACTACTGCAAATATAAAGCCTTGCGATTATAAAGTTGTAGCATCAAATAGAGTAAAATAGTTTTTAATATGTTTTAAAAAATGCTTCGTTTATAACTTCGTTAAAAATTTTTTTTTTAGTTTGGCGCTCGAACAATCAAACTAAAAATCCGCAAAAATCCGTGTAAAATAGGTTTTGTAGGACAATTTATGGGAGCACATTCGAAAATTGTCATTCAATGCGAATAAGATTTTAAGGCATTGTACCAAAGTTTTTTTTTTTTTGAAATTATTCCAACATTTTTATTGCTAGTTGCAAATCTATTTAAGCTAACGAGAAATGAAAACCTAATATAGTTTTAGTTATTTTCTAATTAACACGCATCAAGATAGTCTACAAAAATGTACTTCGTTGAACTTGGTAGACAGACCTTATCTCTTGATGTTATTACTTCTGTTGTCTCCCTTGAAACAAAGTCCCCTACGTTTATCTTAATCACCACAACCTAGGCAGCAGACTTTTAGCTAATAAAATAAATTGCATAGAATACAAAATTGCCTAGTGAATTTTTAACCACTGTTCATCGTGCGATTTGTATCATTAGGAGGCAGACAAACCCAGGCAAAACCAGACAAACCCAGACCAGGACATTCTGGGCTGCTGGCGGCAGACTGGAACAGGAGTTGAGTCGAGTCGAGTCTACGGAAAGCGTACATATTTAAAGTGTCGGCCAACTAAGGTTTTCAACTTTATTAAAAAGCCAGCCGGATGGCAATGGGTGGTGACCCCAGAAGAGCCAGCCGCTTAACTAGACAGCATTTCCAGTTTACGTAACCACTAAAAATGGCGCTCAATGTGTTTTCTGTGCTTTCCGTTTTTCCGTTTGCCGTGTGTTCCTTGTTTTTGAGAGTGTTTGTGTGCGCTTTTCCTGTTCTCTGTTTTTTGTTTCTTGTATTTTTTGTTTTTTTTTTCACGTGCAGCGGAATGAAGGAGAAGTTTTTATTGTTTGCTTACTTGCTCAACACGCGCCCTACGTCCGCCGTTGATGATGAGCGGTAGAATGACGGCAGGATGAACGGCGGCAGGAGCGGGGGAACGAACAGGAATGGCGGGAACGGCAGGATGGGGCCGCGAGCCGCGACGCCTTCATTGTCCTTCCTGATTTGCCTTCTGCCGCTTTCACCTCTCACCGAAATAATGAAACTTTTGCCGTTGCTCCGTCGCTTTTATCGCAGTTTATTGTTGATGCTGTCCTACTTGTTGTCCTTGCTGCTGTTGTTGTTTTTGGTTCGGTTGATAACAGCTAAAACTTTTAACACGCGCGGTTCGTAATTTTTTAATGCCTTCGACGGTTTTGATATTCTTTTTTCAGCTACGTTTTTCTTTTTTGGTTGTGTGCCAACAATTTAATTTGTCATTAGGCCACGGAAAGCGGCTCTATTTATATTGCTGTCCGCATTCGAATATAAAAAAGAACACCCAAAATCGATTTGTTAAAATGGAATTTCTTTTTGATTTCTATACCCACTCCAAGGAGAAGTTTCCCGCAATTTGCCGCACGTTTTTCCTTCTTTTTCTTGTTTTTTTTAGATATAGTATATAACGTAAACACGTACAAGACGACCCACAACTCACGGCTTACGACTTACGGCGGTCATAAATGGAGTTTCGTATCGTATCGGTTTTTGTAGTGCCGCAAAATCGAAACACACACACGCGAACTCCGCTGTCCAGCCGGTTTTTCCTTGTACTTATTTGTATATAAATTTTCTTTTATTTTCCTCTTTCTTTTCTTTTGCTTTTACCACTCGAGACAGATGCCAAGAATATAACAACAACTGTCACTGGCACTTTCGGTTACGTTTGTGACAAGTGGCCACAGGTTTCAATTGGCTTTCGTTGTGGTTTTTGTATTTATTGCTGGTTGACAGGCCTCTCCTTCTGGGCCCGTTCAGGTCAGCAATCCGTGGCGATGAGCGCCTGCTCTGGTAACTGGCCACTGACTGAGTTGTGGCCAAGTCCTTTGGCGGCAAATCATCGCAGGATGCGGCGAATTCGAGGAAGAGAGCTTCTGCGCACTGCTTTTTGGCGGCAAAAAGGACTTTTAAATGGAAAACAGGGTTGCAAGGAAAGGTAGTAGAGTAAAAGTCTTAAAACTAAAGAAATTTTAGTTGAAATAAAGTAGATTTATGTTTAGAAAGTGGTATTATAGCGTACTTAAAAAGGTACTCATCGGTTAGATATTTCTTGATATTATCGCCACATTATCCTTGTACGCTCTGAGCAACCCTGCTAAAAGCCACCCCCAAAACAGCTGATTAACCCCCCTACCAAACCGAACCCACCCCTTTTAAGCTCCCAAGCACCCTGAAGTGCCGAATTTGCCGCACAAAAAAAAAGAAAAAAGGAGAAACCCTCAGGGCGTCCCAAGGCATGACAACTATATAGTAAACTCCCCGAGCAGGGCGTCAATATTTGCATTTGTAATAAAAATATTTTGATGCCACCCCGCCAAAATGCGTGAGTAAATCTAAAAAAGATTTGTTATTTCAGCGCGTGTTCATGTCGTGCAAATCAGACAGCCACAGCAACAGCAACGCCAACACCATCCAAAGGAACAACAAAGGGGCGGGCCAGGACAACATGCACATCAATACGAGGACACAAAAATCAGGCAGCAGGAGCAACAGCAGCTGACGATGGCAATGTGCCGGCTGGAAGCTTGTCTCTGCACATGTCAAAGTTATTAAAATTTCATAAAAAAAATATATGTTATATGAGCGAGTATTTACTTGTGGGGGCAACGCAATTTGATTTGTTTTAACGCTTGTTGTGTCACCGACAGTTGTGTGTTTGCTATTTAAGTGACTCCCCGAGTGACGGACTGTCTGATAAGGTGCCCGTGCTGTCTCCTCTAAATATTGAAATGTGAAATTTGAAATGCTGATGAGCAATAAGGCACCCATCATTGCCCTCTGCTCCTCCGGGCTAAGAAGCGCGTGTCTATCACTTGTCATGGCCAAATTGGCGGGCCTTATGAGCGATGATTGCCCCGATGCCATCGTGCATCACTCACTTAGCAGCCAGAGGAGTCCGGGAAGATGGGTGCAATCTAGGCGACCATGGCTGACTTTGATGAATGGAGTTTGATTTGACTCGCATTTATTATGCCATCCTCAGTGCGGTTCACGGAGCCTAATTTAAAAAATCATTTCAAGCATATTATTCAAATATGCCACCTATCCAACCAGCACTAACACCTTAATATTGATTTTGATGGATGCATTACAATCGACCAGCATAAAAAAATGTTAAGCAAATTTATTTAATTTGACTCGCCAACAAAGCAGAATTAATTCACCAGCCTGGCTGTTAATGTTTATTATTTCAGAGAAAATATTTGAATTTTACGGTTGCCACTGATGCACACAAAAAATGCAATAAAAATAATTATCTGGTTAAAGTAAATATATCGTATTAAAAAACGGGTATAGTTTTTTGACAGCAGACATTTGTATACCCTTGCATAACAAACCTTTAACAAAATCAACAAGTTAAATGCAGCTGTCAGACTATAAAAATATGTCATAAAAATCCTTCAACTAAAATAGATATGAAATAAATTAATTATGTAATTATTATTATTTGAAATCGCAAATAAAATAAATCAAACTACTTTACTTATTTATCGGTTGTAAAACTGAAACGGTACATATAAGAAAACATTAAAATACTCTCATAAAGGGTAAAGTATTGTACAATTATTTAATCGTTTTAAGGTTTTTTCAAACACATAAAATAGCTATTAACCTATTTTCTTTGAAACAGACTAAAACCACTTTTATTAATTGGGTAAAATAAATAGCCAACAGATCATTATGTAAGATATTTCTGTACATGTGCAAATTTGTATGAGCATTTTCAATAAAAAAACAAACAGGCAGTTCCGCAGAGACTACAGACTTTTTACCTTATGAGTTTTTAAATGCTGAAAAAGTTTGCGCCGGGCTGTAAAGTAAGGTGTGGAGTTTTAACTTGTGCAGGGCAACTTTTCGATGCGGTGTGTGTCACCTCTTGCTAAATAAATTTAATATATAAGGCCCTATGAAATGGCAAAAACTTTGGCTTACAGCTGCTGGCGACCGTTTGTTCAGGTATTTAAAGCGTGCTAACTGATCTGCCCTCTTCGGGAGCGGGTCCCATGATAAATTACTTTTCCGAAAGCAATGGAGTGGGTTATACGTTATATCATTGCCATGACGCCGGTTAAATTACACACGCATTTGCCAAATAAAAATCACTCATTCGACGCGTGTGCCGGGGCGCCCACGTTGCCACGGGGCTTTCGAACAAATTTGTAATTTGTCAGCCAGAGTCGAGACTTGACAGTTATTTAGAAGTTTACAACTGTCGCCGGCAGTAATCAGCTTTACTTTTGTCCTGATAATATGCTGTTAATGTACTTCGATGCGGACTGGGTAATTTGGGTGCCCTGCCCGACTTTGTTTACTTTTTACTTTAGTTTGTCCAGAACTTTGACTTGGGTAATCAGTTGGCCAGTTGGGTGGGTTTGTGTTGGATTGTGTTGGTTTGGGTTGAATGAAAAACAAGTTCGTTTTGCTATATTTGTGGTTTTTAAATTTATTTAGCTTTTCTGCTTGTTTTCCAACTTGAAGTTCGTTATGTTGCTTTATAATACATCTGAATTTCATATTCACTTAGTTAGTAGCTTAGTTTGCCATTTACGTGTCTGCCCACTCGGGGCTAGATTTGCTTGTCAGCTTGGCTTAATGTTAGGATCCTATTTGGTTTTGCATGGAAAATTGCACAGCAAAACACAAAACAATGCAACAAAAAGTTCAGTTGTCAGTAAGAATAATAATGGTAATAAATAACTCGCACACACATATACACAGACTTGTCAATATACAAATACGAATTACACATACAATATTAGTTTCGGGGTCTGTTGTTTATAAAAATATAACAAGTTCTTTGGAGATTCGGTTTGCGGTCGTCTCTGCCGTTTTATTTCATCTTTTTAGGGAAAGTCATGTAATAAATACTTACTATAAATATAACATTTATTTAGACATCTATTTATACACACTTTATATGATACATACTGAGCTTTGGCTCTTAATCCTTGTTATCCACTCATGGCAAACGAATTATTTTCTTTTTAGTTCCAGACTAGCTTGAAAAATCAGCAACGAAAAGTTTCTGCATTTGGTTTTCAAAAATTTATTTACTTGACAAATGTTCTTGACTTTCCGCTTGGTTAGCGGTTTTAAGAGAAAATCATAAATCGGTAAGTTTTGCAAACTGTTGCTAACATTTTTATTATTTATACAAAGAACACAAAATGCTTTGTCTGCTTATTTGCTTTATTCGCCTCATTTGCATTACCATTTCAGCTTTCATAGTCGAAACTCAGTGGATTTCCGGTTATTCGTGGGAGGCCAACAGGGGGCTTTCATTGTTGCGGAATATTGGGCCGCAATTGCTGGAATCAAGTTGCTGACTTCTGAAGCAGTACTCAAGCCTTGCCCTCACAGGCTACACAGTCAACTTAATTCCAGGAACTGCAACGCAATTGCCCATCGTCCGACGCACTTTCACTAGATATCGATATTGCAATTCCAGGTAACTCGAAACTAAACACTTTGGAAACGGAAACGGTTTAAGGGAATCGAAATCGGTTCCCGCACTACACAAACAGACACATACACACACGTAATTTGGTTAGTCCGATATCGATGCACTATATGTTTGGTTAATTTACGTGGGCTTTAGCTTTGGTTTCGACCGAACGCCTGGATCGTATATTGATTTGACTATATATTTGCGCTATGTTTACTTGATATACGTTTTAAGGTTTACTTTAGGTTTTGAGCATTTTCAATTCATGCGATTGTCGTTCAAATAACAATTGGGTTTTAGCTTTGCTTTAGCATCCGTGACTTTGTGGGGTTTCGTTTTCAATTTCTAAATTTCTCTGATTTAAATAGCGTTGGGGTGTGGTTGGGTTTTTAGCGCTGGGAAAATATCCTCAGGACTCCTCTCCCCTCTACAGTTGTCTATAATTTGCGGTCTCTTAATTGGCACAGTTTTAGCTTTAGCTCTTTGTTTAGCGAATCCCTATGTACACGCATAGCTCCGTGAGTTGCAGTGATTGCCATTTTAATTTATTTTTGGTTATTTCTTTTCGTGAGCGAAATGCTTTACGGTTAACAGATTTTCGATTGGCGTACATACAATAGAAATGATTTACAACCTGTGCTTAATTTAGTCGTACAAAAATACTCAGTATTTACAACAAGATTTAAACGACACGAAATCATAAATAAATAAGTTATCCTACATAGTACGTGTATATAGCCCCGATCTGTGCTTCAAGGAACCCGTCGAGCGGAAATTCAAAAATAATATGTGTGTAAAAACGATAAATGAAAAGAGGAAAAAAATACAATCGACGCCAAATGAAATGGCACGCTCCAACGCTTGATTGATTAATGTCAACATTACGAGTAAATGCATGAGCCGGCATATTAATTTTACAAATTAATGGAACATTTTAATTGCATTAAATTGATTCCTCCCCCGGCTGCCATCGATTGATTTGCATTCGCAATCGCATTCGCATCCCTTCCACATTACACATGACTCGAGGCCGTCGAGGCGGCAGCATTGTTGTTCTTGTTCCATTTGTTGATGTACTCCATGGGTATCTCGATCTGGATCTCCTGCACATCGTCGCCCTCGCCCGCCAAGCAGTCAGCGTTGGACTTGGCCTTGCTTTGACCTTGACTCGCATCCCTGGCGTTGGCGGCAGCTGCCAATTGTCCGCCCAGGCGGGATCCGCCCGCCGCCAGCCGCTGCTGCTGCTGGGCGATGGGGGTCAGCAGCGCCTCGTCCCTGTATTATAAGTTGTCCACCATCTGCGACTGGCGGCGGTGCGAGGGCGTCGTCGAGTTGAGGTAGCTCTCCGAGTAGACGCTCTTCGCCCGCTGGTCGTAGCGCAGGCTGGAGCGCCGGATGTCCATGTCCAGCGGCAGGTGGCGGTCCTTCCACCAGTTGCAGAACAGGCAGAGCAGCGTGTTGCGGAAAGCCTCCCGGAAGTCCCGGTTGAAGTACGCGTAGATCAGCGGGTTGAGCGTCGAGTTGAAGTACCCGATCCAGAACAGGATCGAGACGACTATGTCCGGCACTTGGCACACCTCGCAGGTCATGGAGAGGGTGTACCTGAAGAAGTGAAAAAGGCAATTTAATAATATTTTATGAAATCATATTCGTTGTGACGGTAAATGATCTTAAAGTGTATAATGATACAAAACTTTAAAATAATTTATTATACAACTAAAATTTAGTTTTCTTTATTTATGTATTGCACAAACAATAAATCTCTTTAAAGCTTTAAGATAATTAGAAATCTCGTTTGAATATAAATCAATTCAAAGCGGTTTAAGATTAAGTTTTATTCGACCTGCATTTAAGATCTCTTTCTGTCTGTGTATGGAATCAAGATGAGATATGTACCCATAAATTCCAGATGCATGAGTGGGCCAGGGGCTTTGCATAAATGAGATTATATTTGGGGCGGTGCGAAAAACAACAACCGCCGAAACAATGATGCACGGGCCGTATGAGTAATATTTAATTATGCATGCGTGACATTAGATAAATTATGCCCCAAATCCCATGTCAGCGGGATTGCCGTTCAGCGTTCAGCGTTCAACGTTCGACGGTACCCATACTCACCACAGAAAGAATGGCAGCCAGCAGAGGATGAAGGTGCCCATGATGATGCCCAGCGTGCGTGCGGCCTTGTGCTCCCGCTTCATTTTGATTAAGTGCTTGTCCTTAGTGGGGGTGTGCTCCTGCTCGACCTCGTGCAGCGTCAATGTTTTCGACGACCCGGATCCGCTCAGCGCCTCGCCTGCCGGTGGAGATCAAGTGGAGATTTGATAAATGTCCCGACATGAGATGGGCCACAGAACTCGGTGCACCCGCCCTGCATCACTTTGCTTTCAACTTGTCAATCAAAACAGTCACCATTGGAGGGAAAACTACTTGTAAAAGGTTAAGACAAGGACTTTTCAACCAAATGCCATTTCTGATCAATTGACATCCCTATAGGAGTATTTACATATTTTATATACGTGTTATAAACTATTTACTTTAGAAGGATTTTCTCTATACACACATTCGTAAACACTGTACACTAATAAGCACATCAAAATGTACACTACTCCAAGTTTTAATGAATATTCAATATTTTAAAAAATTATTTACTTTGATCTGATACAAAGTTTCCTAATAAGTATATACAGCTTTAAAATTCTTGAGTACCTTAAACTTTAAATATAATAATGATTTTTGAATTGATGGTATTCTACTTCAACTTTAGAGGCTGCATTTCAATTTCTACCTTGACAAACTAGATCTTAAAAATTTCTCTATATATCCTGATCCCGAAGAACTCACCTGAGGGCTGCATGGATGGGCGGTGCATCAGCATCGCGTTGCCGTGGCGCATCATTAGCTGCTTCTCCTGGCGATTGGCCTCGCGGAAGATGGCCAGGTAGGTGAATATCATGATGGTGCAGGGGATCCAGAAAGAAATGGAGCTCGAGATGACGGCGTAGTACTTGTTCACCACGAAGGAGCACTGATCCGGATGGTCCACGACGAACTGCATGTGCTGTGGCGTGGTGTACCAGCCGATGAAGATGGGCAAGAACGAGAGCAGCGCCGGCGATATCCATGTGTTCAGCAGCATAATGCCGACCACGCGTTTCGTCATGCTAATCGGATACTTGAGCGGCTTAACAATCGCATAGTATCTGTGTGGAGGACGCAAAAATGCCAGGTTATTGGTGCTCCATATGCTCTCATTTCTGTTTCAGCGAGGGAGCTTACCTATCCACGGATATGCAGCATAAATGCAAAATACTCGCTGTTGAGAAGTAGACATCGAGGCTGTTCCACAAATCGCACAGGAAGGGGCTGAACTTCCAGCTGAAAGAGTCCAATAAATGGAGGCATCAGTACCGCGATGATTACTCAATAACGAGGCAATAAACTTTAGGCCCTAACTTTTGAAGTCATTGAATCTGATTATCGAATGCATGATCTGCAGTTTTTGTGATGATTCATTTCTGGTTTTTGCCTGACTTTTAAACTGCCTTGGGAGGGTTGTACTTTCATGAAGTCATCGCTATAAAGCGGGTTCAAATTTTGTTGCTTTCTGTAATCTTAGTTTTTCACGGTAAAATCATTTTAAATAAATTTATAAATTATAAATTTAAAATAAAAAAGGTGAACCTAATAAAAAGATACCAACTTTACGGCTCTTTAAAACTATAATAATGCAACGAAGTAAAGCTTGCTTTAATATTTATTACCATTTCAAACTAAACAACAAAAGCAGTTTGGGCCATAAAAAAGTAAAAAAACATAAATGTAATAAAGTGGGCTCTAAATTTAAACGGCATTTAACTGCCGATTCCTGAATGTAGGCCAGTAAAAAACTCGAGCGGCCTAGACAAGCAGTAAAATGCACCCCGCACTCTTTCTGTTTTCCCCACTTCGTTATCAGCCCGCCTGATTTATGTGTTTATCGATTTCATCTTAGTTTCGGTTGCCAGGTGACATTGCCCCTGAACTGCCTCTGTGCGGAGGGCCAAATTAAAAGCTTAAATGCACTGTGAGACCAGAAAATAGGCCATAAGGCTCGTGGTTCGTGGCTCGGATGGAAGGGCCACCAAAAGAGGCGCAGAGGCGACTGTGGGCTGCATGAAAAACTCATTAAAACTTGCGTCGCTGTTTTGCCTGTCGCCCTTGGTTGCCACTCCGTTTTCGGCCGTTTTGGCGGAGGCGGCTCCCCAGCCCTTTTTGGCCAGGAGGCAGTGGAATTTATTATCGGGCGCCCCGTTTGGCATCAGTTTCAAAAACTTTTCGACTATCCAACGAGGCTGGTCGTTGGCGTTTTTGGGGTTTTGCACTCAATTCTTTTGGGGGAAAGCCAGGATGGGGAATGGCGCCATTGGTTTTGACGCTTAAGCCATGAAATGGCGACAGCACTTGCTGCTGCAATTATGCAACAAGCAATTGTGCAACTGTGAAGGTGAAATGGCTAATGAACGGCCAGTGGAGGATGGAGGAAAAGCACGTTGCTCGATGCCAATTTATATGCAACTCGCGCCGCTGAAGTTTTTTGGCCTGGCAGTAAGTGCACATAATGTGACTTGAATGGTCGGCAGATCTACATACCCCATCCCGCCACCCATCACCATCAGAATCAGCATCTCGTTGTCGCCGGCAGTGACATTGCAAACATTTGCATTGGTCCCTTGGCGCTGAAGTCGAGCTTAAAGCGCGGCCTTTAAACCAGCCTCCATGCATAATTAACTGGGCTCAGTCGGCTGCACTTGGCATGGCACATACATATGTACACAGCCGCATATCGCATTACCCATATAGAAACACATAGAGAAGGAGTCGGACCGTCGGACTTTCGGCGTGAAGGATGTGACCATGTCACACTATGACGGTTTTTGTCCTTTGGAATAGCTTTTCAAAGTTGCCGTTTCCCTCTCAGCTGGTACTTCTCACTTGTTTGACTTACTTGCGGGTATTTTAGGCTACAACAATCTTACAACATTTTCGTTAATTTTTTAAAAAAGTTTTGTAAAAAATTTTTAAAAATTTGTTTTTTAATTTATGTCATTAATTTTGATAAGGATACATTTTACAAATCCAAAAAAATCTATTTAGACTGTAAGGATTTTAGCTAATTTTCCAAGAATTAGTGAGTATTTAAATACTACTTTCAAGTATCAAAGTTAAAGTTGAACTCAAAAATTTGAAACTTTAATTTTGCCTAAGTTTAAATTCCTGTAAGTTTTCTCTAAAAAGTTTGTCAACTAAAATTCCGAAAAGTAAAATGGGTATGCCGAAATCGTATTCTTGAACGAATGCCTTTCTGTGTTTGTTCTATTTTTCACATTTTAATTCTTGAACACAAATGCACGCACATGAGCACAAAAAGATGACTTTCTGCATTTGCATTTCGCTCGCACAACCAACCAAATACATGCGAAAAAGTACGGGGGCCTTGTATATGTATACGCACACAGACAGGGACATTCACAGGAGCATAAATAAACGTTGCTTTCATTTTTCAGGGATTTTTGTTTTTGGTTGTTTGTTCTGCAACTGCCACGCCCACGCCCCCGCCTCCGCCCATCCGCCCTCCGCCCACACCAAACCACCCAACCACCTTGGATGGACTGGCATTTTGTTTGGTCCCTGCCTTTGGTTGCAGCTGTAATTTTTGCAACAGTTTTGCCCGCTTTTGTTGCTCTGCTTAGGCTTTGTGGGTGGGTATGTGTTTTTTTTTATTTTCTCTTTTTCAATTTTTTTGTTGTATTCTTTTTGCTGTTTGTTGTTGTACTTACCTCCCAGTTACTTGCACACTAAAGTTAAATGTCATGGCCATAATAGCGACCATTATATCAGCCATGGCTAAGGAAACTACAAAGTAATTCGTTATAACTCTGCAAAGAGAAGGAGGGAGAAAACGAGATGTTAGCAATCAGAGGACAATAACCAACAATACATGAAGCATATATGAAAGAGGGGTCCTTCGTACCCCCCGCGGGGGCTAATCAGGACCCTTCGGATGAGTGAGTGCGTGATGGTAGATGGGGACTTGTTCCTTTGTATGCGCTGACAGCCTGGACCCCATTGCATTCGGCATACGGCATTCGCCGGCGGGGGTATAATTGAAAAGCCAGTCAAGAATCGGGAACGATTTCCCCCACGGGGGTTAGCCGATACCCAAACGAAAATCAGATATATACGGGTAAGCATCGACAAACTCGGGATGGCGGGGTTGGGGTGCAAAACCCCGACTTCAACCGCAATCCTCTGGGCAAACCCTTCCCAGTTTATACCTATTTTGTTATTTAAATTGAATTCCAACCGAGTGCCGGCAAATGCTTTTGCCAATTAGAGTTTTGCACTAGTTGCTGGCCAAGGACTTTCTAATCGGATGAGTGCAGCTACCTCATTGAACTTCAGCCGGCCGCCTTTCCATTGGCCATTCTAACTAAACCAAATGGGAAAAGTTTGGAATCAAAAGTGAGCATTTACAGCACTTGAAAACTTTTGCTCGATTATTTTCATATACGGGCAGGCTAAATTTAATTTAATATTAATAACAACATTCAAGTTTTTTCTTGTTATGCTGCTGTAAATACTTTAAGAAATAGTATAACTTTATTTGCAAAACCAGGGATGAACTTGTCTTAAAGTCTTTTTCAATGAGTAAACTAAATATTAAATAAACACATAAATATTCCTTAAAAGCTTGCCATGTGAATTATGAACGTGTGTTTTAATTCCCAGGCTTTATAGACTAGCAATTCCCTTATCCATTCCCTCTTTTGTTGCCTTTAAGTTACATTAATCTCATCTGCCGAGGCTATTGTACTTAGTTTCAAGTTGGTAATCTGTTTTGCTCCCGGCTACTACTTAAATAACTTTCAACGTCTCAGACGTTAATTGCAACAAATCGACGCCATTCTGAGAATGTTCCGCCATTAGTCAGCGGCTCCTTCCGCTCCTCTCTCACCCTGCGATTTGAACTGCAGATAATTTGCCTGCCATTTAAATTTAAGAAAAATAGCAAAAAGCAGCCCCTTTTAGTAGGGGCTGCAGAGAGAGAGAGCGGAGGAAACAGTTGCCGAGCATCCTTCAAGAGAAGGCGCTGCGTTAATGAGCCCCCCAGTTGCTCCCCCTTTTCCGCCATTTTCCCCTGCTTTTCCCACTCTCTGTAATGGCAAATTAAAGCACACATATATTTCGCTAGATTCTCTAGATATATCCGCTTATACACTCGCTATCTAGAGCACTCTTCGCTGCGGCTCATCTCTGCCAAATAATTTGGGCGGAGGGAAGAAAGCGCCATTTTATTGTTTGGCATAGAACATTTTAAATTTATGCTGTCATAAAAACCATAAGCTGCCTTAATTGCCAAAGTTGTAGCCGCGCTGTGTGTGTGTTGTTTTTGTACTTGTTCTTCCCGCGGCTCTTTTCCACATTTCCCCACCCACTCTCCCACCACCACCACCCCTTTTCCTCCTCCCATTCTCGTGTTGAGCATGCATTTTGTTTTTGTTCCATTTCTCTTTGAGCTACACGCTCGCAGTGTTTAATTGTCATTTCTTTTCTAGCTGGGTGTGTGCTTTTTTCTGTGCTTGTAAACTTTTCCACATTTTTATTTCCATTGCCTCGTTTCACGCTACGTATGCGTAATATTTGCCGCTCAGAACAATAGAATTTGAGCTGCAGGCTGACCAAGCAGAAAAAGACTTCACATTTAGGTTTTTGTGTGTATTAATTACCTTATGGGATAGTCATATCCCAGCAAATAATCTTTAAAATTTATTACAAACCAAAAAAAAAAAACGGATCTGGCTTTAATAAAAATCTAGTGGTAAGCTTTTAGTTTTAGTTTTAAGCTTTGAAAGACATTTTAAACTTTTGTTTCTTGAAAATAAAGCAATTATTTGGATTTTCTAAAAATCAAAAGGACGAACCACTCAAGTACTGTATCAAGACAACTTTCTTTGCTAACTTCCATTAAAAGTTTTTAAAAATTTTAGTTAATCCTTTGGCCTTGAGGACCTCGTATTTTTATTAAGTTTATTATCAGTGCAACGAAATTATCTTGATGATCATCCATCGGCATCGTCATTAGTTTGGCCTGGCTGGCAGCACCTGAATACAGCAACACGCAAGTCACTTAAAAAATAAAATGCTTCTCATTAGCAGCGAGGGCAAAAAGAGAAATTAAGCGAGGTTCAACCTTAATTATGCCTCTCCCCCTTTTTTTTCATTATAATTTTTTTCTGCCTCGTTTTTCTGTGCCATCTAGCCAAGTTTGTTTGTTTCGCCTCTTGGCTTCATTGCCCTTCGCCAACTTTGGCTAAGAGCATTTAAAGTTTTCCCTCTGATGGGTAAAAAATTCTGCGTAGAAAGCTTAGCGGCAAAAAAAATGGAGAAAAAATAACCGAGCGTTTGTCAGCCAGAAAACAACTTTTGATTGCGTCGGCTTTATGAAGCGCTAAATTGATTTGCCTGCCAGTTATTAAGGCATAACTAAAAATATTAACGAACCCAGGCCAGCTGACGTCTCATCATTTATCACTAGAAAAGTTTTTTTTTTATGATAATGTGATTTTCGTGGAAGGACACCGCCCTTAAAATCCCACCACCCATCATTCGTTAACGAGGTCGCCCCAAATGTGTGTGTTTTTCAAGGAAAAATGGTTATGATTTGCTTATTAGCCATTATAACCAGATATTGGTGTCCTCAAACAAAGCAATAAATTCCAGAACTGAAACCAAAGCCCTGTTTGGATTGTCAGAACAAACAAGTTTATGGCTAGTTAAATTTCCATTTAAATTCAGTTGCTGTTAAAGTCAAACCTTAGGTTTGATGGTGAATGTGTTTTGCCAAATTAAATCATTACCCGAGCGACCAATTAAGAATCTCTTAATATGCAAATTGGATTCATGAACAAAGTCATGAAAGTTAATTTGTCATTAAAATAATGCATCTCTGTTCGTTCTTTTGTTGAGGCTGCCTCCGCCTCCCTCGCTAAATGGTGGAAGTAAATACTGCAGTCTCATGCCGAAACGAAGGATAAAACACAACTGAGATGCTCAATTATGAGGGACGTAAATAAGGGACAAGGAGTCGCGGCAAGGACGAGCAATGACAGAGCAAAGCGAGCACGCAAAAAGAGGTCCTGCAGCACGTTTTAAGGGATAAAAACCGGAGAGGAGCGGACGTGCATGAATTTTATGCAAAGTTGACGAAATTCGCGAGCGTAGAAAGCGAAGCGCTTTGTAATTTTTTCGTAGAGGTAGCTCTGCAAATTGGCAATCAAGCCAGCCGGAGGACAATGCCGCTGGCCCTTCAACGGTTTTATGCAAATTACGAAAGAATTACACGGAGCGCGAGCACTTCTAATTGCTTTTTCACAGCTAATTATCGGGGCTCAGGTGTAGGTGTAGGTGTGGGTGTAGCAGCTTAAATATCACGTATACGCACCTTAATTTTCTAACACGCATCACAGAAATAATAACAAGCAGATTGCCGCAAATGGCCGCAATGATGATGAGCAGCATGACGAAGGCCTTGAACAGCCAGAAGATGTTGTCCAGCCAATCCTCGTCAGCGGCATGCTGATGTCCATTTAATCCGGCACCGCTTTCGCTGAGGTTCCAGCCCGCCGCCGTGCCCCCGCCCCCCAGCTGTGTGGCATTCAGTTCGTGTGAAGCGGGCGTGGCAGTGCCCTGCAATGGTGGCAGTGCAGTGGAGGAGGTGGAGGAGGAGGAGGAGCTGGTGGCCAGGGCATTCGTTGTGTGCAGCATGGCCGCCGTGGCCAAAGCGGCCGCAGTGACCCGCGCCAGGGTCGTCAGACTTTGGCCATAACTTTGGCTATAGCTTGGGCTGGTTGTAGGGCTAACTCCCGGCTGCTGCTCCTCCTGACTACCCTTCCCGCAACAGCATCTCGGTCTCTTGCGTATCCTGGCGGCACTGGTGCGATGCCTTTGCCGCGGTGGCTCCGGGCCAAGTTCGGATTCGGGGCACAACAACATTGAGTCTCGGTGTCTGGTTTAATTTTTCTAAATATTATTTCTTTGGCTTGATAGCTTGATAGATCTCTATCTCTCTCTATTTTGGTTTAACACTGTTTTGGGGGGTATTATTTGTTCGCACTTCTAAATTGAAACACCCAGTGGGAGGAGGACCGCCATTGGGAATTCACGACACGCGTAGCGCCGGCGACGTTGAAACCAAAACTGAAACGGCCACCGCAACGGAAATTGATTCGCGAAAGTGGCCCGTGGACGACCGTGTGGCCACGACAACGTCGCCGCTACCGCTGCCTCAGTTTCAGCCTCGGCCTCTTCTCCCTCCTCAGTTTTCAGTTTTCAGGCGCTGCCAACGTCAACGACCAACGGCTGTCCTTGCCAGCCAACGCCGCCCACACGCTCTTGATGGCCTCGCTTTTCCGTTGATTTTCCGCAGCTTTTCCGCTGCTCTGCTGATGGAGGCTATGGCTACCTCGGCTGGACGACGACGACGACGACGTCGACGACAGCGACAATTTCTGGCTATTTACTGCTGCGGTGCGGCTTCTATTTTTTTGTGTAAAAAATTCGCTTTTGCTGCTTCTGCTGCTGCTCCTCCTCGCTGATTGGGTTTTTTTCTAGCTCCAAGCGGCTGCCTTTTAATTCTGTTCATATTTTTTTGCCGCCACGGCTGCCGCCGCCTTGTGTTGCCGCCGAAAAAAATTCGTTGATTTCTTTTGGTTTTATTTTTAACATTTCTTGGGCTTCAAATTATTTTTAGTTTGTTTCGGCCAAGTGGTTGGTTTTTTAGCTCTGCTTCCACTAATTCAGATATTGTTATTCGATGTTTTGCCTCCTGGAACTGTGCCATAAATGGTGGATCGGAAAAAAAAAGAAAAAAAAAACATTATTAAGAGCATGGAAAAACATGGGCTCGATTTTCTTTTTGTTGCCCCGATTATAATCACTTTTGTACATTATCTAGTTGTTGCCGCTGGCATTTGTATCGATTTGAGTCAATATTTGTTTATTTACTGACGCAGAAGTTGAGTTGTTGATGTTGTGCGTGTTTCGCGGACTTTTATGCGAATAAAACAGGGTGTGTTTTTCTTTGTATTTTTAATAAAAATTACAGAACGCGGTGCATCCAGCATTTTAATGCTGGATTTTGTTTTTTTTGCTTTATACTGAAACGTTTAACTGATATCCGCCATTTATGTTTTAATAGCTCTATTATTAATTGATGATAAACAAATCGAAAAAAAATATCTTAAAGGTCTCCTTAATGCTATTAATTTGCTAAAAAATATAATTTAAACTTATGGGTGCCCGAAACATTTAGATATAACAGAATAACTTTAAACCTAATTTCACCGATGGATTACAATATTTGCAAAACAAGCACCCTCCAAATGATGTCATCATCATAGAGCCTACTATCTTAAAACCGAATCTTAACTGCTCCGAACTCAATGCCACACCCTGTACGAAAGCAATGATTTATATGACAACAGCTGGGCGAAAGAATGTCACTCTCTTCAAATGCCTTTTAGCATACAGCCGCCATATCTACGTCTATATCTCGATGAGTATATTCCGCTCTGGCCTGTTTCTTCGGCCCTGTACCCCCCGACTAAATGTTGGGAGATTGGTAAAATGTCCTATGCCACTCCCCTCGATGGGATATAGCGCATTCATTTAGAATATAGAATATGGCTTTGGCTATATGCTAGTCTATATATTTATTCATTTCGATGTGTATTTATATTTATTTTTTCCCGAATTTATTTCCTGATGATGATGTTTTATTTTCATGTTCGCACACGCTTTCAACGCTCGCATCTTGGCCGACTGTTTGATGTTGCTGCCCGCAGCTGTTGTTGTTGCTAAATGGCGTACAACAAATTGGCCACTCGAATTTTGGTGGCCACGAGCTCTAAATTATACGTTGGTCACTCGCGTTGGTGTGTTTTATGTTTTTTATTTATTGCACATTTCCCACGACCATTTTTAGTTGAGTTTGATGTTGATTTTACGTTTGGCTTTGGGTTTGGATTTACTGTTTCGGTTTGAGTTTCTCGGATTGCAAGACTGTTAATTAGGAAAATGAAAGTGTCCACACGCTAAAGTTGTGCCGCAGTGAGTGAAGCCACATGGCGCGAAGGGTTGTTGATTTTTCCTGCCACGCCCTGGCGCTTTTCCAAGTTGAACAACTGCAAGAGATCGAAGGAGAGGGGGGAAAAGTGAATACATTATAGGTAAAATAATATTTAAGCATACATAAATATTGGCGAGCAACAAAAGCAAGCATTGGAAAACATTTTGCTCTCGCCATATTTATTTTATAAATAAAATACAACAGTTTCTTTTTATGAATGCCCAGCTCATCAAAGTGCTGCCGCAGAGGCGTTGGTTGCTGCTTTAGATATTTTAATTTTTTTTTATATTTATAATTTTTTAATTTATAATTTTGCACTGGCTGGCGGCAGCACTCTGGTTTGAAGGCGCGTGGGCGTATAATTAATTTTGTGGCAGAATGAATTTCCTTCAGTTTTATGTATAAATAGATTAAAAGTTGATTTAATTAATGGGTTCTCCAAGTACCCAGCGGGAATGGGGGAGTGAAAGGGCGGCTGCGATTCGAAAATATACTTATATTCCCCCAGCGAATTTGTCAGCAAACACGGAATCTCTTTTGGGCAACGCAGAAGGTTGGCGGATGAGTGACAAGCGATGACAGTGTCCCGGCAACGGAAGCACGAGCTATGGAGCCCCCAAATGCGCCGGACGCAGCTGTCTTGTATCCGAAACTGCGTATCTGTATCTGTACCTCTATCTGTATCTGTATCTCTGCATCTATAGCTATCACAAAAATGTTGCCATGTTTCCATCGTGCAGTTAACGCCCGACACATCGGCGGGAACATAAGCGGCAGCCAAATGCCAATGTTAATGTCATGAAAATCATTTTTTAAATTTAATTTAGCTCTGCGTACTCTTCAACTATATACATTCTACATATAGTTGCGGCTGTTCTAGACGACGCTATTCTTGCTCTTGGCATTGGACGGCCTCGAGTGTTTTGAGTTTCTGGGTTGTGTGGCCAAATTGTTGCCAAATTTCGTGACAAACAGAGTGTGCAACATAATTTGTAAGTGGGGGAAATATCAATAAACTTTTTTCTCCAAGATCCTTCTCCAGATTCCAGCTTCTGGGCCCCGCTAATTTAGCTTAACACACTTTACAGCATTTTGAGCTGAGCCCCCATTTGAAGAAGAAAGTTTCGCGCATGCTCTATCTTGTTTAAAGTTTTAATTAATTAACTTGCATTTATTTTTATTTAATAAACAAAACTTTTCGTTTTACACGCACTCACGAAATTCCTTTTTCTCCGCCTTCCTCTTGGCGAGTGTGTCGCCTATTATTTGCTCTTGGCAATTTGCCACTCCCCCACATTTACACCTGCCTTACCTGCCCACCTGCCGCAATCATCACCACACACCTGAGCTGCACCGAATGGTTTTCTTTTCTGTTCTGTTCTGAAGAAAAGTGGAGACTCCATATTTTCTTATTCCTCACAAATTAAAAATGACTCTGATTTAATTTGGCCGACTTTAATGAGTTTTTGGACCGCATTCAGTTTTGTTATCTTGAAATAGAAAGAATATGTGACTGGCCAATTATGAAAATATTTTCATTAAATACCTTATTATCATACGTATTTTTTTGAAGGATGTTATAAAATTCCTTATAACATTTTTGCAAAGTATATTTGCTGCCAATTAAATGAGTGGTAATATTTCAATTTATATTCAAGCATTTAACTTGAACATAACTTATATAATTATTTTTAAAGTGCATTTCTAAAAGTGCAAGAATTTCAGAATGGTTGGCACTTGTAAAACTTGTCATAAATTTAAATATCTAAGCATTTATTTATAATGCAATGCAAGAATGCTTTTAGTTTCGTTCTTTTAATTAAGTAGGTTGGCCAAAAATAGGGACCCGTTTTACCTTATAAAAAAGAAATATGATAAATGTAAAAAAAATCACCAACAGGAATCTGCATATTACGAACCATAGCTACCTAGTTTTTGTTAAAGCATTGCATTTATTAGAATTTGGTCTCTGATACGATCAAAGTTTCTAAATTCAAACACCATAGTTTTTGTTTCACAATATGGCTCTAAAAATGCTTCAATTAATTCCGCGCACAATGCGAAAGCATTTTCGTTCATTGAAAGCGCAGAGAGAATTGATATTTGAAAATGAAATCCATTTTATTTAATTGCCTGCGTCACTTCACTGGACACACATATATAGATATAGAGAAGCGCCAATGATGTTTCAGTTTTTTCATTTGCTCAACGAAAACAATTTTAATTTCATTAAAATTTTTTTATAACTTATCTGGGCCTGGCCCCTTTTATGTTAATTTTTATTTGGAGAATTCATTTGTGTTGACAAGGTGCTTGACTGACAAAATAACCCATCAAATGTCGCCATAGAAAAACAACGGAGCGCACTTTTGCCGAGGGAAATCAACATTGAAGTGCCTGACCGAGTGGATTGTCCGCAGGCTCTCTTTTAATGCATATAAATTGTGGGCCGATTAACGTTGCGATTTACGCTGATGGATACATCATGATGAACATTATAATCAGCGCAACAGCATCCCCATCCCCAATTCCATCAATGCAGTGACACATTTGAACCGTTAATGGAATCCCAGTACAATTTTGTCACGCAGCCGGCAAATAAATCACACGAATAAAGCCAAAGCCCCTAGTCCCTCAGTTCCATGTCCCATTCAATATTGTATGCATTGGCTATACTTTTACATATTTAATTTTCGCTTTCTCCGCTGCAAATCTGCCACACATTCACACGCAGAGGGAAAATGCTTTTCAATTTCGAGTTCCATAGATAAATATGCCAGGCTGCCAACTGTAAGCGATTTAGAGAGGGGAGGCTGGGAGTCCGGAGGAGATATAACGCCCAAGGCGTTGCGATTTTATTGGCCGTAAAGTAGGCAGCCATGAAATAGGAGTAGTCGAGATCTGGGTCTGGGTCTTTGGGTAGGGTCCAAAGCAAAGCGCTGAGCGAAACACGAGCGGCCATTTAAAAGCCATTGTAGCTACATCCACAAAGTCCACACAATGAAAAACGAAACTTGGCTAAATAGACGGCAAAAAATGCGCGCCGATTGATGCCCCATTGTGGTGGCCTGAAAGGAGAGAATGGGCTGGCTTTTGGGAGGAAGATGGACGAGGGGATGGTCATGTGGACTACGACTGGGACCGGGGGGAGGGCCCTGTGCGAATCTGAAGGATAAGCCACACAAAACAAATGTCAAAGTCAACACCCAAACCAAAGCAAACACAAATAGAATCCCTCCTTCCTTCCAAACGTTTCCCTCCCCCCAATTTTCCCCTTCGCACACACTTAAGCTGCAGCTTGGATACAATATACCATACATTCAAAAGGGGCAAATCGGGGGTGGTGCGTGGGGATGTATAGATCGATTGCCTTGATATTTCACGACCAGGCCACTTCAACTCTAACTTGCTCTATTCTGCCAGCACGATGGAAATTGGGGAAGAGCTTACACCAAGGAAAACATTGATGAAAGCGTATTTGAAATACTCACAGAACTTTATAATAATGTTGGTAACTGATTATAATATTCATATATTAAAATATATATTTAATTTGATGATTATTCACTAAGATACAAATTAAATTTACACTTCTACTTTTTGTAAGATTATAAAACTTATTTTGTAAATTGTCTAAAGAGGTTTGAAATTATTTTTTTACTTTTTATTTACGTTGGTTAATTTTTTATGAGTTTTTTTCCATTTAAATAGTATTTTATTTTGCGTGTATACCATTGAAGATTTGCTTTGTCTCTTGAGATTGTGGCGTCGAACGTCGAGTGGCGCAGCGATTAATGAAAATTGCTTAATAAGCATTATTGTCTTACTGGCATTAAATTGTTTTGAGCAACATTCGAGGGGAAGTGTTGGCACACAACAATGTCGCATTGTTCTCCGCAGAGTTGCCCGTCATTTCGCCCCTCTGGCCGAAGATTGCTAATTGATTAGAACAGGGAAGAACAGTAGCAGTTAGAGTCAAGGGGCGTCACAAATTCCCCGGCTTCTCGGATTCGCATCCTTGGTAGCTGTTGGCTGGCAGCATCTTGACAAAGCCATTCCTCCGCCAGGAAGCAGTGCCGCTTGCCTCGCTTCCGTTTGTCATTTCCAGCTTGTGCTGCCTCTGACAGCAAACTGTCAGAAGTTCGGCGAGCATTGCGCTGATTGACGAACTCACGGCTGTACTCTTTTGCCACCCCATACTCCCTAGTCTTTAGTCCCTAGTCCTTTTCTAGGATGACGTCTCAATGTGTCCGAATCCTTATCATTTCAATGCGAGGGGTCAGGGCTTAATGAGCGCTTGTCTAGCATTGACAGTCCGCCTAAGTGGCTTTGAGTCCTGCGCCTTATCCTTGGCCGAAACTGATGCCTCACGCTTGTCAGTCAAATGGATATTGTTGCAGGCAGTTGGCCTGAATCTATCCAAAGCCATCAGTCTTTATTGCCCTTGGGTCTTTTCACATCATTTGATTATGAGTTCCCATTTATTTTCTATTTTGTGTATCTAAACTTAGTTTAATCTTCTATATTCTTAAAATACATAGATTAACCACTAAGATACTTCATTAAGCTTTGTTGATGAACCAAAGTACCTAGAATAAAGTTCCAGGCTCTCTAGATCTAACTCCTCCGTAGCCAGTGACCCATAAATCTGGCCATTAATCTGACCAGACCATTTGTCAGTCCATCAGGTGGGCCAACGAAAATGGAAGACCGAGTCCTTAAGCGGGAGTGTTTACTTGCAGATATCAGCAAATTGATGATGTTCGCTTCCGCTGCAACCAGAAAAAAACCCCACTTTGTACTGCAAATTAATAGACCCTTTTGGAGGAGGCAGACGGGAACCGAAAACAGCTTAAACTTGCCGTGTTTTATTGGCAGGAAAAAGCTCTTTCTCGTTGCGCCCGGAAAACTGAAGTATTTTCCCAGCTGTGCCTAATGGCACCTGCAGCTGGAGGAGACAGCCATGGCATTTTCGCAAGAGGGGGATCCGCAACCCCCTGGCTCATGCATATTCATGGGGGCGAGACTTCCGCTTCCGTTTCTGTTCCAGCATCTAACAACCACAAATCGTGCCTGGCAACCCGGGTTTATAAATGACTCATGGACCGCTCGAGTTCAACGCCATTTAACGAAAATTGAAACAATTTCGATTCGATTCGATGCGATTCGATTTCTCGATGCTCACTCAAGGCAAGGAGCCCCCAGCTCCTCCTGCCTGCTGACTGCTCCAATTTCACATTCACTCCTCGAGCTTCGCACATGCGAATTGCAAAGTTTTGCTAGTTGTGCTAAATGCCAAGCAGTCGGAAAGTGAAAATGCATATGACAAGCGCCTGGAGAACACCCACCGCACACCACCCACCTATCCAACAAAGATCCTTGCGAATTTGGCCAACAGACAGTGAACAGAAGGCCTGGCCTCGACTTACATGGGAAATTAAACTCAGACCAAATATGAAACATCCTCGAGCTGCTTGGCATTCTTGGGGCTGCTTGAACTGATGGCATCAAATTATGGGCCAAGTCAAGTCGGGACGGAACGGGCAAATAAGGTTATCAAATAATTCAGTCGGCGCTCGAAGCTCCACGAATGCGAGGAATGCGGCAGATGAACATGGTTGGTGGAGGAGTGGAGGAGTCGTAGGGGAATTGGGGTCGCCTGGAAGTATGCAAAGTATTTTTTGGCAATACTACAACTTTATGACTGGGTCCCGAAAATTGCGATTGCCATTGGAACTGCCATTGCGACTGCGGCCATTACCGACGGAATTCGACGTAGGTCCCGAAAAACTAAACCAACTTTTGAGCCGCCCATAATCCAGGCAATAAAATGCCAAGCAGAGAAATAAAAATAAAAAAAGAGGCGGCACAACACAAAACACACAGAAGTCGTCAAAATGCGTCTGTATGTTTCTGCCCGAAATAATCAAAAGCAATGAATTTATATTCTTTATATTATAATTTATGGCGCGTATTCCGTTAAATCTACGAGACAGTCGGCGAAGGCCGACAGTCCCACACACGCACACGAATTTCCATTCCCATTTCCACGCTGGCTTTTCACATTCCACGCGTGGCCAGCGATTTTCGCCGCTCTGCGTTTTGATTATTAAAAAATTTGTGTGCGCCGGCATTTTCATTGCGTTCATTGGGTCGTGTGTTAGTCGCTTTTCACTTGCTTTCCAGCATTTCAGCTTTCCGCTTTCGAACAAGAATAAAGTACTCGCATCCAGATAGCCACCAAGCCTTGATAGATGGCCTTGTCCGCTCTTCAGCGTCGCCGTGTTGACAAATTCAAATAAACTGGCAGCCGAAGCAAATCCGTGACTAAAATCCTTTCATCCCTGGCTTCGCCTTTTTATGGCTTACTCAGAGATAAAACTGCAAAATCGCGATTTTGGAAGAGCAAACTTTCGCCATAAGCATATTTCTTTGAAACTTTTCAACTTAAACACGGCGTAAAATTTTAGTTTTTTGACAAATTCCATTAGAACGTGCCAAGATGGCAATAAATTACTACGCCATTTAATATTTTTATATTTATCGTTATGGGGTAAAATTTAGCAATAATTTTTTACAGATAAAACTTTTATTAATCATGGTTTCAAATCGTTTTTATACCCGTTACTCGTAGAGTAAAAGGGTATATTGTATTCGTGCAAAAGTATGTAACAGGTAGAAGGAAGCGTTTCCGACCCCATAAAGTATATATATTCTTGATCAGGATCACTAGCCGAGTCGATCTAGCCATGTCCGTCTGTCCGTCTGTCCGTCTGTCTGTCTGTCTGTCTGTCTGTCCGTCTGTCCGTATGAACGCTGAGATCTCGGAAACTATAAAAGCTAGAAGATTGACATTTTGCATGCAGATTCTAGGAGTTCCTACGCAGCGCAAGTTTGTTTCAAAAGGGTGCCACGCCCCCTCTAACGCCCACAATCGCATATATACGATTTTAAAAATTTCAATATTTTGGAAAAGTAAAAATGCAGTTTTATTGTGTTTATCAATACCTATCGAAATGTAGAAGAAATTTTTTAAATCGGACCATTCGTTAAAAAGTTACGGCGGATCAAAGTTTTTCTCCATCTCTTTCGCACTCCCTTTAGCTGAGTAACGGGTATCTGATAGTCGGGGCACCCGACTATAGCGTTCTCTCTTGTTTTAACTATTATCTCTTAAATTTAATTTATTTTTATTTTACCCTGTTAAATTCAAGGTTTTAAATGAATCTTTTCAGCTGTATTTAAACAGTTTAAGATGCCCAGTTCGACTGGCCATTTATCCAGCAGTAGCCAAGAATGAAAGCCTCTGAACACCGCGGATCTGGACCGCAAAGGGCATGAAAACATTGAATGGCGAGTTTACTTTACTCTCTGCTCGCTGGCGATGCGAAAACGAGTTTCGCAATTATGCACTGAAATGGGAATAAATATTTATGAAAGACTCGGACAAGTGCCAATCTCTGGGTACTTCGTGCCCTCAAAATGCATGACAATTAGATGCAAATGCCAGTTGAGTCGAGTTGAGTTGCCAACCGATTCGTTGCCATTATGAGCCAGGATCTTGAGAGTGTTTGGGCGCCCCTTACATCGAAACCTGGTCCAATCAAATCCTTTGCTAATGGCCTGTGCCTGTCTCCGGTTCGCTTGAGTGATCCAAATCATTGGAAACTTTGAATTTTAAGCAGCTTACCGACTGGGGGTGCGATATATGTGGGCCAGCTCTACATATGTATAGGCTTGGGGAGTTTTGTTCAAGTTCTGTTCGGTTGAGTTCAGGGACGCCCGAGTATATATCTAAAGCAGATGTAGTTAAATGAAAGCGGATTTGCTGGAAACCACACGCACAAACAGCAGGGAGAACAAAAGCGTAAGAGCAATTAGGAAAATCCGTTTTCTATGCTTGGCAAAATTTTAATTTTTGCGCATAAATACCATTATGGCTTTCGAGTTAGTCGAGCGGACCGCAAAAGCTGCTGCTGCATAAAATAGGAGACCGCAGGACGCAGGACTCAGGACCTAGCCACCCACCAATTCAGAGCCCAAGTGGAGCGATGAGCGACGGGTCAGAGATGAACTTTGATGGATATTAAATTTAGCACGCAAATGGCCTCAAAATCTTGTTGCATGTGCGTTTATATATACATAGACTGTGTGGCGGTTGGTTTTGTGAATTAAAAGCTTAAGCAATTACTTAAACAGACATGCCGCAGAATTAGTTTGGTCCTTATTCGGGTTCGGGGAGGCCATGCGGCCAAACACGAAACACAATAGCCCTGCAGGATGTCCAGCCGGCTGACACAAAAAGGCAATGCAATTACAGAAAAACTACACACAACCCACTCACCCACATCCACATCCCAAATGTTGTTGGCAGGCAAATAATTTTAAAAGCATTTCAACAAAATGCAATGGGATGTATGTAGGGGGTGGGAACGAACCTCTGATGGCTGGCAGCGCTTGTGAGATGGAAACTTTTCGTTTGCTTTGGGTAACAAAAACTTCATCGACTCGAAATCTAGCCAGGCAGCCCCTCATGAGTTGCCCTGCTCGTTGAAGATTGAATGGGAACTGGAGCACCAAGGGGCTCAAATTTATTAACAGCTCCCCCGAACAACAACAGGTTCCACTTTCGAGTGTACTACTT
The DNA here is from genome assembly GCF_030179915.1 of Drosophila takahashii. Taxonomy (NCBI): domain Eukaryota; kingdom Metazoa; phylum Arthropoda; class Insecta; order Diptera; family Drosophilidae; genus Drosophila; species Drosophila takahashii. The sequence continues at coordinate 21,500,112 of NC_091681.1, forward strand.
CATAGTTACCCAACTTTTCCGCCATGCCCTGTTTTTCTGTAATAATGTGTCCCAAAAGCTTCCTGCAACATAGCAAACATGGTCGAAAAGTGATTTTGTGTACACAGAACGAACTGTTCCGCCCCCTGAAAATTCTGCTTATCCCGGCATTTGTAGATTTTATGGGTGTGCCATTTTCGTAATGCTTGCTCGTATTTCTTAAAAATGATTAAGACAACTGGTTAAAATATTACGAAAATTACATAGATGATAAAATTTATTGTTCCAGTATTTATAAAGCAGGTTTTGTAAAGCTGATCCAATATTAGTTAAACTTTTTGTTATATAAAATACATTTGTTGCATTTACAGGGTATCCCCCACCTGACGCACTGGGAAACCTGTGAATTTTCCTGCATTGCAATAATGAAATGAAAACTCCAACAAAGCTGAAAACAAATGCAACAAATTAAAGCGCTTGGAAATTTGAATGAAAAATGAAAATGCAACTCTTTTCCGAACAGCCCTTTGGCCCATTCTGCTGCTGATGCTGTTAAAATGGCGGCTCATGGGAAATCATTTTGGATATGTGCCAAACGGAAGTGCCACGGGCAAGCAGCAGCCATGGCAAGCGGATCCGGATCCTGTGGCCTTTTGCCGTCGGTTTAGACCGGCTTACCTCACTAATTGGCAACCGAATCTCAAAGAAGAAAACATCAGACGATGCGACGGCTGAAAAAGCAATCAGGGCTCAAAGTTCGACCCGTTTGTTCGCTAGTTGACATCAATTGGCAGTGACGAGGGCAGCGAGGTGGAAGCCCAAAGCGAAGGCACTGATTAGAGGCTCATTGGAAATCCATAAAAGTCATGGCTCCTCCACTTCTGGGCCACTTGCATAATCAGCGTAATTTTTATGTGCCAACCGAACAAATGAACGATTGAACAAACGGGGTGCGGGGAACGGCGATTGGTCATAAAAGCCAACCCATAACCTGCGGCATCAGGTGAGCAGCTCCAATCATCCCAATGCAATTTAGCAGAATGGCAAGCTGGGAGAAATGAATTTGGCTTGGGGGAGCAATCAGGAATGGAGCTGCGGAAAAAGAGAGCTGTTATATTGAAAAGTCGCCGCCGCAATTGGGCTGCTCTGCGATGTCAGCACTTCCAAAATTCATTTGGCGGAACCGAAACAGTTTCAAAAACAACGGAAACGCACGGCTAACAATGGAAAAGCCACGCACACACGACTTTTGTGGGGAGCGGAAAAACTGTAGCATACTTACGAGCGCAATTTACCTTGTTGTTTGCCAAAAATGAAAAAAAGGAAGAAAAATGTTTATTGCTCACACAGCAAAATAGGACAAGAGGCAGCCAACACATCCACTCAGGAACAGGAGCAGCAGAGGCAGCAGAAGCAGCCAACCCACATGCTTATCCCAATCCACATCCACATTCGTATCCACATTCTCATCCACATCCATATATGCGATGACGGGGCGACTGAATAACGAACTGAGGTCAGCGGGTCGACTTCCCTGCCTTTGGTCTCTGTTTGCTCCTTGGCTAAAAGTTTTATTACCGCTTCGCTTCTTGTGCACCGGGCTCGTTATGTGTTTATTCAATTTGGCCGCCTTTCCAACTGTCCTGCAGTCCACTTGGGAAAGGCCTATGTGCCTGGTTTTTTATGAGGACATTGCGGATAAGTTGATCAGGAGCGGGGTTCGGAGAAATGTTATGAACCTCGTCCTGGCCACTTCAAAGATGTCGGTCTAGGAGGTCTAGAAAACCGAAAGTTATAAAAACGGAGGATATATCTATAAAAGAATTTCAATTTAATGTTATTTTCCTTAGTCTTCTTTTTATTATGACTTATCTATAATTTTTTGTGAATTAGATAATATTTTATTTTCATAATACAAATATTTTAAAAAGCTGAGCTGAACACAGCTTTAATAAAATAATAATATTATTCAAGGAAATTCATTTTAATTTTCAAGTAAATACTTTCCAGGAATATTTTAGCCAACAGCTATTATTTTATTCCTTCATTCACAAGCAAGTATTTTAAGGATTCGACGTTTCTTGGAAGACCTTGGCATCTTCAGACCCCGAATTCCAGCTTAAGCTCCCTGTTCATCCACCAATTGCTGCCCACGACCACAAATTCAATATGATTGTTGTCCCGCCCACCAGAATACCGAATGCCGAATGCCTGAGCATAATGAAGGCATCGAATTAAGAGTGAGCGAGTGCGGGAGCTGTGCCCTTTATGTTTGTTAACATGCCTTGGCCGCCGGTTTATGGCCAGCACAAATGTGTGCTAATAAAGTGAAAGTGGTCGCCGCCTGAAAGCCGGAGCAGATCATAAATGTTTATGCGACTACTTCATCGGAGCCCTGACACACTTGTCCACCCACATACACAGACTCTGGTCCACAGGCGGAGGAATTTTCCGGGCATTTTCCGCGAGAGGTTTTTGCGCTGACGGACATTTCCCCGTTTTGGTTTAGCGCTTTCCGCCGACAACCGTGGAAGTGACTGTGACGGTGGCTTTCCATCTTCGTTGCGACATGACAAGGGCCCAGACAAATGTGCTGCAAGTGCACGAGGTCAGCGGCACAGTCGTAAAACGGATTTCCAGAGAGCCACATTGAAGTCTCTTCTGTGGCTTTAACAGCAGATTATCTAAGCCACAAATAACTCTTGGAAAGTAAGAGGAAAGATAAGACAGCAGGAAGCTTAGGCTAAAGTGCTATTCGAAGTCGAAATAAAAAGGATTTAAGGATTTCGCTAAATTATTAAACACATTATTTCAATAAATGATCAGTCACTACTTGGTTACAAAAGTTATTATGATGTTTAAACTTTTTTATAAGGTATTTCAAGATATAGATTTATTTTTAAGAATTACCCGCATTTTCCAATATTTCTGTGGCTGTCGGCAAGGTAAAAGCAATAAGCAAATTCCTTCACCTAATCCCTCTCGTGGGTGTGGAAAACAGATCGCTCGCCCCGTGATGATGGTGAATTTAAGCTCAAGTGCGGCTGGCAAACTGGCACATTAATTGCGCACTTTGGGCGCATTAGGCTTTAGGTCTTATAATCGATAAACCTCATGGCCCAGGGCGGCTCCTTGTGGCTGTAGCCTGGTATTCGGTAACTGGAAGCTGGTTGCTGGTGGCTGGTGGCTGCCACCCGGTGGAAGGCTGTGGCAGACACCTGCAGAAATGGGCGGTGCAGCCGCGAGACAACACTCGAACATGCAGGAGCCCACTGAAGGAAAGAGGCTGTGGGTCCTCAGGTCCTTACACATGTAAAGTGGGGTTGCGGTGCGACCGTATCGATGTGGCTGTGTCCCACCGGCCCCGTGCGATAAACGCTGCTTTAATTATGAAAACTGTTTAACTGTGTCTGGCTTGACTATTCCAGTTAGCCACACTGTCTGGCCTGCTCGTTAGCTGCCCGTAATTAATGTTATTTAATTCGCAATTAAATATGTGCATTCATTACGACGCCCACACAAGTTGTCAGCGATTTGCAAATAGTCGTATTTAATTTGGCCAACTATTACCTCGGCTCCACTTCCCCTCATACATAAATAATTGCACACGAAGCGATGGACACTTGAGTTGAAGCCACCGCAGCAAGTTGTCTCCGAGGTATTTTTGCACCAGATGAATGGCCAGGGGCTCTGGGCCCGGTCAACTGGTGAGAATATGCCAATACGGTTTTCTGGCCTACAGTGGACTTGTGTGGAAGTGCACATGAAGAAAAACTAGTGATGATATTAGTCATTTATAATAACTGAGGTAAGAAAAACATTTACTAATTTTTTGTGTCTTTATTTACTCCTATAAAGAGAATATTTTTTATTCATAAACTCAGTGACTGTGAGCATTTGCTAATAACAAAAACTTTAAACGAGTAAACAAGGAAAACCAACAATTTCTTTGGTTAAAATTAAGATTAAACAGTTATCACAAAAAACTGGCAAACAAATGGTATTTCAACATTTTTCTAATATAATTCCCTTTGCACTTAATATAAGTAAACCAACTTAAGCAATACAAATAAATGGTAAACGATGGTATTTATTTTTGAAACTATTAAGAACGAGTAAACATTAAATTTAAATAAAGAAAAATCTTCTAACCTAATGTTTCGTTTATTTCTCTGATGTAAATAATACTTTATCATTCTCTAAATACCTTCGTATTATAAATTAAAAATGTTAGCTACTTAGCTTTCCTGTTTTTCCATTATTATATTTGCAATGGAATCCTAGTATTTAACTTCCACTGTACTTTTGCAGAATGCTTTGTGGTGTTCCCTATTTATGCCAGCACTTTCATGCGTGTCTCTGTGTGTGGGAGCTAAACGTGGCACTTAAAGTGTCGGCAGCACCTTCTTCTTCTTCTGCTTCTTCTTCGCTCGTGCATATGTATGAGTGCTCCAACCCCTCCCACATAGCACACCAAGGATACGCACACACACGGGGCTATTACCATATATCATGCGTTACACGGGGCCTATTTCAGTTCGAGCTGCCAGGACCTCTTCTCGAACTGAAACTGAAGTTGGTGCGACGCCACTTGACGGAAAGTTGAATGCCTCACTCAGGAATGCAGACACCGGGGGATAGAGAAGGAGGTCCTGCAGAGGTCCTGACAGTTGGACACGCTCCTACCTACCTACAGATGGCTCAATCTCAACCGGTGGGCGGAGGGACTTCTATTTGTATTCGCTCGCCTGACTGATGGCAGCCCTGGGAGCTGCGATCCCCACTCGACTAATTCCATTTGCTGGCCCTCGAAATCCCAAAAAGCTCCCATTGTTTAAGCCAACAATCAAATATGCAACGGGCTCGGTTCTCTGGGCTCTGAGCTCTGAGTTCCCTTCGCAACGCTGACCAAATTCAGTTTGCATAATATTAAAGCTTTAAGGGGATTCCATTTGGCAACAACCTCCTGCCTGTTCTAGTTCCGCTCTTCCACCTTTCACACTGACATGGAATATCAAATTTCGATGGGCGGAAAAACGCTTGGCTGCTTAGCAATTTTCGCAGTATTTGAATGGAATATTACATTTAATATTCGATCAGCCACCTTTTGCCAATTTTCCATTGCTTGGTGTCGGGTATAAATTTCAGATCTGCCCGCAATTACATAAATCAAAGAGTTAAATTCCATTTGCGGCCCACTGTTTGTGTTCGCTGTTCGCCCCTTTTCGACTTTTGCAGCAGCCAAACCGTATTTTCACATCATTCCCCATCAACTTTGGTGGGTGTGTGGTGAAATATAGTATTTGTATGTATATAGGCCGACTCAAACCGTCGACGGCCCATTTGACTGCTGAGTTGGAACGTCGACTGTCGAGCCTGGCAAAAGGCAGAAAAGTGGATCAAGGAAAGTTACAGCAAAAAATTCAAAAAAAAATAGGAGAAATGGCAGCGAACAAAAAACAATCTGTACAACAGCCAACTGAAATCACAGAGGGGCCCAACTCAAAACATGGCCAAAACTTCAGCTTATGCTCATTGAACGGGTTGTTCTTGTTCTTGCTGGCGAACCTTCGCTTTCGCCTTTCGCATTTCGCATTTATTACATGAGCTGAAAAGTTTCTCCTTCGGCTGCCAAGGCAATCGGGGGCACTTTTGCAGGTTTTATGATCCGATCGCTAAAGGCCTCGGTTCGTTAATGTGTGTGTGTGGGGGTGCGGTATCACTTCCGGTTTATCAATGGCAGAGCCCGTTGACAAATATGCAGGGCCTTTTGGGCCATTGGAATGCGGTCAGTGTAACGCTAACAAGACATTTAGCATTTCCAAGGGCCCCGGACCCCAAGAAACAGAACCCAACCATTCCACATTCTCATGGTCCCAACTTTGGCAATAAATTGTTGGTCTCGCCATGGAAATGCAAACTTTTTCGGTTTCGGCCTCTGGGGGGCAAACGGAAGTTGGCTGGCATTAACAAAGAAATTTAAAGTCGCCCAACTTTAATTCGCCTGTCTGGCCCTTTTTTGATTGTTTTTATGGCGAATGTGTTTGTATCTTGCCTATATCTGTATTCTGTATCTTCTGTCACTTCTATTTTCTTCGTTTATTGTCACGTTAACAGCAATTTTCGTGCATAAAGTTTTACTTTCGATTTGGTTTGGGTCTCAGTTTCCGTTTCTGTTTCAGTTTCGCTTTTGGTTTTATATGTTTCATTGGCTCTGGCAGTTTGTTTGTTACTTTTTATTGTTCCATCAGTTGTCGGGACATTGTGTCTATATCGGGCTTATGTGTGTGTGTGCTTGTGTGTTGCCTGTTCGTGTCACTTAACGGTAAATTCAAATTACCATTTAATTTATCGCTGTCACCGTTATGGCTGTCGCTTGTCGCCTGTCGGTTTCCCCAAGCTGCCAGTTTTCGGGCCTGTTCTGTGCTGTTCTAAATTTATTGAGGAAAACCCTTGCCGCTCGCCATTTGCCGTTTGCCGTTATCCTTGCGCTCATATTTGGCCAAAGGAAATGACACGACAACGCTGACAATCTACCAACGAACTGGCGAATCTTAATTTAATTTCCAGCCAGCCCAGGTGATGGGGTGGGGCAAATAGAAAATATTGCCACATTTTGACACGTAGACAGGACAAAATGGTTACCCAGGAGAGAGGAGGAGGGGAGGCGGAGAGGAGGCCAGGTGCCTGCGAAGTATGCAAAAAGGTAAAAAGCCAAACGACTTGGAATGCACGTAACGGTAACGGTGATTTAATGCCATGCCAGATTATCTGCACCAGTATTTGTTGCATCCGAACGTGACACAAAGGGAAACATTAAAGTTTCGCCCTCCCTTAAAGCAAATCTCTTCTTTGCGGCAAACAACTAAATTTGAATGGATATATATGTATTTGAATATTGGATCCATCGCTACGTGACACGAATCGCTGGCGCCAGGCAATCACTGTTCAACTCCCCAAGCCCCAAACCCCAAACACCGGGTGTTGATCTCACGCGGCGACAACGTGACTCTGCTGCTAGATCCACCGAACGGAACCACCATCGGAACCACCATACCACTGACCATTAGTTGCACTTCCTGTGCAGACACCACAAAAAGCACCGCCGTCGCGGCCTGACTAATTTAACGAGCCACCGAGGCCTACTCACAAAAGTTCTTCATTAAAGCAACAAATTTTAATTTTAATTAGACCCTAACGAGATCCAGCCCAATGTTACACAGCCATAGAGGCGCTACATCGTGTGCCTAGTATCATACGCGTAGTTATGAATCTGGGCCCTCGGCATAGTTGCCTGGTTTTTGATGGGCTGCTTGCATACACTTAGATAAATTTTCAAAAGTATTTATAGAAGATTTGAAAAACTACAAATATAATTTATTAGATATATTTATAACTTTTAGATGTACTAATGGAGTACATCTTAAGAATGTTTCATACTCCATTTTATATCCCCATGGAATTTAAGGATATTTTCCTTTATAAATTTTCAAAATTATTTATAGAAGATTTTAAAAAGTACAAATATAATTTATTAGATATATTTCTAATTTTTAGAGGTACTAATGGAGTATTGATAACTACAGAGGAATACAAAAATGTAGGATACCATCTTAAGAATGTTTCTTACTCCCGTGTTTTTCTAACCCATTGGAATTTAAGGATATTTTCCTTTATCGATTAATAAACTCTCTTTGAATATAGGCACATTATTAAGGCTAAGTTACATTTTTTTGAGTAGAGAGCAGATTAAAAGCCTTGAATAGGCCCTTCCACGTTTTCGTAATACCAGGCAGAACCCATTTCGGGCGATGCAATTTTGATGAGTGCAGTGAAAGGGGCCAGGTGAGTCAGGCGTGGCAGGTGAGCCAGCTGGGCGCAGTGCAGCGCATAAAACGCTGTCGAGAGCACGGGCGTGGCGTGTCGCACACAAAAAGGTGCTGCCAAACGGGGAAAGGGGGTGTCTACACCCTGAATTCAGCAACACCTGGCCGACGAGATACACACCGAGCTGCGATGCTAGATGCGACGAGATACATTCATGTGCGTTTCATATTTTACAGTTTTGCAGTTAGTCCTGCAATTTATGCACAACAAGGGGCGACGACCAACCCACTTCAGCGTGAGCCAGACAGAGATGGCTGCGGACGGTGCTTTCATTTTGCAGTGAAAAGCGCTGTACTTACATTGAATTGCGAGTCGGCCATTCAGGGAGGGCCTTTAGAATGCCGTTGCCACCTGAGATTGCTGGCGAATGCTTGCGGCTGGCCCCGGTTGAATTTAAAGGATTCTCTCTGACTCGGCATTAAATTACTTTCCATGAAAATGGAAAATGCCTCTTAAGCTGCTTGGCAAAGGCAAGGACCTCTAAGGCCAAAGCAAAGGCAAAGGCATTCCCGTAAATTAAATTACTGCGGTTGGGCCAGTCGAATAACTAAGGCAAAAAGTTAGTTTTAACAGATTTCAAGCGAAATCAATTTGAGGCCAGAGCCTTGGCCACACTTTACGGGCCAAAACGGACGAATCAAACTTTGGTCCTTGGCCAGGCTTTCAGCTTAATTGCGCGCCTTTGTCGCCACTGTCGCATCTTTTTGGTCAGCCCCACTTTACGGGCCGCGGGCAGTGCAATCAAATCAGGAAGACGCTTGTCGAGAGTGTCATTTGCATGCAAATATAAAATTTATACTTATTTCTCTGTGGGCTCTGTGGATTGGCAGGCGCGAGCGGAGGTTTGTGTTTCCAGATGAGAGTGTTCGCGGCTTTCAGTTCAAGTTGAAATAAAAAGCCCTTTAAACGGGGTGGTTCTGCAGATGTAGCTGTGGCAATGCCAAATGGCAAATGGCAGGCAGTTCATTCTTCCCACGCGAAATTTAGTAAGTTAACGGCCCAGCAAGGACCCTCTAACTCGCACTCACTTTCGCGGTGCGATGGTGTCGGGGGATAAAAATAAACAAGCGACGAGCCATCCGCAGATAATGCACATAAAAGACCAGTCTCCTCCTGACTTTTCCTCTTTGGATTCGGCAGGAAACCACCCAGTATACCCCATCCCATCCCACCGCAACGCAGCTCAACTCATCTCATCTCATCGCAACTCAACTCGACACTCGTCTCGGCTTTGCTTTATGGCGTTAAGTGCGGCAGCGGCAGGTGATTATAACGCTGCCAACTTATATAGTCGACTTATATAGTTGCTAGAACTGCTAGAATGCTGAGAATTATTGCAAATAAACAGCTACCCGTTGGAGGCAGTGCAAAATGTACAAAATGTACACGGCAAAGTTTGGGAATAATCGTTTTGTGGGTATTCCCAAGATTATTCGACACAGAAATTTGAATATAAATTGCACTTGCAAATAAATATGTATGTGGATACAAAAAACAGGTAACAAAATATTTGATTATGATAGTTTAATAATAGTTTTTGCCTACAAACCCATTTCTGGTTTTAGGTGCTTTAGAACAATAAATGAAACTTTCTTATTAGTATTAAGCAATATATTTTGAACAAAATCCATTATGATCAATTGCAAAATATTGTTTTCTCTGTGTAGCTAAGAAAAAGGCGGAGGAGATGGCAAAACAGCAACAAACAATATATCAAGCTGATGAATGCTGACAGCGCGACACAATTTTCGCACGCAGTTGCGCCCGACGGGCAGCCAACCGACAAAAATGTCAAAAAATTGTTGATGCGATCAGGGAAAATGTGAAAATCGTCTGCCAAGTTGCAGCCGTCCAAAAAATGCTGGCACTAATTAAATGGCAACCGAATAGCACGGGACAAATGTAAAATGATCGAATACATTAGCTGTCGCCTTGGTGGAAATGGATGAATTATCCATGCGGAAATGTTGCTTCTCCGCTAAAACTGATACATTTTTATACATTTTATAAATTAGAAATATTATTGCTTAAATAAATGCCTTTAATATATATATTCTTTAATTATTGAATGTGTTCTATATGGAAAGTAAATATTTAATCACAAAGACCATATGGAAAATGTGAATTTTTTAGAGTTTACTGATTTGCTGAACTTTTTCCCCAGCTGACACATTTCAAAACAGTTGTAGCTTAAGTTTAAATTATTCATTTTCGTTTAATGCACCCTGCACATGCTGGTTATCTGTTGACATACATAATATTTTCAATTTGTAATTGCAAAAATTAGTTGGCGTTCCCACCCGCAGGCAGGGAAATCAACGGGTTGGCATTGCAATAAATTATGTGCGGTTTTAATTTTAGCTATCTTTAAATAAAACCGTCGGTCCATTTCGGCGGATGGGTTATTTATTGATCTTTCGGCTTTTCGGCTTACACATGTAGCATGTGTTGCACTGATTAGAGGATGTCGATGCCAATGCCAGGTGTGTGGGCGGCATCTTTTGATTTGTCTGTTTGTGCAGGGATGTGTAGAGGATGCAGAGGCACCTTGTCACCAACCAAACATAAACCACGGAGCTCCTTTGACCCCGGGTCCTATTTGCTTTGGTCTTTGCTGGCACAGACATTGTTGACATTCAGCCAGGCCTGGCCAACATAAACGACTCTCCTCCGGAATTGTTTGCATTCCGCCCCAGAGGCGTTGCAATTTTTGCATTATTTTTGTTTACCTCTGCGGTCTGACTTGTTTGCACCAATTAGCAGATTTAGTGCTTTGGCTGTTTCGTTGCCCGAGGCAAAATCGAAACGCCAGAATTGTCATCGATGCGAGGTGTGTGCTAATGGCACTTATTTTAAGCCCTACGGAATTCATTTAACTTTCCATTACGGCACTACGGGAATGCAACTAATTAATGCTGCCATTCGTTTAACTCATTTTGCACATCAGCTTCACATCAGCACGAGCATGGCATAATTCAATTTCAATTTTCCACTTGCCAATGGCTCCTGCAATCTTTGCCCATCAAACTAATTGCAGCATCAACGAGGGTCGGATGCGGTCACACGAAACTTTAATTTGATTACCGAGACACACACACAGACAGCTGCTTGTGGGTTTTGTGGGGCGTCTGTGAAGGTCGTTTGGGGGGCAGGAAAAGGGGAGGGAATGAGTACCGCAACACCCACAAGTCGTCAGCCGGCTGGGCCAAACATTTATTAGTTGTTACTTCTAGACAAATTTGAAAATTTACGTTCGCATTCATCTCCCGAGTTCCCGAGCTTTAAAACGGGTCGCATCTTAATGAGTTTCTCGTGTCGAGGGTTGATAAGAAAAGAGCCGCAGCTCGTTAGACCCCGGGAATTTGTGTAAACCTTTCGCTAAACACCCGTAAAGTAAGGGGATTTTCCGGGAAGGAATCTTTATAGCCCCATCCCCTTACAAATCCTGCTAACAATTAAGGACTTTACCTTGTCGCAGAAGCTTCTCTACATTCCAAGATTTTTCATTTAAAAATATTTAAAGTTCTAAAAATAATAGAATCTCTATTTTAAATCTTTGAATAACATTTCTATTTTTCCCACTTGCCTTCTTATCAGTTATGTTAAAATGGTATTAACACCTCCCTTTGTTTACATTAATGATGTATTTTTGTTTTGACTCACAGAGGGCTTACATTTTGCGGTAATTAGCCACATTCAATTTGTGTAACCACTCGCTTATGAAACCAGTTGAGTCATTTGGAAAAGCTTGAGCTGCAATGCCTCTGTTTCGCAGCATCAGCTTCTGGTTAATGGCTGGAAGCTGCAATAACCAACAGCTCTAGCATTAAAATTATTAATACGAATTTCATTGCATCTCCGAGAGCGCTACGTGATTTGTATGCTAATTGCATTGCAGCGCACAGATGATTTCTCAGCCACGCTGGCTGCCCTAGAAACAATTGGTAGAACTATTAGTCATTGCCAGCCAATAGCCAATGGTGTGGATTGTTTGATATAATGGGGCACTCTGCACAGCGAGAAAATTACCCATATCGAGAACGGGGAAAATGAGTGGATAAATAAACAAGATTTTATATCGCAAAATGGGGAGCCGAACGTTTCAGCGCGCTATTGTCATAAATCAACGGCGACAGGTCTTAAATTAGGAAATCTTGATACTCAATAAAACATTGCCTTTTGTTGTTATAATGGGAACGCTTCATCTTGTTGGAATAATTTTTTAGATTGCTATAAAGTATTTATTCTTAGTTTTAAAAGCGAAAAAGTAAATTGTAATAAAGATTTAGAGATTTTTATTGAAATGAATTCCCATTAGCCACCGCCAGTAAAGTCAATATTTAGAAAACTCGGAAAAAGTGCAAGAAGCAAACAACATGATTTACAACCCAATCTCTGCCGTCGATTTTCTGTGGGAATCCAAGCAAAAACTGAGCGCATTTCAGATAAATCAACGCTCAATGCCAGAGTACCTGCGACTAAGTCTAATTAGAACCGGAGACATAAAAACCGCTGCCCGCCAAAAGGTTCGCATGCCGGCATGACGAGATCTGGACAGAACAGAGGGTGTGTGATGACGACGATGGGGGAGTATTCCTACAATAGGGGGACTGGGGATTCGGGGCAGCCGTGAATGTTTGTTGCCGGGGTTGACTTGTTTGCAGCGGCTTAATTGATTGCTCGACTGATGGGGACCAGACAAGACCCTGATTGCAGTCCATTCCCCAGACCCCAGACCCCAGAACCACCCACTTTCACCCAATTGCTCCCACTCTCTTTGGCCGGTGAGCAGCAGCACTTTTGAATTGGCACGTGGGCGTTGAATTGAGCCGGAGCTCATTGCATCTGACCCACTCAGCCGGGGACTCGCATTAAATTTACATGAGCGGACAGGTCGGAACGGTGAATGGTGAACAATCGCCAGTCAAATGCACATCAGATCCACCAGTCATTTCTGGGCCACCATCAATGTCGGAGGTTCGGAGGTTCGGAGGAAAGTGCTGCCATTTCGCCTAAGGGGGCACTTTTCATCATTGGTATAAATGGGATGAGTCCGGACATCGATTGAGCATCGATTTGGGCGTCAATTGCCAGTTAACAGCGGGCCATTTCATTAGGCCAAAAACAGAACAACAAAAGCGTAATGATTCGGCTAGAGCGGAATTAGTTTTCGTCAGCTGGTGCGGCGACGTGGGACCCAAACAAAAATACAATTTTGTTAATTGAAAAACAACAACAGCGCAGCCAAATGGGCAATAACAATGGCAAAAGAGCACTGCAGTCGGGCGGACCGAGGAAGCTGCTTTTTATATGTACAATGTACATATACCTATAATACCTACATCACATCTCTCGGGGGCCGTGAACTTGAACGGCTCGAAATAAAAGCATTTAACAAGAGCAGCGCGGCCAGCAACAATTAAACGAAATAAAAATACCGAAATGTGTATATATAAGCATGTGTAAGTATTTTTAAAAGCGAACGACGCCAGCGGCCAGAGATTGTTTCTGGTGTTCTCAAATTGAATGAAAATAAATCATTGAAAATCCGCCGATGGATGGCAGGGCATGGCCTTGTTGACTCACTCAATCGAGTGCCAAGAGTGGAACGGAGAGCAGCTGGAAAACCACCTGGAGGTTGGAGTGTATTACGAAATAATGCACAGCAAGAAAACGCGTTAAATGGGGCAATAAAGCCGTGAGATATATTCGGGCACTAAAGGCCCAAAGAGTATTCTTAAAATAGGTCGTTATTCAGGTGGAACGATGTAATTCCCTCGAACATTGCTTTACTAGTAGCTGTAAATATTATTTTTGAAAATTGTGCTTCCAATGGCCCTAAAAGTGTATTCAAGCAGGCGTTTTAAACGATTTAGCTTCCGGTTTTGCCTTTAACCAAACAAAAGTATTGATGATATAATATCAAAATAACAAAGAACAATAAATAAAATATAATACAATTAAATAAATAATTATAATATTTATACTAGTTAAAGTATTCATTATCTTTTTTCTTTTTCATTAGAGGTTCTTTCTTAAAATCACACCATAAAGATTAGTAAGAGATAAGTGGTAGAGACTAACCAAAAACATATGCGCCCTATGCTTAATCTCATTTTTTCTCGGTGTGTTGTAAGTTTCTCATATTTGCCTGAACCATCGGTACTCATTCACACTTTACATGCCGGAACGCCACCGACTTAATGCATAATTGTTTATGAAGCGAGCACAAAAGAAATATTCTAAGTACACACTCGTGCATTGCGGCAATATAAGTACACCCAGACATTTAGAAATTTAGACATATACGTACAAATATACTGGAGACCCTATAGAGCCACGATGACTGAGACAAACAGAGGCAGCTATGATATGAATTTCAATTTAGAGTACGTGCTCATGGGGCGCTCGCATTTGGCGTCGCTCACGTAGCCGCAGTCTTAACCATTACAAATGCACTTATTAATAGAGAACTGGCTGAAAAGTTGACCCCGCGGTCAGCGATGATGCGGAATTTGTGAATGAGCTACTGGAGTATTACTGACCCATTGAAGTGGCCGGATTAGTGCTTCGCGGATCATAAAAGCAAATCAACTGTGATGGATGCCTCGGGCGCTTGAAGCTTCGAGCTAATTCAATTCAATAAAAGGCTATAACTCATCCACTCGCACACTTGCAATTTCCGTCAAGCACTCTTTTTTCTTTTCGCTATTTTATTGCTAATAAAAAGTGAACGAGTTTAATTTTAATAGCCAACTTTTTGACAGCCTCCGCGAATCGGATAAAAAATGGTTTGGTTTTTTATGAAAATGTGCAACTGACTCATGTGAGCCAGTATATGAAATGAAATTAATTGATGAAAATGAAAATTCTATCAAGTCTTAATTGCCATTGCCCGGGGGCAAATTCTACAAAGAGCCTGGACCAACTCAATAAAACGCATACGACCTGTTTTAATATCGAAAATGCCTGCCAACGCAGTGAGTTCCCTATAAAATGGGAATATTTCCGTGCTGGCCACTGTGATATCATCAAATGAGATCAGAACCAGCGCTTATCGGATATCGGGCCCATAAAGGCTGGCCACAATAGAATTCCCTCAATTAGCATATCTTTGTTCCCAGAGTATATCGAATCCGATACGTGCGGATAAGGTAAATGCGCTGCATTAATATTTATGAAGCCGGCTCGGTTGAAAACAGTTTTGCGGTACGCACCTGGCAAATAAACTGGCAAAAATACGCATACACAGATTAATAATTAATTTTATGTTTACTATGGAGCGTCGTCACACAAGAAGACGCACAATATTTGTCGTCCATCCGGATCCCCGGGGGAATTTCGTTTTCACTTATGTAGCTCCATAAATCGCCTGGCTACGGGGCATCTGCCAATTAAATGTAATATGTTGTAGTCGTAAAACGCTGGTCATCAAACCATAAAGAGCCCCAACAAGTGCAATCGCAATTACAAACGATAACTAAACTCAAACACACACAGAAACACACTCACGTTCCAGGGGAGCGGTGGCACACGCCATAAACACCATGAACACTATAAACACCACTAAGCTGTCGTCGTGCCGTCGAATAATCTTGGCATTACAAAGTGGAGAGCCCAATTTTATTATAATCTGGCAAGCAAATCAAAACACTTCACACCCAGTAAACAAACAAAGCAGCCCCAAACAGTGGACTGCCCTCCCCCCATCACCACCACCTCACCGCCACTGCGTTCCAATTGAAAATTCGATTCAACCATTAATGGGGACCCATAGAATAGATAATTGGCCATAAAGCTCATCTGTGTCCGCCGCTGGTGTGGCATATTAAAATATTGTTTGCCGTCGGATTTCGTTTAGAGCGTATATGGACCTACGTTCGTTGGCTATTTTTGCCCTCTTGTCTAATGTCCGATACATTTGGCATGAACAGAGTTAATAAACACAAAAATTGATTTGTGTACAGGCATTCGGCTTCTATTGCAGCTTAATGGAAACAAATAAAGACGATTAGCCATACGCGTAAGGGTATGAATGAACGATTGATGAGCGGTGATGGCTGTTGGCTGTGAAGCCAGAAAAGTTCCGAGAAACTGGATAAAATGAATGTTAAACGTTAAGTGAATGGGATTACAAATGCGGGTGTGACAAAACCAAACGTTGATTGACTGAGTAAGTGAGCTGTAATAAAAGACAGTTGACTATTTGTTAAACTAAGATTTAAAGTTGTCAAGTGAATATGTAATATCAATATTTAAGTCAAATCAAATAATTTCACAATTTTTGTAAAGAAGTTTAATTTACTTAAGGTATTTTTAATAAAAGTTTGTAATTTAAAAATGTATTTATTACGCGCTTAATGGTTTGAAGAGATCCATTTAAAAGGTGTACAATATTTCAAATTTAGAGCTGAAACAAAAATTAGGTCATGAATTAATTAAGCATATATTATTCGGCAACGCCTGTTGAAAATAGGCTAAAGTGGAGCCCCCCATCACTAGAACACAAATGTATTTGAGCAAATACTTTCGATTTATAGTGCATTCAAAGCCGGCCAATCAAGTGTGAATATATGCACGGCTCTATAGTGGCAGGCACTCGATGATGAGTGCTTATATGGCACTCGGCCGACTGCAAATGGAAATTATTACAGTGCAAACATGGCGAATGCGTAATTTTCAATTAATTTGATTTCGTTATTGCTGTTGCAGATGTCGATGCTGCTGACTCGGCTGCTGTGCAAAGTCAATTAAGAATTTAGTGCAATTCAAATGTGCCCCATCTTCCAATGCGTTTTGAAATAAAACCTCCCCGCCCGTTGATTAGTTTGTTCGCCTGGCTGCTCAATGCTGGAAAAATTATTGGAGCTTCCCATTTGGCCTTTTGAACTTTGGCCGCGCGGTCTAAGGCGAAATATGTAACCATGCAAACAGCAAAAACTTAAATTATATCAGAACCACTCCCCTTTTCCTACCCTAGTAATGCGGTTGCATGGCAAACTAATTAAAACTTGAGCGATTTCTTGAGTTGCAGACAGCGCTTGCTTGTTTTCCCATCACTTCTTCTTTCTTTATTTTGATTTTTATTTTCATTTTCATTCATTTGCATTTGCGACTCCTGCTGCAGCTTTGGCTTTAATTTTTAATTCACTTCCCTGCGCCATTCCAGCGCGATTTGTTTGCTTTCACTTTCATTAGCATAACACTTGGCCCGGCCAACTCCATTGCGGAGTTTTAAATTGAAATCTGCAGACTGTATAAATTATGAAATTAACTTTTTAAGCCGGACCTTTGACACAGTCGGACTGCTCTAATTGACTCCGCTTGTGGAGGATTGCTAAGCCGGTTATCCCTTATCCTTTACTTTTCTCCGCAAATATTCTTCTTTTTCATCTCGATTTTTTTGTGAACCGTGGGACTGGGAGCTGAAAATCTATCACGCATACGCACTGTTTTCACAAATCCCTGCCACCCCGTTGGTAAGCTGGTTTCGGAAAAAGTTCACTTCCCAACTTGTTCGCTTTTTGTTTGCTTTTCATTGCCAAATCCAAATCCTTTTTTGTGCCCGGCCAGAGCATATTCAACTTGGCTTTTAGGGCAACAGCAGCCGCTCTCGTCTGAATGTATTTTTTGTGTATTTTTATTGACAGGCCGACGGAAGGCAAAAGGAATGGCGGAGCAAAGCGCATTTACTGCTCAATGCTCAGGTGTTGAGCCTGTCGTGTTATTCTTTCGTCCCCCCACCTGATTTGCATACTTTTTCGACTATTTTTCCATTTGCTTCCTTTCGTTTCGTTTATCTCCCGCCGAGTGCTGGCGCCCAAAACCTTACCCTCCATCCATAAAAAGGATTCAGGTTCTGGCCCAAATTAAGCAGACAATTCAGTCCTCAAGTGCAGGCGCACACAGCATGAGTGAAATATTGGCAGAACCACCCAACCACCCAGAAACCATCCTATCCGGACAGATCTCTCCGTAGCCACAGTGGGCCATTAATTGCGTCGCGCTGGGGCAACCACAAAGCCGAGGCCAAGAACAGAACAAAGGGTTATCTTGACTGGGGACTGGGCCAAAACCGCAGCGGCGGGTGGGCGGGTAACTGGATCTGAATGTGGTCATCAGATAATGTTAGTTAGTCGCTGCGACTTGGGCCCTTGCCATTTATCTTCGTCTCGATCAAAGTTCCCGTTGCGATTAACATGTGTCAAAGTTTGCGCTTCAATGAGCTTTAAATATTTGATTTGTTTTGTCTCGTTTTTGTATTTTTTTTTTTTTCGTTTTTTGTGTGGGTGAGCCAGCAAGAAAAGTGTGTCAAGTTTTTCCCACTTTCCAGCCTCTCGGTTTTTGAGGGGGATGTTTCGGATACGGTTGTTGCGGTTGCCTTCGTGTCGAGCACTTCAAAATGTTTAGGTCTCACCGCAGGTATAAATACATTTATTTATTTTTACACCCCTGCAAAGGATATTCAATTTTCCGTAGATGATACAAGAGGACGACTCTGGTCTAAGAAAGAGAAACAATTTTAAATCTGCTCAATAAATAATACCATTTGTGCTCGTTAGAATGGTTAGGGAAAATGCGTTCAAAGCTTTAAAATTAAATAGATTTTCTTTTCTTCAATGAGAACTGGAGGGTATTCCGGATTCTATGCAAGACTACTATTTTCATTTCCATTCCACATACTTATATGGCTGACTGCTTTCTGCTGTGCATAGCTGTCTCTGCCAAGTTTGGACATTTTCTAACCAAATGCTGGCCATGCTTTCCACACACTGTGCCAAAGTGTCTGCTTAAGGGGCCGTTTGGACGGAGTTTTAATTCTTTAACTCTGCTTTCCGATATGCTGAACAGGCCGGCGGACGACGGCTGACAGGCAATTAAAAACGCTGGACAAGTCGGAGCCCCAAAAGCGCAGCTCCTTCGCCTCTGCAGGCCAATAAATCAGGACCCGGCGACAAGGGAAGGACATCAAACGGACACTTGGCTGCGGGCAGTGCAGCGCAGGCCATTTCAGTCCAGTTCAGTCGCAGTCCAAGTGCGAATTAAAAAGGGAAAATGGCCGAGGGATAGCAAGAATCTGTGTATATAAAATTCAATTAGAATTCTATTTTATTTTGTATTTTTCGCTCTTCTTTCAGCGCCTTCTTATCGCTTGCAGCTTTTCTAATCAAGCGGACAGACGGCGGACATTTCCTTCCTTCCTCAGCGGCCTTTGTTTCTGCCTTTCTGCTGCCTTTCTATTCCCTTGTAGCTCGAAGTTGGGAAAACGAGAAGCCGCCCAGAGGCCATCAAATCAAGCGGAAGGAGAGCGGTCCCAACACAAGATTTTCACACTGCTTCATTTGTTCCACGGCGCCAACTTTCATTGCTCTTTGTGTGCGTATTGGTGCGGCAGTTTTTCGTACCCCGTACTTGTAAAAAGCCAAGGGTATATGGGCTTTAAAATATTCCCAAAAAAATACACTCAAAAATTGCTTAATTTATATAGAGCAAGTAATCGGGAGATTTAATTATTGAGTCTAATAAATACTTAACTATCCTAAAATAAGCAGTAAGATTTAGTTAGCATAAATTAAGTGATATATAAAATGGTATTTTTGGTACCTAAGCTTACTTCTTCTCAAGCATTAGATGTGTATCATATTTAAAATATATATATTTTTCCCAGTGAGTACTAGGTATCGCTTATTCGAGGCGCTCGACTATTCATCCCCCTGCCCTTTGTAGGTGTGTGTATGCGAATGCTGTGGGCCTTGTCGATAATTTTCTGCCTTTCTACACACTCAATGGCTGCCTTTGACACAGCCACGAGAACATCTTCGGCGTGGCAGCGCTTTTGAAACCACAAATTACATTGAAAATTCCTGCTTGATTGAAGTTGATTGAGCAAGAAAATGCCGACAACGCCCCAGATTCGCTGGCGGGCAAAGACACATAGCATAACATCTCCGCATTTCCCCCGAGGAGTTGCGTTTTGGGGAAAAGTTTTAAACACCTGTCGTCTCGCTTTGTCATCGCCTGTGTCATTAAGTATATGCGCACTGGGGGATGGTTGGGTGTTATATATGTACGGGCGTTCGATCGGCCTGCGGTTATTTGCCGATTTAACGTGTATTTCCGATACATGCCGCAAGCCAGCTTCGCCACTCGAAGCTCAAAGTATCATAATTAATGAGCCAGCCCACCTCCGAGCCAAAGCCCGCCCTCCACCGCAAAACTAGGCGTGGCCGCTCGCCAAAGTGTAATCTCATTTAAATTGCATTTTCAACGGGGGCCGCCAGCAAAAATACAATCGCATTAAGGCCTGCATTTGACGCACTTTGGCTCGCCATTTTGCACTTCCGTTTTCGGCCATTAAAGTTGAAAACGCATTTTGGGTCCTAATTCCCAGTGATAACAGTTTTGTTTAAGCGTTATAATGATTGTTGCAATTCGCATTACTATATTTATAGTAATCAATAAATCGTAATCTATTTGACCCTCTGAGAAAAAATTGTTCTGATAAGCAAACTACTGATTATAAAATACTGTTGAATCGGACAAATCAATTCTATTATCAAGTTACACTTGGAATATAATGTTTTATAAAATCTCCTGAGTAGTTCTTAAAATGGAATTTAGTTCTTAGAGTTAGAGAAATTCAATAGTTTATATATCGTATATTTAAGGGGAGATAAAGATGATTGCTACATGTAAAGTATAATTTAAGATTTGTTATCACCTTGAATACTGCTAATGACTCCACTCCACAATTAATCCAATTGAAAGATAATAACCCTCTTATAAGCTAACCCGACTCGTAAAATTGCCTTGCTCAATCAGCTCAAAATCTTAACGCTCGCTGAGCTCTGGACATAAAGCCTCGCCAGCTAAACTGTCTTTTATCACTGAAGCGTACTGTATTTAATTTATGGAAGCTGTAGATTGGTTTACGTATAAGCTGATTGCGAGATTATTGTGCAAACACTGGGACCGTTTTGTCTGGCATACAGCAATGCTATGGGGTAAATGTCGCCAGACAGTAGACACTCAAAATAAGACAAATACTAGATTGTTAATTAATATCAAATATTATTTAGTCTGATACTCACCATTTAGTAAATGGATGGCAATCGCAGATTCCCATTGCCGAAGAGCTGCCAAGAGCCTGAAAGCCAAGTCAACAGCCAAACAAAACACACAGAAGATATTCGGAATGGCTTAGGGGGAACCGAATTTGCATTTGAAATCTGGAGAGTTTTGGCTCCGAAGAGTGGAAATGCAAATCGAATAAATAGAAAATAAATAGAAGGCACTGGCAAACAAAATCACTCAGTGCACACAGAACGACCGGGAGAGAGGCACTGCCTTTAAAGAAATGACTTTGCCATCATCCGCCCATTGTCATCATCATCATCTTCGCCCTCCAAGATTCAAGACTCTGTGGATGCGTTTGTTGTGGCTTTCAGTGTGTGTGTGTGTGTGTGTGTGTGTGACCCCTGGGGGCATTGGCAGTGGGTTGGAAAAGTGGGTGGAAAGACGGGTGAGCTGGATTCTGGGAGGTGCAGAAATGCTGACTATGCTGCTCAGCCCGGTCATGTTGCGTGCCGAGCAGCTTAAGTCGTTATGAGATGACAATTTCTATACCGACTGAATTGCGACTGAGCTGCGACTGCGACTGAGCAGCGGCAATATCAACACTTCCGTTTGGAGTACACTAAAAAAATATACATTTATACGGACTATTCACTATCTAAAGTATTATATGTGCCATAAAAAATATAAATTCGGATTGAAAAACAATTATTCCCATGGAATTGCGGTTCAGGGAACATATAAACTTTTATGAACGATCGGGGAATTTCTTGCGATTGTTTAGGAATAGAACTCCCTTGTGAGCGAGTAATGTGAGTGACACACTTGCCCACTCACAAGGGAATTTATGTGATGCAAAAGAGGGAATTGAACCAATGAAATGTGTAATCATACTTTTCTATATAAAACGACTGGGTAGTTTTAATATCATTATAAAAATTATACAATAAAATACATTTTAATTGTGTTTCGGTTTTAAGCTCCGATCAATTTTCCCAAAAGCGATTTATAAATTTTTTGATCAAAATTGTAAAGACATCTTAAAAGTTCAAACCGGAATTTCCCAGATGTTTTTGGTTCAAAAGTATAAATTGGAATTGATAAATAGGCATTAACTTTTAGGTACTCCTATATCTTAAACCATACAAATTGGTTATTAATTCTAAGCATTGGCACCCACTTAAATCGAGTTTTCCTTCAAGATGCTAATAGACCATCGATCATCGTTTATGATATTTTTTTATGTGTATTCCTCTACCCCTTACGCCCCCTTTCAGCCACTTTGATTGCAGTGCCCGGGGCACTTGGCATCACAAGTGTGTGTTCGGCTGTGGGACTTGGCTTATAGACAACGTTCTCGGGCCCGATGAGTGGCTCTGCCGTCGGTGATTCGCTTTGGCAGTTCTTATTTATGTTATCGCCATCGTCGCGGTGGCGATTGCTTCTGGTTATATATTTCTCCGCCATCGTTGGACTCTCGATTGTTGCATTTTGCATTTGCACTGGGCACATAACAAATAACTCTGGTGATTGCGATTAGGGTTTGTGCATATTTCACTGTGTTTCGCTAAGCGTGTTTTCTCCTTTGGCCATTTGGCATGTAAAACTAAACGAACGTGCGGCGGGTGGCATTTTGTTTGTTTTATATGTACATATATACATATTATATATTTGCGCGACAACATTTTATTAATTGCACAAAATAATCACAGAAATGAAACCGAAAAACTGAAACGGCGACAAGCAAAGCGGAAAAGCACAAGGGCAAAGAGACAAGAGCAGATGCAATAATATTTTCCCGATTATATATTTTCCGCGAAGGCTGCTCACTTTTTGTTTTAATTTGATTTTCGCACAAGAGATGTATATATTTTTCTTAAATTAACTGCAAAATGCATTTGGCGGCCCAGCGGAAGTGCGCTCGCACAATGTCACAGAAAAGCGACGGCCAACGCTGCGTATACGCAATGGCACGCGCGCGCGACATTATCCGAAATTCATCCGTACCGTTGGCCGCAATCAATGCGCTTGTAATCTCCAGCTATAATCATTAATTCGCCGCTGCTGCTGCTGCTGCTGCTGCTGACTGCTGTTGTTACCATCTACCCCCTCTCTCTTTTTTTTTTGTTCTGGGACCTCTTCTCTAAGAATCCGAACCAGAAACAGAAAGAAAATCGTAATCGAAATCTGTAGCGCGCCTATTTCCTCTCAGCATGCGACTGCGACTGCGAATGCCAGCGGCCTTACGAATATTTTGAACGGGCCAAAATGGCGAGCGGACTGCGAACAGCGGACTGCGGCTGCGAACTGCGACTGCGGCTGGCTGACAGACGAATGAACTGCCGAATTTCCCTGAGCGGCGCACGAAGCTCGGAAAGTCGAAAACTCGGGAACTCGGAAACTCGGAAGCTCACGGATACGTACGGACACACTGACACACTTACAGGCTGCGTTCCCAGCTCGGAATGTGCCCCAATACTGCGACTGCCACTGCCACTGCGACTGCGAATACACACGGAGCTCCTCAGCCGCCGCTTCCGTCCGCTGCCGCAGAGAGCCGACCGAGGCTGAGGCGTCGGCAGCGCGCATGTTGCACTCAAAGTGGGCCGCCGCTCAGTCGCTCAATTCGAATTCAGTCGCCCATTCGCCCGCTCACCCACTCAAGCGCTCAGAGGCGAAATCCGCTCGGCTGTTACTGTTAGTCGGCTGTTAACTGCTCGGCCAAACGGCCTGTAAATGTGTGTTAATGGGTTACAGCTTTACAGAGCTGTTGCTGCAGCAGACGAGAGATGCTACTTAATCAATGGGAAAATGTGACTTTTGTAGAAGAGCTACCTAACATTTAGCTAATTTCCCAAATTACAGAGAACTTTTTAACTCTGGAACTCTTAACTACAAAAATGGTTTAAATAAATTTGTTTAAATGGATGAAAGTATATTCACATTTTTGAAAAAACACTTTAAATTGGCAATAAACATTTTTCATTTGTATTTTCCAAGAAATACGAAAAAGGAACAAATTGATTAAAAACTAAATTGTCCGGAATATGAAAAGGACTCGTATAGTTTAGGTTATTAGCTACTTAAAATATTCGGTAATAAACTGATGGGTCCAAATTACGATTAGGAAACCATAAAAAATACATTTTGGTCAAAAAAACTCAAATACCTATTTTCATTGTTAGTATAGGTTATTAGCTCTCTTGATTTATGCAAATTACAAAAAGAAAAACCATAAAAAAACAAATTTATTTCCAAATTGAATTGCATCACAAAGTACCAAAATTTGTGGCAGTTAAGGATAGGGTTGTAAAATACAGACAGGAAATTTGGCAAAAGCTGTAGCTTAGACTTCCCCCGCAACTGTTGCTCTGGCTTGATGAAAATGTTACGCATACGCCGTGCTGTCTGATTGTGCTTGTACTACAAGCGGCTCAATATTGGCGTGACAGCGCGGGCTGTCTAAGCCATTAAATGCATGACAAATTTGGCTTGTCAACAAGCGGAAGACGAGGCAAAAGTTTTCCCAGGCATAAATTAGCGCTACGCAGCTCGCAGCTCGCCCACGAAAAAGTCGCAAAGTAAATTCCAATTAAAATTTCAGCGTAAATTCCGCAAAATGTAAATTATTTGAAATGAAGTCGTCGTCGGTCGTCGGTCGTCGCTGGTTGTTGTAGCGGTGGCAGCAGCCGCTTTTGTCGGTGTTTTTGCATTTGTGGTTGCGGCGGCGCCAGTCGACAAACACCCGTCGCTGAAAAGAGGACACATACTACGGCACACCAATGCCATCCCATCCTAAAACCCATCCCCCAAGCACATCCCGTACGTAATCACCCCTTTTCAGCGTTCAGTTAAATTGTTTGTCTTCGCTTGACGTGCTCCCAGAATCCCGTCATCGAAATCCGAACTTACGAACTTAGGGCCGGGCTAAGAGCGCCCCGCCACTTGAAATTGCTTTGTGGGGGAATCCTTTAAGTAGACTATAAATACCACCATCCCTCTAACGCCGGCGATGGAGGAATAACGCCTTGCAGCAATTTTGACATCAAACGTCTTCACCTCTCGGAACCTGCATGCACATACACACATATATCGATATATTGACGGGCTGTCAGGAAAGTCTGGCATTGCCAGCAGATATGCGCGCACACGTGGGACTATTAGACTTCAATAAATTCAATTTACACAAATTTCAAATCCAGCGCCCAACCCCCGACACGATGGAACGCCCTTGGCACAGGACGCAACCTGCATCCGCAAACAAATCAAAAGGCAAATACATAAAAACAAGGTCGAAATCGATGGGGTCAGTGCGACTGCTAGATGCCCTTCACTTGAGAACTTTAATTGAAAATTTTAATTATATTTTCATTATGTACGAGTGTAAAGTACCTTTCACTGACATATTTAATAAATTAAATTGGTACACTTTATGAAAATGTATGACCTACTTTATTATTTTCCTTTTATTTCAAAGAATTTTTCCCAGCAAAACTAAATAAAAAATTTCCCTGTTTCTGAGCTAAAGCGAAAACTAATTGCCTTTTCAATGCCTTGCAAAATTGTGTATCAAGTTATTACTACAGTTGGCAATTTCTTTAAGGGAAAAGATTCCAATTTAAATCGAATGCCGTTGCCGCCAGTTAATCTCACTGAGGGTATTTTTCCGAGCAAGAGTCAATCCTTATGCCAACTCATATAAACAAGGCGCTCGCTCCACATGACATATACAAGCAAATTTAAATTGGGCGCACGTCGTTGGGGCAAACATCAAGGGACCATCGGTCCCGAAAGCCTTGCTTTGCCTTTGACTCCCTGCCACCCTGATATTAGGCGTGTTTGCGGCAATATAACCAAAAAGTATTGCCACAAGCCTTCAGCTGCATCTGTCAAGCATTTTCGGCGAGGAGTGTTGGTTAAAGTGGCCAAGGGAAAGGAAAGGATGCAGTACTAAGCGGATTCCACGGAAAGCAGGGAGCAGGAAACCTGCTAAATTGCCAGGCGACAGACGCGGCTGTCATACCCTCTCCACGGACCACAGATGCCGCTCAAATGCAGCTCAATATGCGACGTTCGACACTCGACGCCAAACTGTTTGGGCCAAAATCGAACGCAGCGTGGCATGCGGGCAGCATAGCAAATGACTTTTGATTGACATGTTTGACATTTTGCACGACTGGCAAAAATTGCTGGATCAGCCCCCAGCCACGCCCACATTTATTGCATTTTAAATGCGTCAGCATAATTCTCCACTTTCTGTTTTTTTTTAATAAAACTTTGTGCACAAAAAAAAAAGGTATCTGAATATATGGCAAGCTAAAAATAAACGTTTCCAATAACTGAATAAGTTTTGTAATAGCTTCAAGTTGCCCCATTAAATTAACCATTTCTATTCACTGCAGAAACTAAATGTAATAAATTTAATTTCCTAAGTAGTTGGAAAATTCGTTTTCTATTTGTTTCTTTTCGTCCATATTTTGGAAATGTGGGAAATTGAAAAGCTTGCAGCTTTCTCTGGGGGGAAAAACCAACAATCCACACCCGGAGTAACTATCCCATGTGCTCGGCCATCCCAAAAGTTGCCGCTGCTTCAATTGTTCCAAAAGGAAAATAACCTCAAGACCCTCTCGCCTGCGCATGCTTTCTCCAGCTGGTAAAAAGGAAAACAAAGAATCCGCCCCTTACATGTGGGCGTTAGATGTGGGATGAAGTGGGTGGGGGCGGGGTCCTTATACACACAAACATTTGCACAGTTCAATGCACAATTGATGGCAACAAAGCGCAAATGGAAGCGCCGCTCCTAGAGCTACGCCAACAATACCCAGCATATGAGTGGATTATGGCCCAGCAGGCAGTGGCAACCGATTCGATGCCACATATGAGTATGCGATGCGATTCCATTTCGTTTGCTTCACCAAATTATGGCCGACATGCGGTCGGTCGCCGGGGAAGCTGGAGCTGCCAAAGGGCCACTAATGATGACTAAAGTCCATTAAGTCGCCCATGTCAGCAGCAGCAGCAGCAGCGGCAGCGGCCAAAGACAATGGTCGGTGGCCACCGAGGAGCGGGCCCAATTGGCCATCAAATGGGCCAAAGGACATGGGGCCCGGATCGAATTATTTGAATGCCGCAGGGCGATGGATAGACTGATGGGGATCTTAACCTCTCATATTCAATATTTAAATAACATTACCGCAGGGATTGGCAATCCTAGGAAATCCTAGCTTCAACAAAATCAATCTCTCTCTTCAGCAAAACTAATTAAAAACCCAAAGTTTGTTAAAGCAAAGTAGTGTGGAAAAGTTTCCCATTTTAATTTAATATATAGCATACTTTACAGAGCGCTTTTGAGGTTCGGGCCAAGTAAATAGCCAATAACCATCGATTGGCAAACGTGCAAAGTGCAACAGCTGCTTGACAATTACGGTTTGTGCGCTCCGGCCGCTGGCAAACATATTAAAATTATAATGCCTACAAAACCAGATTACTGGGCCCGAAATCATAATCGAATTATGAACAAATGGTTGCCGCAAAACCATTTAATTGACTTTTGCACCGAACGGCCAGGGAAACAAATGCAATAACAATAATCGTCATAAACATGGACATAATGTAATATGTATTTCGTGCGGCCGAGGGAAAGGGCCATAACATAACCCCCTGTGGTGGTCCTGTAACCACCTACCTACTACTTCCTGGACATTTGGACAGCTGAACATTTGGGCACCTGGGCAGCTGGCCCAGCTTCCCCAGCTGGGGAAGCCAACTAACGACGAGCAGCAGAAAGCCATTTGACTAATGGATGCTCCTGCTGCTCCATCCTGCCCCTTCCCTTCCCAACTTGGCCCACAAGTCGCAATCTCTGGCCGGCTTTCAGTGACGGTTTTGCCCTGGCTTTGGTTCGGCTTTTGGTTTTGGCTTCTGCCCCACAGCCATGGCCATATCCTGTATCCATGGGTGGTGCTGTGCCAGTGCGTGTGTGTGCCTGTCTGACTGTGTGATTTTGCGGATTTTGTCGAAATTACGAGCACGTGACAAAATCAACAAAATTAATTAATAAACTTTGCCAAGAATTTCCGTTGCTGTCGCCTCTTGTGACAGTTCTCATACGGCAATCCAGCAATCCAGAAATCAGGCAGTCCGTGTGTGTGTTCGAGTATCTGAGTATCTGGGCGTTGTAAATGTGGCACACTTTAACATGAGCAATTTCCCTGCCTTTGATGGCCTGTGCGGTTAATCGGAATGGCAGTCTAAATTCTGGCACAATTCTCAATCAAAACCTTAGAGAATGCCGTTCATTAAGTCCTTAGGCAATTAAATTCCAAACTCGATTAAACTTTTTCGCCAGGCCCCGAAATCGGTTTTGGCCAAAAGTTTCAAAAACATATTTGAGGTTGTCGGGGGAAGGGGGGAAAAACTCAATGTGTTAGCTGGAAAATTTGCTGCCAAGCACCAAATGGCAAATGATTTGCTCAAGAGCTTTGTGCTGAAATGTACAAAATTAATAAAAGCATTTCTCTCGCCCGGCGGCACGATTACATCTGCTATTGCTGGAGCTATATGCTTACCTACTTAACACCACACCGCCTTTTTTCCGGCTTTTCCCGACTTTTTTCCGACTTTTTCCTGTCCAGAGCCTGCTCTGCTCATCCATGGAAAAACATAATTGTGCGCTTTTTTATGTGGCGTGGCCGTCTACAACATTTTCTATGGCTGTCATGTTGATATTACATTGCTTGTAAGCTCCTCTCGCCCGAGCGGCTTCTTCTTCTTCTTCTCTCTTTGCGTCAGCTCGACATTTTTATTTTATTATGCTGCCTGCATAATAATGCCACGCCCCACGCCAGCCGCCCCTCGCACTTGGGCAGCTTTATCTGCTGGCTCATAAAAATAAAGCGTTGCGCATTCTTTCACGCCATTTGCAGTTACTCTGATAAGAACTAGAGAGCTTCTTTAGCTTCTGCTGGCGCGGCTACTCCAGCTGTGCCGAAGGGGGTGGGGGGTTATAGGGGGTTGCCTAAATTCGGGCGGGTCAAAGGTCAGGCGCAAATGCCTTTTGTTTTGATATACGCCTGTCAATGTGCTAGCGATAACCGGGGAGCAAAGCCCAGGCCATTCATGCACTTACAAAAAAAAGGTGATATTTAATCTAAAAAAACGGAAGTATGCATATAATTCTTGTTTCTTTATTTTAATTACATTTTTATTTATTTACAAACAAAATTTATTTTTTGAAAAAACGAAGAAGAGAATATTACGAATTAACGTTTATAAGTACTACACATTTTGAATTTTGTATCCTAACTTAATCATTAATTTATTCGTTTATAACCTTAATTTACATAAAACAATTATTTTTCAGCTTGAAAACTGGGGTGAACCTTTCTAGCAATTTCATTCAAGTAAGTTATTATTTATTATTACTATTCAAAATATTTTTCACTTTTAAAATATCGAACTAATTGTTTACTGTGCAGTCGCACTCCTGCTCCACTCCTCGTATGCGTCATTATCAAGTGCAAATAATAAATCATGACAAGCTTCGCCGCTCCAAACACACAATAACCATAAGATGTAAGGGATGTAAGGGGAAATGGAAATGGAGCCGGGCATCTGAGGCATAGATACAGTTTTGCCTTTGTCTGTTCATTTGTTTGCTCAGCAGATTTGTGTGTGAGGCTGTGTGTGTGCCGTTGCGTTGTCTTTAGCTATTGTGCGGCATAATTAATCATAATTTGTGTGCGTTTTGCGGCAATTAATAATTTGTATAGCATTCGCAACTGACACAGCTCGAAAGTTGATACACACAATCATAAGTGGTTTGGGTTCAAAACTTGCCAAGTAGGCAATTAAATTAAACAGCTCCCCAGATAGTTGATAGTCTCTGTGCTTAAAATCAGTAAATCAGTGGGTTAATGAATATTCCTTCCTTCCTTCCTGATTTCCCATCAAAAAATCGCAGAATAAACGTCTAGCGAACTTTCGTCAATGTCATCGCGAGCCTGTTTTGTGT
Organism: Drosophila takahashii; assembly: GCF_030179915.1. NCBI lineage: Eukaryota > Metazoa > Arthropoda > Insecta > Diptera > Drosophilidae > Drosophila > Drosophila takahashii. The sequence continues at coordinate 21,530,065 of NC_091681.1, forward strand.
CTGATTTTGCTGCCGCATCTGCTCCTGCTCTTGATATGTTCGCATAATTGAAAAAGTTCCAGTGCTCGAAACAGTGAATTTATATTTCCCCAGTCCCATAACTCATACGCCGCGTTGCCCCGTTGGCGAATTTCTAGCGCCGGGGAACTTTGCCACTGCGCTCTCGGCTTGTCGGTTTATTTTGAGTTTCAAAATGAATTGACTTTCAAGTGCGCCACAATGTTTTGGTTCCTCTGCCGTTGCTGCAACGTCTGAAACGCAGCCGGCTTTTTGTTTTGATTGCAGTTGCTGAAACATAATTTATTGCGGCGCAGTGCTGGAGTAGGGAAACTTTGCAAGTTTCTGGCCAGAAACAGAGGGCAACAAATGTGGACAGTGACGTTACAGCAGGCAAATTGCAAATAAACAAGTGCCTTAACCTTCCCTGCTGCGAAAATTGCGTGCAAACTTGTTGTTTTTTTTGCTTCTGCCTGATTTTTCAATTTTTGCGCAGAGGCAAAAAGTTGCCGGCAGTTGATGCATTTTTTCCCGCCCAACTTTTTGCCCGAGGAGAGTTTAATTGACTGATTATTTCAGCCAGCAACTGGCAGCCAGAGCCACAGCATCGACCACTCAATTACATGGGCATCGAACACTCCTGCATGTGTTCATTACGGGTTTCATCGCTTCATCGATGAAACAGTGGTGGCTCAGCTCAACTCAAGCGCTGTGGCCTGGCTATTGATGGCCTGGCTTAAATCAAATGTACATAAGCCAACTTATGGACAATGCAAGTGCAGCCGAAAACAATGGCCGGCACAATCAACAATAATTGCCACAAACCCAAACACGCACTGTACAAACACGCATTCGAATTGTCCTGGAAATTTGCCGAGCATCGGAGCAGTTTGTTTGTTTGCTGCGAAATTGGTTCAGCTAAGCTGAAATCAATTGATTCAGGGACAATGCATTGTAATGAATATTCAGGCATCAATACAACAATCTATAAAACATGGGACCACAAGGATTCTGAGTGCCGATAAGACAACGAGCTCTCTAAACTGATGGGATGATGGGCGGAACGTGTGTATTTATTCAGATTTTTCGATTTCTGATTTCTTGTTTGTTATTTGAATACAAATCACGATATTCAGCAAGAATCAATTTGAGTTAACATTTTATGAGCAGTAGAACGATGCAGACGATTATCCCATTTCATGGAAATAGAGTACATAGCATTTGAGCTGGGATGGAAAATAAAAATCCACTACTAATAATAACATGCTATTGTCCTTATTTTTTGAACATTTTATTGTTGAAATGATTTTAAATATTGTGTTTAACAATAATTATTAAATAAAAGAGCGAACAATAAAAAGGCAAACAATAGCCCTAAGGCGATTACGTTTATTTCCATAAAATTCATGGACTGTTTAATGAAGTTTTCTCGGAATTAGCCAATTAAATTTATAAAAAGTGAGGAAAGAATTTTACAAACTTTAAGAGCATTTTTTTAGCTTTACCTTGTATAATTCCTTATCATAGCTTTTCTTTGTTTCCTGGCAGTTTTCCTCAGGCAGTATTCGTTTGATTATCAATATCTGGGTGTGGAATACACAGCAGTGAACTGGCCGACCACTTTGGCCTTTCCGCTCCGGCAAGTGTTAACTCAATTTAAATAAATTCAACTATCAACCCGGGTCCACCGGGCCGTGGCACTTTGGCCTCATAGAGAGGCAACGCACGTTTGCACGTTTCCATCGCACGATGCCATAAAAAGGAGATTACCACCGTGCCGCAGTCGGAGTCGCTTTTCTGGCTTCCCTGCCAGCCTGTTCCCATTAAATGGTGAGGATCTGCAGCCCGTCATGTGCAAATGAGCCAAATGCCGTCGCACAACAAAATGTAAACCGATGGTGTGACGACCAGGGATGTGACTTTGCCGCCTTCGCCGGGGACCTTTTTGCTTTCAGAGGATCCAGAGAGAGAGGGAGAATTCCGGGGCGAAATGAATCGGTCTTGTTTATGGCGCATTTCTATTCATTATGAGTACTTAGGTCAGAGCCGGGCCCCGAGCATTTCTTTTATTGCCCCGCCTGATGATGATGATTTCCATTTCTATTTCGGGCCAGCTGCTGCCCAGATATATCCTATCCCATCCAGCACTCTAATCGCCGGAGTTACACGCAATTAATTTTGCTTTGTAATTAACCAAGGGCAGCTTCTGCAAGGCACCTCTCAGAGCTGCTATGTGGTTGCTATGTGCTCCCTCTTTTTTTATGGTTCTGGTTTTTATGGACATACCCAAAGTCCATATAATTTATTGACAAATTTGCACATTTGCCACGAGGCTCTGACGAAGCTCTGGCCCTGTGAATCTGGCTAACCAAAGAGGCAATCTGGATCGGGAGGTGGGCGAAATGGCCGGGATGTGGGTGCCGGCGTGTGAAAATGTTGATTAGTGCAGTGCTCTCTCTCTTCGGCAGAGACGCTAATGAGATCGCCTGGGGGCGCAGTGCCAACAAATTCCAATTCCAATTTGCGTCTCGAATCGGTCAAGTCACGCAAAGGCAGCAAAGGCGGCAAAGGCGGCAAAGGCAGCGGGGCACTAATAATAGCCATCGGTAATTACGCCCTAAGAGTTTTGTTACCATTACCGATTCGACGCTCGCCTCTCATCAAGGGCTTTTGTTGTTGCGAATAATGAAAATTATAAGCGACTTCCGAATTTCATTATCGAAATTAGATGTTCGACGGGTTTTGGTTCTGGTTCTGCTTTGGGTTGGAGTGCCCTGATGGATTTGGCGGATGTTGCGCTAATTTGTCAACTGGCATAACGACGACAAACGACAAAGTGAAACTCATTGTGGGCGTAACCGGGCGCTTCCGAGGCTCTTGGCCTTGTCAAATTCAAATTGACTCATTAAAAATTAAGTTCCCCTCCTCTTCGCTCGGCAGCAGCTTTGCTTTGTGAGTCTTTGTGAGTCACCAGCAGAATATCAGAGGCAGTGGCAGCAGGAGCAAAATCTACAGCAACGTTAACCAAATGATAAATAGCAAAATTAGATTTGACAGCCAAGCACGGGCCGCGTTCGGTTGGCAGCACAAATTGCAGCATTCATCTTGATTAAATTTCTGGTCCGTCGTTGGAGTTCTTTTTTCCCGCGTTTAGCTGATTTGCTTGAGCCTGCTTTCTGATGTGGAGCAGCCGGAACTTAAAGGGAGCTTTAAAGCCGGATTTTGCATGAAAACCACATCTTTCAATCTTGCCGAAGGCTGCTGTGACATTTGAGCCACCAGCAAAAGCCATTTCCAAGGAAATTAAAGCTCTTAAACGGCTGAAAATAATTGTCGTGTAATTAATTATTAAGCAGTTTATGAAATTCAAGCTATTTAAGTTACAAAATACATGAATTAAAATGCCTTAAGTGACTTAAAATTTTCTGGTCGCTTCTCTATTTTAATTTTAATTATTTTAAAAATAATAGTAGACTAAAAAACTATAAAAATATATTTTTAGAGTTGATTTTTCCCTATAAATGATTTCTAGTCTAAGCAGCACTTTCTTCCTTATGAATATACTTTATTTACATACATACATATTTACTGAACTTTGTATCGAAACACTTCTTAACTAATGTAAGCCACATTTAGCAATTGTGCCAGTCAAGTTGTCCTGCCATTTCAGGACAGGTAGGTTAACAGCTCCAAGGTGCTGGAGATGTCAGGTGCAGACCTTACGCTCTGCAATTAGCTGCCACTTCACTGCTATGGCCTAGACTAGATGACAAAGTGATTCTGTTTTTATTATTCATGCGGGGCTGGCCTTCGCAACTCATAAATAACATCTTTGCTGCTTGAGTGGCATCGCATTCTGTTGCACACTTGTGTGTGAAATTTTTTGCGCATATATTTCACGGAGCACATGTTGCACTTTCAGCTGCACCACCACTACCACCATAGCACCACCAATTCTTGAATGCCACCCACCCATCCATTCTTGCATGGCTTCTCCTCCGGGTGGCACATTTCATTGTTCAGGAGCTGGGCGAGGAGCTTTGGGGCAGGACTGGCGTGTTAAATCAATTGGGAGCTTGTTGCTGGCTTACTTAGCTTCCGCTTCCGCTGCCTGCCAGGAGTCGTCCTGTAGAGAGAAGCAGGCAACATGCAGCATGCAGCATGCAGCATGCCGCATCCGCTGCCGACGCCACATGTGCTCCATGTGTGCCATTTTTCATATTTCACTCCTCCGTACACCGAGCTGTTATATGGCACTTTAATGATGCCCAAGGAGCATGCCAGTTTACGAGTACGCCCCCATTAAAGCAGATCCCTCGAAGGAGCCGGAGATTTTGGGACCGGGGATTGGCTGGCCAGCTCGCTTGCGCTCGATTTCCCATCAAATAATGCAGAAATATGCCCAGCAAAACAAGGACCGTAAACATGAAACGAAATTTTAAAATAAAAAGCCGAAGAAGGCGGAGAATCTGAGAAACTGAGACGACCGGAAAAGGTAGCGTAAGCTGAATGCCATTAAATGTGAAGGTCAGCGTGGCGTATGCGCAATATTTTATGCCATTAACTGCGGTCGAGTTGTGCCGTTTGCACACTTGAGTTCGCATAAGTAGCAGTAGACATCTTTGATTCCGCCCCCCAAGATCCCTGCCACCCACTTCCTTCCGTTTTGTACATATCCCGGGACAAATCGCTTCCTCGACGAGTTCCATTGTCCCTGATTGCATTTATATTTGCAGCAATTGTGTGTGTTAGTGTGTGTGTTTGCTGTGGGTGGTGGGTTGTGGGAGGTGGGTGTTTGTGGGACAGCAGATTCCCACAATGTCAATCAGCGCCACGCAATCAGTTTATTCTATTTATCAGCAAAGCAGCTGACTAGCAATCCGCTCCGGGCGTTCGACAATGGCTCCGGCAAACACTGCGAATCCTCTGTGTACATAGCCATCGTCCATGTATAAAAGTGAGCCTGTGTGTGTGTACCATACACAGTTGCGGTAAAAATAATGGCGCTGTCAAAGAAATTAATTTCGATATTAATCAAATTAATCGCTTATTAATGGCAAGGGGTTTAATATTATTTTTTATGACGTAAAAAATCCTAGAAAAACTGATTCTTTTTAAAAATATTTTATTAAATAAATAATAAATCCTTTTTAAGCTTTTTTAGAGTGAAAAATTTATTGAAATATAAGAATCGTCCATTTATAAACTTACGGCTTTGTTTAAAAAATTAATTTATATTTTAATTAAATGAATCGGTTTTTAATGGGAATATATTTAATAACTTTTGTTTGATATTAAGTGTTTAAGAATTTATAATGAAATTCCACGAAACTCTGTACTTACGAGTAGTCAATTACAAAATATATTGTAAATATTTTTTAAAATGATTGCATAATATTGCTATTTTTCTGTTGACTGGTACGGTGGTATGTGACATCCCAGGCATCTCGAGAGCAAAGTGTAAATAAACAAATGCTTAGCAACAGTCAAGTGGACCGGACGGGCATCTGGGACTGACGAGGGCAGGACGCGGAACGGCCAGCAGCCAGGATCCGGGATCCAGAATCTTGCCCACCTGAGTGGCGGGTAATAAAATGCGCATTTGTGCACGAAATTACGACAGTTTAGAGCTGTTGCTCTTGTTGGCAACCGGATTGACTGGGCTCGCAACGGATCGAAAGTATGTAATTCCCAGGTGCCAGGGCCATGCTCACCTGTCCGTGTTCCCAGTGAGCGGCCGCCGTGGAAGTTTCTTTATGTTCTCGCCTGCGGCCGCCAACGGGCCAACAAGTTTCGGGCCAAGTAAAGTTATTTTCAATAAGCTGCTGCCGGCTAAAACTGCGAAAATCAACAGCACGAGCAAAGTTGGCAACTGTTTTCGCAGCTTCTGCCCAGGCAGCAGTCGTACACTTCTGCCGAACTCACCTTAACCCATTAATTATTTTCGAATTCACAAGAAACCAGCTTAAAATGTTTAAAATTTACCAGCACAACCAATTAGTTAGAATACACCTTTTAAAAGAGAAGTTATTTTAATGTTTTTAGTGCTGCTAATGTCTTTTTATAATTATTCAAGTGAAAGTTTGTTTTTAAAGTCTTTATAACTGTTTACTATAGGTAGGTACTTTTAAATTGTATTTTTGGTGTTTTCAAGTTATATCTATCTATCGAGTTATAACAACTCCCCTGATTTTCTTCCAGCGGTATTTAATGGTTTCAATACAAAATATTGGGATAGCTTAAGGTTTACTAAGGCCCAACTATGCGGAATTATTAAGTCCCGACTTCGGAAAAGGCAAGTGTATGCACGTAGTTCGCCACTACGCTTTACGGGCAATAAATATGCATGAGTGGCATTAGCGGCACCGAAGGATACCGAATCGGGAAAGGGACACTCCTCCATTGAAGTGCGGGCAATAATCCGGCACCACAGCTCACCACTTCTCCGGCTCTCGAGCTCCTTGAAGTCCGACTCAGACGGGAATGTTGGACATTCATTTATGTGCTGGCAACTATTTTTATTGCATATTTTTCGGGGCTGTGGCGAAATTAATTGCACTTGAGCTATGTGCATTTACCGTAATGAGCTCCTGAAGGGAGTCGTCCTTCCGGCCGGCAAATGGGGGGTTCCGTCCGAAAGGACATGGGTGAGGAAAGAGAGGGGGAGGAGGAGAAGGGACCAAAGCTCTTGGCTGCAATTAACTTTAATTACGGCAACAATTGTCGCCGAGCTGTGGGATTAAGTTAGCTGTTGCTGTTGCTGTATTTGCTGCTCGACTTGTTTAACAGCTACTTAAATCCGGGGCGCTTTTCAATTGCTGCACACATTGCTCATACGCCCCGTTGTGCGGCTGCAGCACTGGCAACGGTTGGACGCTTAGCAGCTGCTAATGGAGTTATACGTAGAGGATTTGGAGCCCAACTTGAGGCAGGCAGCTACTCCGCCAGCATCCGTTGCCATAGCAAATGACTTTTGGGCCAAGCGAGCACAACCGAACGTCAAATATATATACACTAAAAGGAAAAAGTTGTAGGTACTGCATTTTTTAAAATTAAATAAATATATTATTGAATATATATTTATTTATTTAAGAGTACATTTTCCACCTTTGTGTATCAACGATTACTTAATAACACCTTTAAGTTTGTCGTTTGATGAGATGCAATACACACCCAGAAAAAAATATGGACTTAAAACCCAAAAAATGGACTTAAACTAAGGTAATATGGACTAATTTTGGACCTAAGGAATCTTAGACTTGTTTTAAGTCCTAACACACTGACTTGTTTTAAGGCCATGATGGTCTTAAAAAAGTCCATATTACCCAAAAATTAAAGCATTTAGATATTCATCTTAACTTACAAAAGCCGTTAGCCACTCGAAACTTTAATAAGGGCGTAGCCCAGAGGAAATTATGCCAGCTTCCGGTTATTTTGAACCGGGTTCGAGTCCAGTACAAGACATGTTTTATTTTTTTTTTTTACATTTATTTTTTAATTTTATTATTGTATTTATTTTTTATTGTTATTAGTAAATGAATTTTACAACTGAAAAAAACTTCCAACTCATTTGCACCAGTGGGATTCGAACCGGGGTTCGCCTTACCAATCACACCATCAAACACTGTTAAGTACATGTGTCTAAGCGACACATTAAATCATTTTTAAAATTTTTTATTAGATAAAAATTATTAAAATATTATGTGTACGCCGCACTCTCTTACTTAGCTAACAAATCATATGGATAAGATAAACATTGTTAATTTAACAGCATAGTTAACATATTTATGACTATTTATACCCGTTACTCGTAGAGTAAAAGAGTATACTAGATTCGTGCAAAAGTATGTAACAGCTAGAAGGAAGCGTTTCCGACCCCATAAAGTATATATATTCTTGATCAGGGTCACTAGCCGAGTCGATCTAGCCATGTCCGTCTGTCCGTCTGTCCGTCTGTCCGTCTGTCTGTCTGTATGAACGCTGAGATCTCAGAAACTACAAAAGCTAGAAGGTTGAGATTTCCCACACATATTCTTTGGCTTCCTACGCAGCGCAAGTTTATTTTAGCCGAGCGCCACGCCCCCTCTAACGCCCACAATCGCCCACTAACGATTTTAAAATGGGTCCTGCGCCCACATCTTTAAAGATTTCCGAGAAGTATAAATGCAATTTTGTTGTGTATATTTATACCTATCGAAATGTAGAAGACATTTTTCAAATCGGACCATTCATTAAAAAGTTATACGCTTTATAAATTGTCAACATATATCTATCTCCCTCGCACTCCCTTTAGCTGAGTGACGGGTATTAGATAGTCGGGACACGAACCCGACTATAGCGTTCTCTCTTGTTTTTATATACAGTTGTGATAGATGAAAAAATCGGTTTTTTTTTATTGCATATTCTTGAAGTATATACTGTTGAGAATACTCTTCCAAAAATTCAGAACGATCGGAGCATTAGAACCGAAGTTGTAGCTATTTATAGCGCACTACCACTACCTGCACATCGGCCGTTACAAACTTGAAACTTTAAACGCGATTATCTCAGAATCTTGTTTTTTCGAAATTACCTTTGCGGTGGACACGATTACTAAAAAACTATTAATCCGATCGATAGCTAGTCCTTGAACGAAGGATTTAGAGCGTCTTTAATTGCATATTATTTTCCATTTAGGGATACTTTTCCTAAAAATACATTGAAGCCAAATCATCAAACTTGGGGCTGTCCATACATTAAGTAATTACCAAATGATTACTGTATGGCAAAAAAAAACTAAATGTATAGTTTTATACGTTTTCGCTATATAAAAAATCAACACAAAAAAATTAATTAAACATTTTCTTGAAAATATAAAAACAAATACATATATTATTGTTTATAGACTATTTTTTTTAAATATACTCATATATGGGTAAAATTTTGATAAGTACCAAGATCGTAATTTCCCTACGAATAATAAAAAATTATTAGTTTTTATTTTTTGTTAAAAAAAAAAGTTTTTTTGTGTTGTTTATAGGCATGTGCTATTTTTTAGGTAGTGGACTGTATATCACGCTTTTAATTCCTTAAAATCTATGGCCTTAAATTGAACATTTATGGCCATTTTTACTATTTTTAAGTCCACAATGGCCTTAAATCACCATTTTAGGCAATGTAGTCCATGTTTCCTTAAATCTAGGAATTTTTTTTTTCTGAGTGCAAAATCAACGTTTTTAGAGATGTTTTTCGACGCTTCGAGGTCGTTATAATTTTTTCTGAGTGTATAGAGAGCACATATATAAATGTAGCCAGTACATGCACATGGCAAATCAGAGCTAATGATGCTGCCACTGCAGCTGCACCGTGTTCAGGTCTCCCAGCGGCTCATTTGGCTTTAATGCCAATCGGGAGTCGGAGCTTTGGCCCATTGTGAACTCAGAGCTGCTTGTTGGCTGGCAACGAGTTCGGAGCAAGTAAGTGCATTTTCATTTTCATTTAACATTTGCATTGTTTGCCTTCTTAATTAGCGTCGTTTGTGGCAAATGAAGACAGCGTACGAAACAAAAACTGACTGCTTTTTGCGGTAACTTCATGCTGTTCGCCAGCATATTGCATTGAATGGCAAATGAGCTTATGGTTCAATGGAGAAAAAATAGCACCACGCAGAGAAAATGGAAATAATCAACCACATAACCGAGAATTTCAATCACGTTCCATTGCACAACATCTCCAGGGAAAACCAAGAACCAGAAAATCGAACAATAATTCGGATCATATACTCCCACGGCTATTTATTACTTAATGCCTTAATGTTTCTTAAGCTCATCAATCAAATGTGATGCGGAATGCATTTGCATCTTGAGCTCCGGCTGTCAGATTTTTAATTGCTCGAAAATGCGCGCAATCAACGGCTGATGACTGCCGGCATTTGGCTCCGAGTGCATCCCGCTGAGCGCGTTGATTGACCCGCAATCCACAAAAACGATGCACAGGAAATAAATACAATAAATCCATTTAAAATTCCTTAAATAAGAACAGGATAATAAATAGTATTAGGTAAACTTTCCTATGAAGATACCCTATTAAAATATTTACAAAAGATTTCTTATGTAACTTTAATCTTTAATAATATTTTATACTTAAACGATTTAAAAAATCGTTTATTCCTGTGTACCTCTGACTCGTTCTGCATAAAAGCCCGCATATCTGAATATGATCTGGCGGCCGTTGCTATTTTCGTTCGAAATTCATTGTGCAAAAAATACCCACCCCTTACTTTAAATGGCCAGCAATTTAATTTGATTTTTATTTCAATTTTCGCCGCGCACTGCTTTCTTTCTCCGTCCTGTCCGTCTTTATTTTACCATTTGCGAGTGTGCGGAGAGCAGGGCAAATATCTACACAAAATTAAAAACAAATTAAATTCTTCTCCGCAACATTTCACTTCCGTGCACACACGTAAGGCAAACAACGGCCAAAGACGACGACGAACGAGTTCCGTCCGAGTTCCGGCGGCGACTTTTCGCATAGTTTCCAAATTAAAGTTTGCCCCGAACACCGAGACAAAAATCTATAGAAAATAAATAGAACAGTTGGCCAAGTTGGGGGCAAACCGTCGGCCAGCGGCAACGTCATTAAAGCAATACTACGCATAGTTTGGCCAACTGGAACCGGAGCTGCCGAGAGAAGATGGCCAGAAACAGAGCCGGATGGCTGGAGAACCATGAGGACCTGGAGAAGGAGCCCCATGGCTGCCGAGGGGTCAGCCAGACCAACGTTTTATGAGCGCCATAGCAAAATTGAAACTTTTGATTGAATACCAACTACAATCTCGGCACAGGGCGGAGCTGGACCAACTTTCATTCGACTTGGATGGGGGGCAATGGGACTGCGTCTCGGGTTCAGGATGGGCAGCAGCGTTTGCTTGATTGCCAGCCAAGCTCCTGGTTTACCGTTACCTGACCCCGTGCACTCCCCATTTCCTGTTCCTTGGTCCTGCTGCTGCTGCTGCTGCTGCTTTTGCTCCTCCGACCGACTGGGAGCTTTCACGCTGACTTGCCTCCGGCTGCAAACTTAGTTTTCTAAAATTAAAATAATACAATAAAGATTATATAACCGGCAATCAGGCAGGCGAGCAGCCAGGTAGCTGCATCTGCACATGGGAAAACGTATTAATATTAGATTTTTCAGACTATGTCCACACTTAAAATTTATTAATCCTAACAAAAAGCATATTATTCCTTATTTTTACGAATTTAATGTAAAAATAAGTATTTAATCTTTGTTTTCATAAGAAGATTGATTATTTTAAAAGTGAATATAAATATTAAAATAATAACATTTCTCACTGTGTAAGTCTAAAAGGCTTCTGTACAAGTTTTAGAGCATTTTCATGAAAACCCCCGACAGATTTTATTGAAAAGAGAGGTCTAACGTTCGGTTATAGTTGTCCTCAGCATTTAACAAGTAAATAATTTCACTTGAGATAATCTTTTTGGGGCTGCAGGTATTTCCCTCGAGATCATTTCACTCAGCCAGAAAGCATTTGCCAGATGTCTATTTCAAGTTCAGGTAATGTATAGATGGCAAAAACGGATTGTCAGCTGCTCCAACAGTATTCCCAATATCCCCGAAAGCCAAAAGGAATATGGCTCAATTCAGGGCGGGGGAAGTCTAAGGCGATAATAAGGATAATGAAGACGTGGAAAAGTTATGAAATCGTTGTCAAAAATAAAGGCGAGTGGAGGAGCAGCGGCAAAGGCGAAGGAACAGGCGGAGAACAAAGAAAATGTCTGGCGGGAAATTCAGGCTGATGAAAAATGCTTTTCATGCGCGCTGCCATTTACCACGAATGTCGATGTGTCTGGCTTTGTGGGCCAGTATCTGTGTGCTGTGTATTTCTTAAGCGCTGGCAGCATATTCATGACATGGCCAAAATTTGAAATAGGCCCAAATAAAAACAGCTGAATTCTCACCACCCCCCTAACCCCCGATATCTCTCTCCTCCAAAGGGGCTCAAACTCAAGCAGAGAGGCCAAACTGACTCAACCGCACCCACAACTCAGCGAGTGGAGCGGAAAATGTGTCAAACAATGACCTTGAATCGGGCTCAGAAGCGAGTGAAAAACTCAAGATGAGTGGCCGTTTGAGTGGAGCTGTTAACAGCGCAATTGCTTGAGTTAACAGCGACTGAGATTGAGTTTTTAGGGAGGGGAAATACCTAAACTTGGGCCTAATAATTAGGTGGCAGCATGCGAGCACAAATCGATAATTAATAGCATCCCCCCTGTGAGATCAGCTCGGCTCGAGTTTCGGATTTCCAACAGCCATCCATCATTGGCTGGCGGAAATTTGATACACCCTGCCAATCTGTTGGAGAATCTCGAGTCTCGAGTGTGACTCAGGTATGCTTAATTCTCAGGTACCACAAGCATTTGTTCGGCACGTTGTTAACATGCTCTTTGACAGTTGTCCTTGCCCTGCCGCCGGCATAATTCTCATTAAAGTTGATTGAGCGAAAAACTTCATTACATGTCGCCCTCCTCATTTCCCTTGGCTTTCCCTTGACTTTCTTTTCTTTTGTGGATTGGTGTGTGCGGAGGAAATTAAATTTTGTGCCCCATAAGACACTCGGGAGCAGGAGAACCCGGTGGCGTTGGTTTGAACAAGACATTTTGCAAGTGCTTACAATTCATTTGGCTCTTATTAAAATGCTTAACTAACCTTTGGCAACTTTCAGCTGCATCCGCAGCTGTCAGCGTCGCACGCCCGCTGCAAGGGATTATGTTAATCAGGGACTCTTACACAGCGCCAGCACTTTGCACTTTGGCAAGTTTCTTTGGCTAAATGAGGGGAGCAGGTGGTGGGTGGAATTGTAAGGGATGGCAAAGTCACAAGGCCAGCGATGTCGCGCGACTTTCCTGTTACTTTTCCAAAGAACTTTCGCCATCCCTCTTAGGGTCTTTTAAGCCGGCACTATAAAAGATGACTTCCTTCCTCCCCGCGTTATTTTTTTTTTGTGTGCTCGAATTTCAATGCAATCTGCTGCCAGCAGCGTCCACTTTCCACTTTTCACTTTTCCACTGTCCAATATTTTAATATAAATTTCATAGGATAACTTTCTGCGAGCGTAACAAGTTGCCTATTAGCGGCAGGAATTTTTCATTTCTCCCAAGCAGCAGCAGCCATCATCTGGCCAGCAAATTAAGCTGATGCGGCAGCTGCAACTGTTGCCGGAATCGGAATCAGAATGGCCAAATGGCCCTTGGCCCGTGGCCTCCGGAGCCAATTTGCTCCACCAAAGTCATCAACTACGCACACGCACGCCTCGATAAATTCAATTTACACGAATTTCCAAAGGAACGGCGCCTGTACTCCGTCGAAAGCTGGCAAAAGCGGAGAAATTCCGCAACGTGGCGAAGTTTTGCAGGTGTGAACGGCAAGATAAACACCAGCAGGAGTTGGCAGGTGTGCGGGGACAGCCATGGGGCAACCTTATTGGCATCGACATGCATTAGCCGGGCCGCAAATGCGAAGTACATACGGGGGCGAAAGTCAAATACAACCGCACACGCCGACACACCGACCAACCGACCGCCGACATCCCGGCCACGTCCAACAACAACAACAGCAGCCTCGATTACAACAATGGCAGCAGAAAAAAAAATGAAAATGAAGAGAGCAACAAGCTAAATTGCAAAAGAAAACTTTTCTGCACTGCGGGCGCTGTTGCGGTTTTCTGGGAGCTTGCCACAGCCGCTGTTGAAAAAGCCGATGCCACAGAAAGGGGCAGACTTATAGATACAATCAACAAAAAACTGCAAAAATCGACATTAAATTGTGAAAGTTTACTATGCAGCAAAAAAAAACAATACAATGCTTTATAGGGATTAAATTAAATCTAAAGAACAAACTTGCAATGTATTCTTTGAATAGTTATTTAAATTTTTACAATATTTCAACTTCATTGGCTAAGAAATTTAATTTTCATCAATTTAAATCATAACAATTAATTAAAAACCTTAATACATTTATATTTCAATGTTTATAAATTTAAAAAAATAATATTAAATACATTTTTTTTCAGTGTGATGAAGTAAGGAAGCAGCTAAGGCCTTGTTGAGCTAACCGCTGATTGCCAGGACCCCATCAGGATCGACATGTGCGTCAGGCCGTATTTATATGTGTGTGGGCTACGTGCGAAGGTGTAAATTAAATTTCGACACCTTCACGAGCATTGCATGCCAATGCTGAGGAAATACCACTTGCCATAAAAATTAAGTCAGGTTGGATTTAAGTGGTCAGCTTCAACACGAATTTCAACATTTATATTTTCACTATGATGAAACTAAATTATTTTATATGCTAAAAATATATCGCTCGTGTAAACTTCCTAATCAAACCCAAAAATGTTGAACAGAAAAATGATTTTCCTAAACTAAAAACCTTTACAGAACTTTAAAAACTTTCCCCTAGTGGTTCGGCTTTATTGTTCAACATTTTCGGTAGGTTTCTATCAGACCGCTCGAAACTTTCATTGGGCTCCACTTTCCAGATTGCCTGGCGAGTAACTAAGGATTCTGAGCCACCTTGTTCGCGAACTTAATGTGAAAATAATGACAGGAAAAGAGGGCCAAAAAAAGGATTTTTCGCCAAGAGCATCGCGTTGCAAGGAACAGAGGACACTTTGTGATGGTGACTGGAGTGGGTGTGGGTGTGGGTGGTGTGGTTGTGGGTGAAGGGTATCCATTTCATTAAATAACTCAGACAGCTGAAAGGTGATCCCATGATCCCATTCTGCACCCCCTCTCCTCCTCCCCGGCACTTTGCATGCTGGGCCTTTGGAAAATGCAGGACCATGGTTTCCCATTGACATGAAGGACCCGGCTGGCCTGTCCTGTCCCCCATTAAATCGATTGGCCCGGTGCAGCGGCTGATTAACAGCGAGGAGATGCTGCCACATAATCGATGGCCCCGCCCCTCTTCCCTCCCCCACGACCCTTTGTCCGCCACCTGAACCCTTGATGAATGGGTCCAGTGCGGCGTGGGCAGCAGTTTCGGACCGTTAAAGCCCTTAAATATGTTTTAATTGAAATGCATTTGGGCGCATCGAACAATCGGGCAAACGAGCCAGCAGGAATGCGGGGCACAAGGGTCCTGGTCCTGTCGATGCGATGGAGTCAGTGTTGTGCCAATAATTCTGGGAAATGCAAGTTTTAACATTAATTTTTAATAGAGGGGTGTAATGCTGAAATATATTGTTTCCCCTTGGCACTTTACATTTTTAAATATTTAAATCTATTTCGATCTGTTGTGTTTGATATTTATATATTCCTAGTTTGATTAGAACTAAGGAAAATATACCATATATATTTAAAAAATGTTCGATTGCTTTTCATCATTATTATTGATGAGTAATCAATCTCGTACAGTTATTAATCCTCTTATTTACGGACATTGATCCCAGCTAAGGATACCACCGTTCAGCACTGATTCATGGGTTTCATGAGATTGCCCCCACCGCCGACAATTGATGGCAACGAACCGAGCGGCTGGACGGGTAACCTGAGCACCCGAGAAGCGTTGCAGCCCGCACACAATGCACTGCGTTAATTGGCTTAAACGGCTAGATGCCACACAACTCTTTGAACCCGAGTCCGAGTCCGAGTCCTCGGGATGTCCTGCTCACTCGCCATTTCCCATGGATGCAGCGCATATGTTCGAGCAGTGCAATTCATGCATGAGGAATGGCGCAAGGAAGCGATGCTCATGCATTCTCTAGAGGGATGGAAAAGGGGAAAGGAAGGAGCACGAAGGACTCGGCAAAAAAATGGGACTCTTAAATTGGTTAGGAAGCGTGCCAGACAGTGTCTTAATTTTCCGCAGGATGTGCGCAATGTCAAAAGCAGGTTTGATAAATGGCCCAAGGGCCAGGAGCGGACCGCCAAAGTCAGCTGCAGTATCCTGGCACATCCTGTATGTATGCAGTGCATGCGGCCAATATATCCAGCAGCCAGAGTTTTAGACTTGAATATTTATGCGATGCTCCTTGAAAAATGCTGAAAAAAGGCACTGCGAAAAGTTCGAAGGTTAACTGCTGGACAGTCTCACATATTTTGCGATTTATTTTTGCAGCTGCTTCCGGTTAGTTTTTTTCCCTTCCCCTTTCTCTTTTTCGGAACCACTGCTGATAGAAGCACGCTCCGAAAACCGGATATAAAATATGCTAAGGGAATTTCACTGCATTGTGCAAGGATTGATTCAAGTGAATACAAGCCCATAAATCTCCGGCAAATGGGATTTAAATATCTGGGAAACCCATTCTGCCCGCAGACCGCAGAGAGCCCAAACCATTTAAAGACGTATCCCTTGTTAATTAGTCGCAAAACTTTCACATTAATTAATATTTATGTGCGGCGGCCCCAAAGTGCCAGCCGAATTCGAAACCGACACTCAAAGTGTCGTCAAGATGAAAAGCGAAATAAAACGGCATCCGCACCCGCATCCGCACTCGTATCCGCATAATTTGCATTGCGCTCCATTGGAGCTGCGGGCTAATACGATTAGCTCGTCAGGCCCCCCTTGTCTTTGGGGACATTTCAATTAATTGCGCATTTGTGGCCAAATTCGAAATTCAATTAAAATGCGGACGGGATTAAAATGGGCAAACAGATCGACTTTAATATGCGGCTGTACATATTTTTTAATAACTCTCCATCTGCACACTTTTCATGTCCAATCAGCATTAAATTGCCATCAATATTTGTTGGCAGCTTTTGGGAGAAAACTCGGCGCTTCGCCGGCAAACTTTTCGCTTCTCTCGCAAAACTTTGACGCCTGTGTACAAGTTAATGAAATTGGCAGCATTTGGCAGCAGAAGACGTTGGCGCCTCCACTTGGTGCCAAAATGACGATTGAACTAATTGCTTTGCTACCTAGTACGTGCCTGAGGGGAGATCCTTGAGGTCCTTGAGGCCTCCATTAGCAGAGATGTCGAAGGTATCCATTGTCATAATGATAAAAGTTATTTTGGAAGTGCTTTCGATTTTTACCGAAAATCGAGCGAAATAAATTAGGCTGAGCGGTTAGATATTTATCTTAATTTGGGGCCGTGAGACAGCCACCCAAAGAGTTAAGAGTCAAGTTTTCAGAGGGTCCTGAAGGAGCCGCTCCAGCTGCGCACTAAATACGAGAATAAAAGTACTTCCACGGTGGCCCTTTTTTTGTTGGCCTTGGTCCTGGCGAAACATAAATAAATAAATAAACCGCTTTTCGGCAAACAAGCGCACAGCACACAATAAACGGGCTGGTTGGCTGGAGCTGCCAGGGGACCGAGGCGCGGCCAAAATCCAAGTGGCAAGTGCCGGGGCTCGAAACAAAATGCGAAAGCAAAACACAAACTTGGCCAAATGTCGGCTGGCAGTCGCTGTGGTGGTGGCAAAATAAGGCGCAAAGACAAAGCGAAAGCAAAAATATAAATAACAGAAAACAGTAAAGCAGCGAAAAAAAAAAAAAAGGTTGTGCTGGCCTGGCCAAAAAGGGAAAGTAGCAGTGCCACTTGACGCCCCACGCAAAACGAGTCGAAATGAAATTGCGGCAGTGTGGGAACGAGCAGCATGCCAATAATAAATCAGATCCGGCTTTTCCCGGCGGAGGAGGTGGAGGAGGAGGAGGCGGGCGACGGGTGGCAGAGGGCGTGGCGAGGCTGGGCGGAAATGCGGCCTGCCCCAGCCGCCGACATCATTAACGCACGTCCTCAGCTCGCAGGATGCGACGAGGAAGGTCCTGGTCCTGGCCCGTCCGTAATGCAAAATTTAAATGCCAGCAAAGCGGAGGCACGGTACTTTCATTTCACCTTTCACCCAGCCCTTGGGCTCTGTGCAAACTCGGGCAGCAAATCAATTTCGTAGTTAACATGGCATATGAATGATGGAAACTGGAGTTGATTCTAGGTGCACTTGGGAAAAATTATATTTCTTACTCAATAATCTTTGTCATTTAAAAGCAAGGATTGTCATAAGAAAACTAATTTAACTTTAAAATATAATTTGGAATCATGATGTTAGGGAATTACTTGTCTAAATAATTGCACTTTCTAGAATTTTATCATTCTGTTAGCCTAAACTGATTTTTCCTATTGCCGATGTGGGAAATAAAGTGATACGTAGTTCTTGCCCATAAATCCTAATAAATCCCTAATTTTCCTAAAAAAATACTTTTCGTATTATTTTATTGTTTTTATTATTTTGACAACTTAAAGAATTTTATTTGTTATCTACGATTTTAGGAACTTAACCATAAGTGAACAACATAAATTCAAATTATTTAAGGGTGCCATAGTTATCGTTTGAGGCTGAAAGTCTTTTTACGTATTTTGCTTTATGTTTTTATTTACAGCGTAGGCACCTTTTTAAGTGGTATCAAACCTCTAGAGATTACTGCGGCATCTTTAAATACATAAAACATATCTGGTTCCATTGAAGGATCCCCAGTGTAAGCCAATGGCCGGATGTCCTGGCCAATGCCCGAGGCGCTGAGTGGCGACATATTTCAGGCGGCACACGGCCTTTTGAAGGTCACTGTCAGAGCCACGAATGCAAAGCGAAAAGGGTTCCCCGGATGTTTGACTAACTCGGACATTTATATGGTGCGTCAGAAAAAAATGTCTTTATTGCTTGGCTGGGAGGCGAAAGGACTGGCAAATAAAGGCAGGCAGGGCAAACAATAGAAAAAGGATCATTGCAGGACGCGGTCCGAAAATAAAAGAGTGAAAATATAAAACAATAAATAAGCGAGGGCTTCATAAATATGCCAATAGCCGGCCATTAAAGCCGCCAGGCCGCTTTTACGAGCCCACAGTGAGCGGCTTTTGAGCAGCTCTCCTTTCTACTTTCCACTTTCTCCCTTCTCCCTTGGACTTTCTCCCACGTGAACATTTTCATTTGCGCCTGGTTTCCATTTATGTATTTATGTGCATACTTAATGAATTTAATGTTTTATTAATGCGAGCACGTCGTTATTGTTGTTGCTGCCGATGTTGCTGATGTTGCTGTTGCTGTCGCCGCATGTGTCGGGCTCTTAAGTGACAAATAATTAACAGCACTTGTGCCGAAGGATCTGCCGAAGGAAGGAGCCGCCTGTCTATCCGAGCGAGTGCTCCATAATCTGTTTAATGTAATTTGCAATTTATATTAACCTATTGAAATTTCATTGGCCGAAGCAGAGGAACGGGAACTCTGAGCCGGGAACTTCCGTTTCCGCTGCTTTCGCGGAAGTAATTTGAAAGGCACGCGTACCCGGCACATTTTTTCCCGATCATTTTTAATATGTTTAATGGAAAACTCGGTTTCCTTGGCCCGGCTGTTTCGGCATCTTGCGGATACGGATGCGGATGCGAGTGCGGATGCGGCTGGAGAGATGAGTGAGTGCCTCGACAGCATCGATTTCTCCTGAGCATCAAGTGCATTATGAGCGTGATTTATTCATAACGGTGCGCGGCGAATGCAAATTTTCGACATGTAACTGCAATTTGCATACATTCTTGCCAATACAGAGCTGACAGGGCCAAGTCAGCCCAGTCAGCTAAGCAAAAGTACGGCGCTCTTGTGGGGGCGCCCGTAAAATATTGTGTATGAAAATGGCTCGCATGTGAGGAAAGACACCCCCCCGAGCGCAGGCTGTCGCATAAACGAGTTTATGTTGCAAGTTAGTACGCGCAATTTGCAATTTGATGTTCGCTTCCGACCCCCTAAAAAGTCACCCCGAACCCACCAGCCACCCAGCCAAACTCACAAGCTGACTGACTATATATATATACTTGCAGTTTCTCAGGAATATGTGTGGGTGCAAAGTAACTCGGCAATCCAAATTATGGTAATTTGGCAAGCTCGACTGCGTGTCTTTGAGCGTGCACTTAATCTACTTTATGGCAGCGGATGGAGTGCCTCCAGCCTCCAGTGATTCCCCGCTCCCAGTTCAATTCAACTATGTATCTCTTTTAGAGGGGGCCAGAGATTTAATTCGGAAGCTGGCATAGTTTGGCAAGAGGGGAATGTAAACAGTGCCAACACCAAAGTGCGTACATCTACCGGAAAAACGCAACCTACTGTTCCATTTGCAACACACAATCAAACTGTCATTGAGTCGTCGGCGAGAACTCAATTGAAACTACCGAAATGCATTTGGCCAGCACTCAGTACGGTGTACACACATCACGTATACGCCGCATGGGGCAGGACAGAGTCCGAAACAGTGGCACATGTCCTGGCAAAAACATGCACATTATAGGCAAAACAAAGGCCAAATGGTAAATGGTAAATGGAAAATGGCAAATGGCAAAAACGAGCTCGACACAAAAGCCAAAAATTGCATATCCTGGCGAGGGGAGAGGGGTAGCATCAAAAAATGGGATCCTGATTGACGTGACAATCCGCCACGCACACAGAAGCACTCACCCTTTCGCAAAAAGCAAAAGCCCAAGCCAAAGCCAACAAATGAAAAAAGGAGAGAAATTGTTAAATAAATATTCATGTGCTGCAGAGGGACCTGTTTTTATTTTTACGAATTCCCTCGCCATTTCCCGATTTTTTACATTTATTTTTTATCCATCAGCCTCGTTATTGAATTAAACACCGCCCGCTGACACAAAGCGAATGTAATGCGAGCCAGGGAAAAGTCGGACCGAACAATGAATTAGCCAAGTAAATGCGGGGCTTTAAGGCCCGAGAAAATGGCGAAAAGAGCCAAGGAAAAGCCCTTTGCTTTTCCAGCTTATGAGCCGACCCTTTTTTGCTTTGTGTCGGGATATCTGGATGGAATGAAATGAGGATGACTGACAAGCAAAAGGGTCGCAATTAGTAGGTGTCCTGGTGGCCCGGCAGCCCGTTAATATCGAACTCCTCCACTTTGATATTGGAGCACGTTCGGGGCCCGGTAATCTGGGGATGCCATTAAATGCCAAGGGACGTCAACAATTGGCCTAGTTCGGATTGGTTTGCTCCCAGACGTTTTGCCCCATCCGCCATCCGAGCATTCGATACGCATGAAAATCAAACTACAATTAGGCACAGAATCCGAAGACGGAAATCTGACTCGGAGCCAAAAAGCAGTGGAATAAACGGAAATCACACTGAACAAAATGGTAAATAAAAATATTAAATGTCATATCAAATACTTATATGTATGAGTAAGTTAACTTCTGGTATATCAAACAAAATTGATTAGCAAAAGTATTCAAAAGTTTAAATTTAAAAAAATTTAAAATACACAGATACTTATAAAAAGGAAAAAATTAATTAAATATTATTTTACACATTTTCTAAGGAAAGTATTCCTAAAATATTATAATTTTAGAAAAAATTTAATAAAAAGGCTATATATCAAATGTATAGATTTAAAGGATTTTTTATTGTTCAAATTAAATATTTGTAGTAAATAAATATTTTGATATTTTGGATATTTTAAATTTGTATAAAGCTGACTTATGGATGCATTTTAGTATTTAATTTCGCCAAACTTTAGAATTACTTGCAAATCGATTTGAGACTTAAGTTAGCCTAGTTGTTAATTTAATATCAGCATTAAGGGTACAGTTTTTTTCAGTGCAGTAGTGGAAGCAGTCACCCACTGGGGCATTAAATGTCAAAGGGCCACACGCACAACCAGTGCGCCATTTGTTTTTATGCTTATGCTGCAGAATGGCCATGCTGCCCCATGCCCCATGCCCCATCGCTGGTCGCCAATGGTCCAATTTACCAGATTCCGACGCTGCTCGTCGGCCGTGACGCATCGAATTATCTGCGATCCGGACTTAACTAAGCAGCAGGATAAATGTCCTGCAGCGTCCGTTTGGCCGTTTGGCCGGGCAACTCCATCAAGCTGTTGGCGGCAGCCGGCGGCTACGATTTGTTTAATATTTAATGCACAACAACAAGCGGTCCTTTTATAAAATATCGCCCAGGGGTCAAGCCAGACAAGTTTGTGGGCTTTCCTTTCCTTACTTGGCTCGGCTCCTTTGTGTGATTTATTTAGTTAAGCTGTCCCAAATCCGAGCAATGCACAAATCCCCGGCACACAAATTATGGAACCGACAGGCCGGTCGAAGTTCCAGCCGACCAGCCAACTATTTAAGCTTGATTTCGAAGGGACACGAGTGTCTGCCCTCCTCCGGAGGACCTGTCAGCTGGGCTGTGGAGCTGTAGAGCTGTGGGACCCTTGCAGGACACGAGGACTGTATCGAATGAGACGCACGAGCGAGCATTGTGGACCCGGCTCGACCTAGGTGACAGACGCTTGACACATGGGGGTCTCGTACCCGGACCTTTGCCAAAGTGTTAAATCGGTGGCCACTCGGCCGGAAGGTGGAGGATGTGTCCGCCGTGTCCGTGGCAACTCCGGGGCCCATCCATTTCCCGGCCACTCGAAGGCGTCGAAGGCGACAGGATATGGGACTGCCGATGGAACTGGAGCTGGCACTCATTGCTAATGAGTTAATTAGATGATTTAGTTGGCGCATTTTCGGCGCCACAAGGGCACATTAATTATAAACCCAGACAGGAGGTGGTTATGAATTCCCACATATTTGCCAGCGATTCTCTGGGGATGAACGGAGTCCTTGGCATTGCCGACTGATTGCTGGCTTCGAGTCTTGTGTGGATGCTAAAACCTCTGTGTGCACTTGGAAAATTATTGGCATTTTAAATTTTAAGCTTCGTCATAAGGAAGGAAATAAAAATATTATATGGTGCGAAATAAACTTTTGATGGAGTCCATGGGAAATATTTGCAATCAGGGTTGCCAAGTTTTATTATTATTATTTCATTAATTCTTCCATTTCTCTGGCATTTAATTAAAGTTTTTTTTTGGACTGGAAATAAGACAATAAATTAGAAAATTTTGAACACATTTTTGTATCTTAATTTAAGGGCCGTTTTTTCGCCCGTTTGTTAAATTTAAAGTAGGGTTAACAGCTTGAAATCGTATGGAATATCAGAGATTAAAATATATTTTTTTTATATTTTTTAAATTTCCAAAAATTCTTCTCAGTTTCCCTGTGGGCTCATTAAAATCAGCATTCAAACGTTTTGCAAACGCCTTCTAACGAATCCTTTGCGTGAGTTCATTAATCGCAGCGATTTCGTGGCTACAACCGCATCCTGGCCGCAAAGGCGACATCTTGGGAGGCTGCCAGCTGTCTAAGTGGTTTGGGGCTGCCGCATAAATCGACCGGAAACGAGGCAACGTATGGAAGGGGATGGGGATGAGGGGGACAGGGGGACAGGGGGAACAGGCAGGACAGTGCCTGCCAAGTGGGCCGAGTTTGCATTGACCATGACCGTGAACTTTGACGAGCTGCGCCTCCTAATGATGCCAGACAAACGTCTCGAAATGAGCTCGCACCGGGACTGTATCCTGCTTTCGTCCATCCCCGTCGTTACCCCGCCACCCCCTTCGACCCACTTGAGCCAGAGCTTTTGACATTGGCCATCAGTAGCCTTGTCATAAGCCCACTGTGCTGCAGTCTAGATACAGATAAGAATCCTTTGCGCAGTGGGCGGCCAATTGTCCCAGATAGCCTTCCTGAGGGGCGTGGCCAGCCCGCCCGCTTTGTCTCATCATTCCGCCCCCTTAAAGCCGCTTAAATTGCAGCAAGCTAAGCAGCTTGCCGTTTTCAACCAAAGGCAGCCAGTCGAGCATTGCTTTGATTACCGAAATTAAACCAAAAATAAAGAAAATAAACCAGGAAGGTCCAAGGAATTGGCCAAACTTTGACTTTTTTCTGGCCAAAGAAGAAAGTTTTGTTTGGTGTGCTCTCAGCCAGTGGGTGTGTTTTACACCATCAAACCGCCAGCGTCAACCGAATTTTTAACTTCATTTAGAACTCATTAAAAACTTTGGCATAATTGCATAAATTTGCAAAGTCAATGGGAAACTTGTCCAACGCAAGAAACGCGGCGTGTCCAGCGGTCTTAAGTGGTGGGTGCAGGTGGGGTGGTTTTCTTAAGGGTCTATAGGGATAGCAGTGGAATTACCAGTTAGTCTCTTGCATAGCCTTAAAGCCTTAAAAACTTCATTTAACTAACGACTTTAAGTTAGAGTTAAATTAAACGACATTACAACATTATATAAGACAATAAGTTAATAAAAAGAAGAAATAAATCCATACATTATCAGCATTTTCCTTCCCACTTTATTTAAAAAGTCAGTTCTAGACAGGTAAATAAAAGTAACCACTGTGAATAAAGCTTTCGACATTCCAAAAA
Source organism: Drosophila takahashii (assembly GCF_030179915.1). Lineage (NCBI taxonomy): Eukaryota > Metazoa > Arthropoda > Insecta > Diptera > Drosophilidae > Drosophila > Drosophila takahashii. The sequence continues at coordinate 21,554,304 of NC_091681.1, forward strand.
AAAGCTTTAAAATCTGTTAAAGTAAGAATGTCAGTTATAAAGAATGTTAAATGAATGTAGAACATATACACAGCTTACTCAGTTAATTAATTTCTGAACAACTTTAATGGCCCCACATTCATCTACATTAAAATTCGAGGTTTTACAATGCATAGAAATAAATAAATAAAAGAAAAAGACCGACATTTAAAGCAAGGATACTGTATTTTATTAAATTTTACAGAAACCATTCTTTGCAATCATCACAAAATAATAAATTATAAGTATAATTAACAGATGACCCCAATTCGACTTGAAATACCCTAACATTAAAGACTTCATTTAACATGATTTGGTGTGTATTTTATTCATCATTTAAATGTTCTATAATTTATACATATACATGAACTATTTAGTTTATTTAAATACATATTATTTCAACATTTATTGTTTCGGCTGGTGTTCATGATTATTAAGTTGTCGTTGCTGAAATGATTGGGCCGTATCATAGAACATTTCCCCATTCACTCTTGTGACCAGAGACAACAAACAAATATATATTAATTTATGCAACTTTATGTAATATCCATTAATTTAGAGACAAATAAACAAACAGTATTCCATAGATCTTTATACTTTTTGTAGATTTCCATATTTAAAACGTTATTATTTGCATTAAAGCATTGTTTTTGCACTTAATATTCCATTGTTTAGTTGAGTTGCTGTACAAATTGTTCACAAGGTTTTGGTGCAGGGACGGGGGCGGTCGGAAAACAGGGGGCGGGGGGAGTGTTTAATACTTGTGCGAACTGGTGAAACGTCGGGGGTAAGAACAAAAAAGCAAGAGGAAAAAGAACGGGGGAGCAAACGAAAGTAACACACGGGGGCAATTGTTAATTTTTGTTGGAATGCTACGATTCTTTATGCGAAAATGATTAGACAAATTATAAACGATTCAAAGAGCACACACTTAAAACCTAACAAAAATAGTAAACTTTAACAAATGAAACTGAAGGACAGTGTGTAAAGAAGGCGGTAGTAACGACAATCATTAAGCAATTCAATTTATGTACATTGCAAGACGGGACATCAATACTAAAACACACTTTAGAGTAGGCTTGCTCGCTTGGACGATATTTAACTAGTTATTGTTTTGGCTACGCTGGGGCGCTCCGAGATACACAAGTCCGGGTCTCAACGCAGGTTAGATATTTTGTGGTTGTATTGTGGTTTATGTATATATAGACGCATACACAGCGGGATATTGCAGGAGGTGGAGACGCGCCGCACGATGCGCCGCCGCCAGCTTAAATTATGAATGAAACAAAATTTTGGACAAAAATCAAAAACAAAACGATAAACAGAATCTAATGGCGCGAGTCCCTAGGGTAGAATTCGGCCAGGATGGAGGCCGGAATACGCTTGAGCATCTCCTTGGGGAAGATGCGCAGCAGCTGCCAGCCGATGTCCAGGGATTCGAAGACAGTGCGGTTCTCGTAGTTGCCCTGCAAGAGTAAGGGGCGCAATTTACAAACCAGTCAGCCATTAAACACCTGCTTCAACTCACCTGCGAGATGAAGTTCTTCTCAAACTTGGTCAAGAACTCCAGATACAGCAGATCGTCGGGCGTCAGGGCCTCCTCGCCCACCACAGCCTTCATGGCCTGCACGTCCTTGCCGATGGCGTAGCAAGCGTACAGCTGGTTGGACACATCGGAGTGGTCCTTGCGGGTCATGCCCTCGCCGATGGCGGACTTCATCAGACGCGACAGCGACGGCAGCACGTTGACTGGTGGGTAGATCTGCCTGTTGTGCAGCTGACGATCGACGTAGATCTGTCCCTCGGTAATGTAACCGGTCAAATCGGGAATGGGATGGGTAATATCGTCGTTGGGCATGGTCAGAATGGGGATCTGGGTGATGGAGCCGTTGCGACCCTCCACACGTCCGGCACGCTCGTAGATGGTGGCCAAATCGGTGTACATGTAGCCGGGGAAACCACGACGGCCGGGCACCTCCTCACGGGCGGCGGACACCTCACGCAGGGCCTCGGCGTACGAGGACATGTCGGTGAGGATGACCAGCACGTGCTTCTCGCACTGGTAGGCCAAGAACTCGGCGGCGGTCAGGGCCAGGCGGGGAGTGATGATGCGCTCGATGGTCGGATCGTTGGCCAAGTTCAAGAACAGGCACACGTTCTCCATGGAGCCGTTCTCCTCGAAGTCCTGCTTGAAGAAACGGGCCGTCTCCATGTTGACACCCATGGCGGCGAACACGATGGCGAAGTTGTCGGTGTGGTCATCCAGCACCGACTTGCCCGGCAGCTTGACGAGACCGGCCTGACGACAGATCTGGGCGGCGATTTCGTTGTGCGGCAGACCGGCGGCGGAGAAGATGGGGATCTTCTGGCCACGGGCAATCGAGTTCATCACATCGATGGCCGAGATACCGGTCTGGATCATCTCCTCGGGGTAGATACGCGACCAGGGGTTGATGGGCTGGCCCTGGATGTCCAGGAAGTCCTCGGCCAGGATTGGGGGTCCCTTGTCGATGGGCTTGCCGGATCCGTTGAACACACGGCCCAACATGTCCTCGGACACGGGCGTGCGCAGGATGTCGCCGGTGAACTCGCAGAGCGTGTTCTTGGCATCGATGCCGGAGGTGCCCTCGAACACCTGCACCACGGCCTTGGAGCCGCTCACCTCGAGCACCTGGCCGGAGCGCACGGTACCGTCAGCCAGACGCAGCTGCACGATCTCGGCGAACTTGGGGAACTTGACCTCATCGAGGATGACCAGGGGACCGTTCACACCGGACACCGTCTTGTAGGCTGTGGGAGAAAAAGAGTTTTAAGGATTAACATTATTGCATGCGTTTTTGAAAGAAATGTTTGGAAATGGAGGAGCGTTTTGGAAAATATTTGCCATGTGGATAACCTAACCGCTGAATGATTTTAGACTTAAATGTTAAATGAAAGAGTTTCTTATCTTATCTTTCCAATCGAAATTCAGCAAAAGAAAATAAGTATTTACATTTTTCATATTATTTTGTTGTGCGAATAACATTAAATCGAGATATATCCTAAATTTATTTATTTTTAATTATTATGCAAAATTCTTTAATTGATAATAATTAATGTCATATTAATTTTCTTTTCCGTGTAGTCATGTGGCTACCACCATTATTTCTGCATTATTTTAAGTTCTCTATTTTAAAACAATCAACATTTTAGAAATTACAGAAAATACCTATTTGTAATAATATTAAAATTACATTAGCATAAAATCTCTAAAAAAATTAATTTTTTTGCAAATATAATTTGAGTAAGCCTTCAGAAAATAAAAACCGGAATTCAGTTTTGCTGTTTCATAACGATGTTCAGTAAGTCATTAATTGAATCACTGAAATAATCATAAATAAGGGGATTTTATTTCAAGAAATTATGTGTTCTTTTTCATAACTTCGATTTAAATATTAAATACCCAAGGTAAGATAAACTTTCAGGGATTTTGTATTTTCCTACATTATTTCTAGTTTACTAAATCTTACATCCCAATAATAACCAATATTAAATTAATTAAATTGGTGGCACATTTCTACATTCTACTTCCAACTAAATTTCGTTACAACAAAAACACGAGTCTCGCAGTGCTCACATGAAAGTAGGAATCTGATAAGAAAGCAAACGTCAAAAGACAAGCGGATGGGCGAAAGGGGGTGTTGGCGGGGGTGGGGAGGGTAAATTATGTCAGCTGACTGTCTAACTGGTTTTTAGCCCTTGCCACGAGCTGCAGTGGGAATCTTAGAAGAAATAGATAGCAAAAGGGGGAGTGAAAAATGCAGGGACAAGATAAAGATAAAGTGGAAAAAACAAGCAAATCAAACTGCAAAATCACGTAAGATGTTTTTTAACTATTTTTTTTTGCAATATTTTTGTGACAAATAATATTACTATTAAGAGTGATCTATCTCAAAGGGCACTATAATTTACCCACAAATTACATTCTAATTTACGAGTGCCTAAAATAATAATAAAATTGACACCCTCGATAAAAAGTAGTTAAAATGCGGCGGACCTATCGCCCGTTCCGCCTCCCACCCCGTTCGCAGTCAGGTGCCTTGAGTGTGTGCGCTCTGAATGGCAAAAGCAAACAGCTGAGCAGCGAACGGTCATGTGACGGCGAAAATTTTCAATAAGCGTTAACGATGATTACGGGGGGTGCTCTTGGGTGTAGATAGAAAACTTGGGATCACTTTTCAACTGCATGGAAAACATTATTCATATTAGTTAACTAAGAATGCCAGGCAGTCTGCTTGTTTTTAGTGGGTGTCGCAAGAACTTATTGATTTCTTTCTCTACTCTCCGCCTCACACCAGATTCGTGCAAACTGTCATGGCGGCGGTCCCAATTGGGCTTTTTTTCTTTCGATTTATCCGCCACTTGCAGTGCATTTTCCACGCATTTCACTAGTTTCGATCTATTTTCTATACTCACTCAAGCGGGGCTGGGAGATAAAGTCCCGGGAGACGGCGAGGACATGTTCCCGCTGGGCTTGTTGGGCGTTCATCTTGGATAGACTTTTTCTGCGCCTCCTCTACCTTGAAAGTGCACTGCGAATTTCGAGCTGTAACAAATGAATCGGGTTTAACTTTTGCCACTTTCAAATTATTTATATTTTACTAGATTGCTTCAGTTGAGAACGTACAATTTTTCAGCTACGAAACAGTACTGAGCGACACACACGCAAAATTTTGGCCTGCGAAGTCGTTGCGAGTGCGAGGAAAAATTGCCCTGGAACTGAAAAGTATTGCTGAATGTGAATCTGCTGTGACGTCACGTGCCATCACATGACCCGCCAGGCGTTAGGGATTTCTGGCTTCTAGTTATTTCTAACACTGGTTAAAAGTGTGGCAAAGCGTTTAAAATGACATTCCCAGGGAAATCCAACATTGCGCCAAAAATTAAAACTTAAAGAAAAGCGAGACATAACCGAAATGCATAGAATATTGGAAATAAAAACGGGAAACGGCCAAGGCATGCAGTTTCCTGGAGAAGCAAAGGATCTCTGCACAGCCCAGAAGTAAGTATTTATTATATTATTATTATTATTTATTTATTCTATTTAAAATGAACATATTCTAGCTAACTAATTAGTTTGATCATTATTATTGTACCATAAATATTACCTTGCAGAGCTTTTCAAGTTTATTCAGAAGCTGCAAAGCAGTGAAAGATACTTTTTTAATCAACATTTAGTTCTTTTCAGGTAAAATAAACCTCTTCCTTTGACGACGAATCATATTTAAAATTTGTTCTACATTGTAATAAACAATAAAATCGTATCTGCTATCATTTGTCTTGTAATCTTTCTTTAAATTCAAATCAGTTCAATTTTTGCGCCAAAAAACTCGAGCAATACACCCCACAGGGTGTTTTTAACCCACCTAGCGTTGCCACCTCCGCCGACCGTCATCGATAGACGTCATAATCGATAGGCCTGCATGTTAGTGCACAGAGCGCTGTTAATTATTGGAAAGTTTTTTAATGGAACAATTTTAATTAAATTACAATAGTTGTTTACACACTGCGGCAGTTGGGCACATCCCGAAAAAAGCGAGTACTACGTGGGGACAGCGATTGCACAGCGGAAGCAGCCAACGGAAGCCTGCGGGACGTGCGACAAAGAACACAAAGCGACCGAAGACAGGGGCAGTGCAAAACCCGTTTCTTCTTGCGCCCGATAAAAAGGGGCGTCTATATCTCTTGCGATCCGGAGCCCCTGGCATCGCAGCACTATGATGGTTGAGTCCGATGGAACCGCCGACGCCACCCGCCGCCTCAATGTGAAGAAGCAGACGCTGGACGATGCGTACGCGGTGCCCGCCAACTTCCTGGAGATCGACGTGGTTCATCCGCTGACCACCATGGCGGCGGGCAAGAAGCGCTACACGGACTACGAGGTCCGGATGCGGGTGAGTGATCTGTGATCTGTTCGTGATCCAGGGGGAGTACCTTCCGAAACTCTGGCCAAGCCGAAAAACCATTGAAAATCGCTGGAATTTGCACACACACTCGTGCATGTACGTGCGACTTTGTCTCGCTCTGCGAGTGTGTGCGAGTGTGTGTGTGTGTGTGGGTGATACGCCTATAAAGCGACGAACCGGGCGATAAACATTAGTCACAAGTGCAGGGCACTGATTCCGGGTCTTGAGTCACGGATGTCCGCCATGCGGGCGCCTTAATTAAACCTTAATTTCCTCATATAACTAATCACCTATTATTTTATTCCATTCCAGACCAATCTGCCCGTCTTCAAGGTGAAGGAGTCCAGTGTGAGACGACGCTACAGCGACTTTGAGTGGCTGCGGAACGAACTGGAGCGGGACAGCAAGGTGCGGATATATCCTCAGATTCTCTATTTTCACTTTCACTGAGTTAGCTAGGATTAGCCTTAGAATAGGATATATTTTTGGTCCCTCTAAATGGCCAGAAATATTGATAAATAGGACCACAAGACAGGCTTTTAAAGTATCATATTAACTAGCATTACTTTAGGAAACTCAATTTTCTCATTAGAAATATTATAATGACCTCTTAAATTAATTTAAATTCAGCTTCAGAACAGTTTGCCAGAAATTTATATTTAGTAATTTTTTAATATTTAAAAAGTCATTGGAGTCCTAAGCTCTTTAGGGATTTCAGTTTTCTCGCAGTACTTATAAGCCACTTAATTCCCAAGGGATTACAAATTATAGTCCCACAATTCTGTTTAAAACTATGACATACACTCATATCTGAATGATTTATAGTACCATTAATTTGACTTTTTTTGCATTGCCGCCAGATGCCTTTTTTCCCTTGAGCAAAAAGAAAGAAAATCGATTTATAAATTTTTTAGCTGTTCAAATTTTGATTGCTTTGCCAATTCATGAAATACTAAGCAAAAGTAAATTAATTTTGGATTCCTTATCTCTAAGAAGCCACTGGAATCGCAGCGATAGTATATTTGTGTATAAGTGAAAGTGAAAACGAATGCTCGATAATATAAAACATAAGCAGAATTTATTCAAGTGCATTTCCCCCGCAGATTGTGGTGCCACCACTCCCGGGAAAAGCCTGGAAGCGCCAGATGCCCTTCCGCGGCGACGAGGGCATCTTCGACGAGAGCTTCATCGAGGAGCGGCGCAAGGGACTGGAGGCCTTCATCAACAAGATAGCCGGACATCCGCTGGCGCAGAACGAGCGCTGCCTGCACATGTTCCTGCAGGAGAACGTCATCGATAAGAACTACGTGCCCGGCAAGATTCGCAACACATAAGCAGCGGCGTCCGGAGCAATCGAAAACCCCAAATTATAGCAATGCAATGAAGCAACAACTCGAACGAACAAACCCGCTACGAAATCTTTAGGGAATCCGTGTGAATGTGTGTGCTTGGCCAGAGTGGAGAAGGAGGAGGGAGTCGAAGGGATCTGTTTATTATGCGACGCGATAAGAGGCGGGAAGTGCTGCTGCTCAGTTAATGTTGAGCCCCTCTCACCCCCCGGGGACTAGTTAAAAAGAAGCATTGGGAATTTTTAATGCTAAATTCAAGTTTATATGGTATACATAACAATATACATACATATATATATTATATACAATACAGATATTTACGAATAGTGTACATAAGACATGCCTACAGCGCCCCCTCGCTAAATGAGTCTCGAAAGTAGGAGCTGTCCCTCCCATTTTCCCGATCCTCAGTTTCTTCGGTTTGACCCATTGCAGCGGTAATGAAGCAGCAAATAAAATAAGGGAGCCATCCTGACCCCGAAAATCCATCCCTTGTAAGTGTACGCAAATTATTGAATATTTTGAAACAGTTTAGTGAATAATATTGTACTTCGAATCAAATTAAAATAATTCAAAAATAAGTCAAGTGATTTTTTGTGTAGTGTGTGGGGAGGATGTTATATAGAAATTTATTTATATGTTCGTAGTAAAATCACTGAAGCAATGCATTTAGTGCTTACATTGTAGATTATTTGATTTTCCGTAATTATCAATATGCGTTTGGGGGTATTTAAAATTTAAAACATTGGGAAATGAAATGGTGAGAGGATTGAGGACTTGGAAAATTAAATTAAATGATTACCTACTACTGTGTACATCAAAGTACACAGTTGAATAAACTTCAGTATAAAGAAAATTGAAATTAAAAAGTCAGATCCTGTCGGTTTGCTTCCTATAAAATATAACACGTAATCAAGAAAATAAATATGAACAGCTTGCGGCTCTTAATGAAGCGAAACTGTCTGGATCCCGATCCCAATGCCGTTGATCCAAAAAAAACTAAATATCATCAAAGTCTAGAATCAAATCGGTCAGACTGGTCATCCTTACAGTCGGAGGACGATGAGGAGGTGTCACTGGATCAAACGCTGGATCCCGACGACTTTGAATACCACGGAACTATTTATTTCGAGCCTCCAAAATGGAAGGGTCGCAAGCGGCGCAGGCAATCCTCTCCGGTGACACGTCCTAAAATTGTCTCCCTTGAATTGGGCAAACAAGTGGCTGTTGTTCGGGACATGCCACTGGATAATATCGCCCTGGAAGATGATGCAGAACTGAAGACGAACTTGCTCAAGTTTCTGGGTCTGATGGCGCCACGTCGCAGGCTGTATACCCCTGGGGAATACACCACTCCGGAATCGGAGGATCCGACTTTTACCGTCACTCATCCACTGAATAGTTCCACTTTCTCCCCCGCACAACCAATCAGTATCTCCTCCACCTGGTCAAGTCTCAATCTAGCAAATCTCCATCCACCGAACCCTGAGGAACTCACGGCCAAGAGAAAAACCAATATCCTTCTGCGGACCGAGGCCAAAATAAATGAGATGCAGACGTCGAATTTCCTCAAGGAGATTGATCTCAGCGAGCTGCCCACCAGGAGGCAGTTGGCCGCCATTTGTCGCCGGCACAAGAGCAACATCGCCTGCCTGGAGCGGCATCCACACTTCCACAGATTCGTTGAGTCGCTCCACCCGTCGGTCTCGATCAACATGTGCCATCCGCTGGCAGTCACCTACCGGGAGAGAAGCTTCGACAGCTGCAAGGGGGAACTGGCCAAGGTATTGTTCAACATCTTTAACCATGCAATCTTCCACTGCGGCCTCGTTGCACCAATCGTTTGGAAGCGCTCCTTGCGCTCATCCTGCAAAGGTGAGCTGACCATTAACTCCTCTGGAAAACGCTCTGCACGAATCCTGCTGTGGAAGAAGATAAGTCAGCCGGAGATGCTCATCAAAATGCTCCTGTATAAGATGTGCCAAGCGGCTGCATTTGTCTTCAACCGGGAGACGGGACACGGCGATCACTGTCGCAGATGGTAAGATGAATATCTTTGATCTTGAAAAGATTTCTATAGATAGTTAAAGGTCAAAGAATATTTCTACATCTTTTAGTGATATTTTTATATAGACCAGATAAGTCAGATATATTTAAGCATTAAATATACATATAATCGCGGATTACTTTCCCTATTTTAAGGGCCTACCAGGCGAAGAGGGCGATGCCGGAGCTGCCGGAGATTGTAGACTGCGATCCCAGCTTTAAGTATACCTGCTCCATGTGCGCCCGCTGGTCATATGGACGGATTGAATTCGAGGAGGATAGGATTCGCTGTCACTACTGCCAGTTTGAGGTGATCGTTAAACCATTTCGAAAAGCTGACAGGAACACGGGAACCCGACCGGATCGGAGTATTACCCCATTCAAGGCCTTCATCCGGAAAAACTACTTGAAGCTGAGCGAGAAGGGATATATATCCCATAGCTCGATAATGAGACTGCTCAATGAGGAGTACCGAAAAATGGGAGCTACTTCGAGTTAGAGTTCGAGAAATGTTCTTAATATTATACAGGCCGAGGCTGATGTGTACTTATTATTTTTAGAAAGTCATGGGATATGAATTTGCTTCGTTTAAAAATCCCGCGTTCTTATGGGATTAGGGATGCGAGCTATCGATAATAAAACATCGATAACAATTTTTGTAAATTAAAAATTTAAGTAATCTTTATTTCATTTAATTTGTAGTTCAGAATGTCAATTATTTTAATAAAAAACTGATTAATATTATTACCTAATATCTATAATTTACTATTGGCTTAAATATTTAATAACGATGACAAGTGGCAGCCCTGCGATAGTTATTGCCTGGCAACTCTGTGTCATCTGTGGATTGGATTCGGTTTTTTTGTTTTTATTTATTTTTGGCATGGACTCGGCGGAATCTCCCACCAAAACGCAGGCCGGCGAGGACGAGAACTACAGTCTGCTGTGCCAGGCGCACGAGCAGTTCAACAAGTGAGTGGGCGCCTGCTTGCACCGCGGGAATCGCATTCCTAACCGCCTTTCCGGCTCCTCCTTCTCCTTCTTCATTCAGCTCCGAGTTCGATCGCTGCCTGGAGCTGCTCCAGGAGCTGGAGACGCGTGGCGAGAGCAGCGGTCCCGTCCTGCGGCACAACCGGGCTGTGGTCAGCTACCACAAGACCGGGTGCACCCAACACTCCGTCCTGCTCAAGGAACTGGAGGCCCTAACGGCCGATGCCGATGCACCGGGCGAGGCGTCCAGCGGCCTGAGCCTCAAGCAGGGAGCCGCCGCCGCCACCGTGGCCCGGTACAATCGGGCGGTCATCTACTACCACCGCCACATGTTCGGAACGGCGCTGGAGAAGCTGGCTCCTCTAGTTGCCCGCCTGGAAGCTCTGGAGAAGGCGATGGCGGCGCTGGTGGCCACACTGCAGCTCCAGCTGCTGCTGGCCACGAATCAACTGAACCGTGCCGAGGCCTTCCTGGACTATTTGCAGTACAAGCTCAACCTGGTGGCCACGGCGCCCAGTAGCAATCCAACCGAGGAGCCGGCTGCCGTTGCCTCGGCTTCTCCGCCGGCGGCAACGCCCAGTTCAGTGGTGGCCACACCAGGAGGAGCAGTTGTGGAGGGTCCAGTGCCGGGTCTAGGCGGTAGCCTGCAGCTTTTGCAGCTCATAACGCTCGTGCTCAACAGAAAACCTGTGGTCATCCAGGAGGACGGCACGCCGGAGTACGCTGCTCTGAAGGCACAGCAGTACTACATAATGAAGGACTTCCAAATGGCCGCCAAGCAGCTGATGCGCATCAATAACGAATGCACCCAGGCGGGGTGAGTCTTGGCCATCACTAATTTATAACTTACAAGCTAAATATGTTTATTCCGCAGCACTGTAACCCCGCAGCTGAGCACTTGCATCGCCAACAACATGGGAGTGATCCACTTGAGAGTGCGCCACTATGCCATCGCCGCCAAGTTCTTCCAGAATGCCCTGAACTTCGACCAGCAGCTGGCGCGGAACTTGCGACAGAGCACGCTGCAAACCATGAGCTCGGCGCGGTCTTGCGAGATCCTCTACAACCTGGGCGTGGCCATGCTGCACCTGCGCCGCCCCAAGGAGGCTTTCCAGTGCTTCCTGGTGCCCGTCAAGCAGTTTCACAGCAATCCACGTCTCTGGTTGCGGATGGCCGAGGCCTGCATCATGGAACACGAGGCGGTGAGTTGATAACATGTAACATACATGCAGATATTATGTAACAGAAACCTTTAGAAAGTTTTGAAACAACTATAAAATGTCAATTAAGTAAAAATTAATTTTTATAGTATATATTTTCGATCCTTCTACCATTGAGCCCCATTTTTATTTACAAATCTTTATTTTAAAATATATTAATCAGGGAACGAAAATAACTGTTATTGTAAATTTTTCATACAAAAAAATCACGCACTTAGAAGGGTCCTAAAAATTTTTTAAATACACCACAATTTTTATTAGCCATTGTAGTTTACAAATCCGTAATGATTTTTATTTTTTGATTTTTATAATAAAACTCAAAAAATAACTGTTATTTTTTGATTTTTATGAATAACAGTTATTCCTTTGACATTTTTGAAAAAATGAAATAATTAAAAAAAAACATGATACCCGTGCTTTTTATAACTTACTAAAAATTGGTTTAAAAAGGCAACCGCGCATATTTTATACCTATATTTTTTTAAAATTTTGTTTACCCACAAAATTGCCATAAATCAAGTTTGAGTTTTATTTTTGATCACGACGAATAACTGTTATGTGTCAACTTTTATTATAAAACTCAAAAAATAACAGTTATTCTTTGAGTTTTACTTTACAAATCAGAAAATAACTGTTAAAGTGTGATTTTTAAAATAAAACTTATAACAGTTACGTTCCCTGATATTAATTGCATATTCTTTTTATAGAAACTCGTGGAGGAGGAACGCCAGACGCAGGCAGGATCCTCGCCTTCAACAAAGCCATACGCGTAAGTGATAGTTAGTCAACCTCGATATTGACCTCTTTAAAACCTCTACTTTTAGTCCCCAGTCCGCGGGAGTGCCGGAGCCCACCCTGGAGTTCGCTGCCTTGTGCCTACGTAGCGCTCTGACCCTAACGCAGAACTACAAGACGAGGTTCCACCTGACGGTTTCATCGGAGGATGTCGAGACACCCGAACCCAAGGACCCGACTCAGGAGTCTTGGCGTCATCCGCAGGACAATAACTTCTGCAATCCCTCCAAGCCCGTCAGCCTTGAGTCGCTGGAGAAAATGATGGCCGCCATATATGCGGCGCACAGCTTCGTATCGCTGCGTCTGGGCGACGATGTGACGGCGCTTGAGATGGCGGAGCAGCTGCTGGCCTGTGAACGTCTCTCCGATGCGCACAAGTAATTTAGAGATTCCTTTAAAAGATCCCAAGTAACTTCTCTTCCATTCTCCAGATTGCTGGGTCACATGTACGCTGGCGAGGCATTGATGTTGATGGACAAGGCGGCCGAAGCACGCGACCATTTGGACCCCACCTTTGTGGGCACACTGAACGCTTTCGATTTTGAGACGCGTGACTGGCAACTGAAGTCGGTGGACGCCGCCCAGAACGTGGTGCGTTACAATCTGGCTGTAGCCATGGCCCTACAGAACGACCTGCCTCAAGCGAAAGCACTCCTCGCCAACCTAAGCCACTCGTTGGTGAGCAGCAAGGCGTTGGCTTTGCGACGTTTTATAGACCTAAAGATGGGTGCCCTTCCTGGCGGGACGCCCAGTTAGACAACAAATTTTGTAAATACTTAGACGGAATTAAAGAACGAGATTGAAGTGACGAGGAAGCCAAGTAATGATTTTTTTGTGATCAATAGTTTTTCAGGTCTTTAAGAAGGTATTTTAATATGGTAGAATAATAAGATAATCTCAGTATTTTCACAAATTATATTGTTAATCCGTTACATAATACAAATTCTGATAAATTTGCTAAGAAATTTTGTTAGATACGCTAGACCATTTTATAAGCAAGGTATTCCTCTTCCAAATGCTGTACAAAACGCTTGTTATTTTAAGTGTCTACATTGACATTGCCAGGGGAATATCTTCTGTAAGCTAAGCTTTAAGCTAACGTCAGTACCTCAAGGTCAAATCTTACCCACTTCTTTCAAAGGACGACATCATAGCCTCGCACAACTACCCGGTGGAAACACACACAGTGGTCACAAGGGATGGATATTTACTCACCGCATTCCGCATACCGTCCTCAAAGTTTTGCACGAAACTAGGACGAAAACCGGCGGTTCTCTTCCAGCACGGAATGACGGCCTCGTCGGATGTTTTCATAGTGAACGGACCCAGAGATGCCTTGCCCTTCATGCTGGCCGATGCCTGTTTCGATGTGTGGCTTAGTAACTCGCGGGGCACCCGGTACTCCAGACGCCACATCTCCCTGGATCCCTCAAAAGAAGCCTTTTGGCGCTTCAGCTGGCATGAGATTGGGTTAGAAGACGTGGCTGCCATGATAAACTATATCCTGGTTACCACAAATCAGAAAGCCCTGAACTACGTGGGTCACTCGCAGGGCTGCACCACGCTGGTGGTTCTTCTTAGCATGCGTCCGGAGTACAATAAGTTAATCAGGACAGCGATCCTGTTGGCTCCCGCTGTCTTTATGCGCCACACATCCACATTGGGACAGACTGTGCTGAGGAACTATATTATGGCATTGCCCGACCGCGAGTTCATGTTCCACAATAAGTTTTTAAATAGGATTCTGAAGTCTATGTGCGGGCTATTTGTAGTGAGAGTGTTCTGCACGACCTTTTTCATGATGAACATTTTAACACAGTAAGTACGAAAAACTTTAATCCTAACCATCTTCGAAACGTCTCTATTTTTAGAGTACTATTCCTTTGATTGCGGCCACGCATCCGGCAGGAATATCTTCGCGCCAGCCAAAGCACTTCATCCAGCTCACGGATAGCGGAAGGTTTAGAATGTTTGATTTCGGGATCTTGAGGAACTTGATCACCTACAGGTCCTTCGCACCGCCCGATTATCCGCTGCATAACGTCCGTCCCCTGACGCCTGTCCACATTTTCTACAGCGAGCAGGACTTCTCCACAAGTAAGGAGGATGTCGAGCATTTTGCCTCTAGGTTGCCGGCCGCGGTGATGCATCGCATCTCTGAAACTTCATGGCACCACATGGACTTCCTTCATGCCTTAACCGTCGCTGAAGTGATTAACAAGCCGATTATTGAAATTCTTAAAAGGTTTAACGAACTTAAATATTAGTATATTATCTTAAATTATGCGATTCTCTTGATTCCAAGAAAATAAATTCCATATCTGCAATTTCTTTGAAGCTATAAAGACTCTGATTTCCCGTTTACGATATCTTTAGTTCATTTTTGTCACATCTTGTTTTACTTCCGTTCTTCAGATAAAAGTCAGCAATAAAGTTACATTAGTAATAAAATTTAATTATGTTCTTTAGACGGAAGGATGGATGAATTGTGACTAAATACTTTTATAGCAAGTTCATATAGCGCACAATTTAATATGGTCTTTTACAAAGTAATATTAAATTAAGTGCGACTTTATGGATTAGTTATACTATTGGACCCATCCGTAAAAATGCCAATTAGCACTCGACAAGATGTCGTCGATCAAGTTTGTATTAATTTTTGCCTGGCTATGCAGAGTAAGGGCTCAAACGAAAGTTCAACTTGGCATGCAAAATTTCACGGGACATACCTATGATTACCGCATTAGAGTATTTACTGGCGTGAGTTGGTGAAATATTTTACTCTGTGGACACATCCGAAGTCCTTTTCATAGCTCCACATCATTGACTCATACGACTATCCTGTGGAAACGCACACAGTTGTCACTAGAGATGGTTATATCCTCGATATCTTTAGGATTCCGTCATCACAGAAATGTAAATGGCGCGGAATAAAGCCGGTAGTCTTTCTTCAGCATGGGTTGACATGTTCGGCGGACACATTCTTGATGACGGGACCAAAGACTGGACTTCCCTTTATGCTGGTCGACATTTGCTACGACGTTTGGCTGAGTAACTGCCGTGGAATTCGCTACTCCCGACGTCACACCAGGCTGAAGTCTTCCGAGGAAGAATACTGGGGCTTCAGCTGGCATGAAATGGGAACGGAAGACCTGCCCGCCCAGATCGACTACATTCTGACCTACACTCAGCAGAGTGGCCTGCATTTCGTGGGACACTCTCAGGGATGCACCACCCTGATGGTCCTGCTCAGTATGAGACCGGAGTACAACGAAAAGATCAAGACCGCCACCCTGCTCGCTCCCGCGGTTTTCATGCAAAACTCTCAATCCCAAATGATAAATCAATTTGAGGGGATAATTATGTCGATGAAGGACTGCGATTTTTTTGGACACAACAATGTAATGAGATTTTTGATAACGATTATTTGCAAATTAGCCAAAATGAAAAGATTTTGCACCACACTGTACATGATGTCTAGCGCAAAGCCATCGAGGTATATGAATGAGGTAAGTAAGAAACTATTTTGTAATATATTCGAATATATGAATTTCCTTTCCAGACCATCATTCCAATAGTTTTATCCACGCATCCTGCTGCCATTTCTTCGCGCCAGCCTAAGCACTTTCTGCAGGTCCGAAGGGCTGGCAAGTTTCAGCTTTATGACTTCGGAGCCGAGCAAAATATGAAGATCTACAACCAGTCCTTGCCACCGGAATATCCACTGCAGAACGTCCGCCCGTTGTCCCCAATCCACATATTTTATAGCGATGGAGATACCATGACAGTGGCTAAGGATGTTCTACAGCTGATCAACACGTTGGCCAGCGTAGTGCCTCATCGCATTCAATATCCCCTTTGGGCCCACTCGGACTTTATTTTCGCCAAGTCCGTAGATACGGTCGTTAATCAACCAATAATTGAAATTATCGGCGAGTTCGAGAGGTCTTGGAGGGAGAACAACAAAAATCCAAAATAATAACAAAATATTACTAAGAATAATTTATTTAAATGTACACTTTAAGAATATAATAACTTCAGTTAAAAAAAATTAAAATACAACCGGGATTTCTGGTCCATATGTATTTAGCTTTTAAATATCACTTAAAAATACATTATATTATATATTAAGTTACAGATTAACCCCCTTAGATGCGCTTACGCACAATGGAATTTCGTATTAAGATATTAATTGTTCGGATTAGTTAAGCCTTTTCCTACAGACATCCATAAAAATAGTTATTTCATCACCAGATGCTGCGGATACTGTGTGTCATTTATTTCAGTTGGCTGAGCAGAGTCAATTGCCAATTGATTTCTAAGGTAAGTAAGGAATACCTAAAGTTAGGATAATAGAGATGATATACTTCAAAGGTGGATTATGACTGGGAGAATTACACACTTCCAGCCGTTGAGCCTCGAGTTAAGGTGATAACTGGGGTGAGTAGTTAAAAGTAAACTTTAGAGGGACGTGTCAGTTAGCCCTGCCTATAGGTCGACATCATAGCTGGCCACAATTATCCAGTGGAGACGCACACTGTCACCACTCGAGATGGTTATATCCTCGAAATGTTTCGGATTCCGTCTTCAAACCTTTGTGGTCGAAACGGGACAAAGTCAGTCGTCCTGATCAATCATGGTATGACTGGATCGGCAGACTCTCACCTTTTAAATGGACCCAACGATGGACTGCCATATTTGTTGGCCGACGCCTGCTACGATGTGTGGCTGACCAACTGCCGCGGAACCCGGTATTCTAGGCGCCACGTTAAACTTAAGGCTTCAAAGATGAAGTACTGGCGGTTCAGTTGGCATGAAATCGGAATGGAGGACTTGCCCGCCATGATCAATCATATGCTAGCAAAAACAAAACAGCAGGCCTTCCATTTTGTGGGCCACTCGCAGGGAACCACCTCCCTGATGGTGCTGCTCAGCCTGCGACCGGAGTTTAATGCGAAGATCAAGACTGCTAATTTGATGGCTCCGCCGATCTTTATGAAGAATTCCCTCTCAACATTCCAAAAGCTTATTAAGCCCGTATTGCAAAGGTTGCCCGATTTCGAGTTATTGCCCAATCACAAGGCGATTCATTCTATTGTAGCAAGGAAGTGTAATATACTTGGCTTGAAGGAGATCTGCATCGCCTTGTATATCTTCTCCCAGGGACCAGTGTCCCTACACTTTAACAGGGTAAGTAAAAAAATAAATTAATAGTTCTTTAAACGGTGAAACATTATTGTGTATTAATCATAAAATTAAACGAGATATTCTTGTAGACTCTCGTTCCCTTGCTAATCGCTACTCACCCGGCTGGAATTTCGACTAGACAGCCGAAGCACTATTACCAGCTTAAGGACTCCGGCAAGTTCCGACCTTACGACTTTGGGCTCAAGCAGAATTTGGCGCTCTACAAGAAGTTCAGTCCCCCTGATTATCCCTTGAATAAAGTCCGTCCTTTGTCGCCCATTCACTTGTGGTACAGCGACGACGATGGCACCATCTCGCCAAAGGACATCCCAACGCTGGTCAGCAAGTTGTCCAGTGTGGTGACACATCGTATCACGGATCCTACCTGGGATCACACGGACTTCCTTTTCTCGAAGACCATAAAATCGAAGATCAATCTACCGATTATAAATATTATAAACGAATTCGAGAGCAGTCCTGCCAACAGTCAGCTTAAAAAACAGGATAGATCAGTCAAAAAGAGCGGGAATAAAAAGAAAACAAAACCTTAACAAGAAAGGAAGTTAACTTCGGCCAGCCGATGTTTATATACCCTTGCAGGTATGCGTATCTAATTAAAACGCCTACTTTCTACAAAGTTACGATGTTTTTTCTATTATTTTTTTTAATATTCCTATGGGAGCCATAAGATATAGAGGTCCGAATCGGATCGTTTCGACATATGTAATACCTGCAATAGAAAGAAGACTTTCGGGAAAGTTTCATTGCGATAGCTTTAAAACTGAGAGACTAGTTGATCAGACATGGCTAGATAGACTAGGCTATTGATGCCGATCAAGAATATATATACTTTACGTTGCAAACTTTTGACTGAAAATATAATACCCTCTGCAAGGGTATAAAAGGGATAAAACAGGGAAAAAGGTAACTTCTTTTTCTACAACAGAATATTTTATTAGATTAAAACAAACCTTTCTGCAAAAAATACCCTTTCCCTAAGACTGAAATAACTCAAATGCCAGATCTCATTCTCATGCAGAACCGAGTTTCGTATTAAAAATTAAAATAGTTATTGAATTAGTTCGACCTTTCCTTACATTCACCCATGAAAAAAGCAAGTTAGTTCTATCCGAGATGTTGTGGATATTGTTTGTGGTCTTGAGTGCCTGGCTAACTAGTGCCAATGGAAAAGAAGAGGTAAATGGAAACGAAATAGCAGAGTTGATTACCAAGAAATTAGCAGGAAATGTCGAGCAGTACGTGGGGCTATGGAACCTAATCAAGATGGGGAAAGAAGAAGCCATCGATTCCCGCACATCGTCAATAACTGCGGTGAGTTCGTGGACTTAGACCAAATGAGAACATATCACTATATAATACCTCATTTTAGGTCCAGCTAATAGCCCGGCACAACTATCCGGTGGAAACGCACATTGTCATTACCCAAGATGGCTACGTACTCACGATCTTCCGCATTCCCTCATCGAATCATTGTACAAGGAGCGGTACAAAGCCAGTGGTTCTCCTGCAGCACGGAATCAATTTCGCGGCGGATGGATTCCTGGTGACTGGACCCAAAACCGGACTACCATATTTGCTGGCCGATGCCTGCTTCGATGTGTGGCTGAGCAACTGCCGCGGAACCCGATACTCTAGACGCCACACCACTTTAAGGGTCTCTGAGCAGAAATTCTGGCAATTCAGCTTTCATGAAATGGGAATACAGGACTTGCCTGCCCAGATCAACTATATTCTCTTGAAAACGAAGCAGAATGCATTGCATTTTGTCTGTTATTCTGAGGGATGCTCTGCTGGAATGGTCCTGCTCAGCATGAAACCGGAGTACAACGGGAAGATCAAGACCGCCAACCTGTTGGCCCCCACTGTCTTCATGAAGCACTCCAAGTCTTGGGGTCTGCAGTTACTCAAGCCGCTATTTATGAAGCTGCCCGATGCACAGTGGTCGGGCTTGTATGGAGCCGCGGCCATAAATACTTCTAGATGTGCTATCGCCATGAAACTTTTACCAAAAATCTAGATAAATATTATAAATTTATGTTACAAAAATTGGCCAGATCGTACCACTATATCCTATATCTTCCATAGGAACGATTATCTCATTTATATGAGAGGGAAATCAAAAATTAAATTTTTGTAATAATAACAAGTTGGTTTGTTTACCGTACGATATTTACAAACTTAGAACTGCAATATAAAAATGTGGGAGTGATTACTGAACTCCACCAGCACCAAAAAAAATTATAAAAAAACAAAACAAACAATAATAAGATTTAATATCATTTTAAAATTTTTTGATCGAGTAGCGAAATAGTTGACTCTAAATGAGTTGACTTTTGGTTATAACTAAGTTTTTTTGTCCATTAATAAAAGGATCAGAACTTAAAAGCAATATGTTAAATAAATCTATATTTGCAGTCGAATTATTAAATATCCTTAATTTTTGATTCAGCGGCTCCTTTAAAAAGCTTTCCAATCAAAAACCAACCAAAAAGCTACAAAAGAAACAGGAAAAACAAGCTACAACAACAGCACACACATAACAAAAAAGATCTTCCTCCTAAAAAAAGGTTCTAAAATAAATGAGGTTAGGTTGCATTTTTTAATGCCACAAGTGCAGCGGCACCTTTCTGCAGCTGGACAAAACATTTTTATAATCTTTAAATATTAATAAAAAACAGGATATAAACATCATTGTAGGAAAACTGGGGAAAACCACTTAAAACTTTACCTAAAACATTGGAACGCATAACATTTACGAACTAAATAGGACGCACACTTTACCACGTATTTACGCAAAACACAGCACAAGTTATTAATTCATTTATCTGTATAAACAAAGTATATACTGTTATGAACAATGTCCATTATATTTGAATGGGGTTAAACCGTGCTTTATAATTTTTTAGAATTTTTTAAAATCACTTCGTGGCACTGCACTGTTGACAAATTGAAAATAAGTAAGCACGTTCTCGCACTTTGCATCCCAGTGTTGGAAAGTCCCGTTAGAAATTCAAAAAAAAAACGTTTGTATTATAAAGCTTGTACAATTAGCTGATCGTAGAACCGGTTTTCGCTGGAATATCTCAAAATCAATTTTTTGATTTTTGGCCTATGGCAGCGACCACTGTGCGATGGCGAGCTATTACCCCAAAAAGGATTGATAAGTTCTGTAATAAGATTCATGTGCAGTAAAAAATCAGTAAAGAATCTATGCGCATCCATTTATCTAGTCTTGAACAGCCACGAGTCGACCCACACAAATAGAGTGAGTCAAACGCTTTAAATAATTTTTCCTATTATTAATTAATTTAATTTCCAGACAGTCGTTCCACTTTTAATGGCCACTCACCCGGGCGGAGTTTCCACCAGGCAGCCAAAGCACTTTATACAGCTGAAGGACTCTGGAAAGTTTCAACTATACGACTTTGGCAAAGAAGGAAATCAGATCACCTATGGCCAATCCTGGCCCCCTGATTATCCGCTGGAAAAGGTCGATCCAATGACGCCCATCCACTTGTTTTATAGCGATGGAGACCACACCGTCTCATCAGAGGACATTCCAATTTTGGCCAGCAAGTTGCCCAGGTCGGTGCTACATAAGATCGAAAAGTCCAAATGGGATCACTCCGATTTTATTATTGGGAATACTGTAGATGAAGTGTTGAATCTACCTATTATCAACATAATCAATGAATTCGAGAAGAATTAAAAAGAAATTGGTGAAATGATTAGATAGTTTGTTCTAAATTTAAAAAACTTCACTTCGGTTTAGTCTAATCTATAAATTATTTATTTATTAATCAGTACATATATCCAGAGTTGATCTAGCCGAATCAACCGCAGACTCAGTTTCGTAATTCTACTTTGTTTTTGGCACTAGTGATAGTTCTGGCTGTGATCCTTTCCCGCCAACTTCCTGGCCTTCCTCCCTTAGCGTCGTCGTTGCTCGTAGCGATTCATGGAGAGCACTATATTGTCGAAGATGTACTCCCTGACCCCCAGACCGCAGATGAAGTCGAAGTGGTTCCACCGTTTCCAGGGAGCCTTGTAAACGGCCTGCACATTGGGCAGCCGGGTTAGCAATCGCCAGATGTCCGCCGGAGCGACAATGTAGTCGTTTTCCGAGAAGAAGACGGTCACTGGCGTGGAAACCTTCTCGAGCGCGTATTCCGGGGGCTCCAGCTGCTGGTAGTGCAGCCAGTTCCGCTCCGGACCGTAGTCATATTGCCGGAACCGCGTGGACACGTAGCCCTGGAAGTAGTGCATCAGCTGCTTCACCGATCCGCCAGCCGGGAAATTGGCCATCAGATCAGGCAGAATCGTTTTGTTTAGGAAGCGAGTATCGTAGCCAACGGCTGGCCACAGGCGACTTATGCACACGAGTGGCTTCTCGTTCTCCAGGCACGTCATCGAAAGGAACTTCTTGAAGAACTTGTTCGTGGAGAACATCTCCACGCCCTCGAGCATCTTGGAGACGTAGTTCCGGGTGCCCAGCACCGGCCCAATGACCTTGGCCAGCCCGCTCTTCGTGTTGCTCACATAGGCCACCGGGGCCAACAGGGTGGCGCTCTTGAAGACCGCATTGTATTGCGGCATCATCGAGTTGAGGACCAGGAAGACGGTGCCGCCCTGCGAGATGCCCACGAAGTGCATGGCCCGCTGCCCGGTTGTCCGGAGCACGTAGTCCACCTGGGCGGGCAGGTCGTAGACGCCCATCTCGTGCCAGCTAAAGTCCCAGAACTCTCGTTCCGTCGTATTGCGCCACACGTTCTTGCGGCAGTAAATGTTGCCCCTGTTGTTGCCCAGCCACACGTCGTATCCGGCGCGCCAGAGGAGGTATGCCAGCGAGTCCTCGCGTCCGTTGAGCAGCCACCTGGGAAGGAGTCATTGGTTTTATGTGATCTTTATACCATAAATTACTAAATTAAATTAAATTATAAAAAGATTTTTTAGCTTACAAAACTCTTAAGGTATTTTTAATTCCCTTAAACAAAATTTGCACGACGAGCAATGCTCGTATAACACCATAACTTGAGGCTTAATTATACAAGATTAAAAACCACGAATTCTTAAGGAGATAATGGTGACTTGTATATTTAGAGAGGCTTTATCATACAAGATAAAAAACCGCGAATTCTTGAGGAGATATATGAAAAGTTCTCATATTATCATATGAATTATATGTAGTCTTCTTTTGAATATTTCTATGGGTTTTCGATTAATCTTAGTTAAGCGTGGAATTTTCATAATTTCATTATTAATTTTAGCTAACCGACTTTGATGAATTCTACAGATAATTTAATGTTGTTGCTGGTAAGCAAATAAAAGTTGCCGAGAACCTTTGAATTTTCTTAAACTTCCTTGAAGAAGTTATAAGAAGAAAAATGTAAATAAGAATAAGCAATGAAGTGACAAAGATGTATTTCAATTATTCATTGCTTATTTTAATAAAAATTATAAAAAGGCTTTACCCGTCAGATTATTTCTTAATAAGTGGTTTACTGAAGAGTTATTTTCTTAGACTTTAAAGCAGACAGACGGAAGGATAAGTAATAACAATCAGTAATAAAGAATGAATCATTTGAAAACCCGTTGATGGTAATTTTCCCTAGTGATTCTTATCTGCAGCCAGCGGAAGTATCTATTAGCAGATGCCACATTACAATAAACTACGTACACATCCGACGAGGCGTAGAGTCCGGAGAGCAGGAAGACGACGGGGCGCGGCAGCAGGCTGCCCAGTTCGGGATCCACCTGCGGGATGCGGTGCAGGGTGAGCACATATCCGTCCTTCGTCGTCACCGAGTGGCGCTCCACGTTGTAGCCGTCGTTCTGGATGCGCCGCACCTGCAACGGATGGGAGATAGCAGGTAACAGGTAGCCAAAACTGGGCTCACACGCAGGCAGGAAGCGAAGGCGAGTGGCTCAGTCGGCAAGCCAAAATCCGAAATGCAAACACAAATTGTTGGCACATTCGGCCGCTTGACATTTGGAGGCCAAGCGACGCGTGCGTTGTGACACTCGGTTAATTAGGAATTCCGCTGGCGAACCGACCTGGGGATTACCACCCCTCCCCATTTCCCCCGACCATTGGAACCCAAGGAACACATACCGCATCTGTGATGATGATTTCGCGCGACTGACGCACAGTGGCCCTGGACACCTGCTGCACTCCGAGCAGCGCCAGACACAGCAGCACCACTCGCTCCCGTCGCATGCTGACCAGGATTATGGTTACATGAACGCCGCACGCTGGGATTAAGTAACTGGGTAACCGATCAGAAGTCCAACCGGTTCGCAGCGATCGATCGCAGCGAAACGAAGCGAAATTGTAAATGAAAATGAAAACGAAAGCTGCCCAAGGATCGCTAAGGCGGCTAAAAGAAAAGAAAGACAGCACTTTCTTTCCAGCGGAGAGCTTTCAAAAACGCCGAAATCGAAACTGAAACTCCAACCGAAAACGAAACCGAAACCGAACCAAAAACCGTATGAATGGATATGAATGGGAATTGCAATCCAAGTGCCGTTTTCTCGTTTCTGGCAGTACCGCTGCTAGTGTTCGATTCGAATGTGCTTTATCGACTGCGCATGCGTCCGCTGCTCGCAGGGCTTGCCACTCATTTGAGCGGCTTTTGGCGGCGTAGCGGAGGCAGAGCTCCAACCGGTGAGCCACCTGCATGGCGAGCTCAGCTCAGAGCGCCCAGAGTAGCGGCGGCGCATCCAAGAGTCTCGGCCTCTGCCGGCATACACTGCGCGTAATATCAATTGCCGCCCCCACTCCAGCAAGAGCCCCAAAAACCCCCCTGCCCCCCGAAAATCCAATCAGTTGGCACGCTGCCACGGCAATTTGAGCAATTATAACAGCTTAGCGAAAGAGAGAACGCTAGCCAAAACTGTCAACGTCGAGTACAGTGGGCGAATAGCGCAGAAACAACCTCAAGATGGGATTAAATATAAAGCTTCAAACGCCAGAAGAAAGTGAAATTGACCTTGTCCTATAGGAAAGACCCATGATGAAGTCCGCTTGGCAACATGATCGAAATTTGTCAATTTAAACGTCCTTAAGTTAAGATACAGTGCATTAGGTATAACTATCTGTATCTTAAGATTTTTGTAACTTTATAAAAGCAACTATTTTAGAGCCGTTTTCTCGTC
Organism: Drosophila takahashii; assembly: GCF_030179915.1. Taxonomy (NCBI): domain Eukaryota; kingdom Metazoa; phylum Arthropoda; class Insecta; order Diptera; family Drosophilidae; genus Drosophila; species Drosophila takahashii. The sequence goes on from NC_091681.1 coordinate 21,579,030, forward strand.
CGCCTGTTAAATTTCAAGGTTGTAACCCTACTTTAAATTTAACAAACGGACGAGAAAACGGCCTTTATTTTATCATAATGATCTAAGTATATGTAAATGTGTTTATTTTAGATATAAGTTTGTATATTTTAAATCTTAAAAGCAACGTGATTAACGTCCTTAAATAAAGATTACTATTTATAATTTAAAACAAGAGAGAACGCTATAGTCGGGTTGTTGTCCCGACTATCTAATACCCGTCACTCAGCTAAAGGAAGTGCGAACGCTGTGTCGGGTTGGTGTCCCGACTAATAATCGTAACTCAGCTAAAGGGAGTGCGAGGGAGATAGATATATAATTTTTGATTGCGTATAACTTTTTAATGAATGGTCCGATTTGAAAAATGTCTTCTACATTTCGATAGGTATAAATATACACAACAAAATTGCATTTATACTTCTCGGAAATCTTTAAAGATGTGGGCGCAGGACCCATTTTAAAATCGTTAGTGGGCGATTATGGGCGTTAGAGGGGGCGTGGCGCTCGGCTAAAATAAACTTGCGCTGCGTAGGAAGCCAAAGAATATGTGTGGGAAATCTCAACCTTCTAGCTTTTGTAGTTTCTGAGATCTCAGCGTTCATACAGACAGACAGACGGACAGACAGACGGACAGACGGACAGACGGACATGGCTAGATCGACTCGGCTAGTGACCCTGATCAAGAATATATATACTTTATGGGGTCGGAAACGCTTCCTTCTAGCTGTTACATACTTTTGCACGAATCTAGTATACCCTTTTACTCTACGAGTAACGGGTATAAATATTCCAGTATGTAAATGCTTAAGATCTCTTAAGAAATTAAAACGTTCGTCCAAGTTAAAGAAGCTCACCTGTATTCCCAGAAAATGATTCATATCGCAGCGTGACAGCTTTGACAACTCATTGGCTTTGAAATCTGATCAATCTCATAGAATTTGTAAGGGCCAGCACTGCTTACCCATTCAGGCCACATCACAACAGATGATAAAGCAAGATAAATACCCCCAATAAGCTAACAATATGAACGGCTCACGTGCCGTTGAAAGTTATGCGCATCACATACAAGGTATTCACAAGAGACAATTGGTTTCGGGCAGTGTATAAATTTTTGGGAGCTACTTACTTACTTACCTTTTTTTTTGGCTCTGACTGTGGCTATGTGTCTCTGGCAGCGACGTGGTTTTTCGTCGCATTGTTGTCGTCGGCGGCCGTTGTTTTTTCGCTGAATTGCAATAACCTGTTGCCTAATGAAAACGGCGTCTGCTTATTTAGGATGTGGCCTGGGCTGGCTCGGCCTGGCCCAAGTACTCGCACTTACTTGCCAAGAGGCATATGTATGTACCCATTGGGGTACCTTTGGATACCATATACCCATAGTCTTCTGGTGTTTATGTTTGCCCACTTGAAAGACAATCGACAGCTCGCCCGCCAATCCTCCGCAGCTCTCACCGTTCATTCAGCGGATCGCTGGAGAGCTTTCTGTTTGTTTATATGGCTTTTTAATAGCTCGTCAACAGCTGCGCAAGGGGTTGTAACTGCTGTGCACACGGCTTCTACTCCGTTTCATCAATGGACCGCTGAATGACCGCTGCGCCACTCCACCGCTCCACTGCCCCACTGGCGGCATTGACCCACCGGCCCACCGCGACTCACGTACTGGACAACCCACCGAGCGATTACCCAGCGATGTGGGGTATCGCTTTAAGTGTAGGTACCTAGATACCTTATCTATAGACACCGAAAAATGATCGATCGATACTTTATTCAGGGAATACGTAGGATATTTGAATTCTTTGTATTTCCTAAATCAAGAAATATATACTAACTAAGCAGCTGTAGATTTAAATTAATTAAAAAAGGGTACTAGTATAGAGGTTTTAAGGTACCTTCCATATATGCAAAGTAAGTACTACCTTGACCACAAACGGTAAACGGCAAAGCCCAAGGCGGGTCGCGTATGTGTATGATTATGGCTCACAGCTCAAATGTCCATTTGTTTGGCGTTAAAACAGTTTACGCTAATTCCTATTGTGACACACGAGACATCATGAGTGTTGGTCGCGTGTGACTGCGGCGGATCAAGTAAGCTGTTTAGTTTAACTGGTTTCGACAATTAAACTCGGGGCACTTGAGTCGAAGTCGGAGTCGGGCAATCAAATGGGACAGGGTCTCTGGGGCCGGGGCCAGGGGCATTTTTCAGGGCAACGGGTGGGCAAAACCTTACTAGACCTCGAAAGCCTCCACCTCGGCTGACTTTCTTTCACTTTCGGCTAATGGATTCTATGTAATTGAGGCCTAAACACTCCATAATGCACACTCCATGTCGCACTCCATTGCCAAATTTGTTTGTTTACTCGGGCCTGTGTGTTTGCCCGCACAAGTGATACCTAAACCGGACTGATGCAATCAAAGGGTATAAGTTATTATGTAAACAGGCATGGATAACCATCGGTAATTATACGATGAGTTCATATTTCATTTACTTAACAGATAGGTTTATGCTTGGTGTTTAAACCGCAAGTAACGGAGTTGTGAAGCGATATTAACCGATTCAATTTCAAAACATTGATGGAAAACCTAACTGATGTAAGTAACTGATGTAAATGTCTTCCTTCCAAAATATGTTCCTTATCTTCACCCCAACATCTGTTGAATCCCTGAATTAAAGACAAAAGGGTCTCAAATTACACAAACCCTAGATAGGGTATACAGATTTCAGTGCCCCAAAATCCGTATCACTTTCGTTGACCGCGGAGTCATTCACTGTTGACAGTTGCGTGGTGTGAACTTTGTATTGAACTTGAAACTGGAGCTGGACAAGATCTGCATAATGCATAAGATGGGCTTGTGTGCCGGTCACAAATCAAAGACCGTTTAGCTTTTCCGCCGAACAATGAGCTGACATTTCACTTTGAGTGCTCTGCTTTCTGATATGCATTCGGTTGCGTTTTCTTTTTTCTTTCTTTTTTGTTTTTTTTTCGCTTTTTATTTACCAGTAACTCTGGAATTGCCGGTCCGGTTTCCGGTCGACCCAACGAGGTTTATCTAATCCCAAAAGGGCGCTTATCATCAATTCGCTGCTATGGGCATTGGCGTCTTGGGTTTGAAACTCGAAAGTGATTGAACCCTTCATGGAAAAGAGAGTTACTGCGAAAAAATTCCATATTTTTATTTATTATAATGGTAAGGGAATTTATTTTAATAGGTTAAAAAAATAATATAATATTTAAAGGATTTAAAATAAATATGGTAAGTGAGTTTCTTTGAATACATTTTTAATCAAGATTAAGTTTAAGTGTTTAAAGTAAATTAATATCTTTTCAGAGCTTGGAATTTTGTTTTTTATTTCATTGGTGGGGGAATTTCATTTTAAGGGAATAGGTTGAAAAAATAATATAATATTTATTAGAAATATGCTAATATTTTTCTCGCTGTGTGGGAAAACTGGCCTACGATGACTGTCACCAGCTAACTGACAAAATGACGGGTTGGATGATTAGCCGGCCGTTAGGTCACTGTGCTAATCCCCTGCTAATTGTTTCTTGATGCGTTTGTAACTCCCTAACCAGGCAGAGGAAGACGGCCTTGGCCAGGAGACGCTACCTGGTAGTCTACCTAGGCTCGCTAATTAGTCGACTTTTGCCCGCGCCTGCCTGACTCACGGCCGCAGCATATTTACAACTGCCGGCTAGCCGGGACAAACAAGGCAATCGGCGGTCGTAAAAAGGCAAATGGCTACAAATAAAACAGAAAACACAAATCTCAATAACAAAAAGCCGCCTCCCCACGACTTCGACGACAACAAAAGGAACACTGCGAGGCCTCAGGAGGAAGTGCCGACGTTTTCGTCATGACTAAGCGTGGTTACTCAAAGGGAAACCAATTGATTCCTTCCTGTTGCCGACGAACATCAATCGTCCATCGTCCACTATCCCACATCCACCGCTGAGCCACGACGGCAATAACAAAATCTAAATATTTAACGACTAAATTGAATCTGAAGGCGCGCGCTCACTCACATCAGGCAAATTTTCCGGCCCGACTTGGCTGGGGTTACCTGCTGGCATAATCAATAAAAGATAAACAGTGGGCCGACCAGCCAAGCAGCCGACTGGCCAGCGTCTGCGACTCCAGCCCATTGAAATGGCTACATCACGTAATGGAAAATGTTACAGGGAAAGCCTACACGAGCAGCCAGAAAAGCGAGAAAAGCTCAAAACAACTGTATACAGATGTGAGTGAGTAGGTAAAGCCCCTGTGGTCCATGTCGTTGTCAACAGGCGTACGAGAAGTTTGGGCATTCTGTCAGGCATCGAGACTTCCAGACATCCAGACTTTCAGACAGCCAGCAAGTAGTTGGTCGACCTACCAGACCATCATCCATCCATTCAGTCACTTGGCCGGGAAAGACCCCCGTGGACCGCAGCTCACAGAAGCTGGAGGGGCACTCAACCTCGGGTTCTGGTTCTGATGGTACCCCCTGTTTACAATGGGCGGACTCAGGCGAGCCAAATCATTCACAAACAGAGACTGAGAGGCTGAAAATTGATTCGAAGCAGCTGTCGTTCGATGGGTAGTCAAGATTGGCCCAGGAAAACTTATATCTACCAAGAGAGTAATTGAGTTTGCAGCTGTTAAAATGGTTATCAGTAATGAGGTGTTAAAGATGATTGTTAAAGTGTGCAAAATTAGTTAGAAATATGTATTTATTCACAAGATTAGGAACGATATAATATACAAATTTGAGTTTTTGCCAAGGTTTTGTCTTTAGGTTGGAATATTTTCTCATATTAAGAAAATAAATTAATAACAATATTTAAATTCGTTTTAAAAGTCAAACACGAATTTTAATTATAAGCCTTTAAAAAATTCCAACAAACTTTATTTGATTATATATTAAAGCACTCAAAAATAATTCAGATAAATATTTCATTAAAAAACAGCCGCTTTGAAGATTTCCCACTATATTGTGGTTCCATTTGTCAAGTAATATTTTTCTTACGCTTGGTAAATATAAATTAACTCCACTTTTAAATGCTTGACCAGTGATTCCTCGTGGATCTTATCACAACCCATTGAAATTCGATTCTTTTACTGTTCCACTTATACTACACCACAATCTGTGCTCCCATTGATCGTGGGTGATATTAAATATTTGGTTAGTCTTGCCAGCCCGACCCTCATTGTTCCTGCTCTCTTTTGTATTGGAGCTCTTGTATTATACCAAATAAACAATAAGAGTGCTGGGCCGAGGGCAGTGGTATGGGGATAGGGATAGGGATAGGTATATGGTATGGACATAGGGCCTTAGGTAGACCCGACTGGTCCAAGTTCGATGGGAGGAGGAGGGGAAGCGAACGAATTGGCTGCCAAAGCCAACCACTCGCACGTTGAGGGGCTCGATGACGATGACGCTGTGGATCTGAAGTGCTGGCCGAGCACAGCCGAGCCAAAATGTTGGTTTCAGCTCTGTTTGGGGCCGGCGCTAGGCACTTGCACTTATCAGACCAACACATATGTACGGGGAGTTTTTCCAGCCCACTTACTTGCCGCAGAAGTAGAAGCAGAAGCAAAGGCAGAAGCCGCCTGCCTGCCAGTTCCTATTATTACCCGGAGAGCAAATAAACCCAGGCCAAGGCAGTATGATGGATCTGCCGGCAGTAGGGGTAAGTAGGGTAGGTAGAGGGACGTCGTCATCAATATACGACCGCAGCACATGCATTGCCTGCCACAGCAGCAGCAGCAGCAGCAACAACAACAGAAGCAGCAGCAACAGCAGAAGCAGCGACAGCAGCAACACACAAAATTCCAGAGCGCACGCGTTCTCAACTTTAGTTCTTTGCGAGTGGCCAACGCGTTCGGTCGTCGTGCGTGGTCGTCTGAAGGTCTGGTAATCGGTAAACCCCTGAAACCGGAGTCAAGTCCAAGTTGAAGCAACAGCTGAAAAATTTTCGAGAAGAACTGCAGCTGTATTCTTTATCTACATCCGAGTATCTGTGCGCATCCCGTGTTTCTCAGTGTGTTTGTGTGTGCCTGTGCGTGTTGGCCAGTTGATTTCGGGCCCGTCAAACTGGGAGCGACAACCTAATCAATCAGTCACTCAATATGGCCAGTATTTCTAAGAGCCGCGGCAGCTGCTCCTCCAGGAACAGGCTGCATCTTCAACTGGGGATCTTCGTGATCTTCGTCGTATTGCTGGCTTCGTGCTCGGCTCAGCCAAGTGAGTATTTGGTATATCTATAATATAGTGGGTATATCTCATCTCAGGCACGCCAGGCAAAACGCTCCATGGGATTGAATGGGCTGGGGCTGCATTGTCGTCTTCATCATCGTGATTGTCGTAATCACTGGCAGCGGCTGCTGCGGTCGCATCAGGCCTTTGACTTATATACTTATATATTATATCTTCTGATGCGATGCGGTGCGGTGCATTATGGTTTTATAGCGATTTTCCCCGTTTGTTGGGCTTTCTGTGCTTCGGCTTTGGCTTGGCATAATTCAAAACAAGCGTAATTATGCCACTGCCGCGGAAGGGGCGACACCGAGCTCCCCGAATCCCTCTACCCTCCCCAATAAAAAACACAAACGGTGGCACTTGGGTGTCATATAAATGCCCCCATCGGCAACTGCAGTTCATGCTCGCCGGCAGCGTGCGAAAGTTCAATAATGTTTGGTAACAGGCCAATTGAGGCGGTCACCGCAGTTCAAACTCTGCGATAAGGCGAAGATATCGGTTCCGTTTTGGGAAGGAGTGGGGGATAAACTCGGGGGAGAGTTTAATGATTCCGCGATCGGGGGAGAGTTTAATGGCACTCAAGTAAGCAGTAATCGGGGTGAACAAACCCATATCAGTTATTAAATTATCTACGGACCCAGCTCGAAATTAAAGGATCATTGATCATGAGATGGCATGTTGCCATGTTGCCTTGTGTTAGACATGTAATTTCTCTCACTTAAACACCAAAAACATAATTCCAAAGGCACACCCATACCAAAAAAAAGGGACTGACAGCTGACACTGGCCTAATTTGGGTTTGAGTTTGGGATTGGGCCACTGCATCTGTATCGGCAACTGCAAATGCGGCAAGCTGCGTAGCCAACCGAAAAGAAAATCGATTTCGTCTATTTTTCCTCCAAATGCCATTTTCCTCATTTGGCCGTCGCTTTGTTTTCGTTTGTGCGGCATGCTTTGTCCCATTTTAAGACCCAAAGACACATTCTGGTGTTATTGTATCTATTTGTTGTTCTTGGGCATTCGTTCCCAAGGGATTGGGACTGAGAAATGGGCATGGACCGACCGCCCATGCATATCTCATGCAGAGCATCTAATAATTCCGATTTTCCACGAAACGAGTTGCATCTTCTTAGGGATTCCGACCCAGAATGGTTGGGATGGGATAGATGTCCCCTCATAAATAAGTCAGCTACTTTATAGGCACACTATGCGACAGGCTGGGCGGGTTGCCCGGTCTCGTTGGTTTGTTTATTTGGTTACTAATTTGGGATTCCTCGATTTCGATTTGTTGCCGTTGGTGTGTGGTGTCTGGTGTGTGTGCCCGGAATTTTAATCACTGGCCGAGCATTTTGAGTAATGGGGCGCGGGCGAACGTACGTCCCCGGAGGAGAATTCGGGTTGATCATGTTGCGTTTGGCTACCAGGAGGAGGCGGAGGAACCTGGGACCCAGTTGTGAATGAATGTGTGAGAAAATGTGCACTGATGACAGCGATAATAGCTAGATAGATGCGGCTATGAATGGGCCGTAGTCGTATCGATGTTGCCTGACGACAGACAGCCAATCGACCAGTCGGGCCCATAAAGAACCCATCGAAAAGGCCTAATGGCACTTCGGTCTAATATGACTGTAATATTTGTTTATTAGCGCGTTAAATGGGAAGTTTATCAATGTAGCGGTCCCTCTATAATCATCGTTCGAAAATACATTTTATTAATTTCCGCCTTTAAATGCATTTTGATATTTTCGGGGAAAGTTTGGGAGAAGCTTTTAATATTTTCCATGCCTATTTCCATTTCTGCTTAAGTACTCGCGACGTGTTCTCAATTTGTGGGGAGAAAGCCGAGCCTAGTCATCGCTTTAAAGTTGTGCTATCAAAAACGCTGCACCCTAATGAATACTCAAGAATCTTAAAGGTTTTGAGACGCTGTTTTCGAATGTTTTTATGAAAATGGTACCTTCATAAGAAAAAAAGGTGACTTCAGGTCCCCGTTATTACCAAAGAAATCCTTTTATAATAAATTATTTTAATCCAAGTGAAAATGTTTATCTTTCAATTGATTTTTATAAATTATGCTTCCACAAAATAGATTTTAAATATAAATTTACTAAGGTATCACAGAAAATCTTTAGGATACATTTTTCTAAAAAGGCTTCAATCGTTTTTCACTGCATACTTTTAGATACTCCCATTTTACACGCCTCTTTTGACATTTGACGTTGCATTTGCTTCTTATACATTTCTACATTACATTTAAACATGGTTTGTGCATTGAGTAAATGGCTGTAACATTCATGATATCTTTTAAAATATTTAATTAAAATTACAAAATAATTAACATCTTACCTCGTTTTATTGTTTTAGTCGAGTCAACATCCTTGCCTCCAGAGGTCGAAGACGTAGAAGAACCCACCACGATACTTCCTATCCAGTTGGAAGAGAGTTCACCAGAACCCGCGATCCAGAATGCAACAACTCCTGCTCAGCCTGAAGAACCCAAAGAAGTGGAAGCTACACCTGCTGATCCTGTTGAGTCCACAGACAATTTCGTATCGGTTTACGGCGGAACCCTGGAACAGGATATCAAAAATGACGTAAACAGTGAGGTGGAAGATGCCCCATCTCCGGTGGAACCAATTATCGAGGATGTTCAAAAGGCCGCAGAAGCTGCGCTCGAAAATCACAGTGACTGTGAGTTAAATATATATTAATTTAATAATTTAATGTAATCTAATAAATTGTTCAACTTGCAGTCCAAAGCTCTCGGGAGCCAAAAACTCTTGATGCTGTTGAAGAAAACAAACCCAGCCAAGATGAGGAGCCGGAGGATCAAGCTGATCCAGAAGCAGTCACTGACAACATTGCCATGTCCAGTGAGCAACTGGAAAGCCACATCCGACCCCTGCCCAATGTGACCAGTGATCTGGTTTCCGTGATCCTCAACGAAGATCGAGCCATCACCGAACAGCCCATCACCAAAACCAATCTGTTGGCCCTGGAACAGGAGCACGAGGGATTGGAGGGCGAGGAGGACAGCACTCCGGTGCCAGTGTATGAGGAGCCCAAGCACCAAGTGACCAAGAAACAGGGTGTGGAAGACCCACTTCCCATTGAAGTTGCCCCCGAGGTGGCCGAGGAATCAGTTGAAGCGATTCTGCCTTCTGAGGAAACTCCAACTGTTCGCGAAGAACGCAAGTTTGAGGAGCACGATGACGACCTGAATGAGATCAATGAAAACACAATTGAAGGCGATGAGGTGCCAACCAAAACTTCAACTACAGCAGCTCCTTTGGAGACCACTAAATCCGTTGTGGAGCCAAATGAGGAGATCGAGAAGAAGGTGGAAGCCGAGGCCAAGGCAGAAATGGAGGCCCAAGTAGAGGGAATCACTCCTTCGAATGGAGCAAGTGTGGAGGCCGCAGATCCAGATGATATACAGCCCGAAGTTGCCGATACAACTGAGGAGGCAGTCACAGAAGTGGCCAAGATAGAAGAAGAGGAACCAAAGGAAAAGGTTTCAGTTCAAAAGGTCGATCTTAAAGAACTCACAATACAGACATCTTCAGAGGCCAATCATGAGGTGAAGTCCACTGAGGAGGCAGTGAAAGAGGAGAGCTCACCAAAGGTTTTAGTTGAACCCATTGAAGAGAAAGACAGCGAGGAATCAAATGAAAAACCTACTGAGAAAACCGTAATAGACACAAATGATTCCTCGGAGGAAAAGCAGCCCGTTGCGGATGAGGCCAAGTCCGCTTCCGACGACAGCACCGCCACTCCCCTGGTCTCCTATCCACCCCACGATGCTGGCCAGACCTTCGATAGCAACTCGGCGGACGAGCATTCGGCCCAGCTCTCGGGACCCTCGAACTACCGATCCACCCTGATCATAGCCCTCTGCTCCGGCACCGCAGTGATCTTCATCGTGGCCTCCCTGGTGATCTTCGTCGTCTCTTTCCAGCGACAACATGGCACCCTGGACATTGAGATGCAGGAACAGCGCCTGGGCAAGGATGTCCAGGACGAGGACAATGTCCAGATGAAGCTGCTTGATGTGGATCTCTCGACGCCCGTCATTTTGCCCATGGGCAACGAGGAGACCGACGAATGCCTGTAGACTCGCTCAGCACCATCTGATCCCCATGATAAATGGTGCCCTGTAAATATTTATTAACTTGAGAGATTGCGAAGGTGACTTCGGCCTGCTCCTCCGGCTGGCTATTAATTTTGGTTTCCAAATTGTTGACTGAGAGCAGCTGCAAGCAAATCAAACGAAATATCGAATCGAAACGAAATCATTTGCCATACTGTTTAATTTTAAATGCACCTTAGCCCCTAAGATTTTGCAAAAGTTCGACAAAAATATTTATATTTAGACACTTTCTTTAGAGTTAAGCACATTTTTATTGAGTCTGATGAGAAGTCAGAATAAATATTTTCGATTGGTAAAACTTGTAGAGTGATTATGGGATTATGGGTAATATTACACTACAAAAAAAAAACATTCATTTTGATTTAATGTTGCAAAAATTGTTGGTTGCATTTGAGCTAATCAAAAAAATTGAGTATCTAAGACATGAGATAACTAAATAATCCTGGATCCACAAATGTTATTAGAAACAATGAAGGAAGTGGAATTAAGATTGAAACCAAAATGTTTTTAGTATGGGTAACTGGTTACTAACCATGTTTGTCCACTTAAGTTGAACATTTTTTGCAAAAACTTATTAACGTTTTGACATGGTGATAAATGCAAAGTGAAGAAGCTGTTTTTGTCAAAAGTCTTTTAAATGTATATTAACTATGTAAGTGATGGTCAACTAGCAAAAACTTGTTTTCTGCTAACTTCCATGGTTGTTTAAAGTACAAACCCTAATTAGGCATCACTTACACAGTTTAGATACATTTCTTTGATAGTTTTTTACCTCATGTACATTTGTGTTGGGGTGGGAAAAACCTTCGGAAAACTGTTGAATTATGCATAAGACCGATGTGTGATTGCTTTGAGTGCAGTTCACCTACTAAACCCCAAGATTAGACTTCATAGAGGTTAACCAGAAATGATTTACTGCTAAACTACGTAGAAGTCACAAGCCCATGGCACCCGCACGCCTAATTGCTTGTGAGGCGTATTGATCAAAAGCTCATTTGCCACTTGGCGGCGCGCTTCAAAGTGGATTTTTAATTAGTTAATAATAAATCGAGAGCAGGCCGATCCGAGAGCAGAGTGGCAGAGAGAGCGGCGAGATTACTGCTAGCTTGCAACATAATAAATAAGAGCATATTGAACTCCCACCCGCCACTCGGCACTCCCATGTTTTTCAGAAGCCATCGCTCCGCTTTTCATCGGAAAATCGAGTGGCTGTCGCTGTGTGTAAATGAGCTTAATGAGCAGAAAATGAAAAGGCACTCGCTTCGTGACCGAATGAAATAAACAAAGTGATTTCCAGATTAAGAGCTCATCCCATCAATTCGTATGTGTATTTGTTTACGCGGGATTATGCAATCGCCCGCACAGTGGTCTTCGGTTTCCGTCACCCTTTTTTTTCTAAGCAATCAATTTAAAAGCAATAAAATACCAATTGACAGCATCATTTTATCGATTCGATTCCATCGAAAAGAGTCAATTGCCAAACTCAAAACTCCATGGAGAGCCAGAGCTCAACGAAGTCATTTGTGTGCTCCACTTGGCTGGATGAAATGTAAGCCGCACAAAGTTGCCACAAGTCCATTGTAATGGCCGGGATTAGATTGCATGAGAATCAATGGATGGGCGACCACTGTGCTGCAGCTGAGACCGCCGAGCAGAGGAGACTTTTCCCATTTTCTTCCGGACTTTTGTCTGGCGAGCGTCTAACGCTAAAGCTCCCGCTCACGCGCCTTTCGCTCAGCTGTTCCGCCTTTCCTCCGCTTTTCCGCCGCATTTCCTCCGCCTTTTCCCCAAGCAATTATTTTCCCGATTAAACAGTCTATGCATGCATAGACTCGCTCTGCTTCTCCCTCTCTCTCTCGCTTTTGCTCACTCTGTGGGTGTGTGCCAGGGCTTTTTTTCATCTGCCACACATTTCGAAAAAACAAAATAGCAACATCAAAAAGTTTTTCAGTTTGCTTGTTGCTTTGCACGCGTGCGGTTCGCTGGGAATTCGCTCCTTCTTCGGTTTATAGTTCCCAAAAAAAAAATAAGATACAAGATAGAACCGTGTGTGTGTGCTCGTCTTTTGAAACCGCCAAAGGTAGATGCTTCTGAAATTCCGCTGCTATTTCGGACAGCTGTGCAAACTTGGTGATATACGCTGCGTATACGCAACGTTGTCAGCACGTCACCCATACGCGCCGTGGTCGGCATGTTATTAATGTGCATTCTCTTCTGCAAGTGCCGTGAATAAAATATTTCAAATTATCCACTTTCTGGCGCTTCGTGACGCTCAAGGTGTGCATTGGCGCAAACTAAAGATTTGATTCAGAATCACCCAACTAACATACATATAGCGAGTGATATAAACAAGCAGATCTATGTATATGCTGGCGGGGGTTCTTGTGATTTATTTTTTGGCAATCCTTCCTAGCCATGTTCTCTGTGTGAGTCAGCGGCTTCTTGCCGTGACCGCGACGGCAGTGAAATCGAAATGAAAGGCGCTGCATTTGTTTGGGAAGAAAACAAATGAGACCACCTCGCTCCCAATTCCGAAAACGAAATGTTCCCCAATTAGAAACGTAAACAAAAGGCCGAATATAACTTTGCGGGCAGGTGTTGCATCCCATCGGCGTGTTTTTCCTATTAACATACTAGACCAACTAGTAACATATAGTGATATAAGTGATATAACCAAGAACCAAGGGCAGCCGGCCAGTTGGCACTGTATGCACATTATGAACCCCATTCCGCCCGCTCATCTGCGACTTGGCAGCACATGCAAATTGAAACATGCGATAACTAGAGCATCATCTGGTTTTGGTGCCAAAGTCAAGCGTATAATTGCCAGCCGGAGGCGGATTACAGGGACACTTGCCACTTTCACATACTAAGTACATAGCATGTAGTTCGAATGTCGATGACGAGCGCCCACAACTTGCCAACAAATTTGCTTAACTTTTATTTAATGCCATTATTTCCGATGCCTTTCAATGGCCTTTCGCAAGCCATATTCATTGCGGTGGCTGGAGGGGCTTTTGTGGGTTGTACTATTTTTACCACATGCATAAGTGAATGGGAATGGG